>NW_027361828.1:0-600000 GCF_039654945.1 Dendrobates tinctorius | reverse complement strand
ATAAAAAATGACATAAATGCGGTATTGCTCTAATCGTACTGACCCGAATATTAAAGCTGCCTTTTCAATTTTATCACACTCAGAATGGCATAAAAAACAATTTCTGAATTGCTGTTTTTTGTTCATTCTGCCTCCCAAAAATCGGAATAGAAAGCGATCAAAATAAGTTAATGTGTTCGAAAGTGATACCAATAAAAATGTCAACTTGTCCCGCAAAAAACAGGCCATCACATGACTCTATTGGCAGTAATATAGTGAAATTATAGCTTTCAAAATATGGCAATGCAAAAACTAGTTTTTGAAAAAAAAGCATTTTTTAGTGTGTGACAGCAGCCAAACATAAAAACCAGACATAAATCTGGTATCGCTGTAATCACACCGACCCAAAGAATAAAGTTATCTAATCACTTATACTGCACAAAGAATGGTGTAAAAAATAAATAAAACCAATTATTCATCAGCAGTTGATTTGTTCATTCTTCCTCTGAAAGATTGCAGTAATGCTCGGCACACATTTATCCTGCGCTCTGTGCTGAGTGCTTACACCGGGGTTTCCATATTTTCTCTGAAATACGCGGTTCAGACGGAACCCCCAGAGGAAAATTCCCTATAATGAGGCAAAATGGAGACACTGTGGACACTGTCGGGCCTATGATCCAACGGTGACCATATTTTTAGGCGTGCATAAAAACGCGGTCCGCCACCATTTTGTGCACTTCTGAAAAAAAGGACATCGCTAAACAGAGGCCAAATGGAGTCCAGAGGAACTCTGCTGCCTCATTATAGTGAGTGGATCCTTTGGGGTTTCATCTGAATCACGTCACTCTAAGATTTCGATGGAAACCCCAAAGTAAGTGCTCAGTGTAGAGCGCCAGATAAATGTGATCCCAAATGTTATGTAAAATGTTCCCAATAAAAGCTTTACCTCAATCCACAAAAAAAATACCCATTCAGGTCTGTCATCTGTCAATGGAAATATAGGAGACTTCCACATTACTGGTAGCACAAAGGCTCTGGAAAAGTGAAAATAAATTCAACAAATTCTGCGTGCCCAAATCCAAATGCCCCTCTCTCTTCTGAGCCTCACAGTGTGCCTAAAAACATTTAGCATCCACATGTTTGGCATTTCTGTAGTGATGACAGCTCTCCTAATTTACGAGTGCATGTCTGTAGAAGCATGAGCTGTGAAGATGAGGATGAATGAACTCATGGAGATCAACATCCAACACTGCGGAGACACCATCACGTGTTTCTCAACGCAGTGATTCTAGAGCACTGACCCCATCCCTTATGGGAAATATGCAAAACATGCAAAACAGAAGCCGCGGAGACACCATCACATGTTTCTCAACGCAAGCAATGACCAGCCAGTTCTTTCCCCGGGAAGGAACAACCACGGGAAGGGCAGTCTCCAATGAAGGAAACCACCTTTGCCAAAACATGGTATCCATCCACAGACAGCTGTTTCGGGTGTGCCTAAAAACATTTAGCATCCACATATTTGGCATTTCTGTAGTGATGACAGCTCTCCTAATTTACGAGTGCATGTCTGTAGAAGCATGAGCTGGGCACAATGTACTGGTCACTATAACGTACTGGTCACTACAACGCCAGTTTGCAATTTTTACTCAGCAACATCCACTGTTGCTTGTTTCTGGAAAACACCCATGGAGTCAAAATCGTCACTACATCTGTAGATAAATTCCCAAGGGGGTCTAAGTTCTAAAATGGGGTCACTTGAGGGGAGGATTTGGCTATTCTAGCACATAGGGGCTTTGCATATGGAGTTTGCAAACTATTCTAGAAAAATCTGCACTACAGGAGGCAAATAGTTCTCCGTCCCTCCTGTGTCTCGCTCATGGCCGCCATCAGGGCATTACTACTCTTACTGATGTATGGGGCCCGAAGAGTAGAAGAGGCCCGCAGTGGATTCTGCCAGCTCATTAACTGCCCGAGCAGCCTCACAAATAAACGCAAGTCATATTGAAGTAATTTTACCACTGTCATGAAGTACAATATGTCACAAAAGCAATCTCAGAATCAGTGGGATACGTTTAAGCATTCCAGAGTTATTATCTGGTCATGAAGGTGAAAACAGGCTTAGGGGGCTGAAGAGGTTAACTATAAAGTTCACTCTAAATGCTGAAAACTCACCTAAAAGTATTCTATAATGGGCTGCCATGTATCAACATGAATATATGGCAACCCGTCTACTTCTGGCAGCCCTCATAAATACAGCCATACCAACATATAACCAATCAAGCTAATTGCTTTCTACAGTATTTGTGTCAGGCATGTGATTACAGTGGTCAGTGACTGACCGGAATAGTTATATGCCACTAAGACAATAATGCAAATAGTGTGTGTATATACAGTCGCCACTAGATGTCAGCACATGCCTATTATATCAGGCATTTTCTGCTGGAACAGGTTGAAACTAAATATCAATACTCTGCATATAGCTAAAGAGGAAGCCCTGTGTGTCATGTTCTATATAACAATCAGCCTCATAGAACTCGGTATATTAATGAAACTAAGCTGGACTTAAATGTAGAGATAAGTGACTTTATTGTACAACCATGTTTTTCCTAGAACAATCATTCTGGAGTAGATATACATGGATACACTACTGTACTTAATTAATAATGAATTTCGTCTTGATGCAAATTCAGGATTAATGATTCATAGATGGTCAAACTACCATGCACATGTCGGAGATCCAAATATGAGATGAACTAGAGTGGAGTAAACAGACGTGCAGCTTTAGTGGGTGCGAAGGTAGTAGTCATTCCTGTGCCTCGATGCCTGAGGGGGTCCAAAGAGATCAATAATATAAATGCAACATAGTAGGCCAGGGGCTATACATTGTACACTCATCCATATCTACAAAGCAGGGGAGGCCTGAAGTTGTGGATAATCACATATAGATAGCTCTATGTGGTTTATAAATGAAGCATCACAATAAACACCTATCTTCTGAGTTCCTTCAAAAAGTGCTTAAATGTGCACATGTACCTAGAAGAATTGATGCTCTGATGTTTGAAAGCATGGGTCACTGACCCCAAATATTGATTGAAAAAAAAAAAACTATTAACATTTCTGTTTTGAAAGCATTTATATCTCAACCCTTCTAGCTGCCATACTGTGTCTATTTTAATTTTACTAACCAACATTCAACTCTTCATCTCTTTTCACTACACTATGGATCATGTGCCTACTCCTACTGACCCTGAACATCAAATACCATAATCTAGCAGAAAATGTGTGCCTGACATATGTTATCTACTTAATTGACACCTGGTAAACAATGAGCCCAACTTACCATACTTGAAGCTTGAGAGGTACACCTAGGAAAGACATGAATTCAATGATCACCTTGTTTGTAGTCATCTATTTTGAAGTTCATTGGGCTTGGTAGAACATCTACTGTAAGTCTTTTTCAGTTGAAGGCTAAGATACATGGATATTGTAAAACTTTCAACAAAATACATAAATCAATGGTTCAGGCAATTAATTGTAAGAAACTTTATAATTTATTCTATTATTTCTAAACACTGTTTTTCGGTGATTCCTTTGTATCCCCGTTCATACTGCACACACACACACAAATGATACACCATTTGAAATGTAAACTTGCCCCCTTCAGCAAGAAAGTAGCCAAACAAACCACACATCCACGATTTGATCACAAAATACAGTTTAAACATTAATTTTCATAAACCTGCAGTAAAGAAAAATGACCTGCAGGTGGCACCACAGTACCCCAAAGCACACTACCAACACATCTGTAAACACGCACTGCTTTTTCACCCCACACATACACATAATACACCATTTGAAAGGTAAACTTGCCCCCTTCAGCAAGAAAACAGCCAAACAAACCACACATTCACGATTTTATCACTAAATACAGTTTAAACATTCATTTTCATAAACCTGCAGAAAGACACAATGACCTGCAGGTGGCACCTCAACTGGAAAACATTTTTTGACCTCTACTTATCAAAACTATTGTATTACCAATCTACATATATAAATACCTGTCTGTGTTCATCAGCTCATGAAATACATTTACATTTGACCAGCTTGCTTTTTCTGAAATTGCCTGCGCCCCTGACGACCAATGTCAATCTCAATTAGAGAAATCAGCTTCCTTCCCCCAATTATCAGACACGTATTCACCTTACCACTTGAATTTACCATCCACTGTACGAGGAGCTGCTGATAAGTCTTTGGCTTTACCCAGAAAGAAACGAGATAGGAATATGAAACTTTACATTTATTCCACAAACTCTCCACTGATGTCAACACACTTCTTACACTGGTATTCCAAGTTCTGTAAGCCTTGCAAAAAGAAGGATTTCAGTTGGGCTTCAAACCAGGCATCCGTAACAGCAATGGCATCAGAAATGGTGTGAAATTTGGTACCCTTGAGGTGCTTCTTCCGGTTTGGAAACAGATGATAGTCGGAGGGAGATAGATCTGATGAATAAGGTGGGTGGTCAACTCCACCAGTTTTGCCTTGGTCACTTGTGCAGTGTGAGCGGAGGCATTGTCTTGCAGGAACAAGATTCCTTTGGACAGCTTGCAGCGCCTTTTGGCCTTCAGAGCTGCTTTCACTTGGTCCAAAAGTTAAATGTAATACCTTGCATTGATGGTGGAACCCTTTGGAAGGTAGTCCACTAGTAGCACATCCTCCTTATTCCAGAACACAGACATCTTCTTAGTACTGCCACCTGATGAAGACGGATTATTCTGTTGAAACGCGTTGTGGATAATAAAGAAGCTTTTCAGCTCCCCTTTTCCATTTTTGCGCTTCTCCATGACCGGGTTTGTTGTACTGTTTTTAATTTTCTTCCTCTCCTAAGGTGCCCGGCTGGAGCTGCATTCTCCCCTAATACACACACGGCTGGCGCTCCTTTTCTGACCGTCCATACACTACCCTGACATCTTCTTAGTGGCTGATTTTTGCACCCTGAACTTCTTTGGACAAGGAGAACCACAGTGCCTCCACTCTTTTGACTGCTCCTTGGTTTCAGGGTCATACAAATAAATCCAGGTCTCATCCATAGTGACCAGTCATTCCAGGAAGTTCTTATCAGTCTGGAAATGCTGACAAATGGACCAGGAAGTTTTCACTCGCATGCTTTTCTGATCTGTTGTCAAACATTTGGGGACCCACTTTGCAGATAACTTCTTCATGTCCAAATGTTCATGGATAATTACACAAACGCGTTAATGGGTAATCCCCATGATGTCTGCTATTGCTTTTGCTGAAATCTGCTGATTCTCCAGTATGAGGTTGTGAACAGCATCGACGATCTCCGGAACAACAACCACTCTCAGTCGTCCAGGGCATTCCTCATCGTTGGTGCTGAAGCGGCCTGTTTTAATTTTGGCAACCCAGTTCTTGAATATGAAGGGTATTGATCCCCCAATGTCTGCGACATATCACTGGATATCTTTTGAGGACTTTTCTTACATATACAACAATTTTATCACTCCACTGCTCTCATTTGCTGTGAATACCGCATTAGACTCCTCCATTTTGTTTTCCCGAGTGCGTATAACACTGTTGCCATAAGCTAAAAAACACAAAATTTTGAAAACATGTATTAGACACATAAGACTTTCATGTGATATAACATTTGTTATCATAGAAACAAAAAAAGATCACAAAGCCAAAGACTTATCAGCAGCCCCTCGTAAAAGCAGCACAAGTTCGTCTTACTCAGAGGAGACAGACTGCTGGTGCCATGTGACACAGCCCATTGTACTCTATGGAGAGGAGAGAGGGAGGAGTAAGGAGCAGGGATGGGGACAGAGGGAGAAAGAAAAACATGGTGCAGAGCTCTATAACAAGAGTTTTACTGCATAACAGAGCTTGATTCAGATCAACACAGCTCAGCTCTGCTGTATAATGTCCCCTTTACTGCTGAAACTTATCTGTGTGAGCTACAAAGTAAAATAAGAGCAGACATTCTCTTCTCTGTGCTGGGCAGTCTATGCGAGAGATCCCTGCATCCTTCCCATCCCGTCCCCTCTCGCCAGCTCCTAGTGAATTGAAAATGACAGATAGGGAATGTACAGGGAAAACTGGTAGAGTGCTGAGTAAAGTCTCAGCTGTGTCTCTCAATAGAACATTGTGAGACTCTAGTTAGCGCTTGACTGAAAGTATGCAAATTGCAAGTGTGCGGTCATGTGACCAGGCGCATGGGCAATACATTAGAATTGTGACAGTGTGCTCATCATATGCTGTCACATAGAGTCACTGCTGACGTCCTTCTTAGACTGGACAACCCCTGTAACATTATCGGTAATAAAAGACAGAGCTTTAGTATGTTTTGTGTCGGTGCCATCAGCCCTTGTGCATTTCCCATTAGTGCCGGGTTTGATCATATGCCCTAATCCAACCTCTGAATGGCTGAAGTTCAAATCACAAGCTGCCGCCTCTATAAATAGTCCCGAGAAATGTCAGCTGAATCAGCCAGTATCTGAGTAATAAAAAGCCTCTGTTTCCACATAGGAGCAGACACTGGCACCTCTTGTTCTCCACCACTGTATTTTATGACAGTGTCAAGATGGTGTCACTTATTTACTCACTTTAGACGCAGTGTCAGGCTTTAATGTCCTGTATACCATGACTGCAGACATTTATGGACGCTTATTACTGTGATGGGAATCTCTAATTACCAAAACACATTTTGTTCAGACCAATCCCACTTGTGGCTTACATTACATTGATACTATGCTCATAAAATGACTGTTTTTCACCAGACTCTGATGTTTATGACTGTACTATGATGTTGTGGCTCACGTATGGCGTCATTCATACAAGTCTGAAGCAAGAAATCCTGTTTTCATGCCTGATAGTGTTAGATACTTGGGTCACTTGTCTGTATTTTTCCCACATTTTGTTGAACTATTTAACCCTCATACACAGATGTGAAAAGTATTTGTCCAATTCCAGACATATCCTATTATTCCATGTGTTATACCATGCTCTGCCAGGGTAACCCCGAATAATCACATTACACAGCACAGTAATTGAATCAACCCTTTCCCTGCCAAGGACATATCTCGAACGTCCTTGTAGGGTTAAGCCCCCGTTACACACTGCGATATCGCTAGCAATATCGCTGTAAAGTCACCGATTTTGTGACGTAGTAGCGATATTGCTAGCGAAATCGCTGCATGTGATACTTACCTCCGACCGGCTCCCCTGCTGGTTATCGCTGATCGCACGAGAAGCTCCTGGATCATTTCTCGTCGGCCACTTCCTGCGGCGCTTCCTGTGGCGCCGACGAGCGACGCGTGGAGCCGGGCGGGAGGACGAAGGATCGCCGCGTCTGACAGGTAAGTAGCGACCCCCGTCCCCAGCGATGTCGCTGGTGAGATCTGCCTGTGTGGCAGCTCACTAGCGACCACCTAGCGATGCACCAGCGATCCTGACCGCGTCATATCGCTGGTGCATCGCTAGGTGTAACGGTACCATTACACTTCAGTAGCCAAGGATGTGTGAGATACCGTACATCCCGGCTAGTAATGACTGTATCTCAGCAAAAATAGCAGCTACTGAAGCAATGCAGATCTCTGAAATTCTTAGTTCATATGGCAATATAAATCGGTGCAATTTTAATCCAGAAAAGTGGAATGATTTTTTCTCACTATCCGTACTGTATGTAATCCGTTTTTTTACTTAAAGTCTACTAGTCATTTACATCACCATTTACAGTTTCCCATGTTACAGAATTGCAATGTATCTGTAAAAATCAGATGCTGTAGTGTGGCTCCAAGGTACTTCCAGGGGTTAAAGTGAGAGCGGCAAATGTTTGCAGCTTGCACTCCCAACTCCCATTTTATCCTATGATATCTTGAGACGCGACTATAGAGATTCTCAACATTACGCCATGTTCATACTTTCAGTATTTGGTCAGTATTTTAGTATTTTACATCAGTATTTGTAAGCCAAAACTAGGAGTGGGTGATAAATACAGAAGTGGTGACGTGTTTCTGTTATACTTTTCTTCTGATTGTTGCACTCCTGATTTTGGCTTACACATACTGCAGTAAAATACTGACCAAATACTGAATGTGTGAACATGGCCTCAAAGTGAGTTCTGGATCTCTTCTATAACTTTGATCCAGGATGAGATATAGCCTTCTAGAATACTATCCCCCACTTCAGCCAGTGTGCAGTAGGCGAGGGGTGAGGTTGCAGGGGAGCTTGCCGCCGGCAGCAGCAAGAAAACAAGGGAGGTGATGTGTAATCTCCACCTGTCCCTGTGTAATGCTAGGTGTGTATCATCTGCAAAGTAAATTAGAACTGTTGAGAAAAATTTAAAAAAAATGTAAATAACTTAAATAGCCCTTTTTTCTCTTTTGTTTTTTTCACATAAAAAATAAATGAAAAGTGAAAAAGTCTACTCAATCCCAAAATGAAATTAATTTACTACTTTAAAATGATTATTATATTTATGTGCTGCATGTCTCTGATATCTAAGTGGTATGTGTGTGCTGTGAGTGATTGATATGTAAGTGTACCACGTGGTCTGATAAGTTGGTGGTATGTGTGTATTGCGTATGTTATGTAAATGGTATGTGTGCTGTGTGTGTCTGATATATAAGTGGTATGTGTGTGCTGTGTGTGTCTGATATGCAAGTGGTATGTGTGTGCTGTGTGTGTCTGATATGTAAGTGGTATGTGTATGTCTGATACGTAAGTGGTATGTATGTGCTATGATACGTTAGTGGTATGTGTGTGCTGTGTGCATCTGATATGTAAGTGGTATGTGTGTGCTGTGTGCATCTGATATGTAAGTGGTATGTGTGGTATGTGTGTACTGTGTGTCTGATATGTAAGTGGTATGTGTGTGCTGCATGTGTTTGATATGTAAGTGGTATATGTGGTATGTGTGTACTGTGTGTCTGATATGTAAGTGGTATCTGTGTGCTGTGTGCATCTGATATGTAATTGGTATGTGTGTGCTGCGTGTGTTTGATATTTAAGTTTTTGTGTGTACAGCATGTGAAAAAATTCCTGATTGCTGCTCTAGTGGTGTTGTCAAAATATGGGGTACTCCAATGGACAGCCAGCCAATACATATACAGTACATTAACCCAGTGGCGTAGCAACTGTTTGTGGCGCCCGGGGCGGTCGAAAAATTTGCCGCCCCTTTGGTCGCTGATAATCCGGAAGAATCCGAAGAGCCCACACTACACTCGAAGATCTAATTTTTAGTCTACTACTAACTCTGCTGTTATTATTTCTAAATTTCTAGACTTTCATCTTCTTGCAGTTCTCTCTCTCTATATATATATGTGTATGTATTAGCGTGATGACACTACTGAACCTCCACCACTGCCCTGCCGAGAGCTGCACCATAAAACAGTGTAAGGAGACCCACGTGTCTTCCCCCTGCACAGACCCACAGTACACCCCCTACAGAGCCCTCATGTTCTCCCCTTGCACAGCCCCCCTCCCCCGTGTACCCCCCTGCACAGCCCCTCCATGTCCTCCCCTACACAGCCTCCCCATGTACCCCCCAGCACAGCCCCCCATGTCCTCCCCTGCACAGCCCCCCATGTCCTCCCCTACACAGCTTCCCCATGTACCCCCCTGCACAGTCCCCCATGTCCCTCCTACAGAGCCCCCCCATGTCCTCCCCTGCACAGCCCCCCATGTCCTCCCCCTACAGAGCCCCCTCATGTCCTCTCCCTACAGAGCCCCCCCATGTCCTCCCCCTACAGAGCCCCCTCATGTCCTCTCCCTACAGAGCCCCCCCATGTCCTCCCCCTACAGAGCCCCCTCATGTCCTCTCCCTACAGAGCCCCCCATGTCCTCCTCTGCACAGCCCCCCATGTCCTCTCCCTACAGAGCCCCTCCATGTCCTCCTCTGCACAGCCCCCCATGTCCTCTCCCTACAGAGCCCCCCCATGTCCTCCTCTGCACAGCCCCCCATGTCCTCTCCCTACAGAGCCCCCCCATGTCCTCCTCTGCACAGCCCCCCATGTCCTCTCCCTACAGAGCCCCCCCATGTCCTCCTCTGCACAGCCCCCCATGTCCTCTCCCTACAGAGCCCCCCCATGTCCTCCTCTGCACAGCCCCCCATGTCCTCTCCCTACAGAGCCCTCCATGTCCTCCTCTGCACAGCCCCCCATGTCCTCTCCCTACAGAGCCCCCCATGTCCTCCTCTGCACAGCCCCCCATGTCCTCTCCCTACAGAGCCCCCCATGTCCTCCTCTGCACAGCCCCCATGTCCTCTCCCTACAGAGCCCCCCATGTCCTCCTCTGCACAGCCCCCCATGTCCTCTCCCTACAGAGCCTCCCCATGTCCTCCTCTGCACAGCCCCCCATGTCCTCTCCCTACAGAGCCCCCCCATGTCCTCCTCTGCACAGCCCCCATGTCCTCTCCCTACAGAGCCCCCCCATGTCCTCCTCTGCACAGCCCCCATGTCCTCTCCCTACAGAGCCCCCCCATGTCCTCCTCTGCACAGCCCCCATGTCCTCTCCCTACAGAGCCCCCCCATGTCCTCCTCTGCACAGCCCCCATGTCCTCTCCCTACAGAGCCCCCCCATGTCCTCCTCTGCACAGCCCCCATGTCCTCTCCCTACAGAGCCCCCCCATGTCCTCCTCTGCACAGCCCCCATGTCCTCTCCCTACAGAGCCCCCCCATGTCCTCCTCTGCACAGCCCCCATGTCCTCTCCCTACAGAGCCCCCCCATGTCCTCCTCTGCACAGCCCCCATGTCCTCTCCCTACAGAGCCCCCCCATGTCCTCCTCTGCACAGCCCCCCATGTCCTCTCCCTACAGAGCCCAACTGTTTTGCATAATATCAGCTATATGAAGATGTAGGCAATCCAACTCCAAGGATTAGGGAGCCTCAACTTTAGAATTAGTAAATGGGGGAGAGGGAGTAATTACCTAGATGCCGCCCCCTGTAGCATAACATTACATGATGGAATGAAATTCAAGGGGCAATCACATACCGCGGTGTCTCCCTCCCCTCACAGACATCATGGGCAGGCTGGGCAGCGCTTCCCGCCGTCCCCCTCACTCACCGGCTCCTGTGTCCCGGGATCCGCTCCTCCTGCGTCACCTCAGTCACACGCCACGTGTTCTTCTGGCAGCTCCGACCGAACAACCAGCCCCGAGCGGCCAACACCTCCGCCCAGCACCGGCTCAGGAGCGGAAAGCAGCCGGGGCTCCGAGTCCGAGTCCAGCAAGGCAGTGGCGTAGAAGGTAGAAAGCGCCTGCACTGTGCCTCCGCGGAGTCCGCGCTGTTCTCCCAGTCAGAGGAGAGGAATTGAATTGCTGCTGCCGCCGCGCCGCCCCCACACACGTGCCGCCTGGGGCGGACCGCCCCCCCCGCCCCCCCCACGCTACGCCACTGCATTAACCAGATCCCCACACATCATGGCTGCATGTCCTTGACAGAAAAGCAGGCTCAGTAATCTGAAAATAAAAAGGAGAAATACAGTTCTTAGTTTTGGCAACAGTATCACAGTATGCTTTATATGTTCCCCACTCTCGACTTGACAAGTGTTAAAGGGAACCTGTCACCAGGTTTGACCGATATGAGATACAGTCACCACCTTTCAGGACTGATATACAGAATTCCATAATGGTGTCTACAAGCCCCCAACTCAACCTGCAAGACAATAAAAACAGCTTTTATTATACTCACTTGGGGGGCGATCCGTTTCAAGGATTGTGTTTGGTTTTGGTCCCACTCCTCCCTTATTCTTGCGATGCCGTCCTCCTTCTTGCTTCGTGTGGATAACACATCCCTCCATCATCCATACAGTTTTCCTCGGCATCGCGCTCCTGCGCAGGCGTACCTTTCTACAATGATTAGTGCAGAGGAAAGTAGTGCAGTGCTCATACGCCTCTTTGACTTTTCCCAGCACCTGCGTACTGCAGTACTTTGCACTGCACTCAACAGGGCAAAGAAGTACGCCTGTCCAGGAGCGCGGTGTCGGGGAGACTGTATGGATGAAGTAGGGATGTCTTATCTACTTATCTACACAAGCAGGAGGAGAGCATCGCAAGAAGAATGGAAGCGCTGGACTAAGACCAGTGACCCTATCGCCCCGCAGGTGAGTATAATGAAAGTTATTATTCTTCTCTTCCAGGTCGGGTTAGGGCAGATGTACCGCATTATAGAATGCTGTATATCAGGCCTGAAAGGTGGTGGCCGTATCTCATAACGGTCAAACCTGGTGACAGGTTCTCTTTAACCCAGATCACTATGGGCCCTGGCATATATATCAGATTCATGCTGCCAGAACCATGTGCAGCATGAATCGGATACTTGCTGCACTGTTGTGAATGAGTCACCGGAGGAGGAGAAAACAAAAATACAAGCTAAGTCCAGAAAACCGGAAAGGTTGGTAGCTATCGGATTGCAGACCCCTGATCCTATACACCACAACTAACAGTAGCCGTGGGGGGTTCCTACGGTGCCCTAGACCCCTTGTCACAGCCGGAGAACTACATAAGCCTAAAGAAGGAAAGGGGAAATCTAAACTGCCCCAGAGCAGACCCCAAAGCAATAGACAGCCCCCAACATGTATTGTCAGTGAAAACAGATGAAAACACAAACACAGACAGAAAGACAGGCTGAGCAAACGATGGGGCCCAACTAACTAGATAGGACAGGACAGAAAAGATGCTGGCTGCAATCCGCAAAAAACCCTACCAAAAATGTCCCAACCGTCTGATAGGGAAAAAGGCCCTGAAGTCGCTAGACTTCAAAATCACTATATCAGCACTCAGGTATACTCTGAAAACAGAGCAAAAGAGATCAACTGATCAGAGACAAAAATGGAATTCAGCCAGTCCCAACCAGGACTGGCTGAATACAAACACTAAGGAAACCAGACAAAATCTCATGGAATAATAGCAGGGCAAAAAACTTAGCTTTTAGTAGACAGGAACTAAACTGGATGCAAGAGCTCAGAGCAGAAAGGATCACCAGCAGCCCTGCAGGGCATCGGCTGCCTTATATCCACTCAGAAATTCCAGATGTCCAATCACACTCCGCCTGTTCAGATGACAGGTTCTTCCCATCTGTGGAGGAACACACACAGACCCGTTCCTCCCACGTCACCACCTTGACGTAACAACACAGGCACAGCTCTCCAGCACCCCCTTTGTCTCTCAGGTCAGTAAGGGAACTGCACCTAGAGCAAATGGTCACCGGGGAGGAGGTCCTGTTACCCGCTGGGGGTTCTAAGATTCGTGATCAGAGTAAAAGCATCAGCCCAAGATTAAGTTTATAGTTTAATTGCCTTAAGGGCGCACTAGATAATTACAGAAATATACAGTAAATTTACAGTCAGAGAAAAGATATAACAATAAGGGTACAAGACTTAAGATATTAAGCTGGAGGTCAATTTACCAGATTGTAGGGTCATGTGGGTGCTGGGGAGCTCTGCAGTCCACAGGTACAAGAATCTTTGTTGCCGGACAGACCCCCAAAGCATGGGCCGCTGCTCCCCTCGGCAGGTCTGTCCCCAGGTCCTTCTTAGATAGTCATCGTCTGGATCTTCTGTGTGAAAGACTGAATATCTGCCAGGGGCTGCGAGTCCTTAACCCCTTCACCCCCAAGGGTGGTTTGCACGTTCATGACCGGGCCAATTTTTACAATTCTGACCACTGTACCTTTATGAGATCATAACTCTGGAACGCTTCCATGGATCCCGGTGATTCTGACATTGTTTTCTCGTGACATATTGTACTTCATGTTAGTGGTAAAATTTAATTCAAATAACTTGCGTTTATTTGTGAGAAAAACGGAAATTTGGCGAAAATTTCGCAATTTTCCAACTTTGAATTTTTTTGCCCTTAAATCACAGAGATACGGCACACAAAAAACTTGATAACTAACATTTCCCACATGTTTACTTTACATCAGCACAATTTTGGAACCAAAATTTTTTTTTGTTAGGAAGTTATAAGGGTTGAAAGTTGACCAGCGATTTCTCATTTTTACAACACCATTTTATTTTTAGGACCACATCACATTTGAAGCCACTTTGAGGGGTCTATATGATAGAAAATACCCAAAAGTGACACCATTCTAAAAACTGCACCCCTTAAGGTGCTCAAAACCACATTCAAGAAGTTTATTAACCCTTTAGGTGCGTCACAGGAATTTTTTTGAATATTTAAAAAAAAATGAACATCTAACTTTTTTTCATAAAAAAAATACTTCAGGTTCAATTTTTTTTATTTTACCAAGGGTAACAGGAGAAATTGAACTGCAAAAGTTATTGTGCAATTTGTCCTGAGTTCGCAGATACTTGATATGTGGGGGGGAACGACTGTTTCGGCGCATGGCAGAGCTCAGAATGGAAGGAGCGCCGTTTGACTTTTTCAATGCAAAATTGGCTGGAATTCAGATTAGACGCCATGTCACGTTTGGAGAGTCCCTGATGTACCTAAACAGTGGAAACCCCCTACAAGTGACCCCATTTTGGAAACTAGACCCCCCAAGGAACTTATCTAGATATGTGGTGACTGGTGAGAACTTTGAACCCACAAGGGCTTTACAGAAGTTTATAACGTACAGCGGTACAATTAAAAAATCATATTTTTTCCACAAAAATGATCTTTTCACCCCAATTTTTATTTTCCCAAGGGTAACAGGACCCTAAAAGTTATTGTGCAATTTGTCCTGAGTACGCTGATACCCCACATGTGGGGGTAACAAACTATTTGGGCGCATGGCAGAGCTCGGAAGGGAAGCAGCGCCATTTGACGTTTTTGGCTGGAATTGAGATCGGACACCATGTCGCGTTTGGAAAACCCCTGATGTACCAAAACAGTGGAAACCCCCCACAAATGACACCATTTTGGAAACTAGACCCCCTAAGGAACTTATCTAGATGTGTGGTGAGAACTTTGAACCCCCATGGGCTTCACAGAAGTTTATAACATAAAGCCATACAATTAAAAAATCATATTTTTTCCACAAAAATGATCTTTTCACCCTCAATTCTTATTTTTCCAAGGGTAACAGGACCCTAAAAGTTATTGTGCAATTTGTCCTGAGTGCACTGATACCCCACATGTGGGGGTAAAACACTATTTGGGCGCATGGCAGAGCTCAGAAGGGAAGCAGCGCCATTTGACGTTTTTGGCTGGAATTGAGATCGGACACCATGTCGCGTTTGGAAAACTCCTGATGTACCAAAACAGTGGAACCCCCCACAAATGACACCATTTTGGAAACTAGACCCCCTAAGGAACTTATCTAGATGTGTGGTGAGCACTTTGACCCCCCAGTGCTTCACAGAAGTTTACAACGCCCGGGCGTGAAAATAAAAAATTCGTATTTTTTCCACAAACATGATCTTTTAGTCACCATTTTTTTATTTTCCCAAGGGTACCAGGAGAAATTGGACCCCAAAAGTTGTTGTCCAATTTGTCCTGAGTATGCTGATACCCCATATGTGGGAGAAAACTACTGTATGGGCACACGTCGGGGCTCGGAAGGGAAGTAGTGACGTTTTGGAATGCAGACTTTGATGGAATGGTCTGCGGGTGTCATGTTGCCTTTGGAGAGCCCCTAATGTACCTAAACAGTGGAAACCCCCCACAAATGACACCATTTTGGAAACGAGACCCCCTAAGGAACTTATCTAGATGTGTGGTGAGCGCTTTGAACCCCCAAGTGCTTCACAGAAGTTTATAATGCCCAGGCATGAAAATAAAAAAATCGTATTTTTTCCAGAAACATGATCAATTAGTCCCCAATTTTTTCATTTTCCCAAGGGTAACAGGAGAAATTGGACCCCCAAAAGTTGTTGTCCAATTTGTCCTGAGTATGCTGACACCCCATATGTGGGAGAAAACTACTGTATGGACACACGTCGGGGCTCGGAAGGGAAGCAGTGACGTTTTGGAATGCAGACTTTGATGGAATGGTCTGCAGGTGTCATGTGCGTTTGGAGAGCCCCTGATGTACCTAAACTATTGAAACTCCCCACAAGTGACCCCATTTTGGACAATAGACCCCCCACGGAACTTATCTAGATGTGTGGTGAGCACTTTGAACCCCCAAGTGCTTCACAGAAGTTTATAACACTCGGACGTGAAAATAAAAAAATCATTTTTTTCCACAAAAATGATATTTTTGCCCCCAATTTTTTATTTTCCTAAGGGTAACAGGAGAAATTGGACCCCAAAAATTGTTTTGAAATTTGTCCTGAGTAGGCTGATACCCTACATGTGGGGGTAAAACACTGTTTGGGCGCATAGCAGAGCTTGGAAGGGAAGGAGCACCATTTGACTTTTTCAACTCAGAATTGGCTGGAATTGAGATCAGACGCCATGTTGCATTTGGAGAGCCCCTGATGTGCCCAAACAGTGGAAACCCCCAATTCTAACTCCAACCCGAACCTTAACACGCCCCTAACCCTAGCCCTAACCCTAGCCCTAACCCTAACCCTAGCCCTAGCCCTAGCCCTAGCCCTAACCCTAACCCTACCCTAACCCTAACCCTAGCCCTAACCCTACCCCAACACACCCCTAGCCCTAACCCTAGCCCTAACCCTAATGGAAAAATGGAAATAAATACATTTTTTTATTTTATTATTTTTCCCTAACTAAGGGGGTGATAACGGGGGGTTTGATTTACTATTTATGGCGGTTTTTATGTTTGGCGGCTGTCGCACGCTAAAAGACGCTTTTTATTGTAAAAATAGTTTTTGCATCACCACATATTGAGAGCTATAATTTTTCCGTATTTTGACCCACCGAGTCATGTGAGGTCTTATTTTTTGCGGGATGAGTTGACATTTTTATTGGTACCATTTTTGGGCACGTGAAATTTTTTGATCGCTTTTTATTCCGATTTTTGGGACGCAGAATGAACAAAAACCAGCGTTTCATGAATTTCTTTTGGGGGGGGTGCGTTTACACCGTTCCGCGTGCGGTAAAATTGATAAAGCGGTTTTATTCTTCGGGTCAGTATGGTTACAGCGATACCTCATTTAGGTCATTTTTTTATGTTTTTGTCGGTTTTATGCAATGAAAACTATTTTATATAAAAAATAATTATTTTTGCATCGCTTTATTCAGCGAGCTATAACTTTTTTATTTTTTCGCTGATGATGCTGTGTGGTGGCTCGTTTTTTGCGGGACAAGATGATGTTTTCAGCGGTACCATGAATATTTATATGCGTCTTTTTGATCGCGCGTTATTACACTTTTTGGCGGTATGATAATAAATCATTATTTTTTGCTTCGTTTTTTATTTTTATTTTTTAAGGGGTTCGCTAAAGGGGTTAACTAATGGGACAGTTTTATAGGGCGGGCGGTACCTAATATGTGTACTTTTATTGTTTTTTTTTTATTATTTCCAAAAAATGGATTTATTGGGGGAATATTTTTTTTTTTTCTAATATATTTTAATTTAATTTAATTTAATTTATTTTTAATATATTATTTTTACCCTTTTTTTTATTTTTTTTTTACTTTATTAAATAGTCCCAGGTGGGACATCACTGTCCTGTGACAGATCGCTGATCTGTCACATCACAGATCACTGTGACAGATCAGCGATCTGACACAGGCACTGCAGAAGGCTTCCTCATGCCTGCGCTTTGCAGGCACTGAGGAAGCCAGCTTCCTGCAGGCCCCCGAAGGCCCCCGTCGCCATCTTGGATTCGGGGGCCTGGAGGAAAGGAGTCCCCCGCAGCAGCGCTGCACATTGCGCTGCCGTGGGGGGCTCAGGGAAGCACGGAGGGAGCCCCCTCCCTGCCGATGCTTCCCTTTAACCCCCGGTACACCGCGATCGTGACCGCCCCTGACACATTGTGCCGGGTGTCAGCTGTGATAATCAGCTGACACCCGGCCGCGATCAGCGGCGCTCACCACCATCATGTCCAGAACCTTTCATCATATATACGAGTCATCAGTGCAATGATTTAGAGTTCCTTAGGAACTTCAGACAGACTGGAAATAAGTACGAACTTTAGGGAGGTCACAAATTTCTAGATTATAAAACTCTGCAAATGCTAATAATAGATTTATCATATCAGGCTTTTTATTGACTTGAGATATAACATTTTGTTTGAGGCGCTGTGGGAGGAACGGCCCCCGTCGAGTGTCCAGGCCGGAACCAAGGGAGCCGTCATCTGGGTTCCGGGGGAGGGGGAGACAGATGGACTGGGGGAGGGACCAGGACAAAGGAGGCAGGGAATTCCCGGGACGATGAGTCAGCAGACCGACACAGAGACAGCAGGAGACCATGGGAGTGGCTGAAAGCGAGAGCGACTCACCAGTGCCAGGGGGGACGCTCACCGAGGACTCCAGAAGGACAGTACTGAGGCGGTTATCCGGGACTTGCTGCCCCGCTCCAGCCCGCGGCCACTGCGGCCTCAGTTCAACCCGCCACCCGCAGCCACCCTGTTCTCACCAGTGGCTGCGGCAAGTGCAATACCGCCGGCGACCACCACTGTCCCGCTCCAGTCCGCAGCAGGGGCCGGGCCTCCGCTGACCGCGGACCCCCGTCGCAGCCGTTAGCTGCGCAGGTGGCCTGTCATTCGCCACCACACATTGCTGCCTCTTGCCCCAGGCCAGGGGCTGCGGCCCAACCATCTGAGGACCCCACCGGAGCCTGTGGGGCTCCAGTGTCATCAGCGCGCCGGAGTGCGTGAAGACTTCGTCATTGTCTCAGCAACTGGGCCCAGCAACTACTACGCCGAAAGACCACCAACCCGAACGGCGAGGGACGTCTGGACGGCTAAGTTGACTTTATAATTAAGGACCCGTAGAGGGCCATACTGCGGCCCTATAGTGCTGTTGTCGGAGGTAGTCGTGTTCTACCTTTTTTGTGTGCCTGAATAGAACCCCTGCGAGAGCAACCCGTGTTACCCCTTTTTTTGATGATCAGACCGGGACTGAGGAAAGTTCCCTCTAGTCCTATAAACGTTGATACAGAAAGCACCTAATTGTCTCACGACTTGTCACTGCATCCTGCGTACCTGCGAACACCACATTTGGCGTAGTCGGCAAGATGCAGTCTCCGAGCGCAGATGGCGGTGCGCCTGACCAGAGTGGGGCTGCGGGCGCTGATGATGATGGGGGTCCCCGCTCCAGCATCTCCCTGGGGGCTATGGTAAGTAACTTGCCCCGGTTTTCTGGCTCCGATACCCTGTTGTGGAGCTGGACCGGAAATATGCGGGGCCTCTTCCGTATGCACCTCATGACCCCTGATTTAGAGGCTGAGGTGGCCCTTATGGTGCTAGATGGGGAAGCCCAGAAGTCGGTTATGCTAAGACCCCTGGGGCGTCGCAACACCTTCGCCAGCGTCTTACAGATCCTGGAAGAGACCCACGGTGAACCAACAGACGTGGGGGAGTTGAGAACCCAGTTGTTCAGTCGGATGCAGGGGGAGGGGGAGACCATCACCCAGTATATGAACGCCCTCCAGGAGCTACACACCGCCATAGAAAGGAAGGACGGAATAGGGGTAGGGCCCATCGACATTACCCTGCGTGACCTGTTAGTGACTGGACTCCGGGACCCGCTAATCAAGCAGGCATTGCGGGAACAGGTCTGGGTGAATCCACGGTTAGCCTTCTCCGAAGTGGGGAGGCAGGCCCGCGTGCGGGAGCAAGAGCAGGGGATGACGGCCCCTGTGGGGAAGGCCCGGAGCCTGGAGTCGTCCGTAAGCATTGTCGAAGAACTCGATGGATCTAGGAAATGAGACAAGAACTGAAGAGTATCCGGGGCGAGCTGGCTGAAGTGAAGAAAAGAACGGAGCCCGCGCCTGGCTGACCTGGCTACAATTCTGGGCCCTGGGGGCCTCGCAATGCCCGGGGTGGCCGAGCCTCACCGCCCCGGTGTTATGAGTGTGGAGAACTGGGCCACTTCGCACAGGAGGACATTAAACTAGAGGGCTCCGGGCATGGGGGATGCCTCTCGGAGCCGGAAGCCACAACGAGGGGTGGTGGAAGTCCCGAAGAACTGGTCGCTAAGTGCCCAATAGTATGGGCCGAAGTCGAAGGTCGTGCTGTACGGTGCCTAGTGGATACAGGGTCACAGGTAACGACCATGCTGGCAACGTTTTTCCGGCAGCATTTTCCGGAAGCGGCAAGGCCCCAATGGGGGCCCATGATACGACTAGTGGCCGCAAACCAACTGCCGGTACCTGTCGCAGGAGTGGTGTGGCTCCAAATGACATAGTGTGGTAAATCCCTCGGCCGCCGGGGAGTGGTCTTAACCCAAGGAGAGACTAACGACCGTCATCCGATCATCTTGGGCATGAACATTCTGCGGGAGTTCAGCAATCTACTCCTCAACGATATCACGCAGGAGACCCTAAGCCAGTGGGGTTCTCGCATGGCCCAGGGGCAGGTCTTCCAGCGGTTGGTGCGGGAGGCGCGAGTGCTCCAGGAGTGTCAGGAGGGTGAGGCGCTGAGCAAGGTCATCGCACCGGCAGCCCCTCCGCTCGTGCTTCCTCCGTGACAGACGGTGGTGGCTCTGCCGATCCGTGCCACAATACCAATGAAGGGCGTGGAGGTGCAGGTGGAACCATGTTACTCGGAGCGCCTGCACCCTGGCATCTTTGTGGCCCGCTCCCTGGCCACAGTACAGGAAGGGACCGTCTTGGTACGTTGTGTCAACCTGGAAGATCAGGATATCGCCCTGAAGCCCCTGGCTGAAATGGCCAGACTAGTAAGGCCATTGGAGGAGATGCTGCCGGACCCCGCAGTCCAGTTGAGGGTGCAACCCGAAGATCCCTGGGCAGTAACGGTATGAACCCAACTAGCTGCCGCATCCTCGGCCCGAGAAAAAGGTCAAGTCATCCTGGAGAGAATGTGGGCTGAACTCTCCGGCCTAGCGCCAGCCCAGCTTCTCCAGGTAGAGACACTTCTTGGACAATTTTACAGTGTCTTTGCCAGCCACGAGGATGACTTAGGATGTACCACGGCCATCACGCATGAGATCCCCACGGCAGGAGCGGCCCCCATCCGGGAGCGATATCGGCAAATACCACCGCAGATATACCAGGAAGTGAAAACTCTTAGCATAAATGCTCCGGAAGGGGGTCATATGAGAAAGCCAAAGCCCATGGGCAGCCCCTATTGTCCTGGTTCAGAAAAAGGATGGCACTCTGCGTTTTTGCGTAGATTATCGGAAGTTGAACGCCTGCACCATCAAGGATTCGTATCCACTACCCCGCATTGAAGAGTCTCTGTCCGCCCTGGGGAACGCAACGTACTTTTCAACCCTTGACCTGGCCAGTGGGTACTGGCAGGTGCCAATGTCGGAGGAAGACAGAGCCAAGACGGCATTTATCCTTCCCATGGGACTGTTCGAGTTCAATCGGATGCCGTTTGGGCTGGTCAACGCCCCAGGAACTTTCCAGCGGTTGATGGAGCGTTTCAAGATCTCAAAGCTGCTCTCTCGGACGCCCCAATATTGGCATATGCGGATTTCTCACAACCGTTCATCCTGCATACCGACGGGAGCCTCCAGGGACTAGTAGCTGTGTTGTCACAGGTGCAGGACGGCCGGGAGAAAGTGATCGCCTACGGTGGCCGGTCGCTGCATGACTCAGAACACAACCCGGACAAATACAGCTCCTTTAAGCTCGAGCTCCTCACGGTAGTGTGGGCAATGACGGAGCGATTTGCAGAGTACCTGGCGGGCTTCGAAGTGGTAGTGCGGACCGATAACAACCCGTTAGCCCATTTGGAGAATGCCAAACTGGGGGCCCTCAAGCAACGGTGGGTGGCTCGGATGGCCAAATTTAATTATAAGATCATCTACAAACGGGGAGCTGAAAACGTGCACGCCGACGCGCTCGCCAGAATCCAACACACCACCCCAGGGAGAAGTTGAGATGACGAATTAGAAGCAGATGAGACACCGTTCGCCCTCACCCCCGCCGTGCTTACAGTCAACACGCAAGAAGCACCTCATCCGGGACTCCTAGGAGGGATGCTGGAACAGCCCCGTGACAACTGGATCCAGCAGCAACAAGAAGATACAGAAATTGGACTCCTGCGCCGATGGGTGACCACCGGTAAATTGCCTATCTTTGTCCCAAGATATGTTGCTGATGTTGCGCCAGTGGGAAAAGCTAGTCATCAAAAAGGGACTTTGTGATGTTGTCACATCTCCTGCTGTTTGTGGGCTGTTGCCCTTGTTTGCATTCTTTGCCTAGTAACAGTGATGTAGGGGAGAGGAGGAGTCGGGGGAGGGACGTGGAGAGGAAGGAGGAAGTAAGGAATAAAAAAAAGCACGGCTTGGCAGCCAAGCACTAGCACATCCGTGTATGTCTCTGAATTCTTTATCGCCGACATCACGACACTACAACTGGCGACGAGGAAGCGTTCATTCATCAGCCACAGGTATTTCAGTCCCACGAACAGTCTACAAGGCTATCAGCACTCACTATAGCTTGTCTACCCGCATTTCCTGCTTTTGATGTGCATCAGTCCCAAGCAAACCTGGCAGTATCTTGGGATAAATGGCTAAAGCGATTCGAGATACTTCTGCAAGCCATGAATGTCTCTGATGATACCCGGAAAAAAGCCATGCTGTTACACTACGCAGGGGAGCAGGTTTACGATATATTCACTACTCTGCCGAATACAGGGGAGGACAAGGACTATGAGCTCAGCAAAGCTGCGTTAAGCAAGCACTTCTCCCCTCACAGAAATCCGGCATTTGAAATTTTTAAGTTCAGGCAGTCAAAGCAGTCGCCAACAGAAAGCATGGCTGAGTATCATGTCCGGCTACGACACCTTGCAGCGCACTGTGAATTTGCGGAAGTAGACAAAGAAATCCAAATGCAGATCGTACAAGGATGTATTTCCTCCAAGTTAAGGAGACAAGCACTCAGAGACCCCACCATGACGTTAGCGAAGTTGCTAGATACAGCGCGTATAAATGATGCTGCAGACAAACAAGCTAAACTGATAGAGAACATTGAGCATGAGCCAGACGCGACATCTTCTATAGCAAAGCTTACACAAAAACCAAATGTGCCTCGCACGCAGGCAGCCACATGTTACAACTGCGGTGGATCGTATCCTCACCAGAATGTCTGCCCAGCAAAGGGAGGAACTTGTCATAATTGCGGAAAGCAAAATCATTTTGCAAAGGTGTGTAGATCCAAGCCACAATCTCCTCATACCACCGCACAACCTAGGCCACCGAAGATCCAAACACTGCAGATTAATGACGAGTCCCACAGCACCTATTTATTCTCCGTGACGGAAGAGGGATCTAATACTGTGCACGCAGTTACTAATCCAAAACGAGTAATCCTAGTGAATGGCAATCAAATAGAAGCCCTGGTGGACATGGGGGCATCAGTCAACGTCATCAGTCATACAGTCTACAACCAGCTCCTAAACAAACCTACTCTACAAAGTACTAATATAAAGATTTTTCCTTATGACTCAGCAGCTGCACTGCCCCTGTGCGGAAAATTTCAGTCAGAAGTTGCAGCTGAAGGAAAGTCCATCACTGACACCTTTTATGTGGTAGAATGCTCTGCGGACACACTTCTCAGCTGTACCAGTGCAATATCTCTGGGCCTTGTGAACCTTGTCAACAGCATTACAGGTCCTTCGGCCCACCACATTATGCAGAAGTACCCAAATCTCTTTAAAGGCCTAGGTAAGCTAAAGGATGTTCAAATAAAGTTGCATATAGATCCGTCAGTACAGCCCTCTATTCAGCCCCACAGGCGCATTCCATTCCATGTCTGCAAGCTTGTGGAGCAAGAATTGCAAGACCTGGAGGCGTCCGATGTCGTCGAACGCGTTGAAGGCCCGACCCCCTGGGTTTCACCAATCGTTGTTGCACCTAAACCGAAGCAGCCAGGTAAAATCCGACTATGTGTGGATATGCGCCACGCCAATCGGGCGATCCAAAGAGAAAGACACATCACGCCCACTATTGATGACATTCTCGCAGACCTGAATGGTGCGAAGGTATTTTCAAAAATTGACCTAAACTCAGGCTATCATCAACTTGAATTGCATCCAGACTCCAGGTACATTACAACTTTTAGCACGCATGTGGGCCTGCGCAGATTTAAGAGATTGAACTTTGGCATCTCATCGGCCGCAGAAATTTTTCAGAATATCGTCAGCCAGGTTCTGTCTGGCATTGCAGGAGTCCTCAACGTCAGTGATGACATTCTCATTTATGGCACAACCCAAGAGGAACATGACAATCGCCTAGAACAAGTGTTTCAAAGACTCCAAGCCTGCAATCTCACTGTCAATCCGTCGAAATGTGAATTTAACCAAAAATCATTAACTTTTTTTGGATACATCTTTTCTGAACAAGGAGTTTCAGCTGACCCACAGAACGTGGCTGCCATAAAATCGGCTAGCCCACCGCAAAATGTGTCAGATGTTCGCAGCTTCCTAGGACTGGTCACATACTGTGGGCGATTAATACCTGACCTAGCCACTGTTTCAGAACCTCTGCGAAAGCTCACAAAGAAAGACTCTCCGTGGACATGGGGTACTGAGCAGCAAGCAGCTTTTGACGCATTGAAAACCAACCTAACCAGCGACACTGTCATGGCCTATTTTGACCCGTCAAAACCCACACAGCTACTGGTGGATGCTAGTCCAGTAGGCCTAGGGGCAATTCTCACACAAGTGTCTAGCGCAGGCGACATATCCACAATCTCATATGCCAGCAAGACACTAACGGATACAGAGCAGCGATATTCACAAACTGAGAGAGAAGCCCTGGCAGTTGTGTGGGGGTGCCTTCATTTCCATTTATACCTTTTTGGACATCAATTCACAGTGATAACTGACCACAAGCCACTCGTTCCAATTTTCAATAAGCCCTCGTCAAAGCCTCCCCCGCGTCTTGAACGCTGGTTGCTCCGCTTACAGAACTATCATCTCCAGTTGAGATACGAGGCGGGAGCTGGAAATCCCGCAGACTATTTCTCGAGACACCCAGCACCACAGCCCACCACAGACGACATCCCCGCGACGATTCTGGCGGAGGAGCATGTCAACTTTGTCGTCGCCCATTCGGTACCGAAAGCTATGACCATACAGGAAATTAAGCAAGCGCTGGATGCCGATCACCAACTTCAATTTGTGATAGAGACGGTTCGGTCCAAGAACTGGAGCAGTTTTCTCGCTGAGGCCCGCCTTCACCCTCCTGATCAGGCTGGGTACCTGGAGGTTTTCTTTAACGCGAGACATTCACTATCAGTATCAGACTCAAATATGCTCTTAAGAGATAATCGCCTGGTGATACCTCAGAAACTTCAGAGCAGGGTACTGGATCTGGCGCATGAAGCTCATCAAGGGGTCGTGAAAACGAAGCAGCTACTTCGGGAGAAAGTGTGGTTTCCCGGACTTGACAAAAAAGTAGAGGCACTCGTTGAAACATGCATACCGTGCCAAGCCACTACAGTTGCCCATAGACATGCACCATTACAAATGACACCCCTGCCAGCCGGCCCATGGATAGCTGTTAGCATCGATTTCTGCAGTTTACCAGATAGCTCCTATCTGCTGGTGATCATGGATGACTTTTCAAGGTTTCCAGTCATCGAACATGTTTCTACAACCTCGGCCAAGGCTGTTTTACCACAATTAGACAAGATCTTCTCAGCATATGGCATACCTGAGATCGTGAAATCTGACAATGGACCGCCTTTCAATAGCACAGACTTTCAGTCCTTCGCAACCTACCTGGGTTTCACACACCGGAAAATAACTCCTTGCTGGCCTCAGGCCAACGGTGAAGTCGAACGATTCATGCAATCGCTCAACAAGACCCTAAGGATTGCTACCATGGAGCACAAGGACTTACAGCAAGAGTTGAACGCATTCCTCAGACAGTACAGGGCTACACCCCACTCTATAACGGGAATACCACCTGTAACGGCACTGTTCAACAGGCCCTTACGGGTCAAAGTTCCAAGCATTCCAGCAATCTCCGTCCAGACCCCGATTTCTATCAATGACTCCATATCAAAGAAAAGATGAAACGGTATGCAGATAAGCGCAACCATCGAGGCAGACAGGTGGGCGATTGGGTCCTGGCACAAAGGTTAAAAGCGACTAGCAAGTTTGTGTCACCGTACTATCCGGAACCCTTTCAAGTTATAGACGTTAAGGGCACCATGGTTACTGCCCGGAATCAAAGTCGTCAGGTCACACGGAATGTGTCCCACTTTAAAAAACTCCGGGGCCACGTCCCAAAAACCACGCCTAGTGAGGAAGCGGAGAGCGACGACTCCCTGCCAGAGACTGGAGATGCCGTAAGCCTAACAGGGGATGTCTCCGGGGATACTCAGGGCTCATCTGGTGATGGGCTGTCTCACCGCTATCCGACTAGGACCTATCGAAGACCACCTGCCCACCTTACAGACTATGTTCTGCAGTGAGACTTAATGTTTGAACGACAATATTCTTCAAATGTTTCAGTTTTTTTTTGTTGTGAGAAAAGAAGAGGTGTGATGTTGTCACATCTCCTGCTGTTTGTGGGCTGTTGCCCTTGTTTGCATTCTTTGCCTAGTAACAGTGATGTAGGGGAGAGGAGGAGTCGGGGGAGGGACGTGGAGAGGAAGGAGGAAGTAAGGAATAAAAAAAAGCACGGCCTGGCAGCCAAGCACTAGCACATCCGTGTATGTCTCTGAATTCTTTATCGCCGACATCACGACACTACAGACTTTTATATCGAAAAGCCATGTCGCTAATCATGTCAGCTCTGTTATAGCAGGTGGTCGTACCCGGAGCCCATCTCAACCAACTGGCCTGGGAAGCCCATGAGAAGGGGGCTCATTTTGGTGCTCAAAAGACTTTACAATGGCTGCAGCAGATGGTGTACCATCCACGCTTGCACGCTGCTGTAGAAGAAGTTTGTCGAACCTGCCGCCCGTGCTAGCTCGCTAAACCCCCCGCGCAACGAGCCCCGGTGCAAACTATTGTAACATCAGCCCCTCTGGAGCTTCTTACGGTGGACTATCTGACCATAGGTCCTGCCTATCAGGGGTATGAACATTGTCTCTTTATGGTGGACCATTTCACCAAGTTCGCCGTGGTCACCCCCACCCGAGATCAAACAGCGGAGTCGGCCGCCTATGCGATTTGTAAGAACTTTATTCAAGTGTACGGCTGTCCACAACGAATACATTCGGACCAGGGAGCGTGCTTCCTAGGAAAAGTCATGGAAGAGCTACACCATCTTTACGGTATCGATAAATCGCGGACTACGCCGTACCACCCGCAGGGAAACGGAGCCTGCGAGCGATTCAATCGTATGTTAATCCAAATGCTGCGCACCCTGGAGAGCGACCGCAAGGCCCGCTGGCCTGAATATGTCCCCGAGCTGGTGTGGGTATATAACAATCGGGTGCATCGAGGGACTGGTTACACCCCCTACTCATTGCTGTTCGGACGGGAAGGCAAAGGAATTACGGAGGTGGAATTGAACCCGGAGGAACCCAAACCCTGGACCGGGGTATCCTCGTGGGTCCGAAACAACCGGCACCGGCTGCAGACCCTCCACCGTATCGTCCATACAAAGCTCCAGGATCTAGAACACCAGGGGGGGCACTTCCCCCACCCATTGACTTTCAGACTGGGGATCGGGTACTCGTACTTGATCAATGCCCCCAAAACAAGATAGAATCACAGTGAGAAGTGAACCCGTACCAAGTGCTGCGCCGAATAAGCCCTGACGGGCCTGTGTATGAGATACAATCTGAAGGAAACAACGCGCCTATCACTTGGGTTGTGCACCGTAACATGTTACGACCTTGTACGTCCACCGATCCCCCGTGGCTTGAACCAACCCTCCAGGTCCCCGACCCCCTGCCCCCGGTCTGGGACCTGGATGATGAAGAGGATTTCCCCGTCACATCTGCGGGTCAGCCTGCTAGTGGCACTACAGCAGACCCGGGCATTCCACCAGAACCAACTATCCGACCACCCTCACCACCCCAGACGACTCCACTACACCCAAGCTTCGACGCTCTGAGCGGTCATCAGCTGGCAAACCCCCTGAACATTACGAACAGGACCAGTTCGTATGGCGACAAGGACTGTCGTCCCAAAAAGCTAACCCGAATCTACAAAAACCCTCGCCCGAGGACTGGCGAGCATACAGGGCGGGGGAGTGTGGGAGGAACGGCCCCCGTCAAGTGTCCGGGCCGGAACCAAGGGAGCCGTCATCTGGGTTCCGGGGGAAACTGTCCCCGGGGGGTAGAATTCAGGGACGGACCATTGTGACAGACAGATGGACTGGGGGAGGTACCAGGATAAAGGAGGTGGGGAATTCCCGGAATGATGAGTCAGCAGACCGACATAGAGACAGCAGGAGACCATGGGAGTGGCTGAAAGCGAGAGCGACTCACCAGTGCCAGGGGGGACGCTCACCGAGGACTCCAGAAGGACAGTACCGAGGCGGTTATCCGGGACTTGCTGCCCCGCTCCAGCCCGCGGCCACTGCGGCCTCAGTTCAACCCACCACCCGCAGCCACCCTGTTCTCACCAGTGGCCGCGGCAAGTGCAATACCGCCGGCGGCCACCACTGTCCCGCTCCAGTCCGCAGCAGGGGCCGGGCCTCCGCTGACCGCGGACCCCCCGTCACAGCCATTAGCTGCGCAGGTGGTCTGTCATTCTCCACCACACATCGCTGCCGCTTGCCCCAGGCCAGGGGCTGCGGCCCAACCATCCGAGGACCCTGCCGGAGCCTCTGGGGCTCCAGTGTCATCAGCGTGCCGGAGTGTGTGAAGACTTCGTCATCGTCTAAGCAACTGGGCCCAGCAACTACTACGCCGAAAGACCACCAGCCCGAACGGCGAGGGACGTCTGGACGGCTAAATTGACTTTATAATTAAGGACCCGTAGTCGGCCATACCGCGGCCCTATAGTGACCGGCTGTTGCCGGAAGTAGTCGTGTTCTGCCTTTTTTGTGTGCCTGTATAGAATCCCTGCGAGGGCAACCCATGTTACCCCTTTTTTTGGTGATCAGGCCAGGACTGAGGAAAGTTCCCTCTAGTCCTAAAAACGTTGATAGAGAAAGCACCTAATTGTCTCGCGACTCGTCACTGCATCCTGCGTACCTGCGAACACCACATCGCATTGCTCGGTGATCACTCCTTCATGTACATTTTGCCCTAGATGGCATATTACTGTAGTTTTTACTGTTACTTATAGGCTTGTGTTTCCTCCATGTCCATTCTATAGCGTAAGATCTCCGATGTGTGTGTTTTATTGTATCACTATGATCTTATGTCATTCAATTGACCTAACTGATGTAAAAGCCAAGGATTCAGGGTGTGTGCACATGCTGCGGATTCTGCTGCGGATCCAGATCCGCAGCAGTTTCTGCTGCATTGTACAGTACCCTTTTAATCTATGTAAAATGAAAACCGCAGTATGTTAACTCTGCAATGTGCAAAAAGTTTGCTAATATTCATAGTGTTTTTCTCCAGTTAGAGTATCAATCACATTTTATTGGCCAAACCTTCCTATAACAGTAGTTTTTTCAAAATAAAAAAAAATCAAAATCCACTCTTCCAAATTATGCACAACAGTTTCCAAACATTTTATAGCTTGTAAAGAACTGAAACTGGTCATTTGTTGGATTTATAGCATTAGGCCGAGGTCAGACTTGCGAGAGCTATGCGAGAAACTCGCGCGTGTCTGTCGCATCAATACCCGGCACTGCCACCGGCACTCGGGACTGGAGTGTGCGGCTGCATGTTTCTCTATGCAGCTGAACGTTCTGGTTCTGAGTGGCGGCGGCAGTGGTGGGTATTGATGCAAGTTTCTCGCATAGCTCTCACAAGGCTGAGTTACATGTGAACATACAACCCCTTCTTTGATATCACCTTCACAATTCTTGTATCTATTGAGCTTGTGAGTTTTTGAACAGTTTCTGCTTGAATTTATTTGCAGGATATCAGAAAAGCCTCCTAAAGCTGCTGTTTTGATGTGATCTACCACCCACCATCATAGATCATTTGGGTGAGGATACTCCAAAGGTTCACAACAGGGTTGAGGTCATGGGAGGATGGTGGCCACACCATGAGTTTCTCTCCTGCCATGCCCATAGCAGTCAATGTCTCAGAGGTATTCTTTGCTGCATGAGATGTGCATTGTCACGCATGAAGATGATTTTGTTACAGATAGATAGCACAGTTCGTTTTTACCATGGAAGAATGTGGAAATGCTATATGCTTTTCCGAGGTCATTTTCACTCCTTCAGGGACCCTAAGGGTGTATGCACACATTGCGGATTCTGCTGCGGAATTTTCCACGCGGATTTATCTAAATCTGCAGGTAAATCCGCATGTCAAAAGACCTGTGGTTTATCTGCGGATTTTCTGCGGATTAGCCTGCGGTTTTCCCCTGCGGTTTGACACCTGTCATGTAGCAGGTGCTAAACCGCTGCGGAATCCACACAAAAAATTGACATGCTGCGGTTTTGAAACCGCAGCAAATTCACGCGGAAAAATCCGCAACGTGTGCACTGCGGTTTTCATTTTACATAGACTTATATGGTACTGTACACCCCGCAGGGCCAAATCCGCTGCGGATCCGCAGCAGAATCCGCAACGTGTGCACACACCCTAAGGGGGCTACCAGCACTCTCCACATGAACACGACCCAAAACTTGATTTCACTACCTCCTTGCTGACATCGCAACCTTGTTGGGACATGTCTGCATGTTTGCAAAAACATACATATTAATAGAAGTTTGCAAGATAGACCAGAAACTGCCAATTCAAAGTACAGTAACTCCTGAGTGTAATAATATGCAATAATAAATCTTTACTAAATATATACAAAAAATAATAAAATTGATTACAAAGGTTAACTGCAGAGACAAATATCCCAGTGGTATCCAATTAGTAAACCATTATGCTTCCATATAACATTCACTCCATGGCTAGAGATACCTCAGAACATATAAAAAATGTAATATAGCCTACATATGTACATAGAGAAATATAAGGGATTAGATAGCATAAAAAAGTTATCAATCTGGTACAGTGAATAATACAATCTAATATATAAAGCTCAGTGTGTGTGTGTGTGTATGTATGTATGTGACATACTAGGCCCTTTGTCTAGCCTTCGGTGAGTTCTTTTCCCCCCCCTCTCATGTACCTTTGTCCAGTTACAGATCATTAATAAAGTATTGATTTTTATGTGACATTTTGACTGCTGGCCGTTTCATTTTTGATGTATGTGTGCATGTCCGGGATTGGCATCCGCACCGTCACAGCTACAGCCACAAAATTTGGCACAGTCACACGTCTGGACCCCGAGAGCGCTATGTTGCGAGGCGAAATTTTAACCCCGCGCGTTCCAATTCATCAAACAATTTTGCCCCTATCTACATAATGGGGAAAAAGTGTATATGTATTGGCATCTGCACCGTCGTAGCTACAGCCACAAAATTTTACACAGTCACACGTCTGGACCCCGAGAGCGTCATAGGCTATGTTGTGAGGTGAAATTTTAACCCCGCGCATTCCAATTCACCAAACAATTTTGCCCCTATCTACATAATGGGAAAAAAGTGAAAGGAAAAGTGTTGGAGGCAAATTGACAGCTGCCAGATGTGAACAAGTGGGACTTAAAGAATGAGAGCGATGGCGCCAAACAGTATATACCGTACAGTTGCTAAGGTGGGGCCCTGACATGGGATACTCACCACACACGGGGATATGAAGACACACACAAAATGCGCCACACACTACCACGTGCTTCAACACGTATACCACCATCAGCACACATTTCACCTCACATACACCAACCTCGCCACATAAAAGTCGAAACACAAAAGTTGCCACTCAAAACTCGCCACAGTGTCCCAGAGCTGTTTAAAAGATGAAAGCTGAGCTGTGATTGGTTGCTATCAGCAACAGTTTTCTTTGTAGACAGTTGTGGTAACTGAGGCCTATTATTCTTATCATTTCTATTGTGTTATCGTCCTTCTGTAAAGCTGGAAATAGCACAATTTATTACCGTGCCAACACAGACCACCCTCTGACACAGACTGCAAGGGGAGCCCAGTATCACACAGGAAAGGATTAGATACACGGCTCAGCAGTCAGTATCACACAGGAGAGGATTAGACACATGGCTCAGCAGGCAGTATCACTCAGGATTGGATTAGATACACAGCTCAGTAGTCAGTATCACAGGATAGGATTAGATATGCAGCTCAGCACAGAGTATCACACAGAATAGTATTAGATACACAGCTCAGCAGACAGTATCACACAGGATAGGATTAGATACACAGCTCAGCAGTCAGTATCACACAGGAGAGGATTAGACACATGGCTCAGCAGTCAGTATCACACAGGATAGGATTAGATACACAGCTCAGCAGTCAGTATCACACAGGATAGGATTAGATATGCAGCTCAGCACACAGTATCACACAGAATAGTATTAGATGCACAGCTCAGCAGACAGTATCACACAGAATAGGATTAGATACACAGCTCAGCAGTCAGTATCACACAGGATAGGATTAGATGCACGTTTTTTATGTGCAATATAATCATTATAATTTGTTATAACTAACCACAGTTGGTTACTATGCCCAGGCAACGACGGGCTCTTCAGCTAGTAATAAATAAATCTATGTATATGTGCATCTCAGAGTAATGTCTCCCCCTAGTGGGGTGGTTAAAAATAACATCAGTTCACCTAAGCAATGATATTATATACAATGGCACATAAAAGTTTGGGCACCTCTGGTCAATATTACGGTTATTGTGAATAGTGGAAGTGCAAGTGGAAGATGAAATGATCTCTGAAAGGCATAAAGATAAAGATAACACATTTCCTTTGTGTTTAAGGCAAAAAAAAATATTTATATATATATATATAGTGTAACATCCCACACTATCTGTGGATGGGGATTACTCGCTTTGCTGGTCGTTGAGGCATACGCTGGGGCACTCAGGGTTAAAAAATAGTCCATCCGATTTATGAAAGTACAGCATAAACTGCTCCTCAGGAACCTAGTAGTATGACGCCGCCAGTATACTGTCCATTACACATTCGGCTCTGTAGCATAAACACAGTCTCTCACTGACCCCGGTCAGCATAACACGGATTCCTGTCCGTTACCTGTTGGTGTTGGCCACACAGGTTCCCAGATGCCTCTTCTCCTCAGAGGTATCCCACAAACAATTCTCACTGACCCCGGTCAGTAACACTCACGGTTGTCAGACCGTCCACTCCGTAGTGTCCAGCCACACTGACAGACTCCCAGACACTCACACCCATGTGCCAAACACACCTCCATTACATAGCTGTAACCACACCCAGGTACTTATCACATGGCTAGTCACGTGATCATGTCATCACCGCAGGTCCTTAAACACACAACCACACAGGCTTCTGCAGGGAAAAATGTAAGGTATATGGGTAGCCTGACCCTCCTATCGCTCAGAGCTACCCGTAACCCGGACAACTTAGGGCTTACATGCACTAAAGAAAAAATACTCTGGGTTACATCACAGGGAGCAGTCATCCCTGTGACACATACCTCCCATTACTTATGCGGCCATTAGTCACACTACTATATATATATATATATATATACACTCACTGGCCACTTTATTAGGTACACCTGTCCAACTGTGTGTTAAGACTTAATTTCTAATCAGCCAATCACATGGCGGCAACTCAGTGCATTTAGGCATGTAGACATGGTCAAGACAATCTCCTGCAGTTCAAACCGAGCATCAGTATGGGGAAGAAAGGTGATTTGAGTGCCTTTGAACGTGGCATGATTGTTGGTGCCAGAAGGGCTGGTCTGAGAATTTCAGAAACTGCTGATCTACTGGGATTTTCACGCACAACCATCTCTAGGGTTTACAGAGAATGGTCCGAAAAAGAAAAAAAATCCAGTGAGCGGCAGTTCTGTGGCCGGAAATGCCATGTTGATGCCAGAGGTCAGAGGAGAATGGGCAGACTGGTTCGAGCTGATAGAAAGGCAACAGTGACTCAAATTGCCACCCGTTACAACCAAGGTAGGCAGAAGAGCATCTCTGAACGCACAGTGCGTCGAACTTTGAGGCAGATGGGCTACAGCAGCAGAAGACCACACTGGGTACCACTCCTCTCAGCTAAGAACAGGAAACTGAGGCTACAATTTGCACAAGCTCATCGAAATTGGACAGTAGAAGATTGGAAAAACGTTGCCTGGTCTGATGAGTCTCGATTTCTGCTGCGACATTCGGATGGTAGGGTCAGAATTTGGCGTAAACAACATGAAAGCATGGATCCATCCTGCCTTGTATCAACGGTTCAGGCTGGTGGTGGTGGTGTCATGGTGTGGGGAATTTTTTCTGGGCACTCTTTGGGCCCCTTGGTACCAATTGAGCATCGTTGCAACGCCACAGCCTACCTGAGTATTGTTGCTGACCATGTCCATCCCTTTATGACCACAATGTACCCAACATCTGATGGCTACTTTCAGCAGGATAATGCGCCATGTCATAAAGCTCGAATCATCTCAGATTGGTTTCTTGAACATGACAATGAGTTTACTGTACTCAAATGGCCTCCTCAGTCACCAGATCTCAATCCAATAGAGCATCTTTGGGATGTGGTGGAACGGGAGATTCGCATCAGGGATGTGCAGCCGACAAATCTGCGCCAACTGTGTGATGCCATCATGTCAATATGGTCCAAAATCTCTGAGGAATGCTTCCAGCACCTTGTTGAATCTCTGCCACGAAGAATTGAGGCAGTTCTGAAGGCAAAAGGGGGTCCAACCCCTTACTAGCATGGTGTACCTAATAAAGTGGCCAGTGAGTGTATATATATATATATACAGGGGTTGGACAAAATAATGGAAACACCTGGATACATCAACAAAAGTTAGTTTAATATGGTGTAGGTCCACCTTTTGCGGCGATTACAGCCTCAATTCTCCAAGGTATGGATTCATACAAGGTGTGAATTGTTTCCAAACGAATTGTAGCCCATTCTTCAGTTAAAACACCCTCCAGTTCTTTGAGCGACGATGGCAGCGGAAATCGACGTCTAACTTGAATCTCTAAAATCGGCCATAAATACTCAATAATGTTGAGGTCTGGGGATTGTGGGGGCCAGATGAGATGCTCAACTTCATTACAATGTTCCTCGTGCCATGCTTTAACGATTCTAGCTGTATGAATGTATGAATTGGTGCATTATCATCCTGAAAGATGGCGTTCCCCTCCGGGAACAGTACTTGAACCATAGGATGCACTTGGTCGCCCAAAATGCCTAAATAATCTCGGCTGTTAATTCTTCCATGAAGGGATATCATTGGCCTGGTGTATCTCCACGAAATAGCACCCCAGATCATCACAGAACTTCCGCCATGTTTTACGGTTGGGAGAAGGCAGTCTGAATGGAATGCTTCTTTCGGCTGTCTCCAAACATACACTCGGCCGAAGGTCGGAAATAGGGTAAACGATGATTCGTCTGAGAATATCACATGCTTCCACTGCTCGAGGGACCAATTCTGGAGGTTTCTACACCACTCTAAATGCTTGGAAACATTTGTCATTGAGAGCAGCGGTTTTCGAATTGCAGCTCTTCCGTGGAATCCAGATTTGTGCAGCTCCGGACGAACAGTTTTCGTGGAAACTGGATTCTGTAGGTGTTCATTGAGCTCAGCAGTGATTTTCAGAGCCATGGTCTTGCGATCCTCTCTCACAATTCGCTTTAGAGTCCGACGGTCTCTCTCAGTCAACTTCGACTTTCGCCCGGACTTGTGCTTTGCTGTCGACGTTTTTCCTTCTCTTTCAAATGCAGTCATTACTTTGGAGACAGTACATCTTGACACGCCAAGCATTCGAGCACTTTCTGTTACACTAGCGCCTGCCATACGAGCACCAACAATTTGGCCTCTTTGAAAATCCGAGAGGTCTGCCATTGGTATCAAGTTTTCCTGAATGTTCTTACAATTCTGCAATTTACATACACATATCTCATAACACAAATAATCAACTAACAAACATTACCATATGTCACGGTTTGCATGTTTATAACATGTTCGAAGAGTATGATGCCAAAACGTTAGGTGTTTCCATTATTTTGTCCAACCCCTGTATATATATATATATATATACACACATAAATATACATATACACACATATATATATACATATATATATACATAGTCATTTTTTTACATTTTAAGAATTACAAAAAAAATTGGGCAATGCAAAAGTTTGGGCACCTGTGCAAATTTGTGTGGTCAGAAAACTTTGACCAAGGTTTCAGACCTTAGTTAGCTTGTTAGGATTTTGGCTTATTCACTATCATCATTAAAAAAGGCCATGTGTTGTGAATTCTCTCTCTGGCTTCCCTCGGGTGATTACTGAAGATAGTGGAGCTGGTCAGATTGAGAGTTCTCTTTCTGTGCTCCCTCATGTGGTTACTGGAGGTAGTGGAGCTGATCTGATTGACAGAGGCTTGCCACCTGATAATGAGGAAGACAACTGGAGATCTGGGGTTTCTGATTGGGATTTAAGACAACTGGTGATTTTTTTCCTGTGCCTCTTGAGGTCTGATGTCTCCTGCTCTTTCCCTGCATGTTCAGCTAAGTGGTTCATTTGCTATTCTGTTTGCATTTGATCTGGTTTTGTTTATCTCTGCTTTGTGCGGGTCAGCTAGCTCCGGCTGGGACTGTGCTGAATCACCGCCCATATGTTACTGCATGTGCCAGTTTGTTTTGTCCCCTTTTATATTGGTCTCTTTTTGCTTTGCTTTCAGAATATACCAGAGTGCTGATATAGTGGGGGGCGAAGTCGTGCGACTTCAGTGTTTTTCTGCATCAGGCGTGTTGGACTTTTTGCAGGGTTTTTTTTTTGGGATCCATTTTCTCAAGTTATCCTTGTGAAAATACAAGATTTGGAGCTAGAAAAGATTTTTGCGGAAAAAATGTGATTTTTATATTTTAACGGCTTAACATTATAAACTTCTAGATAAGTTTCCAAAATGGTGTCACTTGTGGGGATTTCCACTGTTTAGGCACATCAGAGGCTCTCCAAATGCAACATGGCATCCGCTAATTATTCCATTAAATTTTACTTTTAACCCCTTTCCTACATTGGACGTAATATTCCGTCCATGGACGGAATATTACGTCTAGCGCGATCAGCTGCGCTCACGGGGGGAGCGCAGCTGATCGCGGCCGGGTGTCAGCTGATTATCACAGCTAACACCCGGCACAATGTGTCAGGGGTGGTCACGGACCGCCCCTGACACGTTAACCCCTTGCACACCGCGATCAAACATGATCGCGGTGTACCGGGGGTTAAAGGGAAGCATCGGCAGGGAGGGGGCTCCCTCCGTGCTTCCCTGAGCCCCCCACGGCAGCGCAATGTGCAGCGCTGCTGCGGGGGGCTCCTTCCCTGCAGGCCCCCAAATCCAAGATGGCGACGGGGGCCTTCGGGGGCCTGCAGGGAGATGGCTTCCTCAGTGCCTACAAAGCGCAGGCATGAGGAAGTCTGCAGCAGTGCCTGTGACAGATCGCTGATCTGTCACAGTGATCTGTGATGTGACAGATCAGCGATCTGTCACAGGACAGTGATGTCCCACCTGGGACAATGCAATAAAGTTAAAAAAAAAGTGTTAAAATAATTTTTTTTAAAAATCGCCAAATAAATTGGAAAAAAAAAAATATTCCCCCAATAAATTCATTTTTGGAAATAAAAAATAACAAAAGCAATAAAAGTACACATATTTAGTATCGCCACGTCCGTAACGACCTGCCCTATAAAATTGTCCCATTAGTTAACCCCTTTAGCGAACCCCTTAAAAAATAAAAATAAAAAACGAAGCAAAAAATAATGATTTATTATCATACTGCCGAACAAAAAGTGCAATAACGCGCGATCAAAAAGACAAGTATAAATATCCATTGTACTGCTGAAAACGTCATTTTGTCCCGCAAAAAACGAGGCAGCACACAGCATCATCAGCGAAAAAATAAAAAAGTTATAGCTCGCAGAATAAAGCGATGCAAAAATAATTATTTTTTATATAAAATTGTTTTCATTGCATAAAACCGACAAAACATAAAAAAAGACGAAATTGAGGTATCGCTGTAACCGTACTGACCCGAAGAATAAAACCGCTTTATCAATTTTACCGCACGTGGAAAGGGGTAAACGCACCCCCCAAAAGAAATTCATGAAATGCTGGTTTTTGTTCATTTTGCGTCCCAAAAATCGGAATAAAAAGCGATCAAAAAATGTCACGTGCCCGAAAATGGTAGCAATAAAAACGTCAACTCGTCCCGCAAAAAATAAGACCTCACATGACTTGGTGGGTCAAAATATGGAAAAATTATAGCTCTCAATATGTGGTGATGCAAAAACTATTTTTACAATAAAAAGCGTCTTTTAGCGTGTGACAGCTGCCAAAAATAAAAACCGCCATCAATAGTAAATCAAACCCCCCCCGTTATCACCCCCTTAGTTAGGGAAAAACAATAAAATTAAAAGAAAATGTATTTATTTCAATTTTCCCATTAGGGCTAGGGTTAGGGCTAGGGCTAGGACCAGGGCTAGGGTTAGGGCTAGGGCTAGGGTTAGGGCTAGGGTTAGGGCTGAGATTAGGGTTAGGGGTGTGTTGGGGTTAGGGTTGGAGTTACGATTGGGGGTTTCCACTGTTTGGGCACATCAGGTGCTCTCCAAACGCAACATGGCGTCTGATCTCAATTCCAGCCAATTCTGAGTTGAAAAAGTCAAATGGTGGTCCTTCCCTTCCAAGCTCTGCTATGCGCCCAAACAGTGTTTTACCCCTACATATGGGGTATCAGCCTACTCAGGACAAATTGCAAAACAACTTTTGGGGTCCAATTTCTCCTGTTACCCTTAGGAAAATAAAAAATTGGGGGCAAAAATATCATTTTTGTGGAAAAAAAAAATATGATTTTTTTATTTTCACGCCCGGGCGTTATAAACTTCTGTGAAGCACTTGGGGGTTCAAAGTGCTCACCACACATCTAGATAAGTTCCGTGGGGGGTCTAGTTTCCAAAATGGGGTCACTTGTGGGGAGTTTCAATAGTTTAGGTACATTACGGGCTCTCCAAAGGCAACATGACACCCGCAGACCATTCCATCAAAGTCTGTATTCCAAAACGTCATTACTTCCCTTCCGATCCCCGACGTGTGCCCATACAGTAGTTTTCTCCCACATATGGGATATCAGCGTACTCAGGTCAAATTGGACAACAACTTTTGGGGTCCAACTTCTCCTGTTACCCTTGGGAAAATTAAAAAAATGGGGACTAAAAGATCATGTTTGTGGAAAAAATACGATTTTTTTATTTTCACACCCGGTCATGATAAACTTCTGTGAAGCACTGGGGGGTTCAAAGTTCTCACCACACATCTAGATAAGCTCCTTAGGGGGTCTAGTTTCCAAAATGGGGTCACTTGTGGTAGGTTTCCACTGTTTAGGTACATCAGGGGCTCTCCAAAAGCAACATGACACCCGCAGACCATTCCATCAAAGTCTGCATTCCAAAACGTCACTACTTCCCTTCCGGGACCCGACGTATGCCCATACAGTAGTTTTCTCCCACATATGGGGTATCAGCATACTTAGGACAAATTGGACAACAACTTTTGGGGTCCAATTTCTCCTGGTACCCTTGGGAAAATAAAAAAATTTGTGACTAAAAGATCATGTTTGTGGAAAAAATACGATTTTTTTATTTTCATGCCCGGGCGTTATAAACTTCTGTGAAGCACTGGAGGGGTCAAAGTGCTCACCATACATCTAGATAAGTTTCATGGGGGGTCTAGTTTCCAAAATGGTGTCATTTGTGGGGTTTTCCACTGTTTTGGTACATCAGGGGCTCTCCAAACGCGACATGGTGTCCGATCTCAATTCCAGCCAAAAACGTCAAATGGCGCTGCTTCCCTTCCGAGCTCTGCCATGCGCCCAAATAGTGGTCTACCCCCACATATGGGGTATCAGCGTACTCAGGACAAATTGCACAATAACTTTTAGGGTCCTGTTACCCTTGGAAAAATAAGAATTGAGGGTGAAAAGATCATTTTTGTGGAAAAAATATGATTTTTTAATTGTATGGCTGTATGTTATAAACTTCTGCGAAGCCCTTGGGGGTTCAAAGTTCTCACCACACATCTAGATAAGTTCCTTGGGGGGTCTAGTTTCCAAAATGGTGTCATTTGTGGGGGGTTTCCACTGTTTTGGTACATCAGGGGTTTTCCAATCGCGACAAGGTGTTCGATCTCAATTCCAGCCAAAACAGTCAAATGGCGCTGCTTCCCTTCCGAGCTCTGCCATGCGCCCAAATAGTGGTTTACCCCCAGATGTGGGGTATCAGCGTACTCAGGACAAATTGCACAATAACTTTTAGGGTCCTGTTACCCTTGGGAAAATAAAAATTGGGGGTGAAAAGATCATTTTTGTGGAAAAATATAATTTTTTAATTGTACCGCTGTACGTTATAAACTTCTGTGAAGCACTTGTGGGTTCAAAGTTCTCACTACATATCTAGATAAGTTCCTTGGGGGGGTCTAGTTTCCAAAATGGGGTCACTTTTGGGGGGTTTCCACTGTTTAGGTACATCAGGGGCTCTCCAAACGTGACATGGCGTCCGATCTGAATTTCAGCCAATTTTGCATTGAATAAGTCAAACGGTGCTCCTTCCCTTCTGAGCTCAGCCATGCGCCGAAACAGTGGTTCCCCCCCACATATCAGGTATCAGCGTACTGAGGACAAATTGCACAATAACTTTTGCAGTCCAATTTCTCCTGTTACCCTTGGTAAAATAAAAAAAATTGAACCTGAAGTATTTTTCTTGTGAAAAAAAGATAAAATGTTCATTTTTTTTAAATATTCAAAAAATTCCTGTGACGCACCTAAAGGGTTAATAAACTTCTTGAATGTGGTTTTGAGCACCTTAAGGGGTGCAGTTTTTAGAATGGTGTCACTTTTCGGTATTTTCTATCATATAGACCCCTCAAAGTGGCTTCAAATGTGATGTGGTCCATAAAAATAAAATGGTGTTGCAAAAATGAGAAATCGCTGGTCAATTTTTAACCCTTATAACTTCCTAACAAAAAAAATTTTGGTTCCAAAATTGTGCTGATGTAAAGTAAACATGTGGGAAATGTTACTTATCAAGTTTTTTGTGTGCCGTATCTCTGTGATTTAAGGGCATAAAAATTTAAAGTTGGAAAATTGCGAAATTTTCAAAATTTTCGCCAAATTTCCGTTTTTTTCACAAATAAACGCAAGTTATTTGAATGAAATGTTACCACTAACATGAAGTACAATATGTCACGAGAAAACAATGTCAGAATCACTGGGATCCATGGAAGCATTTCAGAGTTATTACTTCATAAAGGGACAGTGGTCAGAATTGTAAAAATTGGCCCGGGAGTTAACGTGCAAACCACCCTTGGTAGTGAAGGGGTTAAAAAGTCAAATGGCGCTGCTTTTCTTTATTAGCCCTGCCATGAACCCAAGCAGTTGTTTTCCTCCACATTGGGTACCTGTGCACTCAGGAGAAATTGTACAACAAATTGTATGGATCAATTTTCTCCTTTTACCCTTATGAAAGTGCAAAATTTGGAGCTAAAAAAGATTTATCTGGGAAAAATTTGATTCTTTTATTTTCACGGCGCTATGTTATAAACTTCTGTGAAGCACCTGTGGGTTCAAGGTGTTCAGTACACATCTAGATAATGCCATGGTCCAGTCCGGAGTTTATTTTCTCCTGTCTTCACTTCGGACTGGTCATGCGGGAGTTAATCTCCTCAGCCTCGTTCTAGAGCTAGCTGGGCTATTTCAGTCTCTCACAGCCTGCTGACCAGGGTTCGTGATAGCTCAAGCTTCCAGTTTAGAGCCTCTGACCCTTGTACCTTGGTGTTCCTCCTGCCTTTGACTGATATTCACGTGTATGACCCGGACTGATTTCTGACCCCGTCTCTTGGTATTTGTCTCTGCTGTTACGTTCCCTCTCTGGCATCTGACTCCCCGGCTTGTATGCCGGCCACGTATTTCGTCTCACGTTTTGGACCCGGTGCTCATGTTCTGGCTTTCTGACTCTCGGCTTGGTATTTTGACTATGTGTATTGCTGCTCCGTCTGGTACGTCTGCTCCTGCTAGTTTCTGACTCGGTTCATCTGACTATTCTCTCTCGTTACCTGTGGCACCTCTGCTGTTGCTCAGGGTTGCTGCTCTTAGTGTGTAACCTCTCTTCCCTCACCAGCTCCCCCTGGTGGAGGTTTCACTACATTATCACTAACCTATACATTTAAACGGGATTTTGCACTGTTTTCTCTTTGGTCATGAATCTGCTGCATAACTTGGCATCTCGGCCCAGGGGTTGGCTATGGATCCTGCCAAATTGCAAGCGGTAATGGACTGGCAGGAGCCCCATTCACTCAAAGCGGTGCAGCGCTTTTTGGGGTTCGTCAACTATTACCGCCAGTTCATTCCCCACTTCTCCACACTGGTAGCTCCTCTGGTTGCCCTCACTAAGAAAGGAGCTAATCCCAAGGCTTGGTCAGAACAGGTCTCCAAGAACTTCTCGTCTCTGAAGACCCATTTTGCCGGCGCTCCCAAGTTACACCGTCCCGATGTGGATAAACCTTTTATCCTAGAGGTGGATGCTTCTTCCATCAGTGCAGGAGCAGTCCTTTTTCAGAAGGATGCTCAAGGTCGGAAGCATCCCTGCTTTTTCTTCTCAAAGACCTTCTCACCGGCGGAGAAGAACTACTCCATCGGGGACAGGGAGCTGCTAGCAATGAAGTTGGCCTTTTCCGAGTGGAGACATCTCCTGGAGGGAGCCCGGTTTCCCTTCCAAGTGTATACAGACCATAAAAACCTGGTCTATTTACAAACGGCCCAGTGCTTGAACTCTCGTCAAGCTAGGTGGTCGCTCTTCTTCTCCCGCTTCCGCTTCACCTTGCACTATCTGTCTGGAGAGAAGAACGTCCGTGCGGATGCTCTCTCTCACTCGGTGGTTTCAGCGGAGGAAGAGGAGGCTGAGCCTCGGCTAATTCTCCCTACTGAGAGTTTCAGGACCGTGGCCCCAGTTGCTCTCAAGTCAGTGCCCCCGGGCAAGACCTTTGTCCCTCCTCAGCTACGGCCGGAGGTTCTCGCGTGGGCACACTCGTCCAGCGTGGGTGGCTACTTCGGCAATAAGTGGACCACAGAACTCCTGGCAAGGTCTTATTGGTGGCCGCACATGGCCCGGGACACGAAGGAATACATACAGGCGTGCGTCTCGTTTGCGGGGAACAGGTCCTCTAGACAGAGGCCGGCTGGGTTACTGTATCCTCTGCCGGTGGCAGACAGACCTTGGGAGATGGTTGGCATGGATTTTGTGGTTGGCCTTCCCAAGTCTGGTGGTAGTACGGTCATCTGGGTGGTCACCGACCATTTTTCTAAAATGGTGCATCTGGTGCCACTCGCGCGGCTGCCTTCCGCTCGTGGTCTTGCCACACTGTTCATAAAACATATATTCCGTTTGCATGGCATGCCGGACAAAATTGTTAGTGACCGAGGTCCCCAATTCGCATCTCGGTTTTGGAGAGAGCTCTGCAGTCTACTCAGTATTGAGCTAAATCTGTCCTCCGCTTATCATCCCGAGATGAACGGGTTGGTTGAGAGAGCCAACCAAACTCTGGTCACGTACCTGCAACATTTTGTCTTTGCCAGGCAGGATGACTGGGCATCCTTACTACCATGGGCTGAATTTGCCCTGAATAATTGAGGTTAACACCATTGTGGGACGCAGGATTTTGTGTGGCAAAAAATTTTATTTGGTGGACTGGAAGGACCATGGTCCAGAGGCCCGGACCTGAGAGCCAGTGGAGATAATCCACGCTCCGCATCGCGGTCTTTGAGCATAGCGAGGCTCAGAGGGGGGGTCCTAGGAGGGGGGTAATGTTAGGCGTCGGGTTCCTGCAGCTGCACAATGGGAATCCAGAGCCTTGCATCCAGTGGTCTCCCATTCTCCACTGACCGCTCAGACGCTCTGCTCAGACCAGCTCCGTAGGACTGGTTGTTGCTGCCACCTCTGGGTCAGCAATAGCAGCGCAGGCTGTCCTACAACAAGCCACTCCAGAGGCTAAGTCCTCTCATCCCGCTACTGGGCATGCTCACGAGACGATCTCCCATTGGAGATCGGGAGTCACATGCTCAGGTCCTTCTCCTGATCTGATTGGTCCATCTCAGAGATCTGGAAGGTACCGGCAGCGCACAGCTATAAAAGGCCCGTATGGCCGCTCGGCCATGCGTTAGTATAGACTCTTCTTGCTAGATGTGTGAATGGTGATGTATGATTCTGGTGACTGACTTATTAAGATTCCCTTCCCTCTGATATTACGCATGTGGATAGGGAACCACAGAAAGAGTCAGTGCCAGTCAGTGGCAAACCTTAGGCCACTGTGCACACCGCACTTCTACATTAGCGTCCGGTGGTGTCACATCTCTCACGGCACTATCGCATAGCGGCTGTGTCTGCCGCCGCGTTGCATTCAGCAGCACTTACCGGCGTCCGCCGTAGCGACGCCGCACGCACGGTAGGTCTAGACGGACACCGTCCCGTCTTGGACCCTGTCCTGTGACCTGATACCGTGTGTGTAATTTCGCTGAGACCTGTGAATCTAACAGGCTCGGTGTTTATGTTTATGCTACAGGACCTCTGTGAGTTAACAGAGTCCGCTCTGTGCACATCGGGTGACGTTGAACCCATGCGCATTATACCGCCATATAGTGCGTCTGCCATTGTCTAGCAGCGGTTTTAACACCTACTGCACGGTGGACCCCGGGCGGCGAACGCACTTTCTATTATTTAATATTTAGTGCGTTCTGCCGTCCCTAACAGCCTCCATGCCAAGATGCATTGATGCAGTAATTGATGCAAAAGGAGCCCCGACCAAGTATTGAGGGCATTTACTGAACATACATTTCAGTAGGCCAACATTTCAGATTTTAAAATCATTTTTCAATCTGGCATTATAAAGTATTCTAATTTACTGAGATAATGACTTATGTTTTCATTGACTGTAAGCCATAATCATCAACATTAACAGAAATAAACACTTGAAATAGATCAATCTGTTTGTAATTACTTTTTGTATTGAAGAAATGAAATAAGTGAAGTTTTTGATGATATTCTAATTTTGTGAGAAGCATCTGTACATAATTTGACACATCTCTTTATAACATCAATAACTTTATAATTTACTATGTGATATCATTTTTTTAACTTTAACATTTGTGACTCCTCCAGCATCACTTAACCCAAGGGAAAGTTAAGACCAAAGCAAAAGTTATTTTCTTTCCACTGTAAAGGTTACGGGCCCTTATTCTTGAGCATACGTTGTTATTTTGTGGCTATTCAGCACACATTGTAAGCCCCAGAACCCACAATAACATATAGATGAATAACTAATATTAGATCTACAGCTAAGGAACCTCCCAGGACATTTTACTTTGAGGTTTTTCTTACCTCAAAAACATTCTTACAGATTGCTTGTCTTCCTGTCTTAGCGGTAGGGCTTCACCTACTACATGTACATAATCTGTTATTTTTAACAGAGCGGAAAACATTTTTGTCAAAGTATGAATAAAGAAATATTAAAGATTTCACTGTAATTATATTAGTGTTTTTTGTGTTACAGAACCTTTGTCACCTGCCGGTCTATGGGGGTCTCCAAAATCATCTGACTTACAATATGAATCCTTAGTGGAATCGGCATGCTCCATAGGACTCAGTATTTATGAAGAAACAGCGTTGCTTCAGACATCGGGTACAAAGATTGGGCGCAGCAGCACACAAAGGGTGTGCCAATCCCTTGTGTAAAAAAGAATAACCTGACTGCAATGTGTGAACACGACCTAATATTCATGCTCACGCTTCGAGATCTTGACTTGCAATGCTGTTTGATGCCTTGCCCATTTGGCTCTGTATCCCATTGTTGGGTCTCCTGCACATTCCACTGATGAGTATTCTCTGACAAAATTCATCAGAATAAGGGAGGAATGGGGCTAATGTTTCTTTGATGTTAGTAACTCACTTGAGTACTGCCCTTGTTAGGGCAGGAGTCACTGCTGGGGCATGATAACGTTTGCATATATTACAGGGATGAGAGATATGCACCCTACTACAGGATTGGGTAAGATCTATAAAATGATTGTTTCTTTTTTAATCAAGGAAAGATGTATATCTTTGTACCGTGTTAGCCAGTGGATAGAAAAATATTCAGGATTGAGAGTCCTCAGTAGTTGATACCTTTTAATGGCTAACTGAAAAGATGGTAACACATTGCAAGCTTTCGAGACTACTCAGGTCTCTTCATCAGGCTAGACTAATACAAAATCTGAAGTCACATATTTATGCACAATACAGCCTAGAAAAAATGCAATAGATAAGACAAGTGACGTGAAGCAGAACTATCAATATGGGAGAGGGAGAAACATAAATATAAACATTGGACCAGTTCATAGATACAGTAAGTCCTTATCTATGAACTGGTCCAATGTTTATATTTATGTTTCTCCCTCTCCCATATTGATAGTTCTGCTTCACGTCACTTGTCTTATCTATTGCATTTTTTCTAGGCTGTATTGTGCATAAATATGTGACTTCAGATTTTGTATTAGTCTAGCCTGATGAAGAGACCTGAGTAGTCTCGAAAGCTTGCAATGTGTTACCATCTTTTCAGTTAGCCATTGAAAGGTATCAACTACTGAGGACTCTCAATCCTGAATATTTTTTTAATCAAGTCATTTTTATTGAAACCTCCAAATACAAATGTTCAATTATCATGTATGACATAATAATTCCATATCATCCATAAGCCTTTGCGGGCAGGGTCCTCTCTCCTTCTGTAACAGTCGGTGACTTGTCATGGCCAAGATTATTGTACTTGTTTTTTATTATGTATATCCATTTCAGATGTAAAGCGCCATGAAATAAACTGCACTATAATAAAGAATAATAATGTTATAAAACATAGACAAAACATCACAATGCAATTGTCTAGCCCTCGCTTTACCAAAATCCCAACATTCCAGAGAGAACCATTTTCATATTCACGAGAGTTCTAGAATTATAAAAAAGTATAAAATTCGTCTTTGATGGGGAGGTGGAGGTGAAAGAGAAAGGGGAAAAGGGGGCTAATAATAATTAGGTAATAACATAGAATACGATGTATTCTATCTCTAATTAGAAGATTTGCGGGTAGCCCTGGAGTATAAAGCCAAGGACGCCATATCTTTTCAAATTATGCAAATTGCGTTGCCTTTAAGATAGACTCCTCTTTCCATCCAGGTTATATTGATCATCTTTTGCTTTAGCTTTCCAATAGGTAGAGTTTGTTTGTCTCACCAATGAAATGCAAGAAGTTTACGTGCTTGAAGTGGGATACGAGGGATTCACTCCAACTTCAAATCTCAATATACAGTTGTGTGAAAAAGTGTTTGCCCCCTTACTGATTTCCGATTCTTTTTCATGTTTGTCACACTTAAATGTTTCAGATCACCAACCAAACAAATTTAAATATTAGACAAAGATAACACAAGTAATCGGAAAACGTAGTTTTTAAATGAAAGTCTTTATTATTAAGGGAAAAAGAAATCCAAACCTACAGGGCCCTAGGTGAAAAAGTGATAGTCCCCACACCTCCCTTAAAATGTAAATTGACTGCGGTTTATCACATCTTTGGGGAGCTGAGTTCAAATTCCATAGCAACATGCAGGCCTGATTACTACTACACATGTTCTCAACCAAGAAATCACTTCAATCAGATCTTTCTGACAAAGTAAAGTAGACCATAAGCTCCTCAAAAGGTAGAACTTTCTGCTGGTTGCTGTATGTCAGGCGGCCGGGGGATCTCACAGTATCTGTGAATTTCACAAAATACTTGCCTAACATTTGTTACAATTGTTATACTAATGTCATCTTAAATAAAGTTGTGGCGATATCCCCCCAATATAATATGTTGTATATGTTATTTGGGTCATACACTTACTGGAGTTTGGATCATTGGCTAATAAATGGGGGTCCATCCCATATCCAGTAGTCATACATCAGCAGCTCTTGTAGCCAATTAGTGTATGGCGGCAGATGCCCAATGCTACAGGCAGAAGTTCATTTGTTCTCATAGTGCAGGCGGCCTGGAATAATAAGCCAACTGGCCAAGAGCGGATTCTCTCTAGTAGAAAATTATATTCACAGCCTTTTATTCACAGTTCCAGCTTTGGAAAAGCATGGAGAGGGGGGAATGATTTGCCACTGACAGTTGTAGGACTATCCTTGTATTTAATATCTCTCACATCAGTGGATGAAAGGAACCCTGTATTCATCATTGATATTATTAGAGATCTTGAAACTAGTAATTTAAACACAAAGGTCCGATTCATCAATTGTGTTTTATTTTATTTTGTACAGTTTCTGTCCTTTATTTCGCTGGAGGATCGTACTCCATATTCACTTAAATGGCGCACAATGTCTGATGAATTTGGCACAAGTTAAAATCTGCTTTTTTTTTTACACCGTTTTAGAGGAAAATGTTGCTGGATAAACAAACTTGTCAAAGATGTCAAATGGTAGTCTTTTGTTGCACAAAAAAATAGATACATTTTGCAACTTCACTAGCGCACAGGAGTAAATTTTCACTATTTTTTTTACTACCCTTCTCCTAACAGCCATAACTTTTTCTATTGCCATAAAAGAATTAGGGTTTGTTTTTTTTGCAGAACAAGTTGCAGCTCTGAATGACACAGTTCACATTCTCATATAGAAGTGCTTCTCACTAATTTAGAATATCATCAACAAGTTAATTTAATTCAGTTCTTCAATGCAAAAAGTGACCTCATATTATATAGAGTCATTACAGAGTGATCTATTTCAAGTGTTCACTTCTGTTAATATTGATGTTTATGGCTTACAACCAATGAAAACCCAAAAGTCATTATCTCAGTAAATTAGAATACTCTATAACATCAGCTTGAAAAATGAATTTAAAATCCGAAATGTTGGTCTACAGTAAATGCACTCAATAGTTGGTCGGAGCTCCTTTTGCATCAATTACTGCATCAATGCGGCGTGGCATGGAGGCGATCAGCCTGTGGCACTGCTGAGGTGTTATGGATGCCCAGGTTGCTTTGATAGCATCCTTCAGCTTGTCTGCATTGTTGAGTCTGGTGTCTCTCATCTTCCTCTTGACAATACCCCATAGATTCTCTATGGGGTTAAGGTCAGGTGAGTTTGCTGGCTAATCAAGCACAGTGATACTGTTGTTTTTAAACCACGTATTGGTACTTTTGGCAGTGTGGACAGGTGACAAGTCCTGCTGGAGAATGAAATTTCCATCTCCAAAAAGCTTGTTGGCAGAAAGAAGCATGAAGTGCTCTAAAATTTTCTGGGAGATGGCTGCTCTGACTTTGGTCTTGATAAAACACAGTGGACCTACACCAACAGATGACATAGCTTCCCAAACCATCACTGATTGTGGAAACTTCACACTAGACCTCAAGCAGCTTGGATTGTGTGCCTCTCCTCTCTTCCTCCAGACTCTGGGACCTTTATTTCCAAATGAAATGCAAAATTTACTTCCATCTGAAAACAACACCTTGGACCAATGAGCAACAGTCCAGTTATTTTTCTCCTTGGCCCAGGTAAGATGCTTATGGCGTTGTCTATTGGTCATGAGTTGCTTGACACAAGAATGCGACACTTGTAGCCCATGTCCTGGATACGTCTGTGTGTGGTGGCTCTTGAAGCAATGACTCCAGCAGCAGTCCACTCCTTGTTCATCTTTCCCACATTTTTGAATAGCCTTTTATTTACAATCCTTTCAAGGCTGCAGTTATCCTGGTTGCTTGTGCACCTTTTTCTGCCACACTTTTTCCTTCCACTCAACTTTCCATTAATATGCTTGGATACAGCACTCTGTGAACAGCCAGCTTCTTTAACAATGACATTTTGTGACTTACCCTCCTTGTGGAGTGTGTCAGTGACTGCCTTCAGGACATTTGTCAAGTCTCCAGTCTTCCCCATTATTGTGGAGCCTACTGAAACAGACTAAGGGACCTTTTTAAATGCTTAGGATGCTTTTGAAGGTGTTTTTTGTTAACTATTCTAATTTACTGAGATAATGACTTTTGGATTTTCATTTGCTGTAAACCATAAGCATCAACAATAACAGAAATAAACACTTTAGATAGATCACTCTGTTTGTAGTGACTCTATATAATGAATTTCACTTTTTGTACTGAAGAACTGAAATGAATTAACTTTGTGACGATATTCTAATTTAGTGAGAAGCACTTGTAATGTACTGAAAAATGAGCAAAATATGTATAGTGTTTTTTTAAGTTTGTATTTAAAACAAAATTTGACATTTTGGTTTGTGTTGACATTTGCTGAGACCCATAAGTATATAGTAGAAATTAACGTTTAGAAAGCCCAGCTACAGCTGTGCATCATAGAAGTATACAAATGGCAGCAATGTGGGTCTTCAGTAGATTCCCAACCATCATGATAGCCCATTCGCACCCAGGAAAGATCCTGAGCCAGCTCTATATCCCTCCATATGACATAGGACTTACTAGTAATACATGGAAGGCATCTTTTCTTATGACTACTCAGTCAATCCTGTGTTTTTCCTATTGGACATATGTGACTAAACTTACAACTGATTGCTACTATTTGTCAGTGAGGCATGTCTTTCACAGTCTGATTTGGTCTATTCAGTGTAGACAAGGCCAAGAGCAATGGTAACACATCATTTATCTGTTATTATATTTCCAGGAGGAATTACAAAGGACCATCACAATGCAATGTTCTCAGAAAACATCCTTGAGAATTTTCATTTCTTATGAAAGTTACTCATAAAATAGACTTCAGGAGTACAAAGCGGGGGGGGCGTGGCCTGCACGCTGATGGCGACGGCTGCTTGAAAGGAGAGCTCTGTGCTTCAGCAGGATAAACCGGCTCTTATCAGCTCACAGATAACAGGATTACCAGCTACAGGAGGTGTGAGTAACCCCAGCCCTCAGCGATGCCTAAGTTGAGACCTAAAAAAACTGGCACTCCAGCCAAGCTGACAGACTTCTACCCCCGGGATAGGGAAGTCTCCTCACCAAGCAAGATGGCGCTGGCTTCCCACTCAGCGTCTTCCCACTCCTCACAAGGAGTTACAGGCCGCTTGAGAGGCAATACAGGCATTCCTCTGACAGAGGAAACAATGCAATCTCTGCTGAAAACGCTGAGGGCTTCCCTACAGGGTGATCTCAGAGAAATAGTCAGAGAGCTGAAGGAGGAAATCAGGTCTCTGGGTGATCGCACAGGGCATGTAGAAACTAAAATGGCTGAATTTGCAACATCACATAACAATCTGATAGATGCTAACACAGCTTTGGAAAAGGAGGTGGAGGCACTAAAACTTAAAATCAGTGATATAGAGGACAGATCCCGAAGAAATAACCTAAAAATCAGAGGGATTCCCTCATCTGTAGCAGATAAAGAGCTCCATGAATACTTCCACAAGTTTCTGCAGCTTATACTCCCTGGATGGGACGCCAGAGACCTGATAGTGGACAGAATTCATAGAGTCCCTAAATCCAAAGGCATAGATCCAGCTCTGCCTAAAGATGTCCTGGCTAGACTTCATTTCTATAAAACAAAAGAAGCTGTGCTGTACACACTGAGGGAAAGTCCAGCCCTGCCAGACACTTTCATGGGACTAAAAATCTTCCCATATCTTTCTGCTACAACTCTTAATAAAAGAAGAGAATTCGCCCACCTTTCTAAACTCCTTAGAGATCAAGACATCAAGTACAAGTGGGGTTTTCCGGTGAGGATGATAATTTTCAAAGATGGAGGCACTTACATATGTCATACTCCTTCTCAGCTGGGCAAATTGCTGGATGACTGGGGAATAGCCCACCCACCAAACCCTGGTGGGCGGGAGAATCAAAGAGGCTCTCCAAACAGGATTAACCCTGAATGGTCAGCAACTTAGCTGGGACTCCTTCCTGCTTATGGCACCTGCTGTCTCTGCTCCTGTGACACGGGATGTCACGTAGCCCCCCTGATGTTCTCGCCTATGGCGAGCGGTTATACTCCGGTCACCCTACTCGGGGCAAACCGGTGTTGATGGAACTTTTTTGTTTTTGTTCCTCTTCTCACAAATGTTCCTTAATTTTTTTTGGAAATTTCTTTCAATTCTTTGTTGGTCTAACCCTTCTCATCCCTGATGGCGTTCCTAGGAATTCAAACCCCCCTGCGGCTCCTATATGAGAATTAAGATATTGTCTATTAATGTGAACGGAAGCAAATCCCCAGCAAAAAGGTCAATGATGTGGAGAGAGGTGATGGCATCTAACTGTGATATAGCGTGCATTCAGGAGACCCACCTTCTTTCCACAGATAATAAACGGCTACTTCATCCCAGGTTTCAACACGCCCTTTTTGCTAATGACTCAAAAAAAAGAGGAGGAGTGGCCATTTTAATAAAGAACTCAGTGGCCTTTAAATTGATAAATGTCAGTTATGGAGCGGATGGAAGATATATTATTTTGTCTTGTTATATCAACAGCGTCCCTTATACTTTGGCAACGGTCTACTCCCCAAATTCATCACAATTGACCTTTGCTAGGAAATTTTTCAAAGCATTCAAAGATACTGCCACAGGGGCGGAAATCATCTGTGGAGACTTTAATGTACCTGTTATACGCTCCATGGATTGCTCCAACATCAACATCTCACATGCTAAGGAACTTAATCATCTCATCAATGAATTCCATTTTCATGACATCTGGAGATATTTACATGCATCAGAAAGAGACTATACATTCTTCTCTCCCAGGCATCGCTCGTACAGTAGAATTGATTTCTTTTTGGTCGACAGCAAATCTATAAGTAATTGTGTTGCAGCTGATATTGGTTTAATCACTTGGACAGATCATGCGCCGATCTCTTTGTCTGTTCAGGGTAGCTTTAATGTTCAAAATTCCCCCAGGTGGAGACTGAATACTAGCTTGCTTGGTAGGCAGAAGGTACATGATGAAGTAGAGTCAGTGTTAACAGAATATTTCAAACTTAATAATAATGGGGAAATTTCTGACGAGACCCTGTGGGCTGCTCATAAAGCAGTAGTCAGGGGGCAGCTCATAAAACTAGCCTCCATCCAAAAACAGAAAAAAGACGCAGATATTAAATATATATTAACCCGTATTCATCACCTTGAATCCCTGAATAAAGCCAAAGCAACCCCTAACTTGACTAAAGAAATTGTAACCCATAGATTCCAACTAAGATCCCTACTCCTGCAAAAATACGAACATAATCTTAAAAAAAATAGATCGACATTTTATGCTATGGGGGATAGAGCGGGGTCCTTATTGGCAAGAAGGACGAAAAAACGTGAGATCCAATCTAAAATAGAATTCCTGAGGGACCCAAACGGAACAATCACTAGACATCCCATTGAAATAGCAGAAGCATTTGCGAAATATTATGAGGCCCTGTATAATCTAAAATATGATTCCAACACGTCACAGCCGACTCAAGTGGATATACAGGGTTTTCTAGACACCCTGGATCTTCCCCGGGTCTCAGATGAGTAATTAGAGGAACTTAATCTTCCCTTTACTACACATGAAATCCTAGGTGCCATCAAAATGACTAAGTCTAACTCTGCCCCGGGCCCTGATGGGCTACCATACGAATATTACAAACAATTTACCTCCACTCTGTCCCCCTTTATGTTAAAAACCTTCAATTTTTGGCAAAATAAAGGGTCAATTTCCCCAGACAACTTAGAAGCGATTATTATCACGCTACCCAAGCCAGGGAAACCTGCAGACACCCCGGGTAATTTTAGGCCCATTTCACTCCTAAATTGTGATGTAAAAATTTATGCCAAACTAGTGGCGGATAGACTTCATAAAGTGATCCCGGCCTTAGTGGCTCCAGATCAAGTTGGTTTTGTGACAGGCAGGCAATCTAAGGATGGCACCAGACGGATGCTTGACTTGATTAGACTGGTGGAGATATCGGGTGAACCCAGTGCATTCCTGTCTCTTGATGCTGAAAAAGCCTTTGACAGGGTGCACTGGGGGTACCTGGAGAGAGTTCTAACAAAATTCGGGTTCTTGGGGAAAATCAAGTCATCCATTCTAGCTCTCTACTCTTACCCAAATGCGTCAGTGTTGGCATGGGGCTTTCTGTCATCTAAATTTCAAATAAGTAATGGCACTCGCCAGGGGTGTCCATTGTCTCCCGCTATTTTTGCTTTAGTGGTAGAACCTCTGGCGGAAGCTATACGAAAAAACATAGCCATTTCTGGTATAAGAGTTGGGGAATTTGAACATAAACTTGGTCTATACGCAGACGATGTGATAATTTCCTGTTCTAACCCTGTAGTTTCGATTCCAGCAGTGGTGAACACATTATCAAACTTTTCGAAAGTGTCGTATTATAAGCTTAATGCGGCAAAGTCTTTGATATTGCCGTTTAATGTACCGGTGGAGGCCAGGAGTGCACTGGAGGGGGCCTTTCAATTCAAATGGTGCGACAGGGGGATACCTTATTTGGGTATTAAGCTGACACCATCGCAGATGTTAATTAAAGAAAATTTGGAACCTCTGATCCAAAATTTAGAAAAGGAATTGGGAAGGTATGAAAAAATATCGTTGTCCTGGATGGCCAGGATACAGTCCTTTAAAATGGTTTTCTTACCCAAAATATTGTATGTGCTCAGATGCCTACCCATTAAAATTTCTCACAAAACCCTGATGAAACTTCAATCGTTGACTAACAAATTTGTCTGGGGTAATAAAAGGGCTAGGGTCGCAGGTAAAGTGTTATATCCCCCATATGACTTAGGGGGATTGGGCACCCCAAACATAACGGCATATTATAAAGCCTTACTAATTGAATCACTAAAGGAATGGTGGCGTCCAGGTAATTCACATAGATGGGCTCAGATTGAAAATTTCCTGTCCCGCCAGGGCTCGGTCAGAAGAATGATGGAAGCAGAATATTTGAGCCATTCACGGTTCTCCCCGTGTGTTCCCACCATGTCAGCCTCCCTGGAGGTCTGGCGAAATTACTTGATTCATAAGATTCAGATTCCTCTTTCAGAGATTTCCCTCAAGTCGTTGGAATCTCAAATACCCTTTTTGAATCTGGCCAGGTGGGAGGGATCGGGCATTACAGTGCTGGCGGATCTATACTCTGATTTGGGTGTTAACCCCTTTAATGAAATAGTACGGAAACACCCCTCTTTAAAGGGCTGTTTCTATCAACACATCCAAATTAGTCATTTTCTGGCCTCTAAATTTCCTCCAAAGTCGAATCCTCTGTTACCTACAACAAAGGCCTTGGTATTTAAAAAGATAATTAAATCCAAAGGTATCTCCTCAAAATACAAATGGCTCAATAACCCCCCTGAAGAGCAAAAATCTCCTTATATGAATAAATGGGACGTGGAGTTGAGTGTCTCTACCTCTCCTTCAAACTGGCACTCGGCTTCAGCAAATATCCAAAAATATTCCAAGTGTATAAATCATCTGGAGCAACTGAAAAAAGTACACCTGCGATGGTATCGGTCCCCAGCCAACTTAGCACAGTTCCTCCCAAATTATTCGCCACATTGTTCGAAGGGCTGCCTCCAAAAGGGTACTCTTGGTCACTGCTGGTGGGATTGTCCCAAGGTTTTCTCGTTCTGGTTGGAGGTGTTTGGCCTGATGGGTGAGCTGACAGGCAATCCTATTAATCCGAATCCGGGTCTGGCAGTGCTGAACGTGGGTATAGAGGAGTTCTCTTGGGAATCGAGGGGATTATTAGTTCACATTCTAGTTGCTGCCAGATATTGCATAAGTAGCTATTGGAAATCCCCAAAGACACCTACATTAGTTGAACTATATAACCGAATTAATCTCCAATGCCAATACGAGTTCTGTCTGGCTCACTCCATCCGCGCCAAAAACAAAATACTTCAGACTTGGGACACGTGGCTAAACTCTGTATATGCATCCCCTGTCAGGCATCTGTTTCCAGGGCAAACTGTCTGATATTAATAAAATGGGTCAAATAGGGTCAAAGAGAGTGTTACGCAGGGAGTTCACCCGTACCACATGTCAATATTCAAGGTGTTTATAACTCTGTTGTTGTTACTGCTCGGGCTACCCCGGAACGCCATCTAATTCCCTACCTCCCCCCTCCCCCTCCCTGGTTGCATCTTTGCAACCATCCATGGTTCTCCCCCCCCCCACCTCTTTCTCCCCTCCCTTTTCTTATCTTCCTTTCTTACTCTCTGGTTCTAGTTGTTTGGAACCCTCGTTTTGAGGATTAAAGAGTAAATTGGTAGGTTGACTCTATACGTATTGGGTGTTGATTAACCAAAAAAAAAGTTGCAACGGACATGATTGTTGGTGGTGTGATAGGAAATGTGAATCATAATCAAAGGATTTACTACCACGTGTTACAGCGTTGTTCTCTTTGTGTATTATTGCCAATGATACCTGAATTTCTCCTATTTGTAATGTAACTTCCTACAAAAAAAATTGATTGGAAAAAAAAAAAAAAAAAGGAGTACAAAGCGAGACAAACAGATTATTATTATTTGTTCTCTAGAAAGATTACCTAACATACAGTATTTGTGGCTGCACTTAAATTGAACCCGTCCTTTCAGAATAAACCGTCACATAATAAAATGTTGGGTAATTACCGGTATTTGACTGTATCCTGTATTTTTAACCAGTGATCCCCTTCGTGTTCGCTGTCTGTCATTTACATTCTCTCTGAGCTAGTGACTGAATGCCAGCAGCTATGGCTTCTTCAATACACAGTACTGTACACAGAAGCAGAGGAATTCCTTCTCTTCTTTCTATACCAGTACTAACCTGTATAGCTGTGAATCCAGCAGTGAAGAGGTAAAAGTTGCTTGAATCTGCAGCTCAATCTGTATGATATGAGTTGTATTGCTGTAAACTCACTGTGCTGGCAGTTTGTCTTTAACAAAGAACAATTTTGTGAGTACAAGAGGCAGGGGAAGAAGTGTCTCTTAAGTGGATAAAAAGCATGTTTCTCAGATGAAATATTTTACAGAGTTTCTTATATTAGTCTGTACTATTGCTTTAAGGAAAGTTTGTTGAAACAGTGACCATTTAAGACAAATGATCTAATGGTTCTTTATGTTTATCTCTCTCAACCTTCTTTCCTTTTCCTATGGAATTGAAGGGAACCTGTCACCTGTTTTGGCCCCTATAAGATGTGGCCACAGCCTTTAGGGCTTATCGACAGCATTCTATAATGTTGTAGGTAAGCCCCTGGTCTGACTTGAAAGATAAGAAAAATAAGTTTTATTATACTCACCCGGGGGGCGGTCCGGTCCGATGGGTGTCGCAGGTCAGGATTCGGCACCTCCAATCTTCTTGCGACGCCACCCTCCTCCTTGCTTCATCGCTCCCCGGCATTGCTCTCCTGCGCAGGCGTACTTCTCTGCCCTGCTGAGGGCACAGCAAAATCATGCAGTGCGCAGGCGTCGGGAAAGGTCAGAGAGGCACAGCATCTGCGCACTGTTGGAATTTACTCTGTCCTCAACAGGGCAGAGAAGTACACATGCGCAGGAGCGCGATTCCAGGGAGTGATGATGCAAGCAGGAGGGTGGCATCACAAGAAGATGGGAGGCACCGGACCCAGACCTGCGACACCCTTCGGACTGGACCGCATTGGGCCCCCCAAGTTAATATAATAAAACTTATTTTTCTTATCTTGCAGGTCGGACCGGGGGCTTATCTACAGCATTATAGAATGCTGTAGATAAGCCCTGAAAGGCAGCGGCCGCATCTTATAGCAGCCAAAACAGCTGACTGGTTCCCTTTAAAAGGTTAAAGGAATCGAAGATGGTTTATATGGGCACATATAAATATTAGTTAATTAGTATACATGTAAAAAGTACCATGGTAGTGTATATGTTATTATATAATCTATGTGTTCATGTATATATACAGGAATGTCAAAAGACTAATCGGTAATGAAACATAAAAGCAAAAAGAACCGATAAATTAGTCAACTTAACAAGCAGAAGACACATAAACATATAAATATAAATATTTACCTGGCCTGCAGAAGCATCTACGACGCGAAACAGCCGTCGTCCGGCTCTATCCTCGCTAACCTCCTGCACCTGCTTGTCCCATGAACTGTGTCCAAATACCTTGTATGGTTGAATAAAGGACTTCATTTATTACAGCTTATGGGTGAGTGCTGCAGTTCTTCTACCTTTTTCTAACACATTGATTCGCATCACTGTAAGGCCAGCAGCTCCCCTCCAACTTAATATTGGTCCGGTGGAAGTTGCAATCTGTGCCAAGTCTCATCTCTATAGACAGGTAAAATCACAATAAGAAACATGACAACAATATCGGCCACCTGGAGTGGTATCCACGGGTGGGCACATCACAAGAGAATTCCTGCTGCTATCTACATATGTTTTATGCCCATATCCATTATTATGTGCATCTTGACCAAATAATTATATTAATACATGGTATACTTCTACACCCCTATATACTGTCACTAATGTGGATTTCCTCTCCCACATTAGTGGTTCTCCTATGGTTTGTGCATATACATTTTGTTTTTGGCTACTGTTTGTTACATGCATAACACAGCAGGTTCTTATCCCCCCTTTTTCAGTCATTTTTTGCAATTTTTCTTATGTGTGGTACACTTCTTGATTTGCATCCCGACTTGTTTATTTGCATGCTCATTGATTAATAAAGTTTATAGGTGTCTTCTGCTTGTTGACTTATTTATCAGTTATTTTTCTTTTGGTTTTATTTTTCTTTTCTATGGACTACTGGTGGGCATTATTTGCATTAGCAGGCTAAAAATTTTATTGAGTTATTGGCATTTGCACACCATCCATCTCTGCCAATGTCGATTAAGTATGGGCAGAATGGGTATGGTGATGCCAGAAATAATACTTCAGTCCCTGATTGGAGGTTCTGACATCAACCAGTCCCTGATTAGAGTAGCATTTCTGGCATGGCACATCTTTCCTTACCACATTATACTCGCCATTCATAATTATTTAGTCCTTATGTGGGTATAGCATGTATGTCCCAAATTGGCCTTTGTATAATATTCTAATTTTGTATAATATTTCTAATATTGTAATATTCTTCTTGAGTTTTTAAGGCTGTTTCTAAGGTATGGGCTCAGTAAGAATAGTGCAGTGCTCATTACTGTCCCCCACTGGCAGTGGTGGGAATCAGGATTGCTAACTTGATTTTTATTTTTCTGGACTGTTTTAAAAAAAAAGCACGGGCAGCCAATATTTTTTACAGACATACTGGAAAACGATAGTAATTCATTAAACTTATATGTGATATGTGTCAAAAGCATCTACTGTAATTCTAATATTTATGGATGGTTGGTAACCCTGGTGGGAAGTCGTAAATTTTGAGTGCCAGTTTCAGATCACAATGCACATGATCTGCTCATTACTTGAGAAATAGTGCATTTTCATTAAAAGATAATCATTTATTTAGCTTAATAATTTACTTTTTTTTAAAATACATATTGGTATAATACAGTACAGCTAATTACAATGTGAAATATCATTGGTAATGTCTATTAGAACAGAACATCATGGCAGCAGCAGCTGGTGCCCACCTCGCTTATGTCTGAAATGGTATCACAAGACACTAAATACAAGCTTTCTGTATGAGGCTGGCCACATTCCCGAAATAATCATGACGCTCGATGTAAACAGAAGCTGCCACCTTGCTCCATCTCCATGACTACCGGACGGCACAGTAGAAACCTTGGATCGGCGAGAAAAACACTGAAGAGTTGGGAAAAACAGTGGAAATTACATTGCAGAAATTACTTGTGATATCACTCTGTTAGTAATATATATTACAGATTTAAGCTATCTACAGATGATATTAGGAGAACAAAAAATCAAATTCATGCAATGTGAAACCATTTTTTAAGCTCCCTCTCTTTTTTGAGAAAGCCATCATTTTTAATGTGGGTTCCATGTCTAGGGCATATTTCAAAAGGTTCTTATACAGTCGCACTCTTGCTTTCATATTAGAAGGGTAACAACCAAGATCTGTAATGAAGGCATTGTTCATGGTTACCTGGCAGCTGTAAAGATGGCTACCATGAAAAGTCTTAGGCTAGTTAATGTTTTCCAGATCCCAGGGGTTGCCCTAATCTTCACCCTTCAAACCCTATACTGGGATCTGGACTTAACAGGGGCCCCTAGGCTGAGGCCACGGAGTTAGCTGCTGTACAGTGAGGGAAAGAAGGGTCGTCACACAGGGTCAATGCCAAGAGATCACGTCAGGAACAAAACAAGTGGGTGGTCAAAATTCAAGCCGTGGTCAGAAAATGTGATAAATTACGAAGCAAAAACAGGAGCAAAGAACAGACCTACAGACCAGATAGCAGAACTATTGACTGGCAGTGGAAGTTGGTGCTTCAGTAGTTTAAATAGCTGACGGCCCCACACAGAGATCTGAGGAAGGAGTGATCAAAACCAAACCAAAATTAAACCCATAGCTACCTGATCATGCTGCTTCAAAAGTCCCATTAACAAAACAGGACTGTCTCTGTCAAGCAACGCCAGCAATAAATGCGCTCTGCTGCCTAGCGGCCTATGCAGAAATAATGGAGATATGAATTGACACAGATATTACAGTATCCTACATTTTTATTGACGGAAATTAATTTTCCTATAAGGCAGGTCATACACTTTAAATAGCTGTTGGTTAAAAGCTTATTCAGGCAGTTAGTATTCCTCCTGGTCATGGGAATATAAGGACTATCTCAAATATCAAACTAACTCTGATTAATTAATAATAAATTACTACTTAATAAGAAAGAACAGTCTAACAGCAGGTTGGATAAACAAGGCCGCAGTGATTTATTAAGACTATTATCATAAACCAATATTAATCAATTACAACCAACATAACTTTTTGAATAAATACACCAACAACGACTCAGTCCTTACCTAACTGAAGTCGAATTATCCATTCCATTGTTAAATAATTAATAAAACCACACAGCCAGAGGGCTACGTGTTACTTCCCTTCAAAAAAGCAATGCGACAGTCAGTCTTAAAAACAGTGCTCCTCAGAGATTGAAGCCGCAGATAGCGTGCCTCAGATTAAATAGAGGCGTGAACCCACCTTCTTGAGGCATCCAACCATCAAGTCCATACTGACCAGGAAAAGACAACTCCAGATGGGTATAATCTGCCCAGAAACTTGGTTAGCCTGATCATGCCAGATTCATTAACCCTTAATATAATTCAAACTAGAAAACAATAGTTTAGCATGATAAACATTACCGCTTATTAATAACTATTAAGTCCTATATTTCCATGAGCCTCTTAAATCTTACAGACTTTACAATCTATACATACGAACACTTAAAGGGACTCTGTCAGCACAGGATGACTGTTCAAACTAAGTCCCCCACATTTGGTGCTTTAAGGCGGGGCCAATCATTTATATACACCTTCCCACCTGCTTGTTTTCCATCAGTCTCCACCCCCTCTTCTTTGATTGACAGCTCTGGCTTCATAGAATCAGAGAAGGGTGGATATAGATGGTAACCAAGCAGGTGGGTAGGACTATATAAATAATTGGCCCTGCCATGAACCTCAAGTGTCTGTACTTGATTTGAACAGTCATTTTGTGCTGACAGAGTCACTTTAAGTCCAAAGCAGACGCTAAGCGCACTGGTGGTGACTTGTCTCTTGGGAAAACAAGAGAAAAGGGGAATATTAAAATCCAACATGGCCACCGCTTATCTCCCCTGTTCTTTTTTATCAGAGATCTTCAATTAGTTCCACCAAAAAGGGGTTTAGCAGACAATCAGGTAATGTGCGCCAATAAAAATAATACATTTTTTTTAAAAGATCTAACGTGCCTGTCATGAGAAATCTAGTGGTAAACTCCATGTATGAATCAGGCTGGATGTGCACTAGGGCTGTATCAATCTACTTGGCAGGCATGCCAATATGGCATTTATAACCTGATTTGCATTTGGCGTCCTTTGAATGGCACATCTGATATTCACAAAAAAGGTATTCATTTTATTGTGAGACAAGCACCTATATAGCCATCCTTCTACTGCCATTTGTAAAAAAAAAAATATGACAGGTTCCCTTTAAGGGGCCTTATTCATGTGTATGCTATTGCATTATAACTTTATAATAGCTTAAAAGTGTAATGAAATGTAAATTCAATAGTGTAACAAAAATATTCATAAAAAAGGAAAAACTTTTTTTTAGTTTCAAATACGTTTTTTTATACATGCATTGAATGAAAACTGTAATAACCTGAATAAATAATTTATCAGGGTATTTAGTATGAAATGTGAATAGTACATCACTATATCTGTTCTGCAGAAAAAAAATAAATTCATACTATTTCTGGGAGCATTAAAGTCCTGCCAATCCATGTCCCCTATTCTCCCAGTCCTAAACCTAACCTGATCCTAACCATAACCCTAGCTGGAACCATAACTATGGTTAGAGAAAGTATGTAAAACATAAAATGTAATATAATATAAAAACTTTATTATAACATTGCTTTTTTTTTTTTTTTTACAGGGGATATTTTTTAAATTTTCAACATCTCCTCCACCAAGTCTGTGATCTTCCATTAAGGTGGGCAGATGTTGGAGAGCTTAGTATGTTCTAAGTCATCTCACTCACTGCCTATGCAAAACGCAGCAGTCAATATCAGCATGTCATCAGTCTCTGCACCCTGCATAGGCAGCAACCGAGAAAACTCACTTCATCATAATGAGAGTTTTGTCACCTTGTCATTTCGATCTCTGCTTATGCAGATAACAAACTCATCTTTAGTAGTGTGTTCCTTTTTAAATGTCTAGGTGGGCAGCCATACAAACACTGTCTCTGCACTCCTCTAAGAAGAAAGTGAAAATTCCACCATACAACTGGATGCCCTGGGAGACTGCCTCTCTATAACCCCCCCAATCCTCCATGCATGAAGCCACTGCCTCATACAACTACATCAGTCAGCAAGAAGAAAAGTAATGGCTTCTGAAATGCAGAGATGGAAAAGCAAAAAATTGAGTATCTTGCTAAAGCTCAAACAGTCCTGGTCAATAAAGGGTTATCTGGTCACATCGTAGGATACGTCATATATATGAGATCTTGCCATAATAACATAATAAAATATTTTTTCTAGCTCTCTTCTATACTGTTCAGGATTTCAACTGTTGACATATGGAAGTGAACTGCAAAAGAACATGCCTAGAACTGTGAACATATGCTTTTATTTTCATTGTCATTGTGAAGCAAACAACTAATAGGACAAAATAACTGAAAACTTCAGTGTGGATAACTATTCAGCCCCTAAAGTTAGTACTTTGTAGAGCCTCATTTTTCTGAAATTGCAGTTGCAAGTGGAGATGAGCGAACATCGTCAGCTCCCTCCTTATTCAGCAACTTATAGCACTTACCAAAGAAACTGCATCAGGAACCCTGATACCTGGAGCGCTCCCGATGATCAGCTGTTCGGTGCCGCAGCTGCATGTGTCGCAGCTGTGTGACAGTCACAACACACAGGCTCTTCATGCATGCATTGTGATTGTTACACAGCCGCGACACATGAAGCTGTGGTGACAAACATCTGATCATGGGGAGCGCTTCATGTATCCAGGTTCCCGATACAGCTTCTTCGGTAAGCGCTATAGCCTGCCGAATAAGGAGGGTTCCTACGATGTTCGCTCATCTCTAGTTACAAGTTGCTTTGGATAAGTCTCTATCAGCTTTCCACATCTGGCCACTGATTTTTGCCCATTGCTCAAGGAAAAACTGCTTCAGCTCCTTCAAATTAGATGGTTTCCTGTGGTTGATGAACCTTGCAGTTCACTTAAACCAGCTTCTCTACCACCTACCACCAAAAAAAAAAAAAAAAAAAAAAAACTCTTTTAAATCTTCTTCCTGAGCGAGTGTGAACGAGCTGAGTGTGACCTGAGTGTAAGTGCGAACTGTGGTAAGTGTGTGACTTGAAATTCAGTGACTTTAGATTCAGGGAGTTTCCAAGGCAGGTCTTACTGAATTGCTGTTATATTAATACTTTTTTTTTTTTTATTTATTTTTGCTTATCTTATTGTCTGGTGCAATCCCCATTAGGATGTGCTCCACTATTGCCAATGCCATCCAGTGCATGTCTTGCCGCATGTATGAAATCCTTGAACAGCCGGTCGAGGGTGCATACTGCTGTGCAAGATGTGAGCACGCTGTGCATTTGGAAGCCCAGATACTGGATCTAAATGTGCAGCTGGCAACACTGAGATCCATAGACAATATGGAAAGGAGTCTTCTGCTCACTGAGCAGACGCTCAATGGGATAGATGAGGGGGGGGATGCTAGGTTGGAGCTGCAGGACAATGAAGCAGCTAGCTGGGTGACAGTTAGAAGGCGGGGTAGAGGGAAGAGCACCAGGGAGGCTAGTCCTGATCTGGCACACCCCAATAAGTTTGCTAAGTTGCCAGATGAGGGGAGTGTTAGTGCAGGGGTAGCACTGCTGCAGCAAGGCATGTCCTCTGAAAGCCGGAGGAGTGTCTGCTCCAGTAAGGGGGGAAATAGGAGAGCAGGGCAGGCCAGACAGGTTCTGGTAGTGGGAGACTCAATTATTAGGGGAACAGATAGGGCAATCTGTCACAAAGACAGGGATCGTCGAACGGTGTGCTGCCTACCTGGAGCTCGAGTCCGACACATCGCTGATCGGGTTGACAGATTACTGGGAGGGGCTGGAGAGGATCCAGCGGTCATGGTGCACATTGGCACAAATGACAAAGTTAGAGGTAGGTGGAAGGTCCTTAAAGATGATTTCAGGGAATTAGGCTGTAAGCTTAAAGCAAGGACCTCCAAGGTGGTATTTTCGGAAATACTTCCTGTACCACGTGCCACGCCAGAGAGGCAACGGGAGATTAGGGAGGTTAATAAGTGGCTCAGGAATTGGTGTAGGAAGGAGGGGTTTGGGTTCCTGCAGAACTGGGCCGACTTCTCAGTTGGCTACAGGTTCTACGCTAGGGACGGGCTGCACCTCAATGGGGAGGGTGCAGCTGTTCTGGGGGAGAAAATGGCTAGAAGGTTGGAGGAGTGTTTAAACTAGGGACGGGGGGAGGGTATTCCTTTTATAGGAGGGGAAGACAGTGCAGATAGAGACCTGGGCACAAATAATGACATTGGGGGTGGAGGTGGCATGGGGGGTGGGGTTAGAACAGTTAATAATTTAAGAAAGAATAGAGGTACAGAGAGATACATAAAGTGCATGTATACTAATGCCAGAAGTCTCGCCAACAAAATGGAGGAACTGGAGTTAATGTTGTTGGAACATAATTATGACATGGTGGGGATATCTGAGACATGGCTGGACGAGAGCCATGACTGGGCTCTTAATTTACAGGGCTATAGTCTGTTCAGAAATGACCGTACAAATAAGCGAGGGGGAGGCGTGTGTTTATATGTAAAATCATCCTTAAAACCCATCCTTCGTGATAATATATATGAATCTAATGAAAATGTAGAGTCCCTGTGGGTAGAGATAAGGGGAGGGGGGAAAAATAATAAATTACTGATAGGGGTTTGTTATAAATCTCCAAAAATAATGGAAGCTACAGAGAATATCCTCATAAAGCAAATAGATGAAGCAGCGACTCAAGGAGAAGTCATTATTATGGGGGACTTCAACTACCCTGAAATACATTGGGGAACCGAAACCTGCAGTTCCAGCAAGGGTAATAGGTTTCTGACAACGATGAGAGACAATTACCTTTCACAACTGGTTCAGGACCCAACAAGAGGGGGGGCACTGCTAGACCTAATATTAACCAACAGGCCAGACCGCATATCAAATGTAAGGGTTGAGGGTCACTTGGGTAATAGTGATCACAGATTAATAAGTTTTCATGTATCCTTTAATAAGATGTGTAGTAGAGGGGTTACAAGGACACTAAACTTCAGGAAAGCAAATTTCCAACGGATGAGAGATGATCTTGGTGCAATTAACTGGGACGATATCCTGAGACATAAAAATACACAAAGAAAATGGGAGACGTTTATTAGCATCCTGAATAGGACCTGTGCACAATATATACCGTATGGGAATAAATATGCGAGAAATAGGAGGAAACCACTATGGCTAAATAGAGCTGTAAGGGGCGCAATAAGAGATAAAAATAAAGCATTTAGAGAATTAAAGCAAGTAGGTAGTGATGAGGCATTAAATAAATACAGAAGATTAAATAAATTCTGTAAAAAGCAAATCAAGACAGCAAAGATTGAGACAGAGAGACTCATTGCCAGAGAAAGTAAAAATAATCCCAAAATATTCTTTAACTACATAAATAGTAAGAAGCTAAAAAATGATAGTGTTGGTCCCCTTAAAAATAGTCTGGGTGAAATGGTGGATGAGGATGAGGAAAAAGCCAATATGCTAAATGACTTTTTTTCAACAGTATTTACACAAGAAAATCCCATGACGGATAACATGATCAGGGATAAAAATTCTCCATTAAATGTCACCTGCTTAACCCAGCAGGAAGTACGGCGGCGTCTACAAATCACTAAAATTGACAAATCCCCGGGCCCGGATGGGATACACCCCCGAGTACTGCAGGAATTAAGCACAGTCATAGATAGACCACTATTTTTAATCTTTAAAGATTCCATAATAACAGGGTCTGTACCACAGGACTGGCGTATAGCAAATGTGGTGCCAATATTCAAAAAGGGGACAAAAACTGAACTTGGAAATTATAGGCCAGTAAGTTTAACCTCAACTGTGGGTAAAATCCTGGAGGGTTTTCTAAGAGATACTATACTGGAGTATCTGGAGAAGAATAACCTTATGACCCAATATCAACATGGGTTTACAAGAGACCGTTCCTGTCAGACTAATCTGATAAGCTTTTATGAAGAGGTAAGTTCCGGACTGGACCAAAGGAATGCAGTGGACGTGGTGTACATGGACTTTTCAAAAGCTTTTGATACGGTGCCACACAAAAGGTTGATACATAAAATGAGAACAATGGGGATAGGGGAAAATATGTGTAGGTGGGTTAAGAGCTGGCTCAGGGATAGGAAACAAAGGGTGGTTATTAATGGAGCACACTCGGACTGGGTCACGGTTAGCAGTGGGGTACCACAGGGGTCAGTTTTGGGACCGCTTCTTTTTAACATATTTATTAATGACCTTGTAGGGGGCATAGAGCGTAGAATTTCAATATTTGCAGATGACACTAAACTCTGCAGGGTAATTAATACAGAGGAGGACAATTTTATATTACAGGAGGATTTATGTAAACTAGAAGCTTGTGCTGATAAATGGCAAATGAGCTTTAATGGGGATAAATGTAAGGTCATGCACTTGGGTAGAACGAACAAGTTGTATAATTATGTGCTTAATTGTAAAACACTGGGCAAAACAGTCACTGAAAAAGACCTGGGTGTATGGGTGGACGACAAACTCACATTTAGTGGCCAGAGTCAAGCAGCTGCTGCAAAGGCAAATAAAATAATGGGATGCATTAAAAGAGGCATAGATGCTCATGAGGAGAACATAATTTTACCTCTATATAAGTCACTAGTGCGACCACACTTAGAATACTGTGTACAGTTCTGGTCTCCGGTGTATAAGAAAGACATAGCTGAACTGGAGCGGGTGCAGAGAAGAGCGACCAAGGTTATTAGGGAACTAGGGGGTCTGCAATACCAAGACAGGTTATTACACTTGGGGTTATTTAGTTTGGAGAATCGAAGGCTTAGGGGTGATCTTATTACAATGTATAAATATATGTGGGGACAATACAAAGACCTTTCTAATGATCTTTTTACTCTTAGACCTGTGACGGGGACAAGGGGGCATCCTCTACGTCTGGAGGAAAGAAGGTTTAAGCATACTCACAGACGTGGATTCTTTACTGTAAGAGCAGTGAGACTATGGAACTCTCTGCCATATGATGTTGTAATGAGTGATTCACTACTAAAATTTAAGAAGGGACTGGATGCCTTTCTTGAAAAGTATAATATTACAGGGTATATACACTAGTCTCCTTAATATTGCGTTGATCCAGGGAGCTAGTCTGATTGCCGTATGTGGAGTCGGGAAGGAATTTTTTTCCCCAATGTGAAGCTTACTGTTGCCACATGGGTTTTTTTTGCCTTCCTCTGGATCAACATGTTAGGGCAAGTTAGGATAGGATATGGGTTGAACTAGATGGACTTAAAGTCTCCCTTCAACCTTAATAACTATGTTACTATGTTACTATGTTACCTCATGGGGCCTTGCCATTTGGCCAAAAACATATTCTCTACCATGGGAATAAGCACAAGGACTAGAGAATAACAGATTAATAACAGAAAAGACAGCCCCAGTCTTGTCCTTTTCTATTACTTTCTTAAGCTTACTCTAAAATTTTGTTACATTTTTCCACAAGGACGTCCATCTGTGGATGGTAAACTGACGTCTTCAGTTGTGTAAGGCCTTACACAATTCCCTAATCACTTTACTTATAAAGGGTATACCTTTGTCAGTCAGTATGTCTCTCACTGAGGAGATTCTGAGGGGAACTGCTTTTGGGTACAAAGTAGCAAAGTCAAAGACAACCAACATACAGTATATTGATGCCCCCGAGCAGACTTAACCAGGGGCCAGATCAGGTCCATGGCAATTCGCTCAAACGACACCTCTATGATGGGCAGTGACATGAAGGAATTTCGTAAATGAGAGGTGGTAGCGGTTATCTAGCAGGTGGGACAGGACTTGCAATACTTTAGGATCTCCCAGTGACACCTGGGTCACTAGAATCTTCGAGATACCCTTTCTTGTATTTTGCCCACACCGAGATGGCCACGACATGGGATTGGGCCATGTCCAACACCCTCTGTCCATAGGTTCCTGGTACCAACAATTGCTCCACTATTTCCTCTCTAACCTTAGTAACTTGATAATAAGGTTACCTAATAAGTCTCAGTCCCACTCATCATAAAATAGGGAAATCTGGTGTCAGCCCCTGGCTCCTCCGCTATGCCATTTATAACAGTTACATTATTCAATGCCTCTTTTAGAGTTAGATCCCTATGTTGTGCAGACCCCAAATTTTCTCTGATCACACCTATCTCAGTAATGTCGGTCTCAGGAGATAATACCTCCTCATCCCCCACTATTACACAGAAGGGAAACCTGTCAGGCTCTCCAGGTGATGAGACTTCTTTAGGGCCAAATCGTCTCTTAACCAAGCAATTCAGGTCTGTGTCTCTCCCTCTCAAGTCCCAAAACAACACAAAGTCCTGGTCTATGATAATTGGGCGCCAGACCACGCCGATCTCATGGGACTCAGTAGCTCATGTCATCTCAATGACCACTCTGACCACCGGATAACCTTTAGCAACCCTATGAATGCAGCAGATGCCCACCTTCTTCCCAGGAATCAGTTGGAGAAGGTGTATGGCCCTCACAAGGGTCACAAAACTCCCTGAATTTAGTAGTACTGTCATTTGCAAACCACTTACTTTTATGGCCCTTCACTAAGTGGAGAGGCCACACTGCTGGCCGGATATATGTAGTTTGAACACCAGCATCGCATGTTACGGTCCATTTGCTCGGTGATCAGGGGACAATGGGCAGCTATATGACCTAGGATGTGCCATTTCCAGCATATTACATCCCCTGATGAGACCTACAGCATGACCTTCACTGCCCCCTTTGACTTTAGACGCCCAACCCCCTTTTGAGCATCCGCTCCTGATGGGACCCCTATTATGGAATGGGTTGCCTTCCCACTGAACTGTTGACCCCCTGATACCTTTCCATCAGTCCAACCAGGTCATCGGCGTTCCAGGGATCTTCCTGGGCAACCTAAGTCTGCATCGGCCTTGTAAGGAAGTGCACAAACTTGTCTATTATAACTCGCTCTACCATCTGTGCTGGGGTAGAGGACTCCGGATGCAACCATTTTTTGAAGAGGTGCAATAGATCAAATGTTTGAGATTGATGGGGTTTGTCTCACTGATATGCCCAGCGGTGGGCCCATTGCACTCTGACAGTCATTGTTACCCCCAAGCGCGCCAAAATATCCATTTTCAATTTCTCATATTCTTTGGGGTCCTGCAAGTGTAAATCACAGTCTTCCTTTAGTGGCTCCCCTGTTAAGTATTGCGCCAAGACTTCCACCCACTGCTCTGGCGGGAGTTTCTCCCTATCAACGACCCTTTCAAAAATGGTTAAAAAGGCCTCTATATCGTCACCCGGGGTCAGTTTCTGCAAAGCTCTCCTCATCGCCTTCCAGACAGAGAAATCATCAGCTGACCTTGGTGTTGGAGCCAATGTCGTGCCACAAACCACCTCTGAGAGAAATTCAATCTGTTGCTGTTGCTGGAGCTGTTGCATAAGCAGATTATTTGTCCCCTGTTGTGCCAGCTGTTGTTGTTGGTGCTGCTGATGGGCTTGCAGCAGGGGTTTTGTTAGGTCCTCCATGCTGTCTAACATTGCTCCCTGGCTTATAGCCGCCTTTACCCAAGACACGCAGTACTTCTGTAGCAGTTACACATGTTCCCTGGTAATGCTTCCCGCACTTCTAATACCAAATGTAACAATGCTACTCATTTGTAAGCGGAATGAGATATCACAGGAACCATTTCTATTTGAAAGTCCAGCTGGTTTATTTCATTGTTAATAAACCGCATCACAGGAAAACTTAAATACAGCCCTTGTCATGGCTGATTAACCCCTCTTAGTACTACGTGTACAAGAGCATAATTCCATGTTTACATCACAGAGGACATCCACCTCTGTGATACATATCTCCCATCCACTATGTGTATGGAAGCCACATTACAATACCGTAAGTGCTGTGTTTACCACGTATATAAAACAGAAGGATGAAATACAAATTTTACAACTATATTACTGCCGCCATTGTTACATATTCAGCAAATACAAACTTGAAATAGAAGTAGATGATAACCACAATAGATTCAGCACAATAACCAGAGTTAAGACCTTTGTGAAAACCCTAGATGCTGTGTCTAGACCAAAGGGAAGAGTCACACATTGAAAATGATCCTGGTTGACCGCAAAGCTGACAAACCTTTTGTGAGAAGTGTAGATGGGAATGTGGAGGCAAGCATCTTGAATGTCCGCCCAAGAGAACATTTCCCTGTTTCTATGGAGGCAATGACAGAGCACAGAGACTCCATCCTGATGTGACAAAGGTGGACTCTCTTTTTCAGCAACCTTAGATCCAGAATGTTCCACACTCCACAGTAAGCTGTCCTTCTTGGGTATGACAAATCGATTTGAGTAAAACCCTTGAAATGTTCCAGAGGCGGGACTGGCACAATGACCCCTGCCTGGAGAAAAGATGATATGGCTTGGCCAAAACTTGACTGCAAGGTGAAGGTGCCGGAGAGAAGAGATCTGGAAAAAAAATGGTCAGGTGGGAGAGTGGTGAACTCTATTCTGTACCTGGAGATGATTTCTCTGACATAGACATTGTTGACTACTGACATCCATGATTCCTGTATGAGAAAGATAATCGTCCACCCAATGAGAGGCCCCAAATGGGGGAAGTTCGTCTTGCTGTGGACCTTCAGTTGCCTCAAGGCCTTGTCCCATTGAATGCATGGCTGCCAGGATAGCATTGACTTGTAAGATGGTAACCTTCTTCCCTATGGAGACTGAAGTGTGTCCTAGCGATTAGGGCCATTTGCCAATGGAAACTGAAACAAGGAATGGAATTGATGAGTCCCACCTCTCTGAAATAGATGACTGGACATAGGCTGAGGGATAAAATACTCATGCCACTCTTGGCATCTGCAATAACCTTGTCCAACCTGGTCCTGAACCTGAAAATGAATGCCCGTAAGTGATCTCTTGGACATGAGAACTGATTTAGCCACAGTAATACTTGCCGCCTGGGTCAAACATCTGGCTATTTCCAAGGATACTGAATAAAGGTACTTGCCAGCCTCTGGCTGACCATGTCAACTACTGTATATCCACCATAGGAAATCTACAAAGAATGCCCTGCCAGACGAGCTTCGCCCCGGCAATATCCACCTTACACAACTAAATGGTGGCAATCGCCAGGCACAGGGAAACTGTCACATCTGCTCCAGAATCTACTCCCGCGACTTATACTTCTGTTACAAGGCACTGAAATTATCAGCTTCCTCCTCCAGCCAACTGGAAAGCACCACACCCTACTAAGGCTTTCAGGTTGCAATTGGATGCTGCCACATATAGCTTAGCATTCCTCTATCTAGGTGTGTATCTTCTTCTCCTGTTTTGTTTAGTGTATTCCTGTTGACCCTGATTTTTTCCTTGAAGTAACCACTCATCTCTGACCCTGCTTGCTGATCATTGGTACCCCTGGCCGGCAGCAGCCCTTCCATGGTAGCATTCCCCTGGATTCTATTGTAAAACCAGATCCCTGTACAAGAGTTAAAGGGTATTGAGATTTCTCTGGAGTCTGCCAGACGGAGTGGCTTGTGTCAAGTCTGTCCAAGGCAGCCTTTTGAATTTGTGACCTCGGTCAGTCATTACATTATATCTGGCCAAAACAAGTCATGCACCCCTCCAAATGGTGGTAGATAAAAAGTGAAACCTGACCCATTTAGTCCAATGTCTTGCAGAGCGGATTCAGCATCAGGAATCTTCCCAAGCCCTTGCAGCTCCCCTTTAACGGGAGTGGTAGTGGAACAAATGAGTCGTGGTCCGAGGAGAATCTGGTGGGGCGTAACTAGGTGAACATCTGACTCTTCTCTAGAGCCCCTGTTAGTGGGGTTACAATTTTATTAAAAATGTTTCCAAGATTGCCGCACCTCTCACTGACTTGACTAAGAAGGGGGCAGATGTGGGTAATTGAAAACCTGAGGCAATCCAAGTTAAAGAAATGTTTTTTGTCTGACCCTATTTTTGTTTAGCCTGTTCCTCCTTTTATTGAGGAAGTAGATGCCTCTGAGTTTGGAGTTGGAGCCGTGTTATCGCAAGGTACCCCATCTCTCACTCAACTTCGCCTGTGCACCTCCTTTTCACAAAAATTTTCATCTGCTGAGAGGAATTATGACATCAGTAATCGTGAATTGTAGGCAATTAAGTGGACCTTCGAGAAATGGGGTCTGACTTATTTGGAATCAGCTAAGAGACTCAACCCTCGGCAAGTGAGATGTGCTTTGTTCTTTTCTAGTTTTTGATTTTGTGGTGACATTCAGACCTGGTACTAAAAACATAAAAGCTGATGCACTCTCCTGGAGTTTCTGTCTTTCACAGTCTGAGGACTCTGATCCTGTTCCTATTCTAGCTGAGGGTATTGTTGTGTTGCCTGTTTCTTTAGATCCATACATCCTAAGAGCAAGCCCGACACTACTCCTTCCCAAAAACTATTTGTTCCTCTCCAGTTTCGCCTACATATTTTTCAGGAGTTTCATGATTGTGTGCTTGCAGGTCACCCTGGTATAAACAATGCCATTTGTCTAGTAACCAGGAATTTTTGGTGGCCAATCATAGTTAAAGACTATAGGGAATATGTGCTCGCTTATGAAACTTGTGCCCAAGCCAACATGCCCTGAACCGTCCTGCTGGTTTAGTCCAGCCCCTACCCACCCCTTCAGAGTCCTTGGACCCACATCTCCATGGACTTCATTACTGACCTCCCACCCTCAGAAGGGAAGACTTATCTGGTTGACAGGTTCAGTAAACTGTATAATTTTGTCCCTCTTTGTGGGTTGCCTAACTCTGAAACCCTAAGTTGTTAATTAATCACATTGTGCGATTACATGGTGTTCCAGAAAATATAGTTTCCGACAGGGGGACTCAGTTCATTTCCAAATTTTGGAGAGAATTCTGTAAAAAGATCAATATGGAGTTGTCTTTTTCTTCTGCCTACAACCTACAGACCAATGCTCAGACAGAACATACGAATTAAACACTCGTGCAATATCTTCGGTTATGTGTTTGATCATCAGTCGGACTTGGAACGTCTGCCGCTAGCTGAATTTACTATTAATGATCAGTATAAAAAAATCTATTCCATTTTTCTGTAATCTTGGATTACATCCTAGTTTTGGTTCTTTTTCAACCAGTGCGATGGATACTCCAGAGGTTGAAAAATCTGTGGATAAATTAAAGGTCTTCTGGTCTGAGGTCAGAGAGAACTGTGCCCTCGGTCAGACATTACAGCAATGCCGGCTGCTTTAATCTCTGATCTGGCCATGGACTTAATACATTTACCTGTAGGGTCCCTTATTGCCCTTATCGTTACAACCTCTGCAAGAGGTTCTCTTTTTTTTTTTTTTTCCAAAATCATATTTATTGAAATTTTACATGAAATTTTACATAGTTAAACAGGAAAACACATCAATTCCGCAAACAATGCAGAGGAGATTAATAATACATCAAGAAAACAGACATACAAACGTAGGAGGCAAGGAATAATGGGGGGGAAGGGGATAGGTACACCTAAGTATACGACTGTAAATTACTTAGATCAAAGGTCTTAACAGAAACTGACCTGCTAAAGTGCAGGTCCTGAATATCAAAGTGGCATATAAGCTAGACACATAGCAGGGTTCATCGCGGGCAGGGAATATCAGACCCTGAATCGAAGTAGCACAAGCATCATCACGGTGGATTGTAGGAGAGCCGGCTACCAAGCCACGGTTCCCAAATCTGGGACTTTTTCTTTTTAGATGACGCAGATAATACCAGAGCCCTTTCATATTGGCAATGAAGGTTCATCCTGTCAATCACAAATTGCATGGTCGGAGCGCTGGACACTCTCCATTTGGATGCCACTGCCAGTCTAGCGGCTATAAACAAATGTGAGAACACTCCTCTCAACACATGCAGGATCTCATCCAAACCGACATGCAATAAAACCATACTGGGTTGTAAGGCCAACCGGATCCCAGTTACCTCAGCTATCACGTCCTCTAGGCTAGCCCAAAAATTTAGTAATTTCGGGCACGACCACCACATGTGGCTAAGTGTCCCCAACATACCGCAGCCTCTCCAGCACAATGGGGAGCACTAAGGGCCAAAGTGAGCAACGTTAACTGGGTAATAGTACCAGCGTAAGTGGACTTTTTCAATTGTTCCAGATGGTTTAAACATGAGGAAACTCTCCGAACCTCTAACACCGCCTCCCGCCACCCATCAGGCGCTAGGGTGACCTGCAAGTCATTCTCCCATTATCTCATGAATAGCAGTTTAACCTCTGGGTCAGGATCATTCAGGGCTCTATACAAGATAGATACATTGCGAGTACTAGGTCCGGGCACCAGGAAGAGGCCATTTACTATACGGTCTAGGTTAGAATTAAAGAAGTACGACGGTTGTGTAGTGTGTATAAGATGTCTTAGTTGCAAAAACTGATAAAATCTATGTCGAATATCTGGGTGTTTTGCAACTAGGCGGTCAAACGGCTTAATCGCTGTGCCGTCATACAGCTGATGAAGTGATTTTACACCAGCCAATACCCATGGCTGTAAATCTATATACGGGATATGTAATTTTAGCGCCTTCAGTGACACTTCAGTTAACGGGATTTTAATAAGAGTCGGGACCGTCTGTCTCCAAAAATGCAGTGCAGTAGACATGGTCGGTAGAGGGAGGTTACAAGGCCATGGCCCAAAGGCTTCAACCTCTAACATAAATCAGGTGGAGCCTCTAGTCGCATAGAAATTTTCGATTTGCAACCATCTATGATCCTTATCTAGCTGCCACCAATCCCGCAGCCCCGCTACCACTGAGGCCTTATAATACGCCATCAAATTTGGCAATCCCATTCCCCCCAGATCATAAGGGTAATACAAAAGGGACTTCGCCACTCGAGGAGTTTTGTGGGCCCATATGTATTTGTTTGTTAAGCGCTGAAGGTTTGTTTTGATTTTGCTTGGGACCCTCAAAGGGAGACATCTGAAATAATATAATATCTTGGGGAGAATTTTCATCTTGAAAATATTAATTCTAGCCACCCAGGAGGTCATAAACAGATGTAAGGTGTCCAGCTCAGTCTTTATCTGTCTGAATAAAGCAATATAGTTTGCCTCTATAATATGTTGAGAGTGTGTAAGCTTTATACCAAGGTAAGGGATACCCTGATCAGTCCAAAGAAAGGGAAACTTATTCTCCAATTCAGCTTTGGTGACCAAAGGGACCGCAACAGGGAATACCAGTGATTTAGATGCATTCAATTTGTAATAGGATACTGATGCAAACTCCTCTAGTTCAACCATGACAGCCGAAAACGACCGCTCCAGGTCCCACACAGGCTTTGATAACGTCGTCCGTGTAAAGACCGATCTTGTGAGCAGCCGGTCCCACCATCAGACCTGAGATATCAGAGTTAAGACGGATTTTCTCCGCCAGTGGCTCCATGCATAATGCAAATATAATGGGGGATAGTGGGCATCCCTGACGCGTCCCGTTGGTGATCAAAACTGGGGTAGATACAAACCCAGAGGCTAGGACTCTGGCAGACGGGGTGGAATATATGGCTAAAATTGCCGAAAGGATGGGGCCCTCCAAACCAAACTTCCTAAGAACACTTCCCAAATATCCCCAGTGCACCCTGTCAAAGGCTTTCTCAGCGTCCAAGGACAGGAATGCACTGGGAAGGCCCGACAGTTCAGCCACCCTAATGAGATTCAACATTCGGCGGGTACAATCCTTGGTTTCCCGGCCAGCCACAACACCGACCTGGTCAGGAGAGACAAGAGAGGGGATTATCAAATGAAGGCGGGAGGCTAGCAATTTGGTATATATCTTTAAATCACAATTCAATAAAGCAATGGGTCTAAAATTCCCAGGACTATCAGGGGTCTTACCTGGTTTAGGGAGAGTGGTATTAGTAGCTTCCAAATTAGGGGCAGCAACTTTGCCTGAATCCCGCCAACTTGAAAACAACCTCAATAGATATGGGGCCAGAAGTTCCTGAAAAGTGCAATAATATTCATTTTATAGTCCATCCGGACCAGGCGCGGTGTGTAGCTTACTGCTTTTAACAGTTTTTTTGATCTCCTCTTCTGTAAATGGGGCATTTAACAATAATAGCTGTTCTTGGGATACACACGGTAAATTAACTGATTGCAGATATGAATCGATTGCTACCTGAGTGGGTTGATGGGTCTGCGGGTCAGAATGTAAGTTATATAAATCGGAGTAGTACTTTACAGATGTCTCCGCGATGTCAATCGGATTCCTAACCAGACACCCATTCTGATCTTGTAAACCATCTATTCTGGATTTAGCCTCTCGTTTACGTACTCTACGGGCCAGTATTGCTCCTGCCCCATCTCCAGTGGCATAAAAGTGAGTTTTAAGCTTACGTAAATTACGGGCATAGGCAGAAAGCAAAACCTCCCGCAACTTAAAGCGAACCCCGTATATCTCATCCGACACCGCCTGCGAGAGTGAGGTTTTATTCAGTGATTCCAACTGGTCAAGTCTAGCTGCTAAGAGGTCATCCCATATCCCTCTTTTATGCTTCAGTATGGAGGCTTGTTGTATGAGATATCCCCGTATAACCATTTTATGCGCAGCCCATAGCGTTTCATCTGAAACTTCCCCATTATCGTTAACATGGAAGTAGTGAGTCAACTCAGTAGAGATACCACCCGTCACCCTCTCATTTAGTAAAAGAGACGGGTTCAGACGCCACCGAAAAGCAGGGTTCGCATGATGTTTTAACGCTAACTGTAACACAATGGGAGCATGGTCAGACCAGGTAGTTAATCCTATGCTGGAAGAGACGCCTCTAGGAAGAACCGAAGTATCCACCAGAATATGGTCTATCCGAGTATATGTAAGGTGTCGGAAGGAATAGAAGGTATAATCTTTTTCACTCGCGTGGGAGTACCTCCAGAAATCATGTAGATGATATTCTTTGGCTATGCCTTTCAACTCCCCTCTAGGCCGAATGCCACCTCGTGAGCAGTCTAGATCCCTGTCCATGGGAAGATTAAAGTCTCCACAGTATATCTTTTCACCCTGCGCCAGACCATCCACTCTATGTAGTACTTTGCGGATAAATGTCTGTTGCGAATGATTTGGGGCGTAGATAACTGTGATAGTGTGCAACTCGCCATTCAATGTGCATATGAGGGACAGAAATCTGCCCGCAGGATCCGCTACCTTCCGAATACATTTGATGGCTAATGTATTTTTAAAGATGATGCACACCCCAGCCTTTTTAGTGTTATTATTAGCGAAGTAAATATTAGAGAATTGTGGGTGACGCAGCCTAAAATTATCAGCTTCTATCAGATGTGTCTCCTGCAGGCAGATAATCTCCGCACCTGATTTTTCCACCTCTTTCCATAGGATGGACCTCTTACAGGGGAAGTTCAACCCCCTAACATTTAAAGACATAATGGTAACACTCATAATTTATACATTATAAAACTTGCTATCACACATACATCTTCATGAACCCACATCACCTGCATCTGGGCTCGTGTGTTGGCAACATAGAGAACCACAGTAACCACATTAAAAAGACCCATCTCGAAGGTACAAAACAGGAGACAGGGGAAACAAAACACAGAGAAAACTAAAAAAAATTCTAAACACAAAGTCATGCAGCCACTAGGCCAAAGGCCAGGCTAGTCAGGTAGTGAAACGCCTGAGTGGTCAGTCTTAGACCGCAGGTAAATGCCAGCTCAGGGAAGTTCCAAGGTTTGCAAGAGGTTCTCAACAAACAAGACACCAAAGTGTCCACGGCCAGAAGGAAGGAACAAGTAGCCGCCAGCTCTGCTAGAAAGGGGTACATGCGTTTTTGTTTCTCAAAATGTCTGACTGGATGCTTCCATCTCTTATCATGCACTCCAACTAACTCCTTGTGGTTGCAAAAACATTTAGCTATCTGTCTGCCACTTCCAAAGATTACTGACTCAGTGGAGGGAGAGGGGTCCATATCAATGACCCTTAGGAACTGGTTGACTGCCTGTACGAGACAAGACTATCAGTCATCTATCTTAGCTTCCCTGCCTGCTAGGACTCTAAATTTGAGTCTGAGTCGCAAACATGTTTGAACCTCTGTAGTAAGCAGAGACAGAATGAGATCATGTCTTCTTCCAAAGAGAGACGGAGAGCGACCTGGTCGATGAACAGATCCAAGGTTGCTTGGATTGCATACGTGATCTGCCATGTTGATGCCGTTGGTTTTGCTCCCTCTGGACAGGGGCGGTCAGAATACCAGGGGTGGTAGAGCTTTTGGGCAATGATCTGAAAATCCAGGCTTCAACTTCTGCTCCGTGCAATGCGCCACAATATGGAGGGCGGATGGGTCGGAGTCAAAAGGCAAGAGTATTGACTGCTCAAGCTACCTGATCGCCAGCTGCATCGAGGTACAAGGTCCTGCCATCCAGACAAAAGAGGATATATAGAAATAGCGCAAAAATTGGGCTTGGTTTAAGATGGTATACATGCAGCTCATAAACGCATGTTCACCTTAGCCATAAAGCATACAAAACCTACAAGAAGCAAAATGAACATAAACTCGGCTGTAACTAAATAAGTAAGAGGTAGGCCCAGGTCCCCCTCTGTGGTCCAGTGGATCCACATTCCATTACCACCTGGGATGCACACCCTACGTCGTCGTGACCTGGCGGCGTGAGAGCATAAGCTAACTAACTAAGCTAAACCGTGTCCTGTCCGTGACAGTGTGTGAATAAGGCAGATAAAAGACCTAGTCCAGAACTGCCGACGGTAGGATGGCTTTTATGCTATTTTATGCTATGCTGTGGATTTTTCCACCAGATTTGCTGCAGGTTTGAATCCGCAGCATGTCAATTCTTTGTGCGGATTCCGCAGCGTTTTTACACCTCTTCCATTATAGGAATCCGCAGGTGTAAAAATGAAGGCGAAATCCACACAAAAACTGCAGAAAATCCGCAGAAAACCTGCACTAAATCCGCAGGTAAAACGGAGGTCATTTTACCTGCGGATTTAGCAAAATCCGCTCTGAAAAATCCGCAGCAGAATCCGCAACATGTGCACATACCCTTAGGCTACGGCACAATTAGGGCAGGGGTGGTGCTGTTTGTATATGGGCTTATTCACATGACCATATTTTTGGTCTAAGCGCTGTAAAATTTATTCATTTAGGCAATGCAGATGAGTGATTCTTTTCACTGACCAAATCTGTCTGTTAAAAAAAAATCACAGCATGCATCACTTTCCTCCGTAAACCGGAAATGATTCCATTCAAGTCTATAGGTGCAGGACTCAGTAACGGCTTCTGGCAGCCCCCCCCCCCCCCCGCCGTCAGGAAAACAATAAAGGGGGGGACTCATGGCTGCATAGGCCCTTAATTGGCTTTATTTAACGTTGAGCCTTTATGGGGTTAATAAATAAGGTCATGTGAAGTTCACTGGGCAGTTTTTTAATATGGTCAGTAACAAGATAGAACTGGTTTTTGCTGGTTCTTGGCGCCCTTTTTTGAACAAAGGTGATTGGTCAGTTATCTCTTGGCGGGCTCAGGTTGATTCTATAAATAATCCCATTTGGTTAGACTCTGGCACTTCGTCACTGACTGAAGAGAAGAAGATCCCACCCGCCCTCCCTATTTCATAGCTGCTTTTTCTTTGTCGTGATGTTCTTTTTGTGGGGAAATCGCCCCCTAATTGGATGGATTGGATATGGTGTTGGAAATATGATTAACTGTTATGGTGTTTATTGTATGGACTTATTTATTAATTTACTATGTAACCCAAAAATAAACATCATGGCCACTTTTTATGCCAATTCTGTTAGTCTAGTGTATTTATTTGAATGAATGGGCTTTATGCGGCCATGCACAAGGGAGACGAGACATTATTTACTTGTGCAGTGCCAGGGATTGGGAACATTGCATCCTCCACCCATGATTAGTGCACTATGCACTACCGTGTGTGATGCGAAAAACTCGCACTAGTCTCTCGCATCAAAACCCGGTGCTGCCGCCGGCACTCAGGACCGAAGCTGCGGCTGCATAGAAATACATGCATAGAAATACATGCAGCTCCGGTCCTGAGTGCCGGGTGTTGATGCGAGAGACTCGTGCGAGTTTCTCGCATCACACACGGTAGTGTGATCCCAGCCTTACAACTGCGCCGGCGCATGGACAGAATGTTTGACTCCTGTGCTTGCGCTGGCGCTTCGGCCATTCTGTAGACCGCAGACTTATGCAGTCTACAGAACGGAGAGCAGTGGTACAGGGAGATTGTGTCTCCCCGCTCTACCGCAGGACTTAAAAGTATCGGCACGCTCCATACGATGATACAGTTAGGCTGGAGTCACACACAACCATTAAAAAATCGGTCTGATTTTAACGGTATGAAATCGCACAAAGATTTCTTGTCCAGGGATCCGTCTGTCATCCCATTTTCCGGTGATGAACCGGTTTTATTCTCATCTAAGCATCAAATTGACATCCAATGCCAATGCCTGATGCTCTTTCCTGTTGACCTGGAGAAGTCTTGTGATTTAATCGCAAGTCACACGTGTGGTGCGTTTTCAATGCGATTTTTAATCGCATCCATAGACTTGCATTGTCGAATCCGATCCGAAAATCGGTGACAATTGCAGCATGCTACGATTGTCTCGGTCCGAGGAACGGATCCGATAAAAAAACGCATGATGGGAGCAGCACCATAGAATAACATTGGGACGAATGCAATGCGATTTTTTATCGCATTGCATTCGTCCGATTTAATCGCTAGTGTGACTCCGGCCTTAAGGATAGAGTAGCTCCAGGTGGGCCCCTCTGAGCCCAGTGGCAACTGCACCCTCTGCCCTCCCAGTAGCTACGCTGCTGCTAGCAGTGCTGCCTTCCTGCTCTTTGTAGGAGTTGGCAGCAACAGGGGGATGCTGTTCCTAAAACTGTCCTGTCTTCTTATGTGTTTTGGCAGAATCTCAAAAAAGGTTAGTGCCCTGTATGACACCATGCTTTTTTTTTTTTAAATATATCGAAACTACATAGAGTGAATGAGGTCTATGTATTGGTTTACTGGCAGCCACTATAATGCTGTCCCTATTGGGTTAATGAGGGAGAATCTTAACTAAGTAATACAACAATGACACAAATAATAACAAACACGACAATAATTAGTCAGTCAAACAAACACATCACAATACATACATCAGAGACTGTTCATAAACTGACTAAGTTTATACCACACACAAAAACAAAACATGAATAATACAGCCCTGAGGCCTCATTCCGATGTCAGTGATTTTTCTAGTACACATAAAACAGATCAATTTTGGATCAGATATCAGTGTTTCGTCAGTGTCAGTTTTTACCATCAGTGATTTTCTCATATGTTAAAAAATTGCAACGCTTCTTCTATTCTACCCATAGGACCTTGCTCACACGTTCAGTTTTTGGTCAGTATTTTACCTCAGTATTTGTAAGCCAAATCCAGGAGTGGGTGATAAATCCAGAAGTGGTGATGTGTTTCTATTATACTTTTCCTCTGCTTGTTCCACTCCTAATTTTGGCTTACAGATACTGAGGTAAAATACTGACCAAATACTGAATGTGTGAACGTGGCCTTATAATGTTAAAAATGTACAGAACACGGATTGCAACCATATGCTGTCCATGATTTCCATGGACCCAGAACCTTGTATAGGTGATTTTGATATAATTTTGCATTAAAAGTGTCGTCAACTAGTGGTTTCAAAATGGACAAGTATCCTTTTTTGCAGACTATAGACATTTGAAAAAACACTATAATGAGTACATGTTCTATCAAAAACATATATAGAACATGTATGTGAAAAATGGATGTCTGAATACGCCCGTAGGCTGAGTTCACATGAGTGTATAAAAATGATCCATTCAGCAAAAAATACAGATGATTATTCATCTGTACTATCATGCATATGCAATTTATATGTCCATTTTTTACATCTGTATGACAGCTGTTTTATACACCAGCAGTGGTTAAAATTTAAAAAACCAAATACAATTCTCTATGCTAATAATTCCAACGTATCCGCAGTATCTGGTGCTATGCAGATGATCCGTATGGGATCCGACCTGGGTCAAGTGACATTGTCATGTGACATGACCAGTGCAGACAATCAGTGGCTACTGACTGGCTCCAGCGGTCACAATTTCCAAAATTTTACACACACACACACACACTACTAACATTATTAGTGAGGGACATATATAACTCTAACGGATATGCAATGGTTTACTGTACGTAAACCATATCTCATATCCTGTCGTGTTCTTTAATGGTTTTACAGATGCCGGCAATTGAATTTTCGGCTATTCTGCTATCTACCTCTTTATGAAATATAAATATATATATATATGTGTCTCACTGACATATATATATATATATATATATATAAAAAATTAAAAAAGGGCAACACTACCAAAATTATAAAATTGGTGCAAAACCTATTCAGCAGTGTCCAAACAACCGAGTTAATAAATCAAGAAAAATAGGCAGCACTCCAAATTAAATGTGAAAAAAGTGGATACTTTACCGATCCTCAGGTGGCGACGTTTCAACGGTGACCCATCTTTATCAGGCTTAATTTGGAGTGCTGCCTATTTTTTTTTATTTATATATAGATATAGACTGTATGTATGTTTTCACGAATATTTGAGGTCATGAATCCATTATATCTCCATTTTGCAAGCCGGCGTGAAAATCCATACGGATGTCACATGGATGCTTAGATGCGAGAAAGTCGCATCCTAGCATTGCACACGGATGACACACGGATCACTGTTCAGGGAACTTTTCTGCGATTCTCGTCCGTATAAAACGGACCGTATTTTTATACGTTGCGTGTGACCCCAGCCTAAGACCAGAGTCACACTAGGGTATAGCATGGGATGCGATATGCTAATGGCCCTCGGCTCCTGCTCTGCTGCGAGCGAGAGCCGCGTGCCATGCTACTGTGATCAGATCCTCTCGCACAGCTGCGAAGGAGGCAGAGAAATTGATTTCTCCATCTCCTCCACTGTTGGCGTATACCGCACCGCACTTGGATGATATTCGAGTGCTGGGCCTTGTGTCACTTGCACCCATAGATTTATATGGGTGCGAGTGAGCTGAGACTCGGCCAAGTCTCTGTGCCAATTACCGCATGCTGTGATTTCGCGCGCCTGCCGAATACGCCGGAGTAAAAGCACGCTGATCTGAGCTGCCCCATAGAGTAACACTGGGCCGAGAAGTATGTGAGGTTTTCTTGCATAACACTCTGCTATATTGTACGGTAGTGTGACTCCAGCCTAATTATATGGCACGCTAACCTATCATGGTATACTGTAAGGCAGTGGTCCCCAACTCCATTTCTCAAGAGCCACCAACAGATCTTAGTATTGCCCAGGTGTGGCTCTTGAAGAATGGAGTTGGAGCATAAGGGTAGGTGCACACGTTGCGGATTCGTGTGCGGATTTCTCCGCAGGTCAAAATGCCTGCGTTTCACCTGTGGATTTACTGTGGACTTACTGTGGATTTATAGCGGACTAGCTGAAGAGCCCAGTGTTGCCTGGGCATAGTAACCAACTGTGGTTAGTTATAACAAATTATAATGATTATATTGCACATAAAAACATTTCACATCATATAATCAACACTACAGATTTGCAACACAAATTAACTAAACGATTACCCAAGTATCCTCTCCTGTGTGATACTTTCTGCTGAGCTGTGTATCTAATCCTATCGTGTGTTACTGACTGCTCAGCCGTGTATCTAATCCTATCCTGTGTGATACTGACTGCTCAGCCGTGTATCTAATCCTATCCTGTGTGATACTGGCTGCTGAGCTGTGTATCTAATCCTATCCTGTGTGATACTGTCTGCTGAGCTGTGTATCTAATCCTATCCTGTGTGATACTGACTGCTGAGCCGTGTATCTAATACTATTCTGTGTGATACTGACTGCTCAGCTGTGTATCTAATCCTATCCTGTGTGATACTGACTGTTGAGCCGTGTATCTAATCCTATCCTGTGTGATACTGTCTGCTGAGCTGTGTATCTAATCCTATCCTCTGTGATACTGACTGCTGAACCGTGTATCTAATACTATTCTGTGTGATACTGACTGCTCAGCCGTGTATCTAATCCCATCCTGTGTGATACTGACTGCTGAGCCGTGTATCTAATCCTATCCTGTGTGATACTGACTGCTGAGCTGTGTATCTAATCCTATCCTGTGTGATACTGACTGCTGAGCCGTGTATCTAATCCTATCCTGTGTGATACTGTCTGCTGAGCCGTGTATCTAATCCTATCCTGTGTGATACTGTCTGCTGAGCCGTGTATCTAATAGACGATAACACCATAGAAATGATAAGAATAATAGGCCTCAGTTACCACAACCGTCTACAAAGAAAACTGTTGCTGATAGCAACCAATCACAGCTCATTTTTCATCTTTTAAACATCTCTGGGACAGCGTGGCGAGTTTTGAGTGGCGACTTTTGTGTTTCGACTTTTATGTGGCGAGGTTGGTGTATGTGTGGTGAAATGTGTGCTGAGGGTGGTATATGTGTTGAAGCACGTGGTAGTGTGTGGCGCATTTTGTGTGTGTGTTCATATCCCCGTGTGTGGTGAGTGTCCCATGTCAGGGCCCCACCTTAGCAACTGTACGGTACATGCACTTTTTCCCCATTATGTAGATAGGGGCAAAATTGTTTGGTGAATTGGAGCGTGCGGGGTTAAAATTTTGCCTCACAACATAGCCTATGACGCTCTCGGGGTCCAGACGTGTGACTGTGCCAAATTTTGTGGCTGTAGCTGCAACGGTGCGGATGCCAATCCCGGACATACACACACATACACACACTTAAGCTTTATATATTAGATTTAGTGCGTATTTCCCCTGTGTTTTTACATCTGTGGATTCCTATAATGGACTAGGTGTAAAAACGCTGCGGAATCCGCACAAAGAATTGACATGCTGCAGAAAATAAACCACTGCGTTTCTGCGCGTGATTTTCCGCAGCATGTGCAGAGCGGTTTTTGTTTTCCATAGGATAACATGGTACTGTACACCGCATGGAAAACTGCTGCGGATCCGCAGGGCCAAATCCGTTGCAAATCCGCAACGTGTGCACACACCCTAAGTCTATGTTCCCATGATCAGCTTTTGTTGATTTTTTGATGTTGCAGAATTTCTTCTCCTATTATTTAAATTGTTACTTGCTTTTTTTTAATATGCATTTTTATTGCATTTTGGATGCTGTGGTCTTTGTCTCTTTTGGTATGTCACGCTTTAAATATAGCTTCTTTGTTTCTTAAACTTCCTGGCATTTGACTTTAACAAAGCTTTATTGATATATTTAGGTTTTATTGATATATTGACAGATTACATGTGTTTTTGATGCGTTAAAACGCATATGCGTTTCTTACTTGTAGATTTTCCACATCGAATGCAAGTCTATGGGGAAAATCCACACAGAAAACTCAGCGTACCAGCAAGAGAAATTCACATGCTGAATTTTTATGAATCTCATTAACTTGGCTGGAGCTGTAAGACGCTGCGTTTTGAACCCGCAAAAATATACGGCATCAAAAACTCATAGTGGGAACATAACCTAAGGCCACGTTCACACATTCAGTATTTGGTCAGTATTTTACCTCAGTACCTATAGGCCCAAACCAGGAGTGGAACAATCAGATGAAAGTATAATATAAACTCATCACCCCTTCTGGATTTATCACCCACTCCCGGTTTTGGCTTACAGATACTGAGGCAAAATACTGACCAAAGACTGAATGTGTAAACAAGGCCTTAAGGAGGAACGGTCCTCAGAACGTGGGCTGACAGGATGAGTGATTCCCTTTATATGATTGCACTGCTTGGTGTGATTCCTTCCATGTGTTTTCTATTCCCACATTTAACTGACGGGGAAGTCATTGCCCCATTGCGCTATGATTGTGTATCCGAGAAGAACAATCTTCCCCCATTTGCTGTGGGACTCAGAGAGGGCTAATCCCTACTTTCTGCTGCAGAGGAGAAGAGGTCATGGGGGCATGGATGGCATCATTGGTAGGAAAGATTACATGTAAATATTAGGTGGACATTAGATCCCTTTCCACAAATCGCAATGCTTCCTAGTAAAGGAGTCCAAGGACCCTGGGTGTTTTGTTTTTATGTTTTAAATCACTGAGCCAAAGTCAAGAGTGGATTCAGCAGAAAGGAGAAATACAAGTCAGTCTTTTATATTTCACATTCCTTTTGAATCCATTTCTGGCTACGGTTTGTAAAAACTACATGAAAATGTCACAAAATCTGTGCAGTTTCCTAAAAACTGTGTAGAACACCGTAAGGGTATGTTCGCAAGGTTTTTTATTAATTGCATGCTAAGTTTTTCCTGCAAAAGAAGCTTCAGGAAAACCCTGTGTTTCCTGAAGCGTCTTTTCTGAAGTCTGTTCCAATGTTTCTTTTTTTTTTTTTTTTTATTTTAAATGTATGTATTAATAGTGAGCAACTTTTAACTGCAAGAAGAATGGTGAGGTCAGTTCTACTTGACCATTTTGTTGCTTTCGAAGCCTGACACCCTTGAAACAAGTTTTCACCCCATCACCCCCTAGTTTGATTTCACCTTCCTGATCAGGCCAAATCTTAGGCTATGTGCACACACTGCAGATTTGTCTGCGGATTCATATCTGCGGAACCGCAGGTAAAATGACCTGCGGTTTTTCCTGCGGATTGTCCTGCCGTTTTGCCCTGCGGTTTGCCACCTGGACAATGGAATATGTGGCAAACTGCAGCAGAATCCGCAGAAACAATTGACATGCTGCGGAAAAAAAACACAGCTTTTCCGCAGGTTAAAATCCGCAGCATGTGCACAGCAGAATGTTAATCCCATAGGATAACATGCTACTGTACACTGTCTGCAGAACTGCTGCAGTTGTGCTGCGGTCAAAACTGCAGCAGAACCGCAGCAAAAACCGCAGCGTGTGCACATAGCCTCACAATTCTGACCTATGTCTCTTTGTGGTAATATCACTAGAACGCTTCAACGGATCTCAGTGATTGTGAGATTTTTTTTTTTTCGTGACATGTTGTACTTCACGTTATTGGTAGATTTAGTTTGATATTTTTTCCGTTTATTTGTGAAATTCTTGCAATTTTAAACCTTATGTAATTTTTATGCCCCTAAACCAGAGGGTTAAATTGCACAAAATGGTTAATAAATAACATTTCCCACATGTCCACCATTATTTTTTAAAACTTTTTTTTTTTTTTTTTAAGAAAGTTAGGATTAAAAGTTTATCAGCAGTTCCTAACTTTTCCAACAAAATTTACAAGACCATATTTTTTCAGGGACCGCATCATATTTGAAGTGACTTTGAGTGGCCTATGTGACAGTAAAATCTAAACAGCACTTGAATGACATTCATATACTATTTTTATTTTCTTTACTATTTTTTTATTTGCACTGGCTAGTTTGATATGCAGAAGGGATCAACACTTGACAGGTCTGTTGTTTTGGGGTGGTTTTTGGACATTTGAATCACATTCATGTTATTAGATCCATAATCTTTCCACAAAAAAGACAGCACAACCGCTACAAAAATTGATGTATGAAACCAGTCTAAAAGCCCCCGTCACACACAGCGATCTCGCTAGCGAGATCGCTGCTGAGTCACGAGTTTTGTGATGCAACAGCGATCTCACCAGCGAGATCACTGTGTGTGACACCTATCAGTGACAGGCCCCCCTGCCGGGTATCGCTGATCGTGTTGGATTGGCCAGGACATTTTTTGGTCGTTGGTCTCCCGCTGGCCAGCACACATCACTGCATGTGGCAGGCGGCAGACCAGCGAGCAGGAGCTTGTAACCAAGGTAAACAGAGGGTTTCTAAGCGCCCCTCGGCACTTAGAAACCCGCTGTTTACCTTGGTTACCAGCTCCCTGCATCAGTGCGCTGGTAACTAAAGGTATACAGCGATGCCAGCGCTCGTCGGTGCTGATCGCTGGTGAAGCTGCCTGTTTGGCATCTCACCAGCGATCATGTAGCGACACACCAGTGATCTTGACAAATTGATATCGTTGTCGGGATCACTGGTGCGTCGCTATGTGTGACGGGGCCCTAAGGCTAAGTGCACCCCTCAGTGAATACATCTAGTGATGCTATTGACACCGCAGGTGTGTCAAACTTTATACCATTCTGTGGTGTCGACCTACAAACAATTACGTTTTCATCAGTAAAATACTGTTTTAGTCCCAGATTTATTTTCACAAGGGTAAAAAGACCCCAAAATTTGTTACTCAAATTTTTCTCCTACAGTGCAGATTTTTCTAGAATAGTTTGTGGACTCCATTTGCAAAGGCCCTGTTGTGTCTAATCAGTGGAAACCCCCCTCAAGTGACCCCTTATTGGAATTTACACCTCTCTGTGAATTCATTTATGGTGTGGTGATGACTTTTACGCTATAATAATCTTTATTTTTACATAGCGCTAACATATTCCGCAGCGCTTTACAGTTTGCACACATTTTCATCACTGTCCCCGATGGGGCTCATAATCTAAATTCCCTATCAGTATGTCTTTGGAATGTGGGAGGAAACCCACGCAAACACGGGGAGAACATACAAACTCCTTGCAGATGTTGTCCTTGGTGGGATTCGAACCCAGGAGTCCAGTGCTGCAAGGCTGCAGTGCTATCCATTGAGCCACCATGCTGCCCATGACCACACTATGGGCATTTTCCAAAAGCTAACATGCAGTGGAAGTTGCAAAGTGGTAACTGTAAATATGCCATTGTAGTGCCCAGTACATTGTGCCCATCTTGTGTTTGTGGAGCCATGCACGCGTAAATTAAGGCACATCACGGGACTCAGAAAGGAGGGGGGCATTTGTATTTAGGTAGGAGCACAGATTTCGCTAGATTTCTTTTGGTGGGAGCCATGTTGCTTTTCCAGAGCCTTTATACTACAAGTAACTTGGACACCCCCTTATATTTCTTTTAACAGGTGACGGACCCGGACTTTTATTACTCTGATCACTGGTATAATGTATTGCAATGCACAAGCACTGCAATGCATTATACCTATCAGTGAGACACTTAGGCTGGTTTCACACTTGCTTTTTTTTGCGCTGCGTTTTTGCGCATGCATTTTTTTTCCTTTACTAAACATGGGTGCGCATTGGCATGCGTTTGTACGCGCATATGTGGCGCCCCTGAGGGTTCAGTCGCCACAGAGGTACTGTGGGTCGCCCTCCCAGGGCCGTGGGGTACTCGGTACCGGGCCGGTGTCGGCGGGATGTGCCACAGCAGCGGTGACCCGGTCCGTGGCCCTGGGCGCCCAATTATCAGGGGAAGTTCGAATGGTGGTGGAATGCAGTTAGATGAATAGTTTGTGACGCCAACTGTGGTGTTCGGCCAGTGAGGTGTTAGGCCGACGCTGCATGCAGATCCTCTGGGACTGATGGTGGGTTGCAGCCAAGATGGTGTAGCTCCCCACAAGTGGAGCTGTAGTCCCAGGGCAGTGTAGATGTTGGTACCCAGATGTAGCGGTACCTGGTATGTTGGCGCAGGAATGAATGGAGGACACCAGGGCTTATAGTTCCAAAGCTTTACTCACAGTCTGTAGTACACACAGGTGCCTACCTCCGTGCCGGGTCCTCCGGGTCAGGGACTCGGTCAACCTCCAGGCCAGATGGAATGCTCCCTTCCAACACTCCGCCAACATGTGCCTTTCTGAATGTCTCCTCTATAGCGCCTTTAAGTGTGAAGTACTCCCAGTACTGAGTTACACTGGAGTGCCTCCTGACTGATGTTCCCAAGAACTCTACTTGTACAGCAGCCAGCTGTAGCCTGCTTCGGGGACTCCTTACTCCTGAGTCCCGGCTCACTATCCAAGTTGCTGTTGTGCCCCTAAGTCTTAGATGGGAGTAGTGCATTTACAGCCCACTACTCCACCGGTGTCTGCTGCAGAACCATTAGTGTCCATACAACCTCTGGGACCGGGCCCCGGCCTTGCGCTTAGAACTTCTAGGCAGGGTTCTTCCTCTAACCCACGTCCTCTGTGTTCCCTTTTACTCCTACATTCCGTACTTATCTTTCTTTCCTATGGAAGCTCAGGCTTCAGTTCAATGTCTTTCTCCTTCTTTCCTTTCCTGTGCCAGCTGGCTCAGATCATTGAGGCAGCTGCAGCACTCCTTCCTCCATCCCTCTTCCAGGGATCTCCTTTCCTCACTCTTCTTTGAGTGACTTCCTCCCTCAGACTGACCTGTAATTCTAAACCTCCCCGCTCTTTTATGTATTCTCAACTCCACCCGCTTCCCAGCACGTTTCGTGTTCCAAGAAGGGAACCACCAAAGGTGCTCTGCTACTCTCTAAGCAAGGAGCCGCAATGTGGCTTTGCTGAACTACCCTGTTGTGTGGGGTGCGAGTGTTGGAGCGTGGTCTGGAGCCCCCAACTTACCTGGATGGTGGGGCACCACACCCCAGGAGGAGGTGCAGTACCTCTGTGGTGACAGAGCCTCAGGGGTGCCACAACTGCACCTCCTCCTGAGGTGTGGTACTCCACCATTCAGGTAAGGTGGAGACAACTGACCACACTCCAACACCTGCATCCCACACAACATAGAATTTAATATAAAATATCATGCCTATATTTGATCAGAAATGGACTTAAGTCCAAAGAAAAGGAAGGGCAACTCGGTACTAAAGCATACAACAGAGACACAATTGAGTTCAGAAAACGCCCACTGAATAAGAGCTACATTGTTCGGTTACACACAGAGTAATATCTTGTGCAAAGAGTATAAATATTTTATTAAGCTATTAAATCACTTAAAATATCAGTAATTGCAAAATATGAGTCAATACATGGTGAAAGACAACATGGCCAGAACACCCAGTAAAATTATTGTAATCAGGTGAATATAGGCTAACAGAAGGGGATTATAGGGGAAATGGGTATCCCCAAGTCCTTAATTAGGCACATAGTCCAAGACTATGTATCAATATAAATACATGTAATGCCCTGACTGGGGTAAATACTTATATGTGCCATTACACGGCTCAGTAACCAACCTATATATCCCACAACGTATTCCTGAGCACCTAATATTCAACCATCAATGCAAGTTATGAGAAAATTTATTTCTTACCCATAGTGGTAGTACCGGGGGTCCCGCCACTGCCCCTACGCGTTTCGCACACAAAGGGCTTCCTCGGGGGGCCGTATGGCTAGTTATCAGGCTGAGGGATCTTTTATAGCGATCCAAATGTAAGTGCCAGTTCAAATTCAGTGCGCGCGGCCATTTTAGACGCCGGCGCATGCGCAGTGGGTCCTACAGTCCCGTCGCATCACTTCCGGTCATCCCGGAAGACGGCGCACGTCAGAGCTCGCATGGTTACCATGGGAACCTGACGCTACGCCGCCACCGTGAGGATGCCTTACACAACGCGACAGGCACATCCACCGCGCAGGCGCAGACCAATGCCTGCCATTTACTGTTCACAGCGCTAAATATGTATCAAATGCGCAACCATAATTCTTTAAGGTACAAGTGCAAATAACAATGAGCAGGGATTGGCAGCAATATACAATGGGGTTATATGCAGTCAAGAGACAAAGGTTCTTATATACATACAGAATTGTATAAAATATGCGCACAAAATTAACTTATAATTTGGATCGCTATAAAGTGGACAGGAGGAACTCCAGTGTAACTCAGTACTGAGAGTACTTCACTAAAGGAGCTAAGAGGGAGACGTTCGGAAAAGGCACATAAGTTGGTGGAGTGTTGGAAAGGAGTACTTAATCTTGCCTGGAAGTTGGCTGAGCTCCTGACCCGAGGACATGGCACGGATGCGGGCTCTGGTGCCACAACAGACTGTGAGTAAAGCTTTGGAACTACATGCTCCGGTGTCCTCCACTTATTCCTGCGTCAACCTGCCCAGCACTGCTACATCCCCTGCGCCCGACACTACATCATCTAAGTGTCACTTCACCTACTTCTGCCCTGGGACTACAGCCCTGCCTGTGGAGGGCTATAACATCATTGCTGCACCACACCATCTGTCCCAGAGGATCTGTCTGCAGCGTCGGCTCAACATCTTCATTGCCGAACACCACAGGTGGCGTCACGACTCATTAATTCATAAACTCTAATCATCATAAGCACACTGAACATTTCCCCCCTTTTACATTGGGCGCCCAGGGCCACGGGCTGGGTCCCAGCTGCCGTAACATCTCACATTGAAGCTCATCGGGCCCGGTACCGAGTACCCCACAGCCCGGGGTAACAAAGGGGAGTGTTCGGTGTGCTTATGATGATTAAAGTTTATGAATGAATGAGTCGTGACGCCACCTGTGGTGTTCGGCAATGAAGATGTTAAGCCGACGCTGCAGACAGATCCTCTGGGACAGATGGTGGGGTGCAGCAGTGATGTTATAGCCCTCCACAGGCAGGGCTGTAGTCCCAGGGCAGTGAGATGAAGTGACACGTAGATGGTGTAGTGTCGGGTGCAGGGGATGTAGCAGTCCTGGGCAGGTTGACGCAGGAATAAGTGGAGGACACCAGGGCATGTACGTAGTTCCAAAGCTTTACTCAGTCTGTTGTGGCACAAGAGCCCGCATCCGTGCCGTGTCCTCCGGGGTCAGGAGCTCAGCCAACTTCCAGGCAAGATGAAGTACTCCTTTCCAACACTTCGCCAACTTATGTGCCTTTTCTGAATGTCTCCCTCTTAGCGCCTTTAGTGTAGTACTGAGTTACACTGGAGTTCCTCCTGTCAGATGTTCCTATGAACTCTACTTGTACGGCAGACAGCTGTAGCCTGCTTCGGGGACTCCTTACTACCTAGTCCCAGCTCACTATCGTTGCTGTTGTGCCCCCAAGTCTGGTGTGGGAATAAAGCGGTGACCACTTCTATTCCTCCGGTGTCCGCTGCAGGACCATTAGTATCCATACAACCTCGGGGACCGGACACCAGCCTTGCACTTAGAACTTGGGAAGGGTTCTCCTCTAACCCTAATCCTTAGTTCTCTTCTCCTCACATTCCGTACTAATCCTTTCCTTCTTATGGAGAGTCAGGCTTTCTATCCAAGTTCCTTTCCTGTGCCAGTGGACCCAGGTCACTGAGGTCGGCTGCAGCACTCCCTTCATCCATCCCACTCAGGGGATCTTCACCCTTCATCTGACTCTGTCAGACTGACTAAATCCTAAACTCTTCCCGCTCTTTTGATGCAGACTAAACTCCACCCACCTCCCAGCACGCTTCGTGTTCCAAGCAGGGAGCCACCAAAGGGTGCTTTGCTACACTACTATGTTGTGAGGGATGCCGGTGTTGGAGCGTAGTCAGGTGTCTCCACCTTACCTGAATGGTGGGGTACCACACCTCAGGAGGAGGTGCAGTACCTCTGTGGTGACTGAACCCTCAGGGACGCCACATACCCATATGTCAAAGTTTGAAAAATCCTTTCCGACCATGAACTATGAATATATTAAAGGGAATCAGGCCCAAAAATAGGTGACAATCAGCTGTCGGCACTGCCATCAGGGGCTTATCTACAGCATTCTGTAATGCTGTAGATAAGTCCCCGATGTAACCTGAAAGATAAGAAAAACGAGTTATATTATACTCACCCAGGGGTGGTCCGGGTCCAGTTTTGGTCCGATGGGTGTCGCGGCCCGGCGCCTCCCATCTTCTAACGGAGACGTCCTCTTCTTTGTATCCAGTCCAGGCTCCGGCACAGGCGCACTGCTCTGCCCTGTTGAGGGCAGAGCAGAGTATTGCAGTGCGCAGGCGCTGGACCTCTTCCAGTGCCTACGCACTGCAGTATTCTGCTCTGCCCTCAACGGGGCAGAGCAGTGCACCTGCGGCGGAGCCAGCATGGGAAGCAAAGAAGAGGACGTCACTGCATAAAGATGGGAGGCGCCGGACTGGACTGCGACTCCCTTCAGACCGGTCCGCCCCTGGGTGAGTATAATAGAACTCTCTTTTTCTTATCTTTCAGATTAATCGGGGGCTTATCTACAACATTACAGAATGCTGTACAGTAGATAAGCCCCTGACGGTGGTGGCCCCAGCTGATAGGCCCAAAAATAGGTGACAGATTCCCTTTAAAAGACTCTGAACATGTACACAGCAGGTGGATTTTACATTGCAATTCTTTTTGGCGTTTTATATTTATTTATTTTTTTTTTTTTATTTTTTTTTTTTAGGGAAAATACTGCATTTTTTCCATAGCATTTTTTGTATGCAGGAAATTTGTGTATAACTGTCCAAGCACAGTGGATGTGAGTTAATGAAAATGAATACCCACTGTATTAACAGACTGTTGGACTGTGCCTGTTTGTTTTGTTTTCCATAGACTTCTATGAAGAGCCTCAAAAAAGTTATATCCTGCAGATACCTGCTGTGATGTATTGATGGAATCACCTTGTAGCAGCATTGGCTGAAGCTAGCTCTGATCAGTGCTGTTAACCATTTAGATGCTGCTTTCAGTCACTGATAGTGACATTTAAATGGCCTGCTTGCCAATGTGTGTTCATATTTGCTCTCATTAACCCCCTACAATGCAATCACAGTGAGCCAATGGATTATAATGGAAGTTGGGTGTCTGCTATCTCAGTCCTCCTGTGAAGCTTGGTCATAGCTTTGTTTTTATAGGAGAACCACAATTTCACTATGTACTTCAGTACAGAGGTATTGCAGTATGTGAACAAACAATCTCATGTTCAGTTCCTCAAGGGGGCTAAAAAATAATGTTAAAATAGAAAAGCAAAATTTATAAAAGGTAAATTGCCCCCCTTTTCCCACACGAAAATCAGGAAGTGGAAAAAAATATATATTATTGTCTTGTATGTAAAATCTACCAAAATCTAAAATTAATTAAACTCTAAGTTAGTGCTAAGAAGGAAATAAACATCAGGATTGCAGGGTTTTTGTTTTCTGCACATAACTAAAAATAAAAAGTGATCAAAATATTTTATGTACCTCAAAATGGCATTAATAAATAGTACAGCAAAACACACAGAAAAAGTAAAAGGCCAGCTCCATTGATGGGGGGGATTGTGGGTCTCAGAAAATGTGACACTAGCCAATTTTTCCCTTCCCCCATGACAGCACCGCACATGAGAGATGGTATCCACCCCCAGGAACAGGAAACCTGCAGCAGAGATAAAAGAAGGGGGCGGCATCTCTCTCCTCAGTTTGGTTTCCTGTTCCTGGTGGTAGTTGCCTGTGGCACGTCTCATACCTCCAGGGGGATCCCCCTCTGATGATGTCCGGTCTGGAGGCCGAGGTCCTTATGGGGGGGAAAGGCAGCTGGGCGCGCGCCTGTAATCCCAGCCGGGGGGGGTTGTCAGTGCCGCGCTCATACTCCCCGGCGGCCGCTCCTGTCGGGAGGCTGGGCTGGGAGGAGGCGTCCCCATCACGACGCTGGCGCCGACTGAATGGGGGACGGCTTCCGGTCGCTCCGGAAGTGACGACACACGACAGGGGTAGCCGGTGTGCTGGACACTTCCGGGAGGGAGCTGATCCAGGAGCGCGCACACCACTCCTCCATTAGAATGAAATAAGGCGCAGGTGTCGGCAGCAGCTGGTAAAGCATGGCGGACCCCGCAGCCGAAGTGCGCACACCAGAGGAAGACCCGGAAACTACCGTAGTACCCAGGGGGTTTGCGTGAGTGCCTTTGTAAGGCAAAAATGTGTGGGTAATAATGCCCTTTGTCATGTGTTCCCTAGGGGCCGGCCCTTCTAGGCTGAGCGTGAATTCTCTCATCAGGTGTCAGCTGCTAGGCAGCTTAAGGCTGGGCCACCAGCCATTCTAGGCTGAGCGTGACTGCATTTGTCAGGTGGCGGCCGCTAAGCAGCTTGAGGCTGGGCCGGGACCAGAATGGGAGACCAGCTGGAAATCAACAGGTCACGGGATATGTAAAAAAAAAAAAAAAAAGGCCACGTTCGAATAAAGCATGTGCATTATGCAGAAAAGCCCTCCCTAAAGCATACGATAAGCGACTCTGTCGCTCGTGTATTAAGAAAACAGTGGCCGAAGAATCACCATCCCTACTCCAGAATATAAAAACTACTAGCTGAAGAGCCCGGCACTGCCGGGGCATAGTAACTAACTGTGGTTAGTTATAGAAAATTATAATTATCCTCCATCCCATAGTCCCGTGTCCATATACCCATCATACATATCCACGATCCCATAGTCCCACGCCCATATACTCATCATACATATCCGCCATCCCATAGTCCCGTGCCCATGTACCCGTCTCACATCCTCCATTCCATAGTCCCATGCCCATATACCCGTCATATATATCCTCCATCCCATAGTCCCGTGCCCATATACCCATCACACATCCTCCATCCCAGTCAACCATTATGACATCATAATGAGCGGCAGGGCTTGCAACCTATGATGACATCAGCGTCGCCATGGCAACCATTATGACATCATAATGAGGGGCGGGGCTTGATGCACACACACTTTTCCCCCATTATGTAGATGGGGGCAAAATTGTTTGGTGAATTGGAACGCGCGGGGTTAAAATTTCACCTACATAGCCTAGGACACTCTCGGGGGTCCAGACGTGTGACTGTGCCAAATTTTGTGGCTGTAGCTGCGACGGTGCGGATGCAAATCCCGGACACGCACGCACACACACGTCTACCATGGGGGTTGAAAAGCCTAGGGAGCCACAGACAGTACAGGATTTCATGTTTAGTAATTTAGAAAGGAAGAAATGCAAGGTTTCCTTCCCATGATAATCTACTAAATTTAGGAAAGGAAAAAAAATAAAAGCCCCACAAAAAGATGTCCATGCCACAAACACTTAAACATAAATACCCGTTTGATGAAGTAGTATGTGAAAAATGGGGGGGAGCTCCTACACTGGATGTTGCTATCGCCAGTACTTCCAGAGGGATAGCCCTGCCATTTGAAGACATGGGTGCCTTAAAAGAAGCAAAAAAGCTGATGCTTTTCTAAAATCAGCTTGGGAGGCATCAGCATGGTCATTTAAACCTGGGTTACCCACCACTTGCACAGCACATGCTATGGTCAAGTGGTTAGAGGAACTCGATGAGCAGATAAAAAAAAAATAAATGCCCAAGGGAAAGGCTGCTAAACGCAATACCTTCCCTACAGAAAGCGGCAGGATTCATGGCAGATGCCGCAGTGGACTCCGTCCGATGCGCCCTTTCAAATTCGGGTCGCAGAGCACTATGGCAAAAAATTGGGCCGCAGATTTCCAGGCGAAGGTCAAGCGCTGTGCAGTCCCATGTGAGGGACAATACCTCTTCAGGAAGGCGTCAGCCGAAATTTTGGGCAAAGCGTCAGAGAAAAAAAAAAACGGTTCCCACCACCCCCTTCTCTAGGCGCCAAAATTCCGGTTGGGGGGGAGACTTCGGCACCAATGGGCGGCATTACCCGCCTCAAACTGGATAACCAAGCTGTTATCCGAAGGTCTGTGCAGCCCCCCGCCGCAGTGAATAAACATGACGCATGTGGCCAAAAAAGAACCAGGCCACTCTAGAGAAGGAGGTTCAGCTCCTCATACAAAAGTACTGATAAAAGTACCACACCACTAAATAGGAAAGGGATTCTACAGCACCCTGTTCCTCACACCAAAGCCGGACAGTCCATTGAGAACAATATTCAACATAAGAGCGTTGAACCGATATATCCGTGCGGAGAGCTTCAAAATGGAAACTTTAAAATCGGCGGTACGGTTACTCGACCTGGGCTGCTACATGGCAGCAATAGATCTAACCAATGCTTACTACCATGTGCCAATATGGGGAGAACATCAGCAATACCTAAGGTTGGGAGTGGAGATTACTCATGTCCCCACTCACCTTCAATATCAATGCCTTCCCTTCGGGGTGTCATTGGCCCCTCGCATATTCACAAAGATCATCTCAGAAATGACGTCCTTTGTGAGAAAAGAAAACATACCGCCAGTACCCTATTTGGACAATGTCCTCGTCGTGGGGAACAACAAGAAAATTGTGGAGAGGCAGTCACAAAAGTATTGGAGATATTAACCAGGTTAGGCTGGATGGTAAACAAGCCCCCCCCCCCCCCCCCCCGCAAAAAAAAAATCCAGGTTAGTTCCGGTCCAGACACAAGAATTCCTCGGAATTCAATTAGATTCAGTCAAACAACAATGTGTCCTCCCAGAGAGGAGGATTCGGACCATTCAAAAATACAACCTGGTCAGGCCATGTCGGTAAGAGGGGCGATGTCCCTTCTAGGTCCCTTAACAGCGATAATCCCAGCGGTCCGGTGATCGCAAAGCCACACAAGAAAATTAGTGGCAGATCTTGCCAAGCAGGGAAAAGACCCTTGCAACTTGAATCGGGAGATGATCTTGTCGCCACAAGTTCAGAACTCGTTAAAATGGTGGCTGAGCACTGAAAACTTAAGCAGGGCAGTACCTTGGTCTGTTGAGGTCCAATGGGAACCCTCAATGAGGACAGCATCCTCCAGTTTAAAAGAACTGGCAGCTGAAAAGCGGGCATTTCTTCAGGTAAAAGATGAAATCCAAGGCAAACATGTTGCAATTTTATCCGACAACAGTACGGCCATAGCCTACATAAACCGACAAGGGGGTACACGGTCAACGTTTCTGATGGCAGAAGCCAAAAAAATATATATATATTCATGTGGGCAGAAAACAATCTTCTGTCCCTGACGGGGACACATTTGAAAGGGACAGACAATCTTCTGGCCGACTTCTTAAGCCGGCATGTATTGCACCAGAGGGAGTGGTCCCTAAATCTGGAGATATTCGGGAGAGTCTGTGGCACACCAGAAGTAAATCTGTTTGCCACAAGGAGGAATCGGAAAGTAAACAGGTTCTACTCTTTAAACCCAAGAGAACACCCAGAAGGGGTGGATGCACTGCTACACCGCTGGGAATTTCGCCTAGCTTATGCATTTCCCCCGATTCCGTTAATTCCAGTATTCCTGGAAAAGATTCGAAAAGACAAGGCACGAGTGATCCTTATCGCGCCCTTCTGGCCAAAAAGGGCATAGTTCATATGACTCAGACGCATGTCTATCTCGGGCCCATGGATCCTCCCGGATAACCCGAATCTACTTCACCAGGGCCCAGTACTACATCCTCAAGTGCACAGACTTCATCTCACCGCATGGAACTTGAGAAGGGGACTCCTTTTAGCAAAGGTTTTCTCAGGCCCTTCGTGACCACCCTGCTCGCTAGCAGGAAAAACGTAACCTTAGGCTAGTTTCACACTTGCTTTTTTTTGCAGCGCGTTTTTCCCGCAAAAAAACGCATTAAAAAAACGCATACAAAAGCATACAACTGCTGCCTTTTTTTCAAGCATTTTTATGAGCATGCATGGAAAAAACGCAGCGTTTTTATGCGTTTGTAAGCGTTTTTAGTGCGTTTTTACCGCGTTTGCGTTTTTTTCCAACATTAGGTGGCCCCTCACACTAACCCAAACCAAGACTTTACTAACCCTGACCCTGACCCTGACCCTGACCCTAACCCTGACCCTAACCCTTAACCAAACCATACTTAACCCTAACCCTAACCCTGACCCTGACCCTAACCCTTAACCAAACCATACTTAACCCTAACCCAAACCCTAAACCCTAACTAACCCTAACCCAAACCCTGACCCTGACCCTAACCCTTAACCAAACCATACTTAACCCTAACCCTAACCCTGACCCTAACCCTTAACCAAACCATACTTAACCCTGACCCTAACCCTAACCCTAAACCCCTTTAACTAACCCTAACTCTAACCCAAACCCCTAAATTCCATGGTTAAAAAAAAAAAAACGCTTGTGCAAAAAAACGCATACATAAGCATGCCAATGCGCACATATGCGCACCCATTGGCTATAATGGACATTTTTAGCACAAAACGTGCGCATATGTGCGCATGCACTTTTTTGCAGGGCCAAAAAATGCAACATGCTGCGTCTGGAAAATACCAACGCATACCCCAAAAAAACGCAGCGCATGAAAATCGCATACATGCGCATGGCAGCGCGCAGGTATGCGCACCCATGTTAAATATAGGGGAAAAAACGCATGCGCAGGTATGCGTTTTTTTCCAGCGCTAAAAAACGCAAATGTGAAACCAGCCTTAGTCAAGTACCAAAAAATTTGGGAAAGGTTCCTGGAGTTCTCAGCCTGACAGTTATCCAAAACGAGCCAGGGAGTTCCAATAAAAGAGATCCTGGAATTCCTCCAAAAAAGGGCTAGAAAGAAAGTTGTCCATGAGCACCCTAAAAGTGCAAGTATCTGCCCTGGTTGCGTTGTTTGACCAAAAACATGCCGATTACCCTTGGGTCTATAGGTTCATTCGAGCCTCCTTCACAACCAGACCCTCAAAATTACTGACTAAGGTAGCTCCCTGGGATCTAAGTTTAGTATTAAATGCCGTAACATCTCCTCCTTTCGAACCTATTACTTCCATTTCAGTAAAGGCATTAACGTTGAAAACAGTACTCCTGGTGCCCAGACTTCAGCTCGATGTGTCTGTGAGCTGCAAGCTATCTCTGTAAAGCCCCCATACGCTACCTTTCTGGATGACAGAGTAATCATAAAAACTGACCCAACCTTGCTCCCGAAGGTCAATTCCAAAATTCACAGGGACCAGGAAATTTTGCCCTCGTTTTATGCCAACACAAAATCCCAGGGAGAACAAACCTTTTTATTGCTTCGATGTCAGACGTTGCCTACTCCAATATATAGAGGTCGCAAAATTATGGCGACAGTCTTCGCCCCTTTTTGTCTCCTTCCAGGGGACAAACAGAGAAGGGAAAAAAAAAAGGCTTCAAAATAAACCATTGCACGATGGCTACGTATGGCTATTTCACTGTCTTACTCTTCCTCAGGTCAGACTCCCCCCACCCCCCTGGGTGTAACAGCTCACTCTGCAAAGGTCATAGCCACATCCTGGGCTGAAAGGGCAAATGCATCTGTAGAACAGATTTGTAAATCAGCAGTATGGTCTTCACCATCCACTTTTTTACATCACTATAGGCTAGATCTAGGGCTCTCGAATCTTGCCTTTGGGAGAAAGGTGTTATCTGCTGTTGTCCCACCCTAGGGAGTCTCTTCTATTTCTTCCTCTCATGTGCGGTGCTGTCATGGGGAAGGGAAAAAATAATTACTTACCGGGAATTTGATTTTCCAGAGCCATGACAGCACCACATTGATTTCCGCCCTATCTTAGTGATGGTTGTGTGATGCACAAATGTGTGTGTATATATGAGAAAAATATATATAGAAATATATAATATCAAAAGAGGGTGGTAAGAGTGACTTAGGCTACTTTCACACATCAGGTTTTCGGCGTCGTGCCGGAATGCCGGATCAGGCAAATGTTTTGTAAACCTGATGTGCCGGATCCGGTTTTCTGCCGGATCCGTCTTGTTCTTGACAGACAAAACCGGATCCGTCTCATCCGGTTCATCCGTTTTTCGACGGATTACGCCGGATCTGGTTTTTAAAATTGACCCTTGTGGCCTTCCGAACGGGATTGGCTACTGGAAAACTATATATAGCATGTTCCTACAGCCCTTCTTTGACAGGTTGTAGAGGAGAAAGTGCAGGTTGGAGAGAAGAGCAAGTTACTAGCGAAGATGGATGTTGTCATTGGAAATATTACCACTAGAAGTTCTGTGACGGTTTCAGTAATGAGGGACAATTTTGCACTATACTTTGTCACCTCAAGGCAGAGTACACTGGCAGGATGACAGAGTGTGAAAGATTTGTGCCCTAACCAAACTTGTGTACCTTCTGGACCAACAGTATATACCTTTGCCAACCAAAGTTGGCTATCTTGTCATGGTCTTACTATTTTTAGCTTTAGGCCACAGGTGTGTACCTGGTTGTGTTTTATGCAAAGTATTTCACCTTTTAACAAAAGTTGTGTACATTGTTAGGAAATCACCAACAATAAACACAACTTTTCAGGTGAAATACTTTGCTTCAAACACAACCAGGAACACAACTGTGGCAAAAAGCTAAAATTTACCCACAGTTATATACCTGGTTTTGAATACCTTTTGACCTTTTAAATACCCTGTATTTAACCTTTTTTTTAAACATATTTCGCCCGCAGAAAGAAATGACAGACAACCAGTGTAAACAATAATTTAACTTTTATTTAAAATATTTTTTTTTGTGTAAACTGTTTTTAAAGTTAAAAAAACTTTTTTAATAAAGGTTTGAAACCAACCAAATGGGCATTTTTATTACAAAAAAAACATTATAACTCGGTGTAGTGTGGGGTGGAAATACTGCTGGAGGGGCTGCGGGACACTTCGACAATGGGAGTGTGGAGAGAGGACTGGGATCGTGGTGGGGAAGGAACAGTTAGAGGTGATGGTGTGGAAAAAGCTACAGAATGGGTGGACATGTGGGAGGCAGAAGAGGTGGTGGGCGGTGGAGTGGAGGGTTGGGCAGGGACTGTAGGAGCAGATGATGTTGATGGAAAGTTGTACGGGGAAGGAGTTTGGTACGGGGAAGGAGTTTGGTACGGGGCAGGTTGCTGGAAGTGGGGAGATGTCTGGTACTGGGGAGGTTGCTGGTACTGGGAAGGTTGCTGGTACTGGTGAGGTTGCTGGTATGTAATAGGAGGGGGAGGATGGAAAGTGGCTGGAGGGGGTGCAGATGTAATAGGAACGGGAGGATGGAAAGTGGCTGGAGGGGGTGCAGATGTAATAGGAACGGGAGGATGGAAAGTGGCTGGAGGGGGTGCAGGTGGAGGAACTACAGTGGTGGGAGGTGGAGGTTGGGAGGTAACCTGCTGTAGAGCACCGTGGCACGAATGCATTACATGCATCTGCTGGGTAGGAGATAGTGTTGCCATGCGCTCCACAACAGACCTGAAAAAGGTGTGGTTTGGCGAAGATCTTGCTTCTGAATGCATGGTTTGCAGAAGTGTCTTCACCTCCAGAATGCTGGAGTTGATCTGCTGAAAGCCTGCGGAGATTTGCTCTGACAAGACTTTTAGACAGTTCTGGAAAGATGCATTCAGATGCAAGAACTCTGGCGCATAAGTCTTTTCCTGACCCCTCTGCCGCTGCTGCCCAGTACCCGCAGGTGTACTAGAGGTGGCAGGGGCAGAAGGGTGGGATAAAGGGAAAGCAATCTCCTCACCAGCAGCTTCATGTAATGTAGGCGGCCACGATGCTCCTGTGCTGGTGGATGGGACAGATGGGTCGAATGTGTGGGAAGGCTGGTAAGGTGCAGATGTACCGGGGCGGTCGAAGTGTCCCTCGGTGCCGGTCTCCTCAGGGATCGCCTCAGAAGGGTCCAATCGTGCAGGCTCCCGAGTGCTGCTCACCGTGCTGTGGAATAAAGAGAAAAAAAAACAATTAAAATACTGACATGGTATGGCCCTGGCTGAAAAAAAAAAGTTACATCTAACATTTTTTTTCACATGTGGTGTGTAATATTTACCTTCTAGTGACCATTGTTTCCCGGAGGAACGACAGGGCTTGTGCGTACTTGTACTTGCTCCTGCGTCCTCCAGATCCACTCGGGGCCCGCATCTCTTTATTGAACTCCTTCTTGAAACGATCCCTCACAGACCGCCACCGATTCACAATTCTGTTCCCTGAAACGAGAAAGGAGTGGTTAGTATACAACATCAGTGTTTCACAAACTCCAGTCCTCATGGTCCCCAGGGGTCATGTTTTCAGGATTTCCATAGTAAATAGAAATCCTGAACACATGATCCGTGGGGACCACGAGGACTGGAGTTCGGGAAACACTGGTTTACATCAAGCAACCGGTACTGTATATACTTACGCTCTTTAATCTGGGCCCGAACTTCGAGGTCCTCCCTGCGGCCCACAAGGAGCGAACAGATTTCCTCCCAGAGTCGTCGGGTAACGATAAGGTCAGCGTGGCGGCGGTCAGCCATATTCCAGAGCGGCTCCCTTTCTCTGACGAGATCGATGAGGTGGTCCACATCGAGTCCTCCATCCTCACCGTCAGAGTCGGGAGCACGCTGTGAAGGCTGTTAAAGAAAAAGACAAAAATAACATAATTAGCCTCCACAAAAGAAATGAAATAAAAAGTGCAAAAAAACAAAGCAAAAATATTTATACTTACACGCTGGTGACCGCCGCGTTGCTGTCGCCGACGACCCTGGGAGGCACTGCGAGGACCTCTTGGCGGAGCACCAGATTGGGAAGACTAGAGAAGAAAACAAAAAATGTTATGTCTTTGGATGTAGGCATTTGTTTGCTGTGTGTGGTCTGCAGAACATTGTTTTCTATGTGTTGTGTGTAGTGTGATGTTGTGTTTCTGCGTTTGATGCAAAAAACTTACCAATTGTGAGCCCACTCCAAGTGTCTGTCCACCCCTTCCTTCTTCTTCTGGGAGCTCCTCTTCATCATGTGAATCCTGTTTTGAAATAAAAGGCAATGAATAGACATATATTACAGAGATGATGGATTTTGGAAATAAAAACTTACCGTCAAACGCTGACTATGCGAGGGAGGGCTCCCAGAAGATGATGTGCTGTCTTCCTGGTGGCCACACTCCATGCCTGTGGGTGGTGTTCCAGCTGCTGCCATTGCTGCTGCTGCTGCATATATTGGGCGGCTGTTGAATAAAGAGAAACAAAGGGCCAATGAATATCTTGATATTCAATAGCCCTAGTTTGGAGGAATGGGGGATTTGATAATTACCGTCTCTCATCTGCTGCTGGCCTCCCCTCCTCAGCATGTTCCATTTGCTGCTCCATTTGGGGTGGTGGTGGTGCTGATGGTGCTGCAGTGGTCTCCTGCCTTCTCCTGCTGCGCTTGGTTGCTTTCTTGGGTGGCATGTTGGGTGTGGCTGTGGGTCCCACTGTCTTGCTTTTATATATGTCTTGTGGGCAGAGCTACTGAGCATGCTCAGACCAAAAAAACCGGATCCGGCCACCGGATCCGGCTTTCGCCGGATCAGGCGCATTGCGGCGCTCATAGGCTTTCATTGTGTGAAAAAGTCGGACGCGCCGGATCCGGCGTTTCCGGCTTTTTCGCCGGAGACAAAAAACGTTACAGTAGCCGTTTTTTCCAGACGCCGGATCGCGACACATTGCCGGATCCAGCGAAAACCGGATGAAACGCATGGCGATCCGGCGCAAATGCAAGTCAATGGGGGGGAAACCGGATCCGGCATTGCATTTCGCCGGATCCGGTTTCTGTCAAAAGCGCCGGATCGCGCCTGACGGCGAAAACCTGATGTGTGAAAGAAGCCTTAACCCCTTCACTACCAAGGGTGGTTTGCACGTTAACTACCGGGCCAATTTTTACAATTCTGACCACTGTACCTTTATGTTGCTCACATTTTGATCATATCTTTTTCTTTTGTTTTTTTGTCTGATTGGTACGCATGCCCAGGATTTTCCCTACTTGAGATCTCCTGACACGCTCACCAGGTGCGCTTGTGGTGTTCTGCTGCTTATGCAGCGGTATCCATTTGCTCCCTATGAGCGCTGAAGGAGGATCTCTGATTTACTGAGTCGGGATACATCAGCGCATGCGTCACTTACTTTCAGACTTCTGAATGGGGAGTCTTGTGGTCTGGCATTGCGCATGTGCTCAATCGGGATGACACCTGTTGCGCGATGTGGTTTATTGCCTATTGACCCTATATATATCAATTCCGGGGCTAGTGTGAGTTACGCCTCCTGAGGAAGCCAAGGCGCAACGCGCGTAGAGGCGGCAGGCAGTGGCAGCACATAGTCACTTCATGTAAGTGTTACGTTACTCTATTTCTTAATTGTTATCCGGTTCAACTTGCATTAATAGGTCTTTTTCTCTGCCTAGTAGAGAATACTTTGCTTTGGCCTTAGTTTGGTCATTTGTATGGGCTTATCTGCGCCAATATTTGCTGAGGTTATTATTTGCATTTTCTTTTCAATTTGCGCCCAGTTTTATTCACATTAATATGTGGTTTATTCTGCTGAGCAACTAACTGTTTATTTATGTTGCTCTTCGTGAATATGCCGGCTCACATTGTGGCAATTACTTGTATTTATTTGTAACTTTTGCCACTTTATGTGAGCTCATATGTTTGGTGCAGCTTTTTGTAACCTATTTAATCTATTCTCCGTGTGGTGGTTACTGCTCACGGCGTCATGTACATTACACTATATTGGTCCTATTTTTTTCTCAGCTGAGAATTAACATTCTAGTGAATTTATTAAAATAAATTCTTTGGCAAAAGATATACTCTCTATTACCTCTACTATATAAAATATGGCAGATTCATGAATAAGGCACTCTAGATTATATTTACACTACATGGATGTGATTTATCATTGAGTACTTTGAGGGAGTAATGCCCTTTCCACTTGGATTCTTTTCTAGATATCATCTACCATTTATGTCTACCACTGCCTGTTTTAGCATTGTTGCTCTGCTGTTGTTTTTAATTATTATGCAATAAAATTTATATTTTTTATGCTAAAACTCTTTTGGTCCTTAATTTTCACTTAATAGTTGAGATATGGCTCTTTGTTGATATATACTGTTTTCTGAGTTATGCTATTACTTATTTCCCATTAACAGGGGATTTTTTTGGTACTTAATGCATATATTGGGCGGCTGTTGAATAAAGAGAAACAAAGGGCCAATGAATATCTTGATATTCCATGGCCCTAGTTTGGAGGAATGGGGGATTTGATAATTACCGTCTCTCATCTGCTGCTGGCCTCCCCTCCTCAGCATGTTCCATTTGCTGCTCCATTTGGGGTGGTGGTGGTGCTGATGGTGCTGCAGTGGTCTCCTGCCTTCTCCTGCTGCGCTTGGTTGCTTTCTTGGGTGGCATGTTGGGTGTGGCTGTGGGTCCCACTGTCTTGCTTTTATATATGTCTTGTGGGCAGAGCTACTGAGCATGCTCAGACCAAAAAAACCGGATCCGGCCACCGGATCCGGCTTTCGCCGGATCAGGCGCATTGCGGCGCTCATAGGCTTTCATTGTGTGAAAAAGTCGGACGCGCCGGATCCGGCGTTTCCGGCTTTTTCGCCGGAGACAAAAAACGTTACAGTAGCCGTTTTTTCCAGACGCCGGATCGCGACACATTGCCGGATCCAGCGAAAACCGGATGAAACGCATGGCGATCCGGCGCAAATGCAAGTCAATGGGGGGGAAACCGGATCCGGCATTGCATTTCGCCGGATCCGGTTTCTGTCAAAAGCGCCGGATCGCGCCTGACGGCGAAAACCTGATGTGTGAAAGAAGCCTTAACCCCTTCACTACCAAGGGTGGTTTGCACGTTAACTACCGGGCCAATTTTTACAATTCTGACCACTGTACCTTTATGAGGTCATAACTCTGGAACGCTTCCATGGATCCCGGTGATTCTGACATTGTTTTCTCGTGACATATTGTACTTCATGTTAGTGGTAAAATTGCATTCAAATAACTTGCGTTTATTTGTGAAAAAAACGGAAATTTGGCAAAAATTTTGAAAATTTCGCAATTTTCCAACTTTGAATTTTTATGCCCTTAAATCACAGCGATACGGCACACAAAAAACTTAATACATAACATTTCCCACATGCTTACTTTACATCAGCACAATTTTGGAACCAAAATTTTTTTTTGTTAGGAAGTTATAAGGGTTAAAAATTGACCAGCGATTTCTCATTTTTGCAACACCATTTTATTTTTAGGGACCACTTCACATTTGAAGCCACTTTGAGGGGTCTATATGATAGAAAATACCCAAAAGTGACACCATTCTAAAAACTGCACCCCTTAAGATGCTTAAAACCACATTCAAGAAGTTTATTAACCCTTTAGGTGCGTCACAGGAATTTTTTGAATATTAAAAAAAAAATGAACATTTAACTTTTTTTCACAAAAAAAATACTTCAGGTTCAATTTTCTTTATTTTACCAAGGGTAACAGGAGAAATTGGACTGCAAAAGTTATTGTGCAATTTGTCCTGAGTACGCTGATACCTGATATGTGGGGGGGAACCACTGTTTCGGCGCATGGCAGACCTCAGTAGGGAAGGAGCGCCGTTTGACTTTTTCAATGCAAAATTGGCTGGAATTCAGATCGGACGCCATGTCGCGTTTGGAGAGCCCCTGATGTACCTAAACAGTGGAAACCCCCCAAGTGACCCCATTTTGGAAACTAGACCCCCCAAGGAACTTATCTAGATATGTGGTGACAGCTTTGAACCCACAAGGGCTTCACAGAAGTTTATAACGTACAGCAGTACAATTAAAAAATCATATTTTTTCCACAAAAATGATCTTTTCACCCTCAATTCTTATTTTTCCAAAAGTAACAGGACCCTAAAAGATATTGTGCAATTTATCCTGAGTACGCTGATACCCCACATGTGGGGGTAAACCACTATTTGGGCGCATGGCAGAGCTCGGAAGGGAAGCAGCGCCATTTGACGTTTTTGGCTGGAATTGAGATCGGACACCATGTCGCGTTAGGAGAGCCCCTGATGTACCAAAACAGTAGAAACCCCCCACAAATGACACCATTTTGGAAACTAGACCCCCCAAGGAACTTATCTAGATGTGTGGTGAGCACTTTGAACCCCCCAGTGCTTCACTGAAGTTTATAACGTCCGGGCGTGAAAATAAAAAAATCGTATTTTTTCCACAAACATCATCTTTTAGTCCCCATTTTTTTATTTTCCCAAGGGTAACAGGAGAAATTGGACCCCAAAAGTTGTTGTCCAATTTGTCCTGAGTACGCTGATACCCCATATGTGGGAGATAACTACTGTATGAGGACACGTCGGGGCTCGGAAGGGAAGTAGTGACGTTTTGGAATGCAGACTTTGATGGAATGGTCTGTGGGTGTCATGTTGCCTTTGGAGAGCCCCTAATGTACCTAAACAGTGGAAACCCCCCACAAATGATCCCATTTTGGAAACTAGACCCCCTGAGGAACTTATCTAGATGTGTGGTGAGCACTTTGAACCCCCAAGGGCTTCACAGAAGTTTATAATGCCCAGGCATGAAAAAAAAAAAATCGTATTTTTTCCACAAACATCATCTTTTAGTCCCCAATTTTTTTATTTTCCCAAGGGTAACAGGAGAAATTGGACCCCAAAAGTTGTTGTCCAATTTGTCCTGAGTACGCTGATACCTCATATGTGGGAGAAAACTACTGTATGGGCACACTTCGAGGCTCGGAAGGGAAGTAGTGACGTTTTGGAATGCAGACTTTGATGGATTGGTCTGCGGGTGTCATGTGCGTTTGGAGAGCCCCTGATGTACCTAAACTATTGAAATTCCCCACAAGTGACCCCATTTTGGAAACTAGACCCCCCACGGAGCTTATCTAGATGTGTGGAGAGCACTTTGAACCCCCAAGTGCTTCACAGAAGTTTATAACGCCTGGGCGTGAAAATAAAAAAAACATTTTTTTCCGCAAAATTATATTTTTGCCCCCAATTTTTTATTTTCCTAAGGGTAACAGGAGAAATTGGACCCCAAAAGTTGTTTTGTAATTTGTCCTGAGTAGGCTGATACCCTACATGTGGGGGTAAAACACTGTTTGGGCGCATGGCAGAGCTTGGAAGGGAAGGAGCACCATTTGACTTTTTCAACGCAGAATTGGCTGGAATTGAGATCAGACGCCATGTTGCCTTTGGAGAGCACCTGATGTGCCCAAACAGTGGAAACCCCCCAATTATAACTCCAACCCTAACCTCAACACACCCCTAGCCCTAGCCCTAGCCCTAGCCCTAGCGGGAAAATGGAAATAAATACATTTTCTTTTAGTTTTATTATTTTTCCCTAACTAAGGGGGTGATAACGGGGGGTTTGATTTATGATTTATGGCGGTTTTTATGTTTGGTGGCTGTCGCACGCTAAAAGACGCTTTTTATTGTAAAAATAGTTTTTGCATCACCACATATTGAGAGCTATAATTTTTCCGTATTTTGACCCACCGAGTCATGTGAGGTCTTATTTTTTGCGGGACGAGTTGACGTTTTTATTGGTACCATTTTCGGGCACGTGACATTTTTTGATCGCTTTTTATTTCGATTTTTGGGACGCAGAATGAACAAAAACCAGCGTTTCATGAATTTCTTTTGGGGGGGTGCGTTTACACAGTTCCGCGTGCGGTAAAATTGATAAAGTGGTTTTATTCTTTGGGTCAGTACGGTTACAGCGATACCTCATTTAGGTCGTTTTTTTATGTTTTGTCGGTTTTTTGCAATGAAAACAATTTTATATAAAAAATAATTATTTTTGTTTCGCTTTATTCTGCGAGCTATAACTTTTTTATTTTTTTGCGGATGATGCTGTATGGCGGCTCGTTTTTTGTGGGACATGATGACGTTTTCAGCGGTACCATGGATATTTATATGCATCTTTTTGATCGCGCGTTATTGCACTTTTTGTTCGGTGGTATGATAATAAATTATTTTTTGCTTTGTTTTTTATTTTTATTTTTTAAGGGGTTCGCTAAAGGGGTTAACTAATGGGACAGTTTTATAGGGCAGGTCATTACGGACGCGGCGATACCAAATATGTGTACTTTTATTGTTTTTGGGTTTTTTTATTTTGAAAAAATGGATTTATTGGGGAATTTTTTTTTTTTTTTTACTAATTTATTTAGCGATTTTTTTTTTTCTTTTTTTTTTTTTTTTTTTTACTTTATTACCTTGTCCCAGGTGGGACATCACTGTCCTGTGACAGATCGCTGATCTGTCACATCACAGATCACTGTGACAGATCAGCAATCTGTCACAGGCACTGCTGCAGACTTCCTCATGCCTGCGCTTTGCAGGCACTGAGGAAGCCAGCTTCCTCAGGCCCCCGAAGGCCCCCGTCGCCATCTTGGATTCGGGGGCCTGGAGGAAAGGAGCCCCCCGCAGCAGCGCTGCACATTGCGCTGCCGTGGGGGGCTCAGGGAAGCACGGAGGGAGCCCCCTCCCTGCCGATGCTTCCCTTTAACCCCCGGTACACTGCAATCGCGTTTGATCGCGGTGTGCAAGGGGTTAACGTGTCGGGGGCGGTCCGTGACCGCCCCTGACACATTGTGCCGGGTGTCAGCTATGATTAGCTGACACTCGGCCGCGATCAGCGGCGCTCACCACGTGGGCGCCGCTGATCGCGATGACGTAATATTCCGTCCATGGTAATTAGGTCCATGGTCACATGGACGGAATATTACGTCAATTGTAGGTAAGGGGTTAATCAAATAACAATACATGTCAACTAATAAGGCGGTTACCTTGCATACTCTGAAACAAACTGAGGAGAGGTGCCGCCCCCTTCTTTTATCTCTGCTACAGGTTTCCTGTTCCTGGGGGCGGATACCATCTCTCATGTGCGGTGCTGTCATGGCTCTGGAAAATCAAATTACCGGTAAGTAACATTTTTCTTTTTAATGTATTTCCAAATATTTTTTCACTACTTGAAGGGGTTGCCCCATAAAAAAAAATCCTATGCAGAGATAATGTTATAAATGTGCCCCTGCTGTGTACTGTGCAATGGCTGTGTCTAACCATGCAGAGCTGCTTCAGTTCACGGTCTGCACATACTACAGCGCCTGGCTATGGTGTGGTGAGGGGGCATAAAAGGAACCTGTCAGCAGGATTGTGCACAGTAACCACACACAGTGTCAGGTCGGTGCCATTATACTGATTAAAATGATATGTTGGTTGATGAAATCCGTCTTGTGGTTGTTGTGTAATCTTTTTCAGTTTTGAGTTAATGATATGCTCGTGCTTCAGGAAGGACCTGCAGAGAGGGGGTCTTCATGTGGTGCTCTCATTAACTATTCATAATGCAGACTGCTGACAGGTCACTCATCCCTCACTGACTGGAAAAAAAAACCTTCTGCAGGCTGCTGCAGCATAATCGCATGTTTACTGTGTTAATAGTAAATGTGCTTGAGGTTATCCAGATAGCATAAAAAAAATCCATTTGACAATGGCGCCTGCGCAGTAGCAGCTATCTGTGTGTATATAGAGGTGATCCAATAGCTATTGCTCAGGTGGCACCATCTCGCTAGAGAAGAAAAAAATGTCCTACTCCAAGATGGAGCCGCCTGCACCTGCGCAGTTGCAGCTATCAGCAATATAGTATAATGGACCCCACATAGTGCTCCATATAGAATAATGGGCCCCACATAGTGCTCCATACATACTAAAATAAGTCAAATGCTCACCTCTCCTTGTTCCCTACTGCAGTCGCCTCAGCATCTTCTGATTCTCTACACTGCTCGGGCAAAGGGTGCTCTGTAGTGAAGGCATAGACGTTACAGAGAGTCAGAAGATGCTAAATAAACCAGTGTGGAACAGGGAGAGGTGAGTATTTCAGAGGGAAATTTTTTATTTCACAGGCTAGTGGGTCGCCCTCCCAGGGCTGTGGGGTACTCGGTACTGGGCCGGTCTCTCAGAGGGGAATGTCACAGCAGCGGTGACCCAGTCCGTGGCCTTGGGTGCCCATGTAAAAGGGGTTAAGAGTGATGGAATAAAGTTTATGAGTACTGAATGATTTGTGACGCCACCTGTGGTGTTCGGCATTGAAGATGTTAAGCCGACGCTGCAGACAGATCCTCAGGGACAGATGGTGGGGTGCAGCAATAATGGTGTAGCCCTCCACAGGCAGGGCTGTAGTCCCAGGGCAGAGTAGAGGAAGAGGGTGTAGTGTTTGGCACAGAGATGTAGCAGTGCTGGAGAGTTTGCAGGAAGAAGGCAAGGACACAACAGGGTGCAGTTTCTTTACCTTTACTTTGCTTGGCAAATGCAGTCCAGGGTCCAGATTACAGATGGCACAGGAGCTGGCTAGCCTGGAAGCAACTTAGGAATCTCTCTAGGCAGATGGGTTGTGTAGTCTCCTTCTTCCTAGCGCTTAGTTTTAGGTACTTGCAGTACTGTGTTACACTGAAGTTCCACTTGCTTATTCTCTTTAGAACTCCCTTGTATGGCAGACAGCTGTAGCCTTCTTCTGGCTCACACGTCGCTGTTGTGCCTCCAAGTCTTATGTGGGAATAGAGCATTTACAGCTTCCTATTCCTCCGGTTTCTGTTGCAGGAACATAAGTATCCATACAACCTTGGATACCGGGCTCCAGATCATGCGCTATAGCTGGGAATGAGCCTGAACTCATTTTGGCTAAAGGTTGTGCAACCAAGTATTAGGCTGAGGGTGCCAATACTTTTGTCTGGCCCATTTTTGGAGTTTTGTGTGAAATGATCAATGTTTTGCTTTATTCTCTTTTGTGTTTTTTCATTTAAGACAAATTAAATGAAGATAATACCAAAGAATTTGTGTTTGCAATCATTTTCAGGAAGAAACTGAGTATTATCTGACAGAATTGCAGGGGTGTCAATACTTTTGGCCACAATTGTAGCCTTACTTTCCTGGTCCTGTTTCACCAGTTTAAAAAAACAAACAAACTTTTTTTGGATTATAAGACTCACCCCAAACTTTAAGGAGAAAATTAGGAAAAAAATTTTTTTTTTAAATAAAATAGTGGTGCTTCTTATAATCCATGCATCTTATTGCTTACCAGGGTGGTGAAGTGGGGTCCCAGGGTCTCTGCTGGAGGAGGCAGGAGTGGGGTGATGCTGCAGGCTGGGATGAGGGGGTGTCTGATGTGCAGTGCGACGCTGCAGGTCTCCGGTGGTGCTGCGGGGGTCTCTGGTGCTGCTGCTGCGGGGTGCTCTGCCAACATTTTATGAAAGGCCAGAGCCCCTGCAGTTTGGTGGTTTCCTGTGTGGTAGACTCCGGGAAAATGGCCGCCGGGGGTGGCGCATGCGCAGATGGAGATCTCGGCGTCAAGATCTCGGGAGATGAGATTTCAGCACCCCCTCATCCCAACCTTCAGCAATGCTACTGGAAAGGTATGTACGCATTATAAGACAAACCCCCATTTCCCCCCCCCAGTGGTTCAGCAGTGCAGCCTTGCAGCGCTGGGGTCCTGGGTTCAAATCCCACTAACAACAACATCTGCAAGGAGTTTGTATGTTCTCCCCATGTTTGCGTAGGTTTCCTCTCACATTCCAAAGACCTACTGATTGGGGCTCACAATCTAGAATCCCTATGGGGACAGTGCCAATAATGTTTGTAAAGTGCTGTGGAATTAATGGCTCTATATAAATGAGTAAAATAAATCGGATGTAATCCAAAAATGGAAATCTGAAAACATAAAAGGGAAACGCTGCATATGCATACGTTTGTATGCGTTTATGCATGCGTTTGCGTTGTTTATGCGCATGCGTTTGATATGACACACGACAAAAATGGGCATCTCTCATGGGATTTCTATATGTATTTTGAATAACGCATGCGTACGCATGTCTTGCGTACGCATGCGTTCCCATAGACAGTAATGCATTTTTTACGCACTCATCCGCATGCGCATATTTGACAGATTTTTGTTGCCTCAAAAAATGCAACATGCTGCGTTCGCCACACACCGTGAAACGGCGCATGCATGCAAACACATGTCCCTGCATACACCATGTTAAATACATGTACGCATGACGCATGTGGCTCAAACGCTGCGCACACAGATGCAAATGTGAAACCAGCCTAAGACGCTGTCCCTTGTTCACCAGTTTATTTGCAAAAAAACTTCCCAAGGTTTTCCGACATAGATAAGCGCTTCCCACAGCGTTCCCTTGAATATGGCTCATGCTGTCCTCAGCGAGACCCAACAACTGATAAGCAGCAACGTTACTGACGTCACAGATTATTACTTTTTTTTTAGTTATTATTAAACCCAGGGTTTCAGGCCAGCTGTGTTTTGTCAATTCACAGCTGACATCACCATTACCCTGATTGCCAATGCACCTGGACAATCAGAAAGAACATAGGCTAAGCGCCAGAACTGGCACATCTAATGTCATGCGCCACTTTTGGGGCGGCTGCGGGCTGGTAACATTAGGCTGGGAAATAACCAGGGACCTTCCCAGCCTGATATGGGGTGGAACTCCACATAATTTTCTCTTTATTAACGGATTTACAGTAAACTACATATGCAAAGCTTTAATTATATATCTCAGATATCTATCGATCTACAGTGGCTTGCGAAAGTATTCACCCCCTTGGCTTTTTACTAGTGATGAGCGAGCATGCGCGCCACTACTCGGTACTCACCCAAGCATTTCAATGCTCGAGATGCTAGGAGCTCGCCGAGTATTTCTGGGATTGCTCAGCGGAAGCTCGGGTCTCCGCCCTGCATGTTTGGCGCTCTTTACAGAGCCAATGAACATGCAGGGATTGTCTACCACACACTGTAATGCCACAGCCATGTTGGTTGTGGCATTAGTGATTGGCTGGTCGCACAGCGTCATCAGGTCTATATCAGACCTGGCACTGCCATTCTCGTCAGTCTACTATGGATGGAATAAGGCAGTGTAGTGGAGAGTTGCTGCTGAACTAGGGAGAGCTTTGCTTGGTTTTTACTTAGTGTGGGTATACCATATCTAATACACATATCCATCTCATCTAACAGTCCTTCTGAGGACTAATAAAGCTGCATAGCTATCAATGCTATGCAGTCAGGCAGTGTATGTGGCAAACTGCAATGCATATAGCAAGAGGGTCTGTTCCAGTTCTATCTGCTGCTGCTATTAAAGATATCACTAGACATAGCCCTAAGGGGCCAGGAATATATATTTTTTTTTTTACAGGCCAGCTATTTAAAACGGTGGTTTGTCCGTCAGACAGATCAGCGATAAAAAGTGTACTCAAACAACTGACATTTCTGGCCTATCTTCAAATTTTGTTGCAGTGTGTTAGCGACGTTATTGACATCAGTTTGATGGTAAAAATAGTTACCTACAGGCCAGCTATTTCAAATTGTGGTTTGTCCGTCACATGGATCACATATAAGTTCTCTCCAAATTCAGCCATTTGTAGTGAATGTGCAAAATATTGTCTTCCCTTTTAAAATGGGCAAGGCGCGTGGCAAGAGACAGAGATCTGGACGTGATGGTGCATGCCAAGGCCATGGCCAAGGTGAAATTGTGCCACAACAAACACCCACATCTTCTTGCCCGACCTTCCTGTCCGAATTACTAGCGGACTGCAGCACATCACTACTGAACCCAGAGCAGTGTCAAAAGTCTGGTTATATAGCGGATAATGATTCCTGCCACTTTGCTGCCACCACCACCCTGTTTTCCACACGGTCAAGTCTCAGTAGCCGTGAGTGTGGGCTGCGTATTCCTCACCCTGATCCTCCTTCCTCCCACCAGGCCGAGTGCCCGGAGACAACTGATCTCCACACTTGGACTCTCCGAAGAGCTGTTCACTTTTCCATTTATAGATGTGCGTTTTTCCCTGGTCCACTTGAAGTGGGGCAAGAGGAGATTGAATGTAGCAAGGCCCAAATATTTGAGCAGCTACGGTCACACGAAGGTGACGGTGGATGATTATGAGACACATTTGCCAGAAAGTCAGGAGGACCAGGGTGCAGAAGTGGAAGAGTAGGTGGTGGATGATTTAGTAACTGACCCAAGATGGCAGAAGGACATGCAGAACGAGGACAACAGCACACAGGGGGAGGGAGGCATAGCACCCCAACTGGCAGGAAGAAGTAGTGTGGTGACCGCAGACAGAAGGCGGGCAACCGTTCCCCGTAACACCAACACAATGGAAGTTGCCAGTCCAACTGTTTGGTCTTCCCGAGTCTGGTTGTTTTTTTAAAGACTCTGCCGATAACCCCAAAAAGGCCGTTTGCACCACATGTAAGGCCAGCGTCAGCAGGGGTAGCAAAACTACCAGCCAGACCACCACCAGCATGACCAGGCACATGGCAGCAAAGCTCCCGACTTTGTTGGCTGGACCCCAGGGTCCAAGAACAGTGTCTGCGGGTGACACGACTGCTTCTTCAGCTGTTGTGCGTGCAAGCCAATTCCCTGTCCATGGCGCATGCGAAGATACCTCCTGCCCAGCACATGTCGTTGCACACACTCAACTAGCATCATCATCAAGCAAGTCCTTGTCCCAGCGCAGCATTCAGTTGTCCATACCCCAGTCCTTGGAACGGAAGCGCAAATATGCAGCCAATGCCCCACAGGCCACACTACTAAATTCAGACATTTCGCAACTGCCATCCCTCGCTACTCGATCCCCAACCTCCACGATTTCTCCCAGGGTTCCGTCCTCGCATTACACAAGCATGTGTCCCACAACATTTAGCCATGCCCTCAATAATGCAGTTACTGGGAAAGTCTTCCTACCCACGGACAAGTGCTTGTGGGCAGGAACAGTACATCTTGCTGATGTCCCACTGCGTTTGACATAGTCAGACCTTGAGATGGAACATGTCCTCCCGATGCCGAGGATTGCGGGCCCTATGTCAATCAGGGTTGCCCCCACAGTCAACAGCTTCCTGCACTTCATCCTTCTACTTCTCCTCCTCTTCAGCCTCCATCTCCGAAATGACCTCATCAGTCACAAGCTGACGCTAATATGCTTAGGTGACAGACCGCACAATGCTGAATAGTTGTGGACAGCTCTGAAAGAGCAGTCAGATCTGTGGCTGACTCCCCTGAACCTACAGCCAGGCATGGTCATGTGTGACAATGGCCAGAACCTGGTGGCGGCTCTGAGGCGAGGCAAGCTCACACACGTACCATGCCTGGCCCATATGATTAACCTCGTGGTTCAGCGGTTTCTTCCAAATCTTGTCAAAGTACGTCACCTGTTTGCCCATTTTAGAAAGTCAGCTACAGCTTCCGCCGCCCTTGCCATGCTTCAGCAGCGTTTGCAGATTCCAGCTCACTGAATGTTGTCTGATGTCCCCATGCGTTGGAACTCTACACTGCAGATGTTGGCAAGGATTTGTGAGCAGAAGAGGGCAGTTGTTGACTACCAGCATCAACAAGGCCGTCAGTGTTCAGTTCAGACTCCACACATAAGACCTCAGGAGTGGACATGGATGTCAAACATACTGTATGTATCATCCTACAAAACTTTGAGGACTCCACCAAGATGGTGAGTGGTGATGAAGCCATAATTGGGGTCCAGCTTCTCTGTGTTCTGAAAGGCTCTCTGCTCACAATGGAAGAGGATGCATTGCAGGCGGAGCATGATGAGCTGGAGCAAGGAACCATACAGAATGATTGCACACAGCCCAACCTCATGTCATCCCAATGTGGATTGGGTGACAATGAGGAACAAGAGGAGGAGAAGGAAGAACAGGAGCTAGTTTCATGCGCTATAGACGGTACTACCTGCACAACTGTCATACCGTCTGTTCAGCGTGGATGGCCTGAGGACAGGGAGGAGAGCATGGGCAGTCATCCTCTTGGTGAGGACGTGGAAGTCTTGCCTGTTTGCAGTCTGGCACGCATAGCTGAGTTTGTTACGCTGCCTTTCCCGTGACCCTCGTGTTCTCCAAATTGTGTGACAGTCATTACTTGCTGGTGACACTTCGAGACCCACACTACAGGGAGAACTTTATATCTTATTCCTGAGGTGGACAGGTCTACTAAAATGGAGCAGTACCAGAGGGTCCTTGTTTGTTGAACTATTAAAAAAAATTCTTATATGAAAACGCTGGCGGCAGAGGTCTCAGTTCGTTGGACAACCAAAGAGTACAGGCGAAAGAGGCACAACTCCAATCCAGCAGAGGCAGGAGGCCACTGGCAAAGTTCTGGGAGAGTTTTCTCAGACCCTCCCATCGCAGTGGCTCTGAGGTGTGGGGTACTCTCACAAGGAGTGCGAAGTTTTGGAAAATGCTGAGAGTACCTTGCTAACCGTACCAACGTCCGTGATTCCTCTGTGCCTTATGATTATTGGGTATCCAAGCTGGACACATGGCATGAACTGGCTCTCAACGCTTTGGAGGTGCCCTGACAGCAGCGTTTTGTCAGAGCGAGTTTTTAGTGCTGCTGGTGGAATTATAACTGATAAGCGCATCCACCTGTTAACTGAAGATGCTGACTCTTATAAAATGAACAAGGGCTGGATTGGGCCAGACTTCTCAACACACCACCAAATGATAGCAGCATAACATAAACTCAAATTAATTATCTTTTTTTGGGAGGTCTATTCCTATGCACCTCTTCACACCCACACATGGGTATATGCTTCCTGATTTTGGTTATTTGCTCTTGTCCTCATCCTTCTCCTTTATCCTCATCCTCCACCACCATATCGCCAGGGTGACCGTGGTCTGTGATGCAACACCCACATCATTTTTTTTCTAAAGGGTCTTTATGATGCCCGTAAAAAGTTTGTTACAGTATGCTCATGTATACCCCCAGGGGTAAATATTTATCAGCCCATACACTTAGTGCTCCTTTCTAATGGGAACTTTTTTTTATGAGGCCCTCCTCCACGTGTCTTCCAAGGGGTATTGGAGTGCAAACACTATTGGAGACCCACTTACTAATAATGGGAACATTTTGTCATGTGGCCCTCCTGTATGTCTCGTCAAAGGGGTATTGGGGTGCATCCAAATTTTGGGCAGCCCTGCCACTCACTGCATACACAATAACTGTATAGGAGACCCACTGCTTAATAATGGGAACAACAAAGCATAGCTCTCTAAGAATGAGGGCCAACTGCTGGCACTTTAAGAATAGTAAAGGCCGACTGATGGCCCTATAAAAAAAAAATAGGCTTTGACTTTGAATCCCTCCTTCATAAATGAAGCAGGATGTGTCACACACCACATGCCCTGTTACGTTGTAAAATGTTAAAATGACATTTCCCAGTGAATGCATTTGTCTTGGTTGAAAGCAATGCTAAAGTTCAAAAACGCTACATGTGAACATAGCCAAAGGTGTGGAGGAGCATTTTTTTTTTTTTTTTTGCTATAAAAGTCCTTATCCTGGAAAGGATGTTCCTAAGGGTATGTGCACAAGGTACAGATTCTGCTGCGTCTCCGCAGCGGATTTGGCCCTACGCAGCAGAACTGCATGTGATGTACAGTAGCATTAAAGGCTATGTAAAAGAAAATCTGCAGTGCACATGCTGCTTTTTTTTTCTGCGCAGATTTGGTACGGAATGCAGTTTTCCACCTGCTCCATTCTAGAAATCCGCAAGTGGAAAACCGCAAAACATGCAGTAAAACCGCACAAAAAATGCACTAAATCCACAGGAAAAATGCAGGTCATTTGACCTGCGGATTTAGCAAATTCTGCGCGGAAAATTCCAAAGCAGCATACGCACCGTGTGCACATGGCCTTAATTTCCCAGGAAAATACATTTTGGTTTCATTTTTGTATGTTTTAGGCTAGTTTCACATTAGCGTTTACGGCTGCAGCGTCGGGCTGCGCACGGCCGCCGCTAAGCCCCGCCCCCTGCCACGCCTCCCCGGTAGCTCCGCCTACGGGCGCATGACGCTGCATGTGTCCTGCATCCCCTATCTTTATCACTGGGGAAGCAGGCCGTGCGCAGTATGCGTTTGGCGGCGCATGCGTCCTTTTGACGGTGCGCCGACCAGCGCCAAACGCAACCTGTTGCAATTTGGTTGCGCTCGGCGCACCGTCAAAAGGACGCATGCGCCGCCAAACGCATACTGCACACAGCCTGCGTCCCCAGTGCTAAAGATAGGGGACGCATGCAGCGTCATGCGTCCGTAGGCGGAGCTACCGGCAGGGGCGGGGCTTAGTGGCAGCCATGCGCAGCCCGACGCTGCGGCCGTAAACGCTAATGTGAAACTAGCCTTATTGTGACTCTCTATAAGTGGCGTAAGACTCTGACAACATTGTTCACAGCAGTGACCTGTGAGTCATGAATGCTTCCAGGGGTCTTCCCCATGCTGTTCCCATATCATTTGAGCACTGTTCCCATCGATTTCGGCAATTTTTAGTCCCTCTGCAGACCGCCAGGGGGGCAGGAGAAATGCTAGTTTCCCATAGACTTACATTGGCTTGTTGCTTGGATCGAGCACCCAAGCATTCCAATTTGCTCGACCCTATTTTGTTACATTACCTGTGTTTTAAATATTTTTGTAATTCAATTTGTGTGTGATGCATCAGCACTAAATAGTCTAAGCTAGTGAAGTGAGGAAAGCATACCCTTTAGGGGATCAAATAACTAAAAATTGGCGTGTGCTCTGAAGACGCTAAAAATTTCTGGTGCAAGCAATTACCATCATAAGTCACATGCTTAGTGAAAGGAAGTCCACCTGTGTGCCATCTAAGTGTCATAGCTCCTCCCACTATGGGATAGTCCCATCTCATAACTATTTCTATAGTCAACTACACACATAACCAACATCATTAACATAGTACATCACATTATGCAGCATTTGCAATAGACGCAGGATACAATTTACGTGACAATATACACATTACACTTTACATTTTATCACATAACATTCAAATTTGTTTCTTCAAGATGGAAACATGATCAGCATGTACGTACTCATACAATATGACCATAGAAGTTGTATACAGTGCTATGTAAGGTTATTCCCTAGTTTTTACTGCAAATAATTTCTTTATTCTGATGCAGCTCAGTTTGTGAAATTTTGATGAGTATGATGTGTGGTTTTTTGTTTTTTTGTTTTTTTTTTCCCTACCTCGATACAAGAATATAGGGCATGGTGTCATGGTTTGGACAGGCTTAATGCCCTGCCCTCTCAGGGTTTATTGTGGCCTCCTTTTGGATCTGGTAGGGATATTTATACCCACACTGGACTAGGGTTCTCTGTCAGTTATACTCCTGCCCTCGGCTGATTTAAGTTGACCCTGGTGTTTTGTGTGTTTGTGCCTGCACTGCGTGTATCTTCCCTGGTTCTGATCCAGTTTGTCCCTCACTTTGCTATTGCCTGTTGATTCTGCATCTTGTTGTTTGGCTCTTTTGGTAATTGACTTGGGCTTGTCTCCTGATTAGGTTTTTGTCTCACTCCTTTTGTCCTGTGCTGTCCTCCTTACTGACCTTGGCTAGTCCGACCCCGCTCCCGACGTTGCCGGTTCTTTCTTTCCGCCTTGTGCTCCCCAGTTCGCACAAGTACTAGTTTTAGCCTTTAGGACCTTCCTGCTCTGGTCACTGTCATGCCCGCCATGTCTGATTTGCCGCATGACCCCTGGAGCGGTGTGCACGCGCACCTCATGTCTGCTGTGCTGCAAGATCCCTGGAGCAGTGTGCACGCGCACTGAACTGTCATGTCCGCCATGTCTGGTATGCCGCATGACTCCTAGAGCAGTGTGCACGCGCACCGAACTATCATGCCTGTTATGTCATGCTGTAAGATCCCTAGAGCAGTGTGCACACTCACCTCAGGACTGTTGTGCTGCAAGATGCCTGGAGCAGTGTGCACGCGCCTCATCTCATGGCCGCACGCCATTGCTAGGTCACCATCCTTCTCTGCTCTGCCTCCAGCGATCATTTTTGTTCCTGGAGCCCCTGATCATGTGACCTTTCCTATGCTCCAGCACTGTCTGATGCAGCAGTCCTCTCTGTATTCCTGGAGCCCCTGATCATGTGACCTTTTCTATGTTCCAGCACTGTCTGACCCAGCTAACCTTTCAGTGTTTCTGGAGCCCCTGATCATGTGACCTTCTTTATGGTCCAGCCCAGTCTGATCTAGCAATGCTCTCTATGATCCTGGAGGATCTGAACCGGAAGTCCTTCTCTGGTCCTGACCCAGAAGTCCAGGTGCTATATCAGACCGCCCCTTCCTATGCTTGGGGCCTGAGTATCGTGTTGCTTCCCTGCATGGCTGCTTGGTCTGCTGGGTCGCTCCCTGTATTCTGTGCCCCTGCACTCTGCCCTGTAGTGCGTCTCTGCACACGCTCTGTGCTTGTACTCTGCCTATTCTCCTGTGCCTTGTCTTGTGTTTTGTCCTTTGTGCCATGTTTTGTCCTTGTTATGCTTTGCCTTGTAGTCCTTCCTGTGTTCTCTGCCTTGCCTGCTTTGCCATGTCTTGCCTTTGCTATGCTTTGCCTTGTGGTCCTTCCTATGTCCTCTGTCTTTGCTTGTTCTTCCTTGCTCTGACCTATGGTGCTCTGTGGTGCCTTCTGGCACATGCACCATTCCTCCTCTCTTACCTGTGGTGCTCTGTGGTGCCTTCTGGCACATGCACCATTCTTGCTCTCTGACCTTTTGTGCTCTCTTGCATATTTCGGGGCTAGTCTCAAGGGTTCCCCCTTGACCCGGCTCTGGGCTTCGGCCTACGCTCCGCTGCTAGCTCCTTTCTCGCTCTGACCTGACTCTGTGTTTCTGCCAACGTTCTGCTCCTTGCCCTGTACCTTGTCTTACCTTGTTTCTCGCCTTGCTTTGCCTTGTTTCTTCGCGTGCCCTTTGCACGTGCTTGGACTTCCTAGCCTCCTGTTTGTGCCTCAGCCGTGCCCGCCTGCTTGTGCCTCAGCCGTGCTCGTCGGCCAGTGACAGCTGTGTCGCCTGTTATGCCTCAGCCGGGTTCGCTAGAGTCTTGCCCGACCAGCTAGCCAGTTCCCCAGCCGTGCGCTCTGTGCTTCTTTGCACCCACGCTGTCTCTGCACTGGACTTTGCGTGCTTCTCTAATAGCACGCGCAGGCCCTAGCCTGCTCCTTGGCATACCTCCCCTGTGCTTCTGTAAAAGTACGCGCAGGTCTTGCCATGTACCCTGTCGTGCCCTCTTGCACGCACAGGCCCTAGCCTATACCCTGTCCTGCCCTCTTGCACGCACAGGCCCTAGCTTGTACCTTGTCGTGCCCTCTTGCACGCACAGGCCCTAGCCTGAACCCTGGCGTGTCTCTTAGCATGCACCCTGACTTGAACCTGACCCTGGTGTGTCCCTCAGCACGCGCAGGACCTTGCCTTGAACCCTGACCCTGGCGTGCCCCTCTGCACGCGCAGGACTCTGCCTTGAACCCTGTCCCTGGCGTGTCCTTCGGCACGTGCAGGACCTTGCCTTGGACCCTGGCATGTCCCTACACACGCACCTTGTCTTGTATGTTGGACCTTTAACCCTGGCGTGTCCCCTAAGAGATAATCCTTTAATCGTCCCACCATGGGTAAATTCAGAGCATTACAGCAGCAAGGCAGGAACAAGTACAGATACAGATGCATAAAGGCATTACATTGACAGTAGGTAGGTACATATACGAAAAAAAAAGATATAACCGGACTATCACAACTTTGGATCTATCAGTTCACTGTTTAGGTCGTTCTCCGTTTTGGACAGTGCTGGTTATACAGCCTAACTGCAGCAGGAAGGAAGGACTTTCGATAGTGCTCCCTCACATTTAGGATGAAGTAGCCGGTCACTGACAGTACTGCACATCTTTGTCACAGTCTCATGCATGGGATGGGAATCATTCTGCACCATGTAGCTCACCTTGGCCAGTATCCTCCTGTCGCCTACTTCCTGAACTGGATCAAGGGGGCATCCCTGGACAGAGCTGGCCCTTCTAATCAGTTTGTCCAGCCTATTCCTGTCCCTGGTTGATATGCCACTACCCCAGCACGCCACACCAAAGAAGATGCCTGATGCCACAACAGAGTTGAAGAAGGATGCAAGGAGTGCCCCCCTAACTCTGAAGGCTCTCAGCCTTCTGAGCAGATAAAGCCTACTGTGGCCCTTCCTGTACACTGCATCCAAGTGATGGGCCCAGTCAAGCTTATTATTGAGGATCACACCAAGGTACTTATAGGTGTTGACTATCTCAATGTCATTTCCCTGAATGTTCACCACTACTGGTGGATTTTTTTTCCCTTGCAAAAGTCCACCACCAATTCCTTGGTCTTCCCGGAATTAATCCTAAGGTGGTTCCTCTGACACCACTCCACAAAAGCTTGATTAGTATCTCTGTACTCTCTTTCATCTCCTCCTGTGAAGAGGCCTACTATTGCAGAGTCATCAGAATACTTCTGCAAGTAGCAGCTAGATGAGTTGCACTTAAAATCTGCAGTGTACAGTGTGAAGAGAAAAGGGGCAAGAACTGTACCTTGAGGTGCCCCTGTATTGCAGATCACTGTGTCTGACACACTGTCCCGAACCTTTACAAACTGAGGTTGGTTCGTGAGGTAGTTAAGGATCCAGGTGGAGAGTTGGAGGTCCACGCCAACAAGGCCCAGCTTGTCTCTCAGTAGACCTGGCTGTATGGTATTAAAAGCACTAGAGAAATCGAAGAACATTATTCTCAGTGTTCCCAGGTTTCTCCAGGTGAGAGAGAGTCCTATCTAGAAGGTGGATAAAGGCATCATCCACTCCAATGCCCGGCCTGTAGGCAAACTGGAGAGGGTCCATATCCGAGCTCACTAGAGGACGGAGACGTGTGAGAACCAATCTCTCTAGTACCTTCATCAGGTGTGATGTCAATGCTACAGGTCTATAGTCATTAAGGTCTTTCGGATAAGGTTTCTTCGGAACTGGTACCACACACGATAATTTCCACAGTTGTGGTACTATACCTATTCTCAGGCTCATATTGAACAGATATGTAATGATCTCACTCAGCTGGTGCCCGCAGGTTTTGATTAGCCTTGCACTGATGCCGTCAGGACCTGCAGCCTTCAAAACTTTGATCTTATCCAGTTCTTTTGCAACCTAGGTACTTGTGAAGAACAGACCCTGGCTCAGTTGACAAGTTGCAGCAGGGGGGTGAGGTTATTGTAGCAGAGAGGTGTGAATGGTATGCAGGAGCAGCCAGTGTGTGATTTAAATCTGTTAAAGAATAGATTAAGTTCATTAAGCCCCTCTTTATCTACAACCATCCTGGAGACAGTCTGTCTATGCCCAGATATAGACTTTAGACCCTCCCAGACTTCATGAATCCTTTTCTGTGACAATTTCAGTTCAATTTTTCTCTTATAATTGGCTTTTCCCTGCCTAATTCCCAACACGCGCACCATGTCTTGTACTTTGCACGTTGTACCAGGTGTGTTCCCTAGACACACACACCTTGCTCTGGACCTTGGTGTGGCTCTAGCACGCACCCTGCCTGGAACCTTGCCTTGGAGCTCGGTGTGTTCCCTAACACACACCATGTCTGAAGATCTGTTGTGCCTCCTTGCCTGTACCCTGGTTTGCCTGCAGGATTCCTGGAACCTGCCATCACTGCCAGAGATCGTAAGCATGAAGACTATGGCCTGATGTCCGGAGCTGATGTCCGCAGCCTGATGCCCTGATCCTTGCCAGCTGTCCGGAGTCCGATGCCATCGTGTCCTTGCCGGTAACCGGGCTTACCTTCTGGCACGTACCATGCCATGGACCTTGGCGTGCCACGCACGCACCTTGCTGTGTTTGCCTGTTATCATGTTTTGCACTTAATGTTATCCTGAGTTTGCCTTAATGAAGATACCTTGAATTCACGTATTGTCTAGTTTCCTGCACATTCCTTGTCGTCAGACACTCATATTGTGTCTTCCTTGAGCTGGCCGTCTGGTTCCAACAGTCGTGGTGGCTCACCCCCTTGGTCTTGCCCCTGACACTCCCTGTATAGGGGGTGGTTTCTCACAAGGTCAGCTCGCCCTCGGTGGGTGGGTGCCACAACCCAGAGGGTCCACTCTAAAGAAAAAGTCGACTCAGCTGAAGCTGACTCGTCACAGTCACGTCCTGGTCTGTGTCTCTGCACACTGTTTCTGGCTGCTACTTTCTCCGTCCCTCCACTTCTGGAGAGTGTGCTCGGTAAACAGTCTTCTTCGGTACTGCTCTCTCGCTCTGTCTCTCTCTCTGTGTCTCTCTCTGTCGTGTATGCACCGCCCACACTGACTCCTGACACATGGAAGATGTGTAGTCTAAAGAGATCATGCTTTTGTTTTAACTAAATAATGAGTGATCTGGAGCACTACAATGACATGAAAAAGTTTGGGCATCCCTGGTCAAAATAACTGTTCTTGTCAACCATTGAGCAAGTTGAACATAAAATGACTTCTAAAATGCCTAAAGTTAAAGATGGTGTAAGGAGGAAGATCGGGCTGCGGGTACCTCCATCATGCTGGGTCCGGAACTGTTGAGGCTGCGTCCAGTGTTGCCGGGGGAAAGAATGAGGAGCCGGACAGGTCCCATGACCCGGAGAGATGGGGCATGACTAGGTCGGACAGTGAGCAGGAAGCGCGGCAAAGAGTTTTCCCGCCGGCAGAGCGGAAGCAGGTGTGCGGTGCGCTCCGCAGCGTGAGACATCGTGGAGTCGTGCCCCGGCAAAGCTTGCGCGATCACTCTAGTAAGTCAGAGAGTGTGCAGAGTGCCGCGCGCCAGGCTAAGTTGACTGCAGTGTTCGTGCAGAGGAACGGGTGCCAGGTGCAGGACCCTGAGGTGCGTTCCCTATTATTGACAAACACGTAGCAGCACACGTGTTGGACAGAGTCTCCTTCAGCACTCCCCATTTTTGCTGTACAGATTTATGGACTCAGCGGGCAAAACCGGTGACCGCCAGAGCGTGGACTGTGATTTGTGGATTTCACCTGAGAACACCACGCCTGCCAATGCCGGTATTCCAACTCCCATCAGACTGTGTGTGGATAAAGACCAGAGAAGACGAAGATGAGTGCTGTTTAAATACCAGACTGTCGTGTTAACCCTTTAATTCCTTTGTTTTACTGTTTACTAACTCCCTGCGAGAGACCATTGTCATTCTTTTTGTTAAAACTTAAATAACCTTGGTATACAGCATTGTTCTGCAATCCCTGCGTTACTACATTCCTGTACCTGCTTACAATGACACATTTTCTTTGCATTTTAGGCAAAAAATATATTTACAGCTTTTTAAATATTACAAAAATGAAGAGGGCTAATGCGAAAGTGTGGGCACGCTGCATGGTTAGTATCTGGCAGCACCCCCTTTTTGAGAGTATCACAGCTTGTAAATTCTTTTGGTAGCTAGTCAAGAGTCTTTCAATTATTTGAGGGATTTTCATCCATACTTCCTTGGAAAATTCTTCCCGTTCTGTGAGATTCCTGGGTTGTCTTGCTATTTTGAGGTCTAGCCACAGATTTTCAATGGTCAGGGGACTGTGAGGACCGTTGTAAAACCTTCAGCTTGCACCTTTTGAGGTAGTTTATTGTGGATTGTCATGTGTTTAGGATCATTATCCATTCGTAGAAGCCATCCTCTTTTTAGCTTCAGCTTTTTTACAGATGTTATGTTTGCATCAAGAATTTGTTGAAATTTCATTGAATCCATTCTTCCTTCTGCCTATGAAATGTTCAGCGTGCCATTGGCTGCAACAGAACCCCAAAGCATGACGATTGATCCTCCCAATGATTAATGGTTTCGTAGCATAGCTACTGGGGGGGGCAGAGGAGGCCGTCGCTCCGGGTCCTGTCACATGAACGGGCCCACAGAGAGTTGCTTCCACTTCAGACAAGGCAGAACACGGCACAGGAGGAAAACAGTAAAATGTCTGCTCCCCTGCCTGACGGAAATTCTGCACACTGGTAGAACAGTGGTCAGTTGTAGTCTCTCCCTCCTGCACTGTACGGTGCAGGCTTACTGACCTGTCACCTGAGAAACTTCTGCCAGGCTGCAATTTTCTTCACTCCATGCTAGCTCGGATTGACTCGGTGCAGGCACGCTGTGTTCTCATGGCACATGTGTCCACTCAGATACTTCCTAGTCCTGCTGCAAATCTAAGGGGGGTGATGCTGTTATGGACAGCAAGAGACACACTGCTACTTTGAGACCACACCCCCTTGTTTGATGTGTTGGCATGTTCTGCTCCCCCTGAAAAAGACTATTATGAACTGCCCAAGACTGAAGAGGGGAGGAGCTGAGTCTGTGAGAGAGACGGAGAAGGAAGCTGCTCCTGAGAACGGTTATGCTTGTAGCTGTGAAAAGGGTCTCACAGCCCGGGATGTATTGGACTTGTGAAATTGAACAGACCCTTCGGGTGTAGCAAAGGTGGCTGTCCTGTGCTATTTTGAGAAGCCACAAAGAGACCTAAAAAGGGATTTACAGTTTCCAGGAGCACCTCCAGGACCCTGAAGCAAGGAGAAGACCACATTTTACTTATCTACCAGACCGTTGTGCTCATCACCGTACCGGACTATTATGTTCAGTCCCAGGGCCCCCCAAGTCCCCAACATTACCGTGAGTTTGCTCCCATTTGTGCACATGTCAGGGCCTAGTGTAGGCTTCAATAGACAGAACATGGTAGCCATGTGGCCTGTTTAGTAGAGGCCAGGGAGGTTATATGTAGAGTAGCATCATTCTTTGTTCATTGTTTGGATTTGCCTGTGTGAAATATATTGATCCTGTAATAGTTGGAGCTCCGTGCTATTTGACAGCCCAGCTAAAGAATACAAACTCTTGTAAATGTATCTTTTGCCACTGCATACCCCTGTTTGCACCTTCCTTATCCACTTCATTCCTTGCCTTCCAATAAATTTACCCTTTGTTGTTTGTGCCTCACCTTGTGTACCGTAGTCTCCCTGCACCGTGGTGGTTCCCCGGCCATCGCTTAACAAACTTCATTGGTAAGAGGGGATGGAATGTATTGGATTGCTTAAATGAAGGCATGTTATGGTCACTGGGGGTGAATATAAGACAATGGGGTATTGTGGGGGATGGGGTACAGGGTACTGGTGGGTGAATGTGAGGATTAGGGTATTGTGGGGGAGGGGGAAAGGACACGGGGGGATTGTGAGAACATGAGGGTAATGTGGGAGCTGAGGTGGGGGACAAAGCACTGGGGGGTGAATGTGAGCAGAAGGGGTACTGACAGGGCACTGGGGAGCTTATTATAATACTGTTTTATTAGGATATTATATGCACTCCATCACATGTCATAGTTGCTGTCTGGGGAGGTAGGGGCCTTTTTATACTTACCAGCTAGGTCTTTTATGAGTATTAGTATAAGAAGCCCCCATATAGTTGTAGTACATGGGCCGACTGGCGGTGGTCCCCTTCGGCTGTGGAACAGACTGGAGACAGACGCAGAAATCCGTTCAATCAGGTCCAAACTTTGAGTGTCCTCTTGACATCCACAGCAGACAAAACAGCTTCTGCTCCCTGGCCTGGGTGCCTGTCACCTTCCTTCTGCTTCTGTTAGAGAAGACCCCTGGGTTCCTTCACTGTGGCTGCCGTTGGTCCCACGGCCACAGCGCTTCCCCCGTCCGAGTCTGCCTGCTGCAACACCTATTCACTCTTCGGTGTCCAGCCGTCCTGTACCCCAGACCTCCGTTAGTCACTGCCGTTCCATCCTGCAGCTGTCCTCCCAGGGCGACCCCCTTCTCCGCATAACTGTCTCTTTCTCTTCTGTCTTTCCTGAGCTTCTCCTTCCTCCGTCCTCTCCTCAGCTCTTCCCGCTTTTCTCTTCCTCCTGGTTGTCTGCCCTGCCCCTGGGACTCTCCTTTCTTATTTCATTTGATCTTAGTGGGTTCATTTTGATTCACAGGAGTAGCCTTGGGACAGGTAGCTTGTACCTGGGAAGTTAGATTTTTTTTTTTTTTTTCCCTCTTTTCCTTCCAAATGAGTGCAAATATATATATTTTTTTTCTTTTGCCTTGTCCTTATTATTGCCTTGCCCTCATGTCTCCTTCCTACCCATTTGTTTTGATGCAGCTTCTTGCTCTTGTAACATGAGACATACTGGAAAGTTTGGCCTGTCATTCTATGCTGGTGGTTGAGGGAGGGGTGGCAGTTTCAAGGTCCTCCGAAGTTGAGTATCTCATACACACTATGGCTCGTATAATATTTTGAACGTTAGGGGTCTCAATTCCCCCATAAAAAGGAGGCTCGCTCTTCAGGAAATTAAATCTCGGAGGGCTGATAGTCTTCTTACAGGAGAATCATTTTGATAAATCTGGTACCTTCACGCTTGCCTTTTAACTCCTTCCCTGTTTCCTATTCTACCTTCAACAATAACAAGAAGGGTGGAATGGCAATATTGATATCTTTGGACTGTCCATTGCTGGTGAATAAAGCACACATTGATCTGGGGGTAGGTTTGTGGTTTTAGAAGCTTAACTGATAGACCTGTCATGGCCAGATCAGATTCTTTAATTAGGATGGTGAGGGATTTTAGGAAATTAATCAGGGCTAATACCTTGTTTGATTCGTGGAGAAATGAACACCCTAGGGATAGGGCCTATTCATTTTACTCTCCTCTCTCATCATACCCACACCAGAATTGATTTCTTTTTTGCTAATATAATAACCCTTAGGATGATTAAGATGGTTGAGATGGGTCAAATCACCTGGTCTGATCACGCCCCGATTGTACTTGACATCAAATCCACTCAACTGTACACAAGGGCTTGTCATTGGAGGTTGAATAAGTTCTTAATTAAGGACCCATCTATCCGGAAGACCCTACTGGACCATCTCGACGACTTCTTTCAAATCAATGAGGGCTTAGTTTCCTCACCTTCAGTTCTGTGGTTAGCCCATAAGGCCGTTATGAGGGGTTGTTGTATCAAGGAGGGTTCTAGACTAAAAAAGAATGCTAAATTTGAATTCAGCAAACTAACCTTTCAACTAGCCAAAGTAAGTTGGCCTTTTCGCCCTCATTGAGGGTACTGAGGAAGGTAGTAGGAATAAGAAATAGCCTAAAAGATCTTTCTATGCTTAAAGTTGAAAAACTACAGTACTTCTGTATACAAAAGTACTATGAAAAAGGTAATAAGGCCCACTCACTATTGGCTAGGTTATTGAAGGAGAGTGCTTTGTCCTCTCATCCCCAGGTCCTTAGAGGAGCTGATGGCACGATCCATTACAATCCAACTGAAATCTCAAATTTAGTTTTTAATTTCTTTCGCAAATTGTATAACCTTCAGGATACCACCCCTTTAAATAGGGCTGAGGGAGATAGAGTTGAAAAATTTTCTATCAAATTTATACCTTCCAGTCCTACCCCATGAGGCTTTGTTGTCTCTTGGTCAACCACTAACCCAAGAGGAGATTGTGGGCATCTTGAAGGATCTTCCATTGGGCAAGTCTCACAGAGGGGACGGGTTGAAATATTTATATTACAAAACTTTCCCAGAGGAGCTTTCCCCTTACATGGTTAAACTATTTAATTCCTTCCTGGAGCGTTTTCCCATACCAGACACGTTATCACACTCTTATTTAGTTCTTATTCCAAAAACTGGCAGAGTCCCCTTAGACTGCTCAAATTATAGACCAATTGCATTACTTAATTTCGACCTAAAATTTTCACCTGCATATAGGCCAGTAGGCTTAATAACTGGTTACCTCAACTTATTAGATCAGGTGGGGTTTGTCCCTAATCGACAGGGAGGAGATAACACTAGAAGGGCAGTAGATTTAATTGAGGTTTCTAAAAGAAACAATTCACAGTTCATCTTATTGAATTTAGATGTGGAAAAGGCATTTGACCGCTTAAATTGGTCCTTTTATGTTTGAGACTTTAACCCCTTTCTGACATATGATGTACTATCCCGTCCAGGTGACCCGGGCCTGTATGACTGTGAACGGGACAGTATGTAATACTGATCAGCCGCGCTTACGAGGGGAGTGTGGCTGATCGCGTCCGGGTGTCGGCTGATTATTACAGCTGACACCCAGCACTATGTGCCAGGAACAGTCAGGGTCCGCTCCCGGCATTTTAACCCCCAGCACACTGCGATCAAACATGATCGCAGCGTTCCAGTGGCATAGGGAAGCATTGGGCAGGGAGGGGGCTCCCCTGCGTGCTTCCCTGAGACCCTCAGAACAACGCGATGTGATAGCGTTGTTCCGACAACCCGCTCTCTGCAGGCCCCCTGGATCCAAGGTGGCCACGGGGTCCTTCCGAGTCCTGCAGGGAGGTGGCTTGTCAGTGCCTGCTGAGAGCAATCTGACACTATATAGTGATGTCCCATCCTGGGACAAAGTTAAAAAGTTTAAAAAAAAAATTACATGTGTAAAAATTCCTAAATAAAGAAAAAAAATAGAATATTGCTCCAAAATATACATTTCTTTTTGTAAATAAAAAAACAAACAAAAGTACACATTTAGTATCGCTGTGTCCGTAATGACCCGCCCTATAAAACTGTCCCACTAGTTAACCCCTTTAGTGAACCCCTTAACCCCTTTAACCCCGAGGGTGGTTTGCACGTTAGCCAATTTTTACAATTCTGACCACTGTCCCTTTATGAGGTAATAACTCTGGAACGCTTGCATGGATCCCAGTGATTCTGACATTCTTTTCTCGTGACATATTGTACTTCATGTTAGTGGTAAAATTTCATTCATATAACTTGTGTTTATTTGTGAAAAAAAAAAATGGAAATTTGGGAAAATCTCGAAAATTTTACAATTTTCCAACTTTTAATTTTTATGCCTTAAAATCACAGAGATATGGCACACGAAAAACTTAAGTAACATTTCTCACATGTTTACCTTACATCAGCACAATTTTGGAACCAACATTTTTTTTTTTTTTTTTTTTTATGTAAAAGTTGTAAGGGTTAAAGGTTGACCAGCGATTTCTCATCTTTACAACCCTTTTTTTTTTTTTTTTTTTTTTTTTTGGGACCACATCACATTTGAAGTCACTTTGAGGGGTCTATTTGATGGAAAATACCCAAAAGTGACACCATTCTAAAAACTGCACCCCTCAAGGTGCTTAAAACCACATTCAAGAAGTTCATTAACCCTTCAGGTGCGTCACAGGAATTTTTTGAATGTTGAAAAAACCAACATTAAACTATTGTCACAAAAAAATAACTTTCAGGTCCAATTTTTTTTATTTTACCAAGGGTAACAGGAAAAATTGGGCTGCAAAAGTTATTGTGCAATTTGTCCTGAGTACGCTGATACCTGATATGTGAGGGGAACTACTTTTTTGGCGCATGGCATATCTCGGAAGGGAAGAAGCGCAGTTTGACGTTTTCAACACAAAATTGGCTGGAATTGAGATCGGACGCCATGTCGTGTTTCGGAAGCCCCTGATGTGCCTAAACAGTGGAAAGCCCCCACAAGTGACCCCATTTTGTAAACTATACCCCCCAAGGAACTATCTAGATATGTGGTGAGAACTTTGAACACTCAAGGGCTTCACAGAAGGTTATAACGTAGACCCGTGAAAATAAAAAAAAACATATTTTTTCCACAAAAATGATCTTTTCACCCCCAATTTTAATTTTCCCAAGGAAAACAGGACCCCAAAAGTTATTGTGCAATTTGTCCTGAGTACGATGATGCCCCATATGTGGGGGTAAACCACTATTTGGGCGCGTGACAGAGCTCGGAAGGGAAGGAGCACCGTTTGACTTTTTAAACACTTAATTGACTTGAAGCCATATCGCATTTGGAGAGCCCACAAGTGACCCCAAGGAACTTATCTAGACATGTGGTGAGTACTTTGAACCCCCAAGTGCTTCACAGAAGTTTATAACACTCGGGCGTGAGAATAAAAAAATCATATTTTTTCCACAAACATGATCTTTAAGTCCCCAATTTTTTTTATTTTCCCAAGGGTAACAGGAAAAATTGGACCCCAAAATTTGTTGTCCAATTTGTCCTGAGTACACTGATACCCCACTGTATGGGCACACATTGGGACTCGGAAGGGAAGTAGTGTCGTTTTGGAATGCAGACTTTGATGGAATGGTCTGCATGTGTCATGTTGTGTTTGGAGAGCCCCTGATGTGCCTAAACAGTGGAAACCCCCCCAATTCTAACTCCAACCCTAACCCCCAACACCCCTAACACTAGCTCTAACCCTAACAGCTCTAACCCGAACACACCCCTAACCTTAACCCCAACACACCCCTAACGCTACCCCTAACCCTAACACACCTCCAGCCCTAACCCTAATGGAAAAATGGAAATACATTTTTTTTAATTTTATTATTTTTCTTAATTAAGGGTGTGATAAAGGGGGGTTTGATGTACTATTTATAGCGGGTTTTTATGTTTGGCACGCTAAAAGACGCTTTTTATTGTAAAAAGTTTTTGCATCACCACATTTTGAGAGCTATAATTTTTCCATATTTTGACCCACCGAGTCATGTGAGGTCTTATTTTTTGCGGGACGAGTTGACGTTTTTATTGGTACCATTTTCGGGCACGTGACTTTTTTTGATCGCGTTTTATTCTGATTTTTGGGATGCAGAATGAACAAAAACCAGTATTTCATGAATTTCTTTGGGGGGGGAGCGTTTACACCGTTCTGCGTGTGGTAAAATTGATAAAGCTGTTTTATTCTTTGGATCAGTAAGATTACAGCGATACCTCATTTTATATAATTTTTTTGTGTTTCGGCGCTTTTATACAATAAAAACAATTTTATATAAAAAATATTTTTCATCGCTTTATTCTGCGAGCTATAACTTTTTTTTTTTTTTTTCGCTGATGAACGCTGTATGGAGGCTCGTTTTTTGCAGGACAAGATGATGTTTTCAGCAGTACCATGCTTATTTATATTCGTCTTTTTGATCGCATGTTATTGCACTTTTTGATCGGCGGTATGATGATAAAGCATTGTTTTTTGCCATGTTTGTTTTTTTTTTCACTAAAGGGGCTACCTAGACAGTTTTATAGGGTGGGTCGTTACAGATGCGGTAATACTAAATGTGTTTTTGTCTTTGTTTTGTTTTTTGTTTTTTTTTGTTTTTTTACAAAAAAAATGCACTAGGGAATTTTTTTTATTTAGCATTTTTTTTTAAATTATTTTCACACATGATTTTTTTTCTTTATCTTTACGTTAATGTCCCCACCTGGGACAATATAATAAAGTGTCAGATCGCTGATCTGACACTTTGCAGTGCACTGTGTCAGATCAGCGATCTGACAGGCACTGAGGAGGCTTTCTCAGCAGGCACTGAGAAAGCCTCCTCCCTGCAGGACCACGAAGGCCCCCGCCGCCATATTGGTCTGGGGGCCTGCCCCCCTTTCTGCGCGATTCTTCCCTGTGCCCCCGGTACACTGCAATCATGTTTGATCGCAATGTTCCCTGGCACATAGTTCCGGGTGTTAGCTGTGATTATCAGCTGACGCCCGACCACGATCATTGCTTATGATGTACTATCCCGTCCATGGGATTTAAGTCCCAGGTCACCTAGACGGGATAGTATGTCAGATGGCAGAAAGAGGTTAAAAAAAGACAAAAAAAAACAATACTTTATCATACCGCCGAACAAAAAGTGGAATAACACGCGATCCAGAAAGATGGATATAAATAAACATAGTACCGCTGAAAACGTCATCTTGTCCCGCAAAAAACGAGCCGAACACAGTCATCAGCCAAAAAATAAGTTATAGCTCTCAGAATAAAGCAATGCAAAATTTTTTTTTTTATATATATATAAAATTGTTTTTATTGTATAAAAGAGCCAAAACATAAAGTGTCACTGTAATCGTAATAACCCAAAGAATATAACTGCTTTATCAATTTTTACCACACGTGGAATGGTATAAACGCCCCCCCCCCCCCAAAAAAAAATAAAAAAAAAAAATTCATGAAATGCTGGCTTTTGTTCATTTTGTCTCACAAAAATGTTATGTACCCAAAAATGGTACCAATAAAAACGTCAACTCCTCCCGCAAAAAATAAGACTTGCAAGACTCTATGTTCAAAATATGGAAAAAATTATAGCTCTCAAAACGTGGTGATGAAAAAACGTTTTTTGCAATAAAAATCGTCTTTTAGAGCGTGACAGCTGCCAAACATAAAAACTCGCTATAAATAGTAAATCATACCCCCCCTTTATCGCCCCCTTAGGGCAAAAAAATAAAAAAAATTGATTTCAATTTTCTTGTTAGGGCTTTAGTTAGGGTTGGGGCTAAATTTAGGGTTGGGTTGGGGATAAATTTAGGGTTGGGTTGGGGCTAAATTTAGGGTTGGGGCTAAATTTAGGGTTGGGGCTAAATTTAGGGTTGGGGCTAAAGTTAAGGTTAGGGGTTGTTGGGGTTGGGTTGGAGTTAGAATTGGGGGGTTTCCACAGTTTAGGCACATCAGAGGCTCTCCAAACGCGACAAGCGTCTGATCTCAATTCCAGCCAATTCTGCATTGAAAAAGTCAAACTGTGCTCCTTCCTTTCCAAGCACTGCCATGCGCCAAAACAGTGGTTTATTGTTGTGAATTCTTTCTGGGATCCCTCTGGTGGTTATTGAAGGTGGTGGAGCTGGTCAGATTGACAGAGGCTTGCCACCTGATAATGATGATGACGAGTGGAGATCTGGGGTTTCTGACTGGTGTATTTAAGACAGCTGACTTCCTTCAATCCCTGCTGGTGATTTTCTTCCTGTGCCTTCTCATGTCTCCTGCTCTATTCCTGCATGGTTCAGCGAGGTGGCTCATTTGCTAATCTTTTTGCATTTGATCTAGTTTTGTCTATCTCTGCTTTGTGTGGGTCAGCTTGCTCCTCCTGGGGCTGTGCTGGATCACCGCCCATATGTTGCTGCTTGTGTCAGTTTGTTTTGTCCCCTGTTATATTGGTCTCTTTTTGCCTTGCTTTCAGTATATACCAGAGTGCTGATATAGTGGGGGCGAAGTCGTGCGACGTCAGTGTTTTTTGTGCATCAGACGTGTTGGATTTTCAGTTTTTTTTTGTGTGAATGCAGACAGTGTCTTTCCTTTCCTGTCTAGTCAGTTTGGGCCCCATCACTTTCTCAGCCTATTTTCCTGCCTGCGTATGTGTTTTCATCTTGTCTCACCGACAATATATGTTTGGGGGCTGTCTATTCCTTTGGGGTCTGCTCCGGGGCAGTTTAGATTTCACCTTTCTTGCTGTAGGCTGAGTTAGTTCTCCGGCCGTGCCGAGGCATCTAGGGCATCGTAGGTACACTCCACGGTTACTGCTAGTTGTGTGGATAGGATCCGGGGTCTGCAATCCGCTTAGTTTCCAACCTCTCTGGTTTTCTGTGGCTTGGCCTGGTCCTGTTATCCTCCTCGGTGACCCGTTCATAAGTTTACCCCCACACACTGGGTATCAGCGTACTTAGGACAAATTGGAAAATGACTCTTGGGGTCCAATTTCTTCTGTTACCCTTGGGAAAATGAAAAACTGGGGATTAAAAGATCATGTTTGTGGAAAAAATATTTTTATTTTCATGCTCAGGCGTTATAAACTTTAGTGAAACACCTGGGGGTTAAAATTTCTCACCACACATCAAGACAAGTTCCTTGGGGGGTCTAGTTTCCAAAATGGGGTCACTTGTGGGGTTTTCCACTATTCAGGCACATCAGGGGCTCTCCAAATGCAACATGGCGTCCAATCTCAATTCCAGCCAATTTTGCGTTGAAAGTCAAACGGCGCTCCTTCCCTTCCGAGCTCTGCCATGCGCCCAAACAGTGGTTTACCCCCACATATGTGGTATCAGCGTACTCAGGACAAATTGCACAATAACTTTTGGGGTCCAATTTCTCCTATTACGCTTGGGAAAATAAAAAAATGGACCTGAAGTAATTTTTTTTTTTTTTTTTTTGTGAAAAGTTAAATGTTCATTTTATTTTTTTTAAACATTCAAAAAACTCCTGTGAAGCACCTGAAGGGTTAATAATCTTCTTGAATGTGGTTTTGAGCACCTTGAGGGGTGCAGTTTTTAGAATGGTGTCCCTTTGGGGTATTTTCTATCATATAGAACCCTCAAAGTGACTTCAAATGTGATGTGGTCGCTAAAACAAAAATAAAAAGAGAAATCGCTGGTCAACTTTTAACCCTTATAACTTCCTAACAAAAAAATGGTTTCCAAAATTGTACTGATGTAAAGTTAACATGTGGGAAATGTTACTTATTAAATATTTTGTGTGATATATCTGTGATTTAAGGGCAAGAAAATTCAAAGTTGGGAAACTACTAAATTTTCCCAAAATTTCCATTTATTTTTTTTTCACAAATAAACCCAAGTCGGATCAAAGAAAGTTGACCACTATCTTGAAGTACAATACGTCATGAGAAAACCATGTCAGAATGACCAGGATCCATGGAAGCGTTCCATAGTTATTGCCTCAAAACGGGACAATGGTCAGAATAGTAAAAATTGGCCTGGTCATTAACATGCAAACCACCCTTGGTAAAGTGGTTAAAGATATTTGGAATTTCGGGTGCCTTCATGACAGCCATTAGTGCATTTTATAGCACTCCCTAGTACTCAATTAAATTGCTTTTCCGCGCTTCTCCTTCGTTTACTATCTCAAATGGCATTCGGCAGGGCTGCCCTTTATCGCGCCTACTATACGTCCTGTGCATAGAATCCTTTGTGGAAATGATACGACAAAACCCTAGTATATTAGGAGTTGAGTTTGGGAACAAAGTGTTTAAAATTTCTTTATTTGCAGACGATTTTCTTTTAACTCTAAACAACATGTTACACTGCCTAATCTTATGAAATATGGGGACCTGCCAGGCTATAAATTGAACATCTCTAAAACGGAAGCTCTGCCACTAAGTTTCACACCTGATATATTTGATCATTTAAAGTTCAGATGGAAGTCTGAGGCTATTAGGTATTTAGGGGTTAACATGTCTTCCTCTTACAGAAATCTATCTGCATGCAATTTCTTGTCACTTCTGGGTGAGCTGAGGAGACTGATGGTTAGGTGGATGCCACTTCTCACTCTCACTGATAGGCTGTATAGCATCAGTCAAAATGTCTCTCCTTCCTAAGCTGCTTTATTAATTTGAAACTCTACCGGTTAAGGTTTCTATGAGTTAACTCAAGGCCCTTCAAGTGTGCATAATGAGGTTCTTTTGGAATGATAAGCACCACCGAATATCCAAGCGAGTCCTTGTCTCCCATAAGTCGCAAGGAGGGTCTTTCAGTCCCGGACGTTGTTAAGTATTATTGAGCGGCTCATTTGTGTAGGATGCCGTCGTGGACTTCATTGTGGGCTTACAACAAGTGGTCAGAGAGAAAAATTATGGATGATTCCTATCCATCCAAACGTGTTACTGTGGTCAACTTCATCAGCTAAAATAAGTTTTTGTTGGGCCCTATTCAGTTCATGAGGGAGGGTTGCACCACATGTTTGAAAAAGTATACCCTGACTTCCCCTAATTCACCTATGATTTCTTTCTTTCTTTCTTTCATATATCAGCCTTTGATACCGAATAGTCTGGAATCTGTATTGGTCCATCTGTGGATTTCTGCGGGATTATTCAGGTTTGTCGATTTGGTGGACGGGGACACACCGGAGCTTCTTTTGTTTGATACCATCAATTCTAAACTTGAAATTTCTAACACAGAGTTCGTCCAGTGCCTGCAAATCAGACATTTTGCCTTTTCGCTTTTAGGTGGTTTGATGGTGTCTATGCCTACTGATTTTGAGAGAATCTGCAAAAAGTGCACGTCAACCAAAGGTTTAATTTCGGATTTATACCGGATACTAAATCAGGAGGGCCAACAACTTAAACACCCTTACATGAGTAGATGGGAATATATTCTGGGGAGAAGTCTATCACCCCAGTGTTGGCAGACCATATGGGAATAAGCGTCCAAGTCCTCTTTGTACCCTCTACAAGAAAAATCAGTATAAAATATTAGCGTTTTGGTATCATACCCCTGACTAACACCACAGATTGAACCCCCAACTCTCACATTTTTGCTGGCGTTGTGGGTCTGAGGTGGACACCCAATACCACATTTTTTTGTCTTGTATCGAGATTGTGGGTTTTTGGGATGAAGTGAGAATCTTGATAAATGGGGTTCTCTACGTGGAGGTGGGGCTTGATCTGGCCTTCTATTTGCTTAGGCTGCGTTCACACGTTGCGTTTTTTTGCGGCGGTTTTTGATGCGTGATTTTGCTGCGAAAATGCAAAAAAAAGCATCCCATGCAATCCTATGGGATTCCGCAATGCTGTGCTAATGCTGCGGATTTTCCCGCGGCGGAATGGCATCGTGGAAAAATGCGCATCATGCTTGTTAATTTTGCGGAATCGCGGCAATTCCGCCCACATAGGAATGCATTGTTCTGCTTACTTTCCGCATGTGGCTGTGCCCACCATGTGGAAAGTAAGCAGAATATTTGCGGATGGTACCCAGGGGGTGGAGGAGAGGAGACTCTCCTCCAGGCCCTGGGGACCATATCACTGTAAAAAATAGAATTAAAATAAAAAAACGGGTTATATTCACCTTCCAGTGTCCCGTGCAGCCTTACCGATGCTCCTGCCAACTCCCGTTCCCAGTAATAACTACGTCATCAAAGGTCTCGCAAGGCATTACTGGTAACGGGAGCATCGCGATGATCGGGAACGCTGCACGGGACGTCGGACGGTGAGAAACGCGTTTTTTAAATTTTTTTTTGATTTTTAACATTAGATCTTTTTACTACTGATGCTGCATAGGCAGCCTCAATAGTAAAAAGTTGGTCACACTAGTCAAACACTATGTTTGACTTGTGTGACCAACCTGTCAATCAGTTCTCCAAGCGATGCTACAGATTGCTTGGAAAACGCAAGCATTCTGCAAGCTAACTACGCTTGCAAATCGCTAGTTTTTCCACAGGAAAACCATGGGAATTTAAAATGCGGTTTGCCCGCGGAATGGAATTCCGGAATTCCCGCGGTAACTTCCGCGTGAGTTTCGCAACGTGTGCACATAGCCTTAACATTTCTCCTAAAAGGATGGGAACAAATTCAGCCAGATTACTTCATATTCTTAATGCAGCTAGATATGATTGCCCTTAAGTAGAAGCAGTATTCCCTTCTGTTTCAGCCGCACTTATTGATTAGAATATCTGACATTTGCAGGATAGAGTATATGACGGCTTTGATGGGAGCGAGAGTGGACAGCTTTGACTCTGTTTGGGCCCCGTGGGATTTACCCTGCCTATTCTGCCTTCAGGCATGCTGACACGATGTGCAATCCAGCATACAGCATAAACCACAGCTCTGTCTTCCAAAATAAGCATACTGTTCTCTGTAGTCTAACTTGTTTATTTGTGATGAGTATAGAACATGCGCGGTAAAACAGATATGCATTAAGCGGATAACGAATTCAAGTTGGAGAATTAAGATGGAAGACAGGTAGACACGTGCATCCCATGATATACACAGAAGCAAAATGGCCCTTCTTCAACCCAGAATACATTGCTTCCTTCCCACAAGCACTGCTTCAATCCCATAGTGCATTGCTTCTGTTAAAGGCACAGACTATGTAATGCTATCAAAGACACTGCTGTAATTTCAGCCACCACTAGATGGTGCTATAATTAACCCAGCACAAAATACAAACATATTGTCATAATCCATTCTGGATCATGACAGATAAAAGCACATGTAACCTTTTTTATTTTTCCTTAAGCTGTGTGCTTAAGTTTGGTTTTGCCCCGGTGGCCATTAGGATTTTTACACAGTGGTGTTTTTGTTCTAGTTTGCCCCCGGTGGTGGTGAGCATCATTGCACTCTGGTTTCTTTAGTTTAGTGCATGTGATATAAAACAGGTGTGATTGCTGACTCTTACCTATAGAAGAGTGTCAGGTGTTGCAATCACAGTTGGTGATGGTGTTCATTTCAACCATCCTTGGTGGAGTAAGGATCTAGAGCGAGAGGTCCTGGCAGCTCAGTCAGAGCCCTGCTGTGGAAGGAGTCAGAGGGGATTTCCTTGCAGCTCTGACAGAGCTTGGTGGTAGCTATTCAGGAGGAAAGCTGCATTTTGGTGGTGGACTCTGTTGCTGGGAGCAAGAGCAACAGAGCAAAGCTAAGTGGTGTTTCCCTGTCTGTATTTTTCCTGATGTGTATTAGTACAGCGGTGCGGCCAGTGCCTGCATCACCCAGCTCCTTAGCAAGGGATAGGTGTAGGGTGTGCTAGGGTGACAGTTATCCTGATCGGCGCAAACAGTGTGGAACCGGCCTAGGGAATGATAGGAGTGTGAGGGACACTGACTCAGGGGAGTGCAGGAGGTCTCCACGTCCCTGCTCCCTATGGCAGGGCCCACCGTTGTAACTGTTTCCCCTTTCCCCGTGTCTTGTTTTAGTTACCGGCCTGCGGGCCGTGTCACACAGGACAGTTTCACGTGCCGTGTCTTGTTTCAGTTACCGGCCTGCTGGTCACGTCACACAGGACGGGTCCACGTGACACATATTGCTTTATTCAGAGCACATAACACAAACAGACTGCCCTATATCAGAGGGCAGAACACTCCCCGCTTGGCATCAACTGATGCCATTTACAGGCTCTTTAGGCGAAAGCAATAGGATTAGCTCCGCAACTGGTCAGAGGAATAGTTTACTCTCCCCAGCCTTCCACACTTTGACCTCAACCTTGCGCACCTTCTCATCTTTGCTTGGGAACACCTTGGTGATGAGGCCTAGTGGCCACTCATTTCAGTGTGAATGGCTGTCTTTCATGAGCACAATATCACTGGGTTTGATGTTCGGCTTGTCGATCTGCCACTTCTTCCTAGGCTGTAAGGTGGAGAGGTAATGCTTTGTCCATCTGTCCCGGAAAGTATTGGAGAGACTTTGAACTTGTCTCCATTGACGTCTGTAGAGGTCCTTGTTGCTGAATTCTCCCAGTGGAGCACTAGGAGTGTCGGTTTTCTGAGTGAGTAACATGGCGGGAGTGAGAGTGGTTGGATCTTCAGCATCACTGGAGAGTGCAGTCAATGGTCTGGCATTTATGATGGCCAAAACTTCTGCCAAGAATGTAGTCAAACCTTCATGTGTGAGTCTTGTGCTACCGTCTTGCAAGAAGATAGTCTAAGTCTAAGATTCTGCGTGCTATTCCTATCATCCTCTCCCAAGCACCTCCCATGTGAGAAGAGTGTGGTAAATTGAAGGTCCAGGTACATCCCTGTTCACTCAGGTATCTTTCCACACTGGTAATATCTAGGTTGGAAGGAATTTGGAGTTCTTTCACTGCTCCTACGAAATTTGTGCCTCTGTGAGAGCGAATGTGTTTCACGGTGCCTCTAACGGCAATGAAGCGTTGGAGTGCATTTATGAAACTTGATGTGTCCATGGATTCAGTCACTTCGATGTGGACCGCTCTGATGGACATGCAGGTAAACATAACTGCCAAGCGTTTTGCGTTGGCTTGGACTCTTCTAGTATGCCGTGCAACCACAGACCACGTCCCGAATACATCCAGTCCAACGTTGGTAAAGGGAGGATCCATACTAAGTCTGTCTGATAGGAGATTAGCCATCTTTGGACTTTGAGTCGCGCCGTGGAGTTTGCGTCAAGTCACATAGTTGAAGATGAGTTTACTCACACATCTCTTTGCTCCGACTACCCATAGTCCAGCAGTTCGTAGTTTCCCTTCGGTAAACAATCGGCCCTGATGTTTCACCAAAACATGATGGTGCTGTACGAGCAGAGTAGTCACATGATGATGGCCAGGAATTATTACAGGGTGTTTTTCCATGAATTTCCCCTTGGCTTCCTGAAGACTACCTCCAATTCGTATCAGCTCATTTTGGTCAATTATTGGATCAAGCTTTTTCAAGACGCTGTCTCTAGAAATGGGTTGACCTTTGTTGAGGTTGTCTATTTCTTTGGCATAACACTCGCGTTGTATGGTATGAATTATCGTGTTTTTGTCATTTTCCAGGTTTGGAGCGGTAAATGTGTGTTTGCAATGGTGCCAACCCTTACATGACTTCTGACTGATGGGTGCGCGTTGCCTCTGGGGTTTAAATGGTAGAGGGGCCATCCAACTCTTTGACTCATCTCTTACCATCTCCCTATCCATGATGCCCAAAAACAATCTGTCTTCTATGGACATTGCTACCTTGTTGTCCTCTCGTTCTGTGGAAAACTGTGCACCCTATGTGCTCTTGGTCGCCGTCACATGAGTGGTCTTAACAGGAAGGATCAGCTAATGGACAAGATAGAGGAGCATTGTGTGGCAACTCTTTTACCAGGAAACTACTCTTACATGGCTGGAAGAGAGACGGACGTCCATTTTCAAGAGTATTGGTAAGCATGCTGTCAACTAAGGCTGGCTTGTGTGCTCCTCCTAGGCAGACGTCCCGTATGATGACCCATCCAAGGTTGTGCCTCTGTGCGTACGAAGCATTCCTGGAGCCGTTCATACATTCTCTAGCCTTGTGGACTTGTAGTATATCTCTTCCCAGAAGTAGAGCTATTGGGGTTCCTGGCTCTAATTCAGGTATCAGGTGGGCTATACGCTTTAGATGGGGGTGATATGTCGCCACCTCCCGTGAAGGTATTTCTGACCTGTTGTCAGAAATCTGGTTGCACCCCAGGATGGTCGGTAGTGATAGGCAGGTCTGGCCATCTATGGACTCCACTTTGTATCCGGTTGCTTTTCTCCCCGCCGTCTCAATGGTACCTGAACATGTTCTCAGGGTGTAGGGAGAACCAGGGCCTACAATGCTGAAGTTGTCTAAGAAAATGGACCTGGCTAGAGACCTGTTACTTTGGTCATCCTGGATAGGATAAAGCTTGAAGGCTTTGTCCTTGCGGCCTGCGGGATAAACTCGGACAAGGCAGATTTTTGAACAGGACCTTCCTCCTGTGAGTCCTCTACAGATCTCAGTACGTTTAGAGCTGACATCCGGGGTGTCTTCGTCTGTGTCTTTCTGCTTTCCATCGTGCTCCTCTGCTTGCGACAACACTCGTGGAGGTGATCCAGGGTGCAAGGCTGTATTGTGATCCGTGCTCCTGCATTCTGCACATTTCACGCTAGCTTCACAGTTCCTGGCGAAGTGAGAGGTGCGGCACAACAATTGAAGCAGATGTTGTTCTCCTTGAGGAAACCTTTACGATCCTCTAAAGACTTCTCCCTGAAGGCTCTGCATTTTAGTAGAGGATGTGGTTTCTTGTGTAGAGGACAATATTTACTGACATCCTGAGGTTTGCTCTCGTCTGGAGGGGTTTTATTCACCTTGTGAGGAGGGCCTGTGGAATCAATGTTAGTTTTGTGGACTGCCACAGGCGTCTTACCAGGTTTGACACCAATGGCAGTGGAACACGACAGTGTAAAATCAAAACTAGGGTCATTTCTAATCCTAGATTGTTTGGTGACAAAATCAACAAATACATTGAAAGGAGGAAATTATACATTATGATTGTGTTTCTACTCTGAACCACATGTAATCCACTTTCCTTGTAGGTTGTACTATCCAATTGACACCACTAGCGTTATCTAAGAATGCCAATCCAGGCAAGTCTCCTTCCTGCTGAGCACCCTGCAACTCATTCAACAAATCTCTCAGTTTAGGAAAATCCTCAGTTCTTTTATATAAAGCATTCTCTGACTTCTACTGCCCTATAGCATTCATCGAGTCTTTCCCACACCCTATGTAGGGCTGTGTGAGGATGCTTTACATTAATGTCTCTCAGTCTTTTGGCATGCTCGACAGATCTCCTGGTAAAATGTCTCGGAAGTGAGTCAAACTCCTCACCACAAGAAAGGTCCAGGCCATGAATGGCGTTCCAGAATGAGGCTCGCCATGACCGATAGTTATCGGGTTTGTTAGTGAACTTTACAGTCCCTTTGTAACCAGTTCTTGGCGGGCAAGGAACTTTGCAAGGTCCTTGATGGCTCTGTCAGTGCTGGCACAAGCCGGTGTGTGATAGTCATGTCTAGTGTGTGGTGCATCACCATACCTGTAAGACGCTTGTGACTCCGGATAGTCTGTGCGGTACCTTATTGGTGAAGGTGTCTCTTTAAGGCGGGATGGGAGCTGTACCTTCTTTTCAGTGGAACGGTAGCTGTAGTCGACATCGCTGTGCTGGACATCTCCTCGCCTATGGTAGTGAAGCTCTGGGTTGGATCGCTGGTAATCGGCATGGGCTGATCGATATGATGCGCCAGGGCTGTCATCTACGCCGGAATATTGACAGATGTACTCTGCGACGCGTTGAACTGGATCTTGCTGCTCTAGATCTGGTCCGAGAATGCTGCTGTGTCTCTCAGAATCAGGATCTTTCATAGCTTCCAAATACTCTGCTTTAGCTATTGCAGCTGCTGTCTCTGTCTGCCGCAAGTCTTTCTAGCTCTGCTTGCAAACGAGCGGTTTCTGCGTCTTGATCTGCTTGGCTCAGCTTTAGATGCATCTCTTGTTCGGTGAAGGAGGATCTCGCTTTGGCTGCTTTGGCCTCGGCGCGAGCGACAGCAGCTAGCTCTGCTAAGGGCTACCTGCTGGAGCTTGCTCGTGACCATGTTTTGAGTGAAGATGTACTTTTTCGAGACATTGTGCGTTTAGCTGAGTGCTGCTTAGTAGATTGGTGGGAAACAGTCTATGCATGGCAGCCTCTGCGTGGTGGGAAAGATGTAACACTTCTTGGTGGGCTGCGGTAGCGTTCTGCGGCTGTATGGCGGCTGCTGTGATACCTGTATGCGGAGCAGTGTGGGTGTTAGCAGTCCCGTACAGTCTATGCAATCACTGCGTGCGACCGGCGGTCCTTTACTGAGCCCTGGGCTTATCTCCTGCGGCTGTATGGCGGCTGCTGTAGTACCTGTTTGCGGAGCAGTCTTTGTGATGGCGGTCCCTTACAGTCTGAATTCACTGTCGCAGGTGTATGGCAATCTGTTTTACTATTCTGCCTTCAGGCACGCTGACACGATGTGCAATCCAACATACAGCATAAACCACAGCTTTGTCTTCCAAAATAAGCAGACTGTTCTCTGTAGTCTAACTTGTTTATTTGTGAAGAGTATAGAACATGCGCGGTAAAACAGATATGCTTTAAGCGGATAACTAATTCAAGTTGGAGAATTAAGTTGGAGGACAGGTAGACACGTGCATCCTATGATATACACAGAAGCAAAATGGCCCTTCTTCATCCCAGAATACATTGCTTCCTTCTCACAAAGCACTGCTTCAATCCCATAGTGCATTGCTTCTGTTAAAGGCACAGACTATAGAATGCTATCAAAGACACTGCTATAAATTCAGCCACCACTAGATGGTGCTATAATTAACCCAGCACAAAATACAAACCTATTGCTTTATTCAGAGCACATAACACAGACTGCCCTGTATCAGAGGGCAGAACACTGCCTCTTCTTTTATCTTCTGGAATCTGTATCTTTTCACCATTCTCTACCCTTGTGCATGTCTTGTCTGGTGTACTTATGGGCATTATTATTATTTATTATTATTATTTCACTTTCATTTAATTTAGTTCTATAATGTAACTTTCAGTACATTATATACCGGAGGTAGCTAACGGTGTTGCTAGAAGTCTATATTTATAGGATTCTCTGTTTTTCTGAACTCCATGCTTGATCTTATTATGTGGCGCCCCAGGTCTAGAGATTGTATTATACTATATTTGTATAGTATATATTTGTACTATATTTGTATTTGTAACATTTCTTCACCCCGGAGGCTTTCTGGATTTAATTTGATTACTTTTTGTATGAGGGTACTGATTCTCATTGTTTGGATTTGTGTCCAATTGTCAAACTAAAAATGTTCTCAAAAATTTTACAGTTTAAAAAAAAAAAAATTACTCCACAGCTCCTCTGACCTTGACACCCCTCCCCTCCCCCCCTCATAAAACACGTCTCCCTGCTCATCATACAGCACCACTATCCTAGCCAAAGTAATAACTAAAGCATTAGTGGAAACACGATAATTTTAACAATCTGTGATCGAATTTTGCCCAAAATTGATCTGGAAACCGAACACGAAACCAAATGTGCTACGGTCATGCCGAATTTGAGATAGGTTAACGTTTTTCGAACAAGTTTGCTCATTTCTAGTAAAAGCATGTTGTTTTGCTTAACCCCTTTCTTACTTTAGACGTACTATTCCGTCCATGTGACCTGGGACCTAAGTCCCAAGGACGGAATAGTACGTCTAGCGCGATCAGCGTCGCTCACGGGGGGGAGCGCAGCTGATCGTGGCCGGGTGTCAGCTGATTATCACAGCTGACACCCGGCACTGTCAGGGGTGGTCACGGACCGCCCCCGACACGTTAACCCCTGGCACACTGCGATCAAACAGCGTGATGTGCAGCGCTGATGCGGGGGTCTCCTTCCCTGCAGGTCCCCGAATCCAAAATGGCGGCGGGGGCCTGCAGAGAGGCGGCTTCCTCATGCCTGCAAAGCGCCAGCATGAGGAAGCCTGCAGCACTGCCTTTGACAGATCGCTGATCTGTCACAGCGATCTGTGATGTGACAGATCAGCGATCTGTCACATGACAGTTATGTCCCCCCTGGGACATTGTAATAAAGTTAAAAAAAAAGTGTGAAAATTTATAAAAAATCGCTAAATTAAAAAAATATTCCCTAATAAATTCATTTTTTGAAAATAAAAAAAACAAAAGTACACATTTGGTATCGCCGCGTCCGTAACGACCCACCCTATAAAACTGTCCCACTAGTTAACCCCTTTAAAAATAAAAATAAAAAACGGGTGTGTTGGGGTTAGGGTTGGAGTTTGTATTGGGGGGGTTTCCACTGTTTCGGCACATCGGGGGCTTTCCAAACGCGACATGGCGTCTGATCTAAATTCCAGCCAAAAAAGTCAAATGGCGCTGCTTTCCTTCTGAGCTCTGCCATGCGCCCAAATAGTGGTTTAGCGTACTCGGGACAAATTGCACAATAACTTTTAGCGTCCTTTTACTCTTGGGGAAAATAACAATTGGGGGTGAAAAGATCATTTTTGTGGAAAAAATATGATTTTTAAATTGTACGGCTGTACGTTATAAACTTCTGTGAAGCCCTTATGGGTTCAAAGTGCTCACCACATATCTAGAGAAGTTCTTTGGGGGGTCTAGTTTCCAAAATGGGGTCACTTGTGGGGGGTTTCCTCTGTTTAGGCACATCAGGAGCTCTCCAAACTTGACATGGCATCTGATCTGAATTCCAGCCAATTTTGCAGTGAAAAAGTCAAATGGTGCTCCTTCCCTTCAAAGCTCTGCCATGCGCCCAAACAGTGGTCCCCCCCCCCCCACATATCGGGTATCGGTGTACTCAGGCCAAATTGCACAATAACTTTTGAAATGTAGTCCAATTTCTCCTGTTACCCTTGGTAAAACAAAAAAATTGAACCTGAAGTAATTTTTTTTTTTTTGTGAAAAAAAGGTAAATGTTCATTTTTTTTAAACATTCAAAAAATTCCTGTGAAGCACCTGGACGGTTAATAAACTTCTTGAATCTGGTTTTGAGCACCTTGAGGGGTGCAGTTTTTAGAATGGTGTCCCTTTTGGGTATTTTCTATCATATAGACCCCTCAAAGTGACTTCAAATGTGATGTGGTCCATAAAAATAAAATGGTGTTGTAAAAATGAGAAGTTGCTGGTCAACTTTTTAACCCTTATAACTTCCTAACAAAAAAAAATTTTGGTTCCCAAATTGTGCTGATGTAAACACGTGGGAAATGTTATCGATTAAGTTTTTTGAGTGCCATATCTCTGTGATTTTAAGAGCATAAAAATTCAAAGTTGGAAAATTGCGAAATTTTCAAAATTTTCACCAAATTTCTGTTTTTTTCACAAACACAAGTTATATGAATGAAATTTTACCACTAACATGAAGTACAATATGTCACGAGAAAACAATGTCAGAATCACCGGGATCCATGGAAGCGTTCCAGAGTTATTACCTCATAAATTGGCCCGGGCATGAACTTGCAAACCACCATTGGGAGTTAAGGGGTTAATAATAATCTTTCATATTCCGCAGTGCTTTACAGTTTGCACACATTACCATCACTGTCCCCGATGGGGCTCACAATCTAAATTCCCTATCAGTAGGTCTTTGGCATGTGGGAGGAAACCGGAGAACCCGGAAGAAACCCACACAAACATGGAGAGAACATACAAACTCTGGGCCACTGCCATTTGTTAGTAACCAATGGTTGTTTGGCTATACATTTTGGGGCAAATTTTTAGGAGGCTTGTATACTGACTTTTTTTTTTTTTTTTTTTTTGTATTTTCGTAACATTTTTGGAGTCATTTTATTTATTTATTTATTTTTTTTTTTTTTTCAAAACACAGCATGCATACTGTATATTGTAAAACTAGTTGTTGAAAACAGTGTTTACAAGCATTTTAAATTGCAAAACAGTGTCTAAGCATAGTGTCATCAATAAATTACACATCCAGGTGTTAATACACAGCATGGTTACTCCTCCACATTCCAGGATGGAATACTTCACAAGACTCTGACGTTTATAGGGCAGGAACAATGTCACCAGCCAAAAACAAGTTCCCAGACTGCAGCTGATATGAACCTCGTAATATCTTACTTGTCAATGATTGATCACAACATAGTGTACATTTTAAAAAACAAAAAAAAAAAAAATATAAAAAACATTTTGTAGTGGTTACATCAAGATGTATGCCGAACCTCCATGCTCCCTATCTTTTTTTTTTTTTTTTTTTTTTTTTTTACATGTAAAAAAAATAAATTTAATAAATAAGCAAAAGTACCAGATAAGGTGTCCCATTCAGTGCTGCAGTATACTGTTCACACGAGGGCTTCGCAAACTATTTCTATTTGGGGTCTCACCGGCCCAGACAGACCATGGTGAAGCCATCTGTAGAACAAGTGAAATTTATAAAATTTGTAATTTGTCTCTTAAACTCTGTATAATGTTAAACTTTGTAGAAAATTAGATTACAATGTTGCTCATCCAATGATTTCTGCAGCCAGAGAATGTGGCCCTTTTTACCACTTTTGTAAAAACCATGTCCCCAGCTGCACATCACTAAAATCTATGGGTACCCCACAGCTTGAGAAGCACTGGCGTATATTAATATTGTGTATCAGGGAGATTGGGGGTGAGCAGCTCTGTACATAGTGTATGGATTAGGGAAGAGCTAAGCTGCTCATGTACAGGAGATTATAGGCACCCAGTGCTGCCCATGTATAATTTGTATTACCAGCTGATTAGTATCCTCATTTAAATATGGTTCCTCATTCTTTTTTGGAACCAGTAAGCGTGGTCTCAAAATGGACCTATACGCCAGAGTGATGTTGTCTTAAAGAACAGTAAACACAAGTAAACAGTGGGTATGGAAAGTATTCAGATCCCTTTAAATTTTTCACTTTGTTTCATTGCAGCCATTTGGTAAATTCAAAAAAGTTCATTTTTTTTCTCATTAATGTACACTCTGCACCCTATCTTTATGGAAAAAACAGAAATGTAGAAACTTTTGCAAATTTATTATAAAAGAAAAACTGAAATATCACATGGTCATAAGTTTTCAGACCCTTTGCTCAGTATTGAGTACAAGCACCCATTTTGAGCTAGTACAGCCATGAGTCATCTTGGGAATGATGCAACAAGTTTTTCACACCTGGATTTGGGGATCCTCTGCCATTCTTCCTTGAAGATCCTCTCCTGTTCCATCAGATTAGGTTTAGGTCAGGGCTCTGGCTGGGCCAGTCAAGAATGGTCACAGAGTTGTTCTGAAGTCACTCCTTTGTTATTTTAGCTGTGTGCTTAGGGTCATTGTCTTGTTGGAACGTGAACCATTTGCCAAGTCTGAGGTCCAGAGCACTCTGGAAGAGGTTTTCATCAAGGATATCTCTGTATTTGGCTGCATTGTTTCCTTTAATTGCAACCAGTCATCCTGTCCCTGCAGCTGAAAAACACCCCATAGCATGATGCTGCCACCACGTTTCACTGTTGGAATTGTATTGGGCAGGCGATGAGCAGTGCCTGGTTTTCTCCGCACATACCGCTTAGAATTGTCATCATAAAGTTCTATCTTCGTCTCATCAGACCAGAGAGTCTTATTTCTCGTAGTCTGGGAGTCCTTCATGTGTTTTTAAGCAAACTCTATGCGGACTTTCATATGTCTGGCACCGAGGAGAGGCTTCCGTCGGGCCACTCTGCCATAAAGGCCTGACTGGTGGTGGGCTGTGGTAACATAGTTAGCAAGGCCGAAAAAAGACATTTGTCCATCCAGTTCAGCCTATATTCCATCAGAATAAATCCCCAGATCTACGTCCTTCTAAAGAACCTAATAATTGTAAGATACAATATTGTTACGCTCCAGGAAGACATTCAGATCTCTCTTGAACCCCTCGACTGATTTTGCCATCACCACCTCCTCAGGCAAGGAATTCCAGATTCTCACTGCCCTAACAGTAAAGAATCCTTTTCTATGTTGGTGGAAAAACCTTCACTCCTCCAGATGCAGAGAATGCCCCCTTGTGAGTTGCCTTCTTTGGTATAAACAGACCCTCTGAGAGATATTTGTATTGTCCCTTTATATACTTATACATGGTTATTAGATCGCCCCTCAGTCGTCTTTTTTTTCTTGACTAAACAATCCTAAATTTGCTAATGTCGCTGGGTATTGTAGCTCCCCCATCCCTTTATTAATTTTGCTGCCCTCCTTTTGAACTTGCTCTAGTTCCATTATATCCTTCCTGAGCAATGGTGCCCAAAACTGTACACAGTACTCTATGTGCGATCTAACCAGGGATTTGTACAGAGGCAGTATAATGCTCTCATCATGTGTATCCAGACCTCTTAAGAAACCCAATGATCCTGCTTGCCTTAGCAGCCACTGCCTGGCCCTGGTTGCTCCAGGTTAAGTTTATCAATAACTAAGAACCCCAAGTCATTCTCCATGTCAGATTTACCCAATGGTTTCCTGTTCAGTGTGTAGTGGTTATATTGATTCTTTCTTCCCATGTGCATAACCTAGTTCCCAGGGATAGTTGACTTTGTGAAACTTTCTCCAATCTCCCTACTGCATCGGTGGAGCTCAGCCACAGTGATCTTGGTGTTCTTCTTAACCTCTCTCACCAAGGCTCTTCTCCTACAATTGCTCAGTTTGGCTGGATGGCCAGGTCTAGGAAGACTTCTGCTGGTCCCAAGCTTCTTCCATTTAAGGATTATGGTGGCCACTGTGTGCTCTTAAAAACCCTTGAGTACTGCAAAAATTATTTTGTAACCTTGGCCAGATGCTGTAACTTGCCACAATTCTGTCTCTAAGCTCATTGGCCAATTCCTTTGACCGCATGATTCTCATTTGTTCTGACATGCACTGTGAGCTGTGAGGTCTTATATAGACAGGTGTGTGCCTTTACAAATCAAGTCCTATCAGTTTAATTAAACACATCTGGACTCCATTGAAGGAGTAGAACCATCTCAAGGAATATCACAAGGAAATGGACAGCATGTGATTTTAAATGAGTGTCTGAGCAAAGGGTCTGAATACTTATGACCATGTGATATTTCAGTTTTTTTTTATTTTTAAATTTGCAAAAATGTCTACATTTCTGTTTTTCCGGTCAAAATGGGGTGGAAAGTGGACATTAATGAGATAAAAATGGACTTTTTTTTGAATTTAGCAAATGGCTGCAATGAAACAAAGAATGGAAAATGTAAAGGGGTCTGAATACTTTCTGTACCCACTGTATCAAATGAAACTAGAAAAACTGAGTTGTTTAAGCCGGCAGGAAACATGGATTCCCCGATGCTGCACATGTATAATATGTATATGGGGGGAGATCAGGGGTGCCGATGCTGCTCATGTATGAGAGAGATTAGCAATGCCAAGTGCTGCACATGTTACTATATAAAAGTACATTTATAGGATGTACATGTTGGCATCCCTTGAATACAGGGGGGATGAGAGGGGTTTGCACATGGGAGCAGGAGTGTATGTATGTATGTGTGTGTATGTATGTGTATATATATATATATATATATATATATATATATATATATATATATATATATATATATATATATATACACATATGTGTGTGTGTGTGTGTGTATATATATATATATATATATATATACACACACATTTGGACAAAATAATGGAAACGCCTAACATTTTGGCATCCTAATCTTCTAACATGTTATAACCATGCAAACCGTGACATATGGTAATGTTTTGTAGCTGATTATTTGTGATATGTGTATGTAAATTAACTGTTTGTTTTGCAGAATTGTAAGAACATTGATGAGAACCTGATACCAATGGCAGACCTCTCGGATTTTCAAAGAGGCCAAATTGTTGGTGCTCGTATGGCAGGCGCTAGTGTAACAAATTGCCCGAATGCTTGGCGTGTCAAGAGGTACTGTCTCCAAAGTAATGACTGCGTTTGAAAGAGAAGGAAAAACGTCCGCAGCAAAGCACAGGTCCGGCCGAAAGTCGAAGTTGACTGAGAGAGCCCGTCGGACTCTAAAGCAAATTGTGAGAGAGGATCGCAAGACCACGGCTCCGAAAATCGCTGCTGAGCTCAATGAACACCTACAGAACCCAGTTTCCACGAAAACTGTTCGTCCGGAGCTGCACAAATCTGGATTCCACGGAAGAGCTGCAATTAGAAAACCTCTGCTCTCAATGACAAATGTTTCCAAGCGTTGAGTGGTGTAGAAACCTCCAGAATTGGTCCCTCGAGCAGTGGAAACATGTGATATTCTTAGACGAATCATCGTTTACCCTATTTCCGACCTTCGGCCGAGTGTACGTTTGGAGACAGCCGAAAGAAGCATTACATCCAGACTGCCTTCTCCCAACCGTAAAACATGGGGGAAGTTCTGTGATGATCTGGGGTGCTATTTTGTGGAGATCCGCTGGGCCAATGATATCCCTTCATGGAAGAATTAACAGCTGAGATTATTTAGACATTTTGGGCGTACAAGTGCATCCTATGGTTCAAGCACTGTTCCCGCAGGGGAACGCCATCTTTCAGGATGATAATGCACCAATTCATACAGCTAGAATCGTTAAAGCATGGCACGAGGAACATTGTAATGAAGTTTAGCATCTCATCTGGCCCCCACAATCCCCAGACCTCAACATTATTGTGCATTTTTGGTCGATTGTAGAGATTCAAGTTAGACGTCGATTTCCGCCGCCATCGTCGCTCAAAGGACTGGAGGGTGTTTTAACTGAAAAATGGGCTAAAATTCCTTTGGAAACAATTCACACCTTCTACAAATCCATATCTTGGAGAACTGAGGCTGTAATCGCCGCAAAAGGTGGACCTACGCCACAATAAAGTAACTTTTGTCGATGTTTCCAGGTATTTCCATTATTTTGTCCAACCCCTGTGTGTATGTGTATATATATTTATAATATAATGAGGGGAGCAGAGGTGTGTGTGTATACAGGGGAGATGAGGGCTGTATACAGGTGATGAGGGGAGCGAAGGTGTGTGTACAGTGTCTTGCGAAAGTATTCGGTCCTCTAGAACTTTTCAACCTTTTCCCACATCATACTTCAAACATAAAGATACCAAATGTAATTTTTTGGTGAAGAATCAACAAGTGGAACACAATTGTGAAGTTGAGTGAAATTTATTGGTTATTTTACATTTTTGTGGAGATTAAATATACTGAAAAGTGGGGCGTGCAATATTATTCGGCCCCTTTAGTTTCAGTGCAGCAAACTCCTTCCAGAAGTTCATTTTGGATCTCTGAATGATCCAATGTTGTCCTAAATGACTTATGATGACAAAATATAATCCACCTGTATGTAATCAAGTCTCCGTATAAATGCAATTGCTCTTTGATAGTCTCAGGGTTATGTTTGATGCACAGAGCATCATGAAGACCAAGGAACACAACAGGCAGGTCCGTGATACTGTTGTGGAGAAGTTTAAAGCTGAATTTGGACACAAAATGATTTCCAAAACTTTAAACATCCCAAGGAGCACTGTGCAAGCGATCATATTGAAATGGAAGGAGTATCATACCACTGCAAACCTACCAAGACTCTGCCGTTCCTCAACTTTAATCTCAAACAAGGAGAAGACTGATCAGAGATGCAGCCAAGAGGCCCATGATCTGGATGAACTGCAGAGATCTACAGCTGAGGTGGGACAGTCTGTCCATAGGACAACAATCAGTCGTACACTGCACAAATCTGGCCTTTATGGAAGAGCGGCGAGAAGAAATCCACTTCTCAAAGATATCCATAAAAAGTGTTTAAAGTTTGCAACAAGCCACCTGGGAGATACACCAAACATGTGGAAGAAGGTGCTCTGGTCAGATGTAACCAAAATCGAACTTTCTGGCAACAATGCCAAACTATGTTTGTCGTAAAGGCAACACAGCTCATTGCCCTGAACACCCTGTCGACACTATCAAACAAGGTGGTGGCAGCATCATGGTTTGGGCTTGCTTTTCTTTAGCAGGGACAGGGAAGATGGTTAAAATTGATGGGAAGATGGATGGAGCCAAATATAGAACCATTCTTGAAGACAACCAGTTGGAGTCTGCAAAAGACCTGAGACTTGGACAGAGATTTGTCTTCCAACAAGACAATGATCCCAAACATAAAGCAAAATCTACAATGGAATGGTTCACAAATAGACATATCCAGGTGATAGAATGGCCAAGTCAAAGTCCAGACCTGAATCCAATCGAGAATCTGTGGAAAGAGCTGAAAACTGCTGTTCACAAACTATCTCCATCCAACCTCACTGAGCTCGAGCTGTTTGCCAAGGAAGAATGGGCAAGAATTTCAGTCTCAATGTACAAAACTGATAGACATACCCCAAGCGACTTGCAGCTGTAATCGCAGCATAAGGTGGCGCAACAAAGTATTAAGTTAAAGGGGCTGAATAATATTGCATGCCCCACTTTTCATTTTTGAATTTCCACAAAAATGTAAAATAACCAATAAATTTCGTTCAACTTCACAATTGTGTTCCACTTGTTGATTCTTCACCAAAAATTTACATTTGGTATCTTTATGTTTGAAGCATGATATGTGGGAAAAGGTTTAACCCCTTTCTGACATCAGACGTACTATCCCGTCCATGGGACCCGGGCCCCTATGCCCATGTACGGGATAGCACGTCTAGCGCGATCAGCGGCGCCCACGTGGTGAGCGCCGCTGATCGCGGCCTGGTGTCAGCTGATTATCAGAGCTGACACCCGGCACTGTCAGGGGCGGTCACGGACTGCCCCCGACACGTTAACCCCTTGCACACCGCGATCAAACGCAATCGTGGTGTACCGGGGGCTAAAGGGAAGCATCGGCAGGGAGAGGGCTCCCTCCGTGCTTCCCTGAGCCCCCCACAGCAGTGCAATGTGCAGCGCTGCTGCGGGGGGCTCTTTCCCTGCAGGTCCCCGGATCCAAGATGGCGACGGGGGCCTGCAGGGAGCTGGCTTCCTCAGTGCCTGCAAAGCGCAGACAAGGAGGAAACCTGCACACTGCCTGTGACAGATTGCTGATCTGTCACAGTGATCTGTGATGTGACAGATCAGCGATCTGTCACAGGACAGTGATGTCCCCCCTGGGACAACCTAATAAAGTTTAAAAAAAAAAAAAAGTGTAAAAAGAATTTTAAAAAATCGCTAAATTAAAAAAAAACAATAAAAGTGCACATTTGGTATCGCCGCGTCCGTACCGACCTGCCCTATAAAACTGTCCCATTAGTTAACCCTTTTAGCGAACCCCTTAAAAAATAAAAAAAGCAAAAAATGATTTAACGCGCGATCAAAAAGACGGATATAAATATCCATGGTACCGCTGAAAACGTCATCTTGTCCCGCAAAAAACGAGCTGCCACACAGCATCATCAGAGAAAAAATAAAAAAAGTTATAGCTCGCAGAATAAAGCGATGCAAAAATTTTTTATATAAAATTGTTTATATTGCATAAAAGCGCCAAAACCTAAAAAAACCTAAATGAGGTATCGCTGTAACCGTACTGACCCGAAGAATAAAAGGGCTTTATCAATTTTACTGCACGCGGAACAGTGTAAACGCACCCCCCAAAAGAAATTCATGAAACGCTGGTTTTTGTTCATTCTGCGTCCCAAAAATTGGAATAAAAAGCGATTTTAAAAAAAAAAAAGTCACGTGCCCGAACATGATACCAATAAAAATGTCAATTCGTCCCGCAAAAAATAAGACCTCACATGACTCAGTGGGTTAAAATACGAAAAAATTATAGCTCTCAATATGTGGTGATGCAAAAACTATTTACAATAAAAAGCGTCTTTTAGAGTGTGACAGCTGCCAAAAATAAAAACGCGCATAAATAGTAAATCAAACCCCCCGTTATCACCCCTTAGTTAGGGAAAAATAATAACCTTAAAAAAATGTATTTATTTCCATTTTCCCATTGGGGTTAGGGTTGGAGTTAGAATTGGGGGGTTTCCACTGTTTGGGCACATCAGGTGCTCTCCGAACGCAACATGGCGTCTGATCTCAATTCCAGCCAATTCTGCGTTGAAAAAGTCAAATGGTGCTCCTTCCCTTCCAAGCTCTGCCATGCGCCCAAACAGTGTTTTACCCCTCACATATGGGGTATCAGCCTACTCGGGACAAATTGCACAATAACTTTTGGGGTCCTATTTCTCCTGTTGCCCTTAGGAAAATAAAAAACTGGGGGCAAAAATATCATTTTTGTGGGGAAAAAAATGTTTTTTTTTTATTTTAACACCCAGGCATTATAAACTTCTGTGAAGCCCTTGGGGGTTAAAAGTGCTCACCACACATCTAGATAAGTTCCTTAGGGGGTCTAGTGTCATTTGTGGGGGGTTTCCACTGTTTAGGTACATCAGGGGCTCTCCAAAGGCATCATGACACTCGCAGACCATTCCATCAAAGTCTGCATTCCAAAACGTCACTACTTCCCTTCCGAGTCCCGACGTGTGCCCATACAGTAGTTTTCTCCCACATATGGGGTATTGGTGTACTCAGGACAAATTGGACAACAACTTTTGGGGTCCATTTTCTCCTGGTACCCTTGGGAACATTAAAAAAAAAAATGGGGACTAAATGATCATGTTTGTGGAAAAAATACGATTTTTTTATTTTCACGCCTGGGTGTTATAAACTTCTGTGAAGCACTGGGGGAGTTCAAAGTGCTCACCACACATCTATAGATAAGTTCCTTAGTGGGTCTAGTTTCCAAAATGGGGTCACTTCTTGGGGGATTCCACTGTTTAGGTACATCAGGGGCTTTCAAAACGCGACATGGTGTCCGATTTCAATTCCAGCCGAAAAAGTCAAATGGCGCTGCTTCCCTTCCGAGCTCTGCGATGCGCCCAAATAGTGGTTTACCCCCACATATGGGGTATAAGCGTACTCAGGACAAATTGCACAATAACTTTTTAGGGTCCTGTTACCCTTGGGAAAGTAAGAATTGAGGGTGAAAAGATCATTTTTGTGGAAAAAATGAGTTTATAATTGTACGGCAGTACATTATAAACTTCTGTGAAGCCCTTGGGGGTTCAAAGTTCTCACCACATAACTAGATAAGTTCCTTGGGGGGTCTAGTTTCCAAAATGGTGTCACTTGTGGGGGGTTTCCACTGTTTAGGTACATCAGGGGCTCTCCAGACGTGACATGGCGTCCGATCTGAATTCCAGCCAATTTTGCATTGAAAAAGTCAAACGGCGCTCCTTCCCTTCTGAGCTCTGCCATGCGCCGAAAAAGTGGTTTCCCCCCCACATATCAGGTATCAGCGTACTCAGGACAAATTGCACAATAACTTTTCCAGTCCAATTTCTCCTTTTACCCTTGGTAAAATAAAAAAAAAAAAAAAAAAACGAACATTTAACTTTTTCACAAAAAAATATTTCAGGTTCAATTTTTAAGTATTAAAAAAATTCCTTTGAAGCACCTGAAGGGTTAATAAACTTCTTGAATGTGGTTTTGAGCACCTTGTGGGGTGCAGTTTTTAGAATGGTGTCTCTTTTGGGTATTTTCTATCATATAGACCCCTCAAAGTGGCTTCAAATGTGATGTGGTCCGTAAAAATAAAATGGTGTGGTAAAAATGAGAAATCGACTTTTAACCCTTATAACTTCCTAACAAGAAAAAAATTTTGGTTCCAAAATTGTGCTGATGTAAAGTAAACATGTGGGAAATGTTACTTATTAAGTTTTTTGTGTGCCATATCTCTGTGATTTAAGGGCATAAAAATTCAAAGTTGGAAAACTGCAAAATTTTTGCCAAATTTTCATTTTTTCACAAATAAACGCAAGTTACATGAATGAAATTTTACCACTAACATGAAGTACAATATGTCACGAGAAAACAATGTCAGAATCACCGGGATCCATGGAAGCGTTTCAGAGTTATTACCTCATAAAGGGACAGTGGTCAGAATTGTAAAAATTGGCCCGGTCATGAACGTGCAAACCACCCTTGGGGGTAAAGGGGTTAAAAGTTCCAGGGGGCCGAATACTTTTCGCAAGACACTGTATACAAGGGAGATGAGGGTGTATACAGGTGATGAGGGGAGCAGAGGTGTGTGTGTGTGTGTGTGTGTATGTATATACAGGGGAGATGGGGGGAGCAGAGGTATGTGTGTGTATACAGGTGATGAGGGGAGCAGAGGTGTGTTTTGTATATACAGGTGATGAGGGCTGTGTAGAGGGGAGCATAGGGGTTGTGTGTGTATACAGGTGATGAGGGGAGGAGAGGGGTGTGTGTGTGTGTGTATACAGGTGGGTGATGAGGGGAGCAGAGGTGTGTGTGTGTGTGTGTCTACAGGTGGGTGATGTGGGGAGCAGAGGTGTGTGTGTATGCAGGGATGAGGGCTGTATGCAGGTGATGAGGGGAGCAGAGGTGTTTGTGTGTATACAGTTGATGAGGGGAGCAAAGGTGTGTGTGTATACAGGTGATGAGGGAAGCAGAGGTGTGTGTTTGCATATACAGGTGATTAGGGCTGTATAGAGGGGAGGTGTGTGTGTGTGTGTGTACACAGGTGGGTGATGAGGGGAGCAGAGGTGTGTGTGTGTGTGTGTGTGTGTGTATATATACAGGTGGGTGATGTGGGGAGCAGAGGTGTGTGTGTATGCAGGGATGAGGGCTGTATACAGGTGATGAGGGGAGCAGAGGTGTGTGTATATACAGGGGAGACGAGGGGAGCAGAGGTGCGTGTGTATACAGGGGAGATGAGGGATGTATACAGGTGATGAGGGGAGCAGAGGTGTGTGTGTGTATACAGGTGATGAGGGCTGTATAGAGGGGAGCAAAGGTGTGTGTGTGTGTATACAGGTGATGAGGGAAGCAGAGGTGTGTGTTTGTATATACAGGTGATGAGGGCTGTATAGAGGGGAGCAGAGGGGTGTGTGTATACAGGTGATGAGGGGAGGAGAGGTGTGTATACAAGTGGGTGATGTGGGGAGCAGAGGTGTGTATGCAGGGATGAGGGCTGTATACAGGTGATGAGGGGAGCAGAGGGGTGTGTGTGTGTGTGTGTATACAGGTGATGAGGGAAGCAGAGGTGTGTGTGTGTATAGGGGAGATGAGGGCTGTATACAGATGATGAGGGGAGCAGAAGTGTGTGTGTGTGTATACAGGGATGAGGGGAGCAGAGGTGTGTGTGTGTGTGTGTGTGTATACAGGGGAGATGAGGGCTGTATACAGGTGATGAGGGGAGCAGAAGTGTGTGTGTGTGCATACAGGTGGGTGATGAAGGGAGCAAAGGTGTGTATACAGGTGGGTGATGAGGGGAGCAGGTGTGTGTGTGTGTGTGTGTGTGTGTACACAGGGGAGATGAGGGCTGTATACAGGTGATGAGGGGAGCAGAAGTGTGTGTGTATACAGGTGGGTGATGAAGGGAGCAGAGGTGTGTGTGTGTATACAGGTGGGTGATGAGGGGAGCAGAGGTGTGTGTGTGTATACAGGGGAGATGAGGGTGTATACAGGTGGGTGATGAGGGGAGCAGGTGTGTGTGTGTATACACAGGGGAGATGAGGGCTGTATACAGGTGATGAGGGGAGCAGAAGTGTGTGTGTGTGTGTATACAGGTGGGTGATGAAGGGAGCAGAGGTGTGTGTGTATACAGGTGGGTGTTGAGGGGAGCAGAGGTGTGTGTATACAGGGGAGATGAGGGTGTATACAGGTGGGTGATGAGGGGAGCAGGTGTGTGTGTATACAGGTGAGATGAGGGCTGTATACAGGTGATGAGGGGAGCAAAGGTATGTGTGTGTATGTATAGAGGTGGGTGATGAGGGGAGCAGAGGTGTGTGTGTGTGTGTGTGTGATGAAGGGAGCAGAGGTGTGTGTGTGAGATGAAGGGAGCAGGTGTGTGTATACAGGGATGAGGGCTGTATACAGGTGATGAGGGGAGCAGAGGTGTGTGTGTATACAGGTGATGAGGGGAGCAGAGGTGTGTGTGTGTTACAGGGGAGATGAGGGCTGTATACAGGTGATGAGGGGAGCAGAGGTGTGTGTGTGTGTGATGAAGGGAGCAGAGGTGTGTGTGAGAGATGAAGGGAGCAGGTGTGTGTATACAGGGATGAGGGCTGTATACAGGTGATGAGGGGAGCAGAGGTGTGTGTGTATACAGGTGATGAGGGGAGCAGAGGTGTGTGTGTGTGTGTTACAGGGGAGATGAGGGCTGTATACAGGTGATGAGGGGAGCAGAGGTGTATGTGTGTGTATACAGGTGATGAGGGGAGCAGAGGTGTGTGTATACAGGGGAGATGAGGGCTGTATACAGGTGGGTGATGAGGGGAGCAGAGGTGTGTGTGTGTATACAGGTGATGAGGGGAGCAGAGGTGTGTGTGTGTATACAGGTGATGAGGGGAGCAGAGGTGTGTTACAGGGGAGTTTAGGGCTGTATACAGGTGATGAGGGGCGCAGAGGTGTGTGGGTATACAGGTGATGAGGGGAGCAGAGGTGTGTGTATACAGGGGAGATGAGGGCTGTATACAGGTGATGAGGGGCGCAGAGGTGTGTGGGTATACAGGTGATGAGGGGAGCAGAGGTGTGTGTATACAGGGGAGATGAGGGCTGTATACAGGTGAGGGGAGCAGAGGTGTGTGTGTATGTATAGAGGTGGGTGATGAGGGGAGCAGAGGTGTATACAGGGGAGATGAGGGTTGTATACAGGTGATGAGGGGAGCAGAGGTGTGTGTGTATACAGGGGAGATGAGGGCTGTATACAGGTGATGAGGGGAGCAGAGGTGTGTGTGTATACAGGGGAGATGAGGGCTGTATACAGGTGATGAGGGGAGCAGAGGTGTGTGTGTATACAGGGGAGATGAGGGCTGTATACAGGTGATGAGGGGAGCAGAGGTGTGTGTATACAGGGGAGATGAGGGGTGTACACACAGGTGATGAGGGGAGCAGAGGTGTGTGTATACAGGGGAGATGAGGGCTGTATACAGGTGATGAGGGGAGCAGAGGTGTATACAGGGGAGATGAGGGCTGTATACAGGTGATGAGGGGAGCAGAGGTGTGTGTATACAGGGGAGATGAGGGCTGTATACAGGTGATGAGGGGCGCAGAGGTGTGTGGGTATACAGGTGATGAGGGGAGCAGAGGTGTGTGTATACAGGGGAGATGAGGGCTGTATACAGGTGAGGGGAGCAGAGGTGTGTGTATGTATAGAGGTGGGTGATGAGGGGAGCAGAGGTGTGTGTATACAGGGGAGATGAGGGCTGTATACACAGGTGATGAGGGGAGCAGAGGTGTGTGTATACAGGGGAGATGAGGGCTGTATACAGGTGATGAGGGGCGCAGAGGTGTGTGTATACAGGGGAGATGAGGGCTGTATACAGGTGATGAGGGGAGCAGAGGTGTATACAGGGGAGATGAGGGCTGTATACAGGTGATGAGGGGAGCAGAGGTGTGTGTATACAGGGGAGATGAGGGCTGTATACAGGTGATGAGGGGAGCAGAGGTGTGTGTATACAGGGGAGATGAGGGCTGTATACAGGTGATGAGGGGAGCAGAGGTGTGTGTATACAGGGGAGATGAGGGCTGTATACAAGTGATGAGGGGAGCAGAGGTGTGTGTATACAGGGGAGATGAGGGGTGTACACACAGGTGATGAGGGGAGCAGAGGTGTGTGTATACAGGGGAGATGAGGGCTGTATACAGGTGATGAGGGGAGCAGAGGTGTGTGTATACAGGGGAGATGAGGGCTGTATACAGGTGATGAGGGGAGCAGAGGTGTGTGTATACAGGGGAGATGAGGGCTGTATACAGGTGATGAGGGGAGCAGAGGTGTGTGTATACAGGGGAGATGAGGGCTGTATACAGGTGATGAGGGGAGCAGAGGTGTGTGTATACAGGGGAGATGAGGGCTGTATACAGGTGATGAGGGGAGCAGAGGTGTATACAGGGGAGATGAGGGCTGTATACAGGTGATGAGGGGAGCAGAGGTGTATACAGGGGAGATGAGGGCTGTATACAGGTGATGAGGGGAGCAGAGGTGTATACAGGGGAGATGAGGGCTGTATACAGGTGATGAGGGGAGCAGAGGTGTATACAGGGGAGATGAGGGCTGTATACAGGTGATGAGGGGAGCAGAGGTGTGTGTATACAGGGGAGATGAGGGCTGTATACAGGTGATGAGGGGAGCAGAGGTGTATACAGGGGAGATGAGGGCTGTATACAGGTGATGAGGGGAGCAGAGGTGTGTGTATACAGGGGAGATGAGGGCTGTATACAGGTGATGAGGGGAGCAGAGGTGTGTGTATACAGGGGAGATGAGGGCTGTATACAGGTGATGAGGGGAGCAGAGGTGTGTGTATACAGGGGAGATGAGGGCTGTATACAGGTGATGAGGGGAGCAGAGGTGTGTGTATACAGGGGAGATGAGGGCTGTATACAGGTGATGAGGGGAGCAGAGGTGTGTGTATACAGGGGAGATGAGGGCTGTATACAGGTGATGAGGGGAGCAGAGGTGTGTGTATACAGGGGAGATGAGGGCTGTATACAGGTGATGAGGGGAGCAGAGGTGTGTGTATACAGGGGAGATGAGGGCTGTATACAGGTGATGAGGGGAGCAGAGGTGTGTGTATACAGGGGAGATGAGGGGTGTACACAGTGGAGAGGAGCAGAGGTGTGTGTATACAGGGGAGATGAGGGGTGTATACAGGTGATGAGGGGAGCAGAGGTGTGTGTATACAGGGGAGATGAGGGCTGTATACAGGTGATGAGGGGAGCAGAGGTGTGTGTATACAGGGGAGATGAGGGCTGTATACAGGTGATGAGGGGAGCAGAGGTGTGTGTGTGTATGTATAGAGGTGGGTGATGAGGGGAGCAGAGGTGTGTGTATACAGGGGAGATGAGGGCTGTATACAGGTGATGAGGGGAGCAGAGGTGTATACAGGGGAGATGAGGGCTGTATACAGGTGATGAGGGGAGCAGAGGTGTGTGTATACAGGGGAGATGAGGGCTGTATACTGGTGATGAGGGGAGCAGAGGTGTGTGTATACAGGGGAGATGAGGGCTGTATACAGGAGATGAGGGCTGTATACAGGTGATGAGGGGAGCAGAGGTGTGTGTATACAGGGGAGATGAGTGGTGTACACACAGGTGATGAGGGGAGCAGAGGTGTGTGTATACAGGGGAGATGAGGGCTGTATACAGGTGATGAGGGGAGCAGAGGTGTGTGTATACAGGGGAGATGAGGGCTGTATACAGGTGATGAGGGGAGCAGAGGTGTGTGTATACAGGGGAGATGAGGGCTGTATACAGGTGAGGGGAGCAGAGGTGTGTGTGTATGTATAGAGGTGGGTGATGAGGGGAGCAGAGGTGTGTGTATACAGGGGAGATGAGGGCTGTATACACAGGTGATGAGGGGAGCAGAGGTGTGTGTATACAGGGGAGATGAGGGCTGTATACAGGTGATGAGGGGCGCAGAGGTGTGTGTATACAGGGGAGATGAGGGCTGTATACAGGTGATGAGGGGAGCAGAGGTGTGTGTATACAGGGGAGATGAGGGCTGTATACAGGTGATGAGGGGAGCAGAGGTGTGTGTATACAGGGGATTTGAGGGGTGTACACACAGGTGATGAGGGGAGCAGAGGTGTGTGTATACAGGGGAGATGAGGGCTGTATACAGGTGATGAGGGGAGCAGAGGTGTATACAGGGGAGATGAGGGCTGTATACAGGTGATGAGGGGAGCAGAGGTGTGTGTATACAGGGGAGATGAGGGCTGTATACAGGTGATGAGGGGCGCAGAGGTGTGTGGGTATACAGGTGATGAGGGGAGCAGAGGTGTGTGTATACAGGGGAGATGAGGGCTGTATACAGGTGAGGGGAGCAGAGGTGTGTGTGTATGTATAGAGGTGGGTGATGAGGGGAGCAGAGGTGTGTGTATACAGGGGAGATGAGGGCTGTATACACAGGTGATGAGGGGAGCAGAGGTGTGTGTATACAGGGGAGATGAGGGCTGTATACAGGTGATGAGGGGCGCAGAGGTGTGTGTATACAGGGGAGATGAGGGCTGTATACAGGTGATGAGGGGAGCAGAGGTGTATACAGGGGAGATGAGGGCTGTATACAGGTGATGAGGGGAGCAGAGGTGTGTGTATACAGGGGAGATGAGGGCTGTATACAGGTGATGAGGGGAGCAGAGGTGTGTGTATACAGGGGAGATGAGGGGTGTACACACAGGTGATGAGGGGAGCAGAGGTGTGTGTATACAGGGGAGATGAGGGCTGTATACAGGTGATGAGGGGAGCAGAGGTGTATACAGGGGAGATGAGGGCTGTATACAGGTGATGAGGGGAGCAGAGGTGTGTGTATACAGGGGAGATGAGGGCTGTATACAGGTGATGAGGGGCGCAGAGGTGTGTGGGTATACAGGTGATGAGGGGAGCAGAGGTGTGTGTATACAGGGGAGATGAGGGCTGTATACAGGTGAGGGGAGCAGAGGTGTGTGTGTGTATGTATAGAGGTGGGTGATGAGGGGAGCAGAGGTGTGTGTATACAGGGGAGATGAGGGCTGTATACAGGTGATGAGGGGAGCAGAGGTGTATACAGGGGAGATGAGGGCTGTATACAGGTGATGAGGGGAGCAGAGGTGTATACAGGGGAGATGAGGGCTGTATACAGGTGATGAGGGGAGCAGAGGTGTGTGTATACAGGGGAGATGAGGGCTGTATACAGGTGATGAGGGGAGCAGAGGTGTGTGTATACAGGGGAGATGAGGGCTGTATACAGGTGATGAGGGGAGCAGAGGTGTGTGTATACAGGGGAGATGAGGGCTGTATACAGGTGATGAGGGGAGCAGAGGTGTGTGTATACAGGGGAGATGAGGGCTGTATACAGGTGATGAGGGGAGCAGAGGTGTGTGTATACAGGGGAGATGAGGGCTGTATACAGGTGATGAGGGGAGCAGAGGTGTGTGTATACAGGGGAGATGAGGGGTGTATACAGGTGATGAGGGGAGCAGAGGTGTGTGTATACAGGGGAGATGAGGGCTGTATACAGGTGATGAGGGGAGCAGAGGTGTGTGTATACAGGGGAGATGAGGGCTGTATACAGGTGATGAGGGGAGCAGAGGTGTGTGTATACAGGGGAGATGAGGGCTGTATACAGGTGATGAGGGGAGAAGAGGTGTGTGTATACAGGGGAGATGAGGGCTGTATACAGGTGATGAGGGGAGCAGAGGTGTGTGTATACAGGGGAGATGAGGGCTGTATACAGGTGATGAGGGGAGCAGAGGTGTGTGTATACAGGGGAGATGAGGGCTGTATACAGGTGATGAGGGGAGCAGAGGTGTGTGTATACAGGGGAGATGAGGGATGTATACAGGTGATGAGGGGAGCAGAGGTGTGTGTATACAGGGGAGATGAGGGCTGTATACAGGTGATGAGGGGAGCAGAGGTGTATACAGGGGAGATGAGGGCTGTATACAGGTGATGAGGGGAGCAGAGGTGTGTGTATACAGGGGAGATGAGGGCTGTATACAGGTGAGGGGAGCAGAGGTGTGTGTGTATGTATAGAGGTGGGTGATGAGGGGAGCAGAGGTGTGTGTATACAGGGGAGATGAGGGCTGTATACACAGGTGATGAGGGGAGCAGAGGTGTGTGTATACAGGGGAGATGAGGGCTGTATACAGGTGATGAGGGGCGCAGAGGTGTGTGTATACAGGGGAGATGAGGGCTGTATACAGGTGATGAGGGGAGCAGAGGTGTATACAGGGGAGATGAGGGCTGTATACAGGTGATGAGGGGAGCAGAGGTGTGTGTATACAGGGGAGATGAGGGCTGTATACAGGTGATGAGGGGAGCAGAGGTGTGTGTATACAGGGGAGATGAGGGGTGTACACACAGGTGATGAGGGGAGCAGAGGTGTGTGTATACAGGGGAGATGAGGGCTGTATACAGGTGATGAGGGGAGATGAGGGCTGTATACAGGTGATGAGGGGAGCAGAGGTGTGTGTATACAGGGGAGATGAGGGCTGTATACAGGTGATGAGGGGCGCAGAGGTGTGTGGGTATACAGGTGATGAGGGGAGCAGAGGTGTGTGTATACAGGGGAGATGAGGGCTGTATACAGGTGAGGGGAGCAGAGGTGTGTGTGTGTATGTATAGAGGTGGGTGATGAGGGGAGCAGAGGTGTGTGTATACAGGGGAGATGAGGGCTGTATACACAGGTGATGAGGGGAGCAGAGGTGTGTGTATACAGGGGAGATGAGGGCTGTATGCAGGTGATGAGGGGCGCAGAGGTGTGTGTATACAGGGGAGATGAGGGCTGTATACAGGTGATGAGGGGAGCAGAGGTGTATACAGGGGAGATGAGGGCTGTATACAGGTGATGAGGGGCGCAGAGGTGTGTGTATACAGGGGAGATGAGGGCTGTATACAGGTGATGAGGGGAGCAGAGGTGTATACAGGGGAGATGAGGGCTGTATACACAGGCGATGAGGGGAGCAGAGGTGTGTGTATACAGGGGAGATGAGGGCTGTATACAGGTGATGAGGGGCGCAGAGGTGTGTGGGTATACAGGTGATGAGGGGAGCAGAGGTGTGTGTATACAGGGGAGATGAGGGCTGTATACACAGGTGATGAGGGGAGCAGAGGTGTGTGTATACAGGGGAGATGAGGGCTGTATACAGGTGATGAGGGGAGCAGAGGTGTGTGTATACAGGGGAGATGAGGGCTGTATACAGGTGATGAGGGGCGCAGAGGTGTGTGTATACAGGGGAGATGAGGGCTGTATACACAGGTGATGAGGGGAGCAGAGGTGTGTGTATACAGGGGAGATGAGGGCTGTATACAGGTGATGAGGGGCGCAGAGGTGTGTGTATACAGGGGAGATGAGGGCTGTTTACAGGTGATGAGGGGAGCAGAGGTGTATACAGGGGAGATGAGGGCTGTATACAGGTGATGAGGGGAGCAGAGGTGTGTGTATACAGGGGAGATGAGGGCTGTATACAGGTGATGAGGGGAGCAGAGGTGTATACAGGGGAGATGAGGGCTGTATACAGGTGATGAGGGGAGCAGAGGTGTGTGTATACACGGGAGATGAGGGCTGTATACAGGTGATGAGGGGCGCAGAGGTGTGTGTATACAGGGGAGATGAGGGCTGTATACAGGTGATGAGGGGAGCAGAGGTGTGTGTATACAGGGGAGATGAGGGCTGTATACAGGTGATGAGGGGAGCAGAGGTGTGTGTATACAGGGGAGATGAGGGGTGTATACAGGTGATGAGGGGAGCAGAGGTGTGTGTATACAGGGGAGATGAGGGCTGTATACAGGTGATGAGGGGAGCAGAGGTGTGTGTATACAGGGGAGATGAGGGCTGTATACAGGTGATGAGGGGAGCAGAGGTGTGTGTATACAGGGGAGATGAGGGCTGTATACAGGTGATGAGGGGAGAAGAGGTGTGTGTATACAGGGGAGATGAGGGCTGTATACAGGTGATGAGGGGAGCAGAGGTGTGTGTATACAGGGGAGATGAGGGCTGTATACAGGTGATGAGGGGAGCAGAGGTGTGTGTATACAGGGGAGATGAGGGCTGTATACAGGTGATGAGGGGAGCAGAGGTGTGTGTATACAGGGGAGATGAGGGCTGTATACAGGTGATGAGGGGAGCAGAGGTGTATACAGGGGAGATGAGGGCTGTATACAGGTGATGAGGGGAGCAGAGGTGTGTGTATACAGGGGAGATGAGGGCTGTATACAGGTGAGGGGAGCAGAGGTGTGTGTGTATGTATAGAGGTGGGTGATGAGGGGAGCAGAGGTGTGTGTATACAGGGGAGATGAGGGCTGTATACACAGGTGATGAGGGGAGCAGAGGTGTGTGTATACAGGGGAGATGAGGGCTGTATACAGGTGATGAGGGGAGCAGAGGTGTATACAGGGGAGATGAGGGCTGTATACAGGTGATGAGGGGAGCAGAGGTGTGTGTATACAGGGGAGATGAGGGCTGTATACAGGTGATGAGGGGAGCAGAGGTGTGTGTATACAGGGGAGATGAGGGGTGTACACACAGGTGATGAGGGGAGCAGAGGTGTGTGTATACAGGGGAGATGAGGGCTGTATACAGGTGATGAGGGGAGATGAGGGCTGTATACAGGTGATGAGGGGAGCAGAGGTGTGTGTATACAGGGGAGATGAGGGCTGTATACAGGTGATGAGGGGCGCAGAGGTGTGTGGGTATACAGGTGATGAGGGGAGCAGAGGTGTGTGTATACAGGGGAGATGAGGGCTGTATACAGGTGAGGGGAGCAGAGGTGTGTGTGTATGTATAGAGGTGGGTGATGAGGGGAGCAGAGGTGTGTGTATACAGGGGAGATGAGGGCTGTATACACAGGTGATGAGGGGAGCAGAGGTGTGTGTATACAGGGGAGATGAGGGCTGTATACAGGTGATGAGGGGCGCAGAGGTGTGTGTATACAGGGGAGATGAGGGCTGTTTACAGGTGATGAGGGGAGCAGAGGTGTATACAGGGGAGATGAGGGCTGTATACAGGTGATGAGGGGAGCAGAGGTGTGTGTATACAGGGGAGATGAGGGCTGTATACAGGTGATGAGGGGAGCAGAGGTGTATACAGGGGAGATGAGGGCTGTATACAGGTGATGAGGGGAGCAGAGGTGTGTGTATACAGGGGAGATGAGGGCTGTATACAGGTGATGAGGGGAGCAGAGGTGTATACAGGGGAGATGAGGGCTGTATACAGGTGATGAGGGGAGCAGAGGTGTGTGTATACAGGGGAGATGAGGGCTGTATACAGGTGATGAGGGGAGCAGAGGTGTGTGTATACAGGGGAGATGAGGGCTGTATACAGGTGATGAGGGGAGCAGAGGTGTGTGTATACAGGGGAGATGAGGGCTGTATACAGGTGATGAGGGGAGCAGAGGTGTGTGTATACAGGGGAGATGAGGGCTGTATACAGGTGATGAGGGGAGCAGAGGTGTGTGTATTCAGGGGAGATGAGGGCTGTATACAGGTGATGAGGGGAGCAGAGGTGTGTGTATACAGGGGAGATGAGGGCTGTATACAGGTGATGAGGGGAGCAGAGGTGTGTGTATACAGGGGAGATGAGGGCTGTATACAGGTGATGAGGGGAGCAGAGGTGTGTGTATGTATAGAGGTGGGTGATGAGGGGAGCAGAGGTGTGTGTATACAGGGGAGATGAGGGCTGTATACAGGTGATGAGGGGAGCAGAGGTGTGTGTATACAGGGGAGATGAGGGCTGTATACAGGTGATGAGGGGAGCAGAGGTGTGTGTATACAGGGGAGATGAGGGCTGTATACAGGTGATGAGGGGAGCAGAGGTGTGTGTATACAGGGGAGATGACGGCTGTATACAGGTGATGAGGGGAGCAGAGGTGTGTGGGTATACAGGTGATGAGGGGAGCAGAGGTGTGTTACAGGGGAGATTAGGGCTGTATACAGGTGATGAGGGGAGCAGAGGTGTGTGTGTGTATGTATAGAGGTGGGTGATGAGGGGAGCAGAGGTGTGTGTATACAGGGGAGATTAGGGCTGTATACAGGTGATGAGGGGAGCAGAGGTGTGTGGGTATACAGGTGATGAGGGGAGCAGAGGTGTGTTACAGGGGAGATTAGGGCTGTATACAGGTGATGAGGGGAGCAGAGGTGTGTGTATGTATAGAGGTGGGTGATGAGGGGCGCAGAGGTGTATGTATACAGGGGAGATGAGGGCTGTATACAGGTGATGAGGGGAGCAGAGGTGTGTGTATACAGGGGAGATGAGGGCTGTATACAGGTGATGAGGGGAGCAGAGGTGTGTGTATACAGGGGAGATGAGGACTGTATACAGGTGATGAGGGGAGCAGAGGTGTATACAGGGGAGATGAGGGCTGTATACAGGTGATGAGGGGAGCAGAGGTGTGTGTATACAGGGGAGATGAGGGCTGTATACTGGTGATGAGGGGAGCAGAGGTGTGTGTGTATACAGGGGAGATGAGGGCTGTATACTGGTGATGAGGGGAGCAGAGGTGTGTGTATACAGGGGAGATGAGGGCTGTATACAGGAGATGAGGGCTGTATACAGGTGATGAGGGGAGCAGAGGTGTGTGTATACAGGGGAGATGAGTGGTGTACACACAGGTGATGAGGGGAGCAGAGGTGTGTGTATACAGGGGAGATGAGGGCTGTATACAGGTGATGAGGGGAGCAGAGGTGTGTGTATACAGGGGAGATGAGGGCTGTATACAGGTGATGAGGGGAGCAGAGGTGTGTGTATACAGGGGAGATGAGGGCTGTATACAGGTGAGGGGAGCAGAGGTGTGTGTGTATGTATAGAGGTGGGTGATGAGGGGAGCAGAGGTGTGTGTATACAGGGGAGATGAGGGCTGTATACACAGGTGATGAGGGGAGCAGAGGTGTGTGTATACAGGGGAGATGAGGGCTGTATACAGGTGATGAGGGGCGCAGAGGTGTGTGTATACAGGGGAGATGAGGGCTGTATACAGGTGATGAGGGGAGCAGAGGTGTGTGTATACAGGGGAGATGAGGGCTGTATACAGGTGATGAGGGGAGCAGAGGTGTGTGTATACAGGGGATTTGAGGGGTGTACACACAGGTGATGAGGGGAGCAGAGGTGTGTGTATACAGGGGAGATGAGGGCTGTATACAGGTGATGAGGGGAGCAGAGGTGTATACAGGGGAGATGAGGGCTGTATACAGGTGATGAGGGGAGCAGAGGTGTGTGTATACAGGGGAGATGAGGGCTGTATACAGGTGATGAGGGGCGCAGAGGTGTGTGGGTATACAGGTGATGAGGGGAGCAGAGGTGTGTGTATACAGGGGAGATGAGGGCTGTATACAGGTGAGGGGAGCAGAGGTGTGTGTGTATGTATAGAGGTGGGAGATGAGGGGAGCAGAGGTGTGTGTATACAGGGGAGATGAGGGCTGTATACACAGGTGATGAGGGGAGCAGAGGTGTGTGTATACAGGGGAGATGAGGGCTGTATACAGGTGATGAGGGGCGCAGAGGTGTGTGTATACAGGGGAGATGAGGGCTGTATACAGGTGATGAGGGGAGCAGAGGTGTATACAGGGGAGATGAGGGCTGTATACAGGTGATGAGGGGAGCAGAGGTGTGTGTATACAGGGGAGATGAGGGGTGTACACACAGGTGATGAGGGGAGCAGAGGTGTGTGTATACAGGGGAGATGAGGGCTGTATACAGGTGATGAGGGGAGCAGAGGTGTATACAGGGGAGATGAGGGCTGTATACAGGTGATGAGGGGAGCAGAGGTGTGTGTATACAGGGGAGATGAGGGCTGTATACAGGTGATGAGGGGCGCAGAGGTGTGTGGGTATACAGGTGATGAGGGGAGCAGAGGTGTGTGTATACAGGGGAGATGAGGGCTGTATACAGGTGAGGGGAGCAGAGGTGTGTGTGTGTATGTATAGAGGTGGGTGATGAGGGGAGCAGAGGTGTGTGTATACAGGGGAGATGAGGGCTGTATACAGGTGATGAGGGGAGCAGAGGTGTATACAGGGGAGATGAGGGCTGTATACAGGTGATGAGGGGAGCAGAGGTGTATACAGGGGAGATGAGGGCTGTATACAGGTGATGAGGGGAGCAGAGGTGTGTGTATACAGGGGACATGAGGGCTGTATACAGGTGATGAGGGGAGCAGAGGTGTGTGTATACAGGGGAGATGAGGGCTGTATACAGGTGATGAGGGGAGCAGAGGTGTGTGTATACAGGGGAGATGAGGGCTGTATACAGGTGATGAGGGGAGCAGAGGTGTGTGTATACAGGGGAGATGAGGGCTGTATACAGGTGATGAGGGGAGCAGAGGTGTGTGTATACAGGGGAGATGAGGGCTGTATACAGGTGATGAGGGGAGCAGAGGTGTGTGTATACAGGGGAGATGAGGGCTGTATACAGGTGATGAGGGGAGCAGAGGTGTGTGTATACAGGGGAGATGAGGGCTGTATACAGGTGATGAGGGGAGCAGAGGTGTGTGTATACAGGGGAGATGAGGGCTGTATACAGGTGATGAGGGGAGCAGAGGTGTGTGTATACAGGGGAGATGAGGGCTGTATACAGGTGATGAGGGGAGCAGAGGTGTGTGTATACAGGGGAGATGAGGGCTGTATACAGGTGATGAGGGGAGAAGAGGTGTGTGTATACAGGGGAGATGAGGGCTGTATACAGGTGATGAGGGGAGCAGAGGTGTGTGTATACAGGGGAGATGAGGGCTGTATACAGGTGATGAGGGGAGCAGAGGTGTGTGTATACAGGGGAGATGAGGGCTGTATACAGGTGATGAGGGGAGCAGAGGTGTGTGTATACAGGGGAGATGAGGGCTGTATACAGGTGATGAGGGGAGCAGAGGTGTGTGTATACAGGGGAGATGAGGGCTGTATACAGGTGATGAGGGGAGCAGAGGTGTGTGTATACAGGGGAGATGAGGGCTGTATACAGGTGATGAGGGGAGCAGAGGTGTGTGTATACAGGGGAGATGAGGGCTGTATACAGGTGATGAGGGGAGCAGAGGTGTGTGTATACAGGGGAGATGAGGGCTGTATACAGGTGATGAGGGGAGCAGAGGTGTATACAGGGGAGATGAGGGCTGTATACAGGTGATGAGGGGAGCAGAGGTGTGTGTATACAGGGGAGATGAGGGCTGTATACAGGTGAGGGGAGCAGAGGTGTGTGTGTATGTATAGAGGTGGGTGATGAGGGGAGCAGAGGTGTGTGTATACAGGGGAGATGAGGGCTGTATACACAGGTGATGAGGGGAGCAGAGGTGTGTGTATACAGGGGAGATGAGGGCTGTATACAGGTGATGAGGGGCGCAGAGGTGTGTGTATACAGGGGAGATGAGGGCTGTATACAGGTGATGAGGGGAGCAGAGGTGTATACAGGGGAGATGAGGGCTGTATACAGGTGATGAGGGGAGCAGAGGTGTGTGTATACAGGGGAGATGAGGGCTGTATACAGGTGATGAGGGGAGCAGAGGTGTGTGTATACAGGGGAGATGAGGGGTGTACACACAGGTGATGAGGGGAGCAGAGGTGTGTGTATACAGGGGAGATGAGGGCTATATACAGGTGATGAGGGGAGATGAGGGCTGTATACAGGTGATGAGGGGAGCAGAGGTGTGTGTATACAGGGGAGATGAGGGCTGTATACAGGTGATGAGGGGCGCAGAGGTGTGTGGGTATACAGGTGATGAGGGGAGCAGAGGTGTGTGTATACAGGGGAGATGAGGGCTGTATACAGGTGAGGGGAGCAGAGGTGTGTGTGTGTGTATGTATAGAGGTGGGTGATGAGGGGAGCAGAGGTGTGTGTATACAGGGGAGATGAGGGCTGTATACACAGGTGATGAGGGGAGCAGAGGTGTGTGTATACAGGGGAGATGAGGGCTGTATGCAGGTGATGAGGGGCGCAGAGGTGTGTGTATACAGGGGAGATGAGGGCTGTATACAGGTGATGAGGGGAGCAGAGGTGTATACAGGGGAGATGAGGGCTGTATACAGGTGATGAGGGGAGCAGAGGTGTATACAGGGGAGATGAGGGCTGTATACAGGTGATGAGGGGCGCAGAGGTGTGTGTATACAGGGGAGATGAGGGCTGTATACAGGTGATGAGGGGAGCAGAGGTGTATACAGGGGAGATGAGGGCTGTATACACAGGTGATGAGGGGAGCAGAGGTGTGTGTATACAGGGGAGATGAGGGCTGTATACAGGTGATGAGGGGCGCAGAGGTGTGTGGGTATACAGGTGATGAGGGGAGCAGAGGTGTGTGTATACAGGGGAGATGAGGGCTGTATACAGGTGAGGGGAGCAGAGGTGTGTGTGTATGTATAGAGGTGGGTGATGAGGGGAGCAGAGGTGTGTGTATACAGGGGAGATGAGGGCTGTATACACAGGTGATGAGGGGAGCAGAGGTGTGTGTATACAGGGGAGATGAGGGCTGTATACAGGTGATGAGGGGCGCAGAGGTGTGTGTATACAGGGGAGATGAGGGCTGTTTACAGGTGATGAGGGGAGCAGAGGTGTATACAGGGGAGATGAGGGCTGTATACAGGTGATGAGGGGAGCAGAGGTGTGTGTATACAGGGGAGATGAGGGCTGTATACAGGTGATGAGGGGAGCAGAGGTGTATACAGGGGAGATGAGGGCTGTATACAGGTGATGAGGGGAGCAGAGGTGTGTGTATACAGGGGAGATGAGGGCTGTATACAGGTGATGAGGGGCGCAGAGGTGTGTGTATACAGGGGAGATGAGGGCTGTATACAGGTGATGAGGGGAGCAGAGGTGTATACAGGGGAGATGAGGGCTGTATACAGGTGATGAGGGGAGCAGAGGTGTGTGTATACAGGGGAGATGAGGGCTGTATACAGGTGATGAGGGGAGCAGAGGTGTATACAGGGGAGATGAGGGCTGTATACAGGTGATGAGGGGAGCAGAGGTGTGTGTATACAGGGGAGATGAGGGCTGTATACAGGTGATGAGGGGCGCAGAGGTGTGTGTATACAGGGGAGATGAGGGCTGTATACAGGTGATGAGGGGAGCAGAGGTGTGTGTATACAGGGGAGATGAGGGCTGTATACAGGTGATGAGGGGAGCAGAGGTGTGTGTATACAGGGGAGATGAGGGGTGTATACAGGTGATGAGGGGAGCAGAGGTGTGTGTATACAGGGGAGATGAGGGCTGTATACAGGTGATGAGGGGAGCAGAGGTGTGTGTATACAGGGGAGATGAGGGCTGTATACAGGTGATGAGGGGAGCAGAGGTGTGTGTATACAGGGGAGATGAGGGCTGTATACAGGTGATGAGGGGAGAAGAGGTGTGTGTATACAGGGGAGATGAGGGCTGTATACAGGTGATGAGGGGAGCAGAGGTGTGTGTATACAGGGGAGATGAGGGCTGTATACAGGTGATGAGGGGAGCAGAGGTGTGTGTATACAGGGGAGATGAGGGCTGTATACAGGTGATGAGGGGAGCAGAGGTGTGTGTATACAGGGGAGATGAGGGCTGTATACAGGTGATGAGGGGAGCAGAGGTGTGTGTATACAGGGGAGATGAGGGCTGTATACAGGTGATGAGGGGAGCAGAGGTGTGTGTATACAGGGGAGATGAGGGCTGTATACAGGTGATGAGGGGAGCAGAGGTGTATACAGGGGAGATGAGGGCTGTATACAGGTGATGAGGGGAGCAGAGGTGTGTGTATACAGGGGAGATGAGGGCTGTATACAGGTGATGAGGGGAGCAGAGGTGTGTGTATACAGGGGAGATGAGGGGTGTACACACAGGTGATGAGGGGAGCAGAGGTGTGTGTATACAGGGGAGATGAGGGCTGTATACAGGTGATGAGGGGAGCAGAGGTGTGTGGGTATACAGGTGATGAGGGGAGCAGAGGTGTGTTACAGGGGAGATTAGGGCTGTATACAGGTGATGAGGGGAGCAGAGGTGTGTGTGTGTGTATGTATAGAGGTGGGTGATGAGGGGAGCAGAGGTGTGTGTATACAGGGGAGATTAGGGCTGTATACAGGTGATGAGGGGAGCAGAGGTGTGTGGGTATACAGGTGATGAGGGGAGCAGAGGTGTGTTACAGGGGAGATTAGGGCTGTATACAGGTGATGAGGGGAGCAGAGGTGTGTGTATGTATAGAGGTGGGTGATGAGGGGCGCAGAGGTGTATGTATACAGGGGAGATGAGGGCTGTATACAGGTGATGAGGGGAGCAGAGGTGTGTGTATACAGGGGAGATGAGGGCTGTATACAGGTGATGAGGGGAGCAGAGGTGTGTGTGTGTATGTATAGAGGTGGGTGATGAGGGGAGCAGAGGTGTGTGTATACAGGGGAGATGAGGGCTGTATACAGGTGATGAGGGGAGCAGAGGTGTATACAGGGGAGATGAGGGCTGTATACAGGTGATGAGGGGAGCAGAGGTGTGTGTGTATACAGGGGAGATGAGGGCTGTATACTGGTGATGAGGGGAGCAGAGGTGTGTGTATACAGGGGAGATGAGGGCTGTATACAGGTGATGAGGGGAGCAGAGGTGTGTGTATACAGGGGAGATGAGGGCTGTATACAGGTGATGAGGGGAGCAGAGGTGTGTGTATACAGGGGAGATGAGTGGTGTACACACAGGTGATGAGGGGAGCAGAGGTGTGTGTATACAGGGGAGATGAGGGCTGTATACAGGTGATGAGGGGAGCAGAGGTGTGTGTATACAGGGGAGATGAGGGCTGTATACAGGTGATGAGGGGAGCAGAGGTGTGTGTATACAGGGGAGATGAGGGCTGTATACAGGTGAGGGGAGCAGAGGTGTGTGTGTATGTATAGAGGTGGGTGATGAGGGGAGCAGAGGTGTGTGTATACAGGGGAGATGAGGGCTGTATACACAGGTGATGAGGGGAGCAGAGGTGTGTGTATACAGGGGAGATGAGGGCTGTATACAGGTGATGAGGGGCGCAGAGGTGTGTGTATACAGGGGAGATGAGGGCTGTATACAGGTGATGAGGGGAGCAGAGGTGTGTGTATACAGGGGAGATGAGGGCTGTATACAGGTGATGAGGGGAGCAGAGGTGTGTGTATACAGGGGAGATGAGGGGTGTACACACAGGTGATGAGGGGAGCAGAGGTGTGTGTATACAGGGGAGATGAGGGCTGTATACAGGTGATGAGGGGAGCAGAGGTGTATACAGGGGAGATGAGGGCTGTATACAGGTGATGAGGGGAGCAGAGGTGTGTGTATACAGGGGAGATGAGGGCTGTATACAGGTGATGAGGGGCGCAGAGGTGTGTGGGTATACAGGTGATGAGGGGAGCAGAGGTGTGTGTATACAGGGGAGATGAAGCCTGTATACAGGTGAGGGGAGCAGAGGTGTGTGTGTATGTATAGAGGTGGGTGATGAGGGGAGCAGAGGTGTGTGTATACAGGGGAGATGAGGGCTGTATACACAGGTGATGAGGGGAGCAGAGGTGTGTGTATACAGGGGAGATGAGGGCTGTATACAGGTGATGAGGGGCGCAGAGGTGTGTGTATACAGGGGAGATGAGGGCTGTATACAGGTGATGAGGGGAGCAGAGGTGTGTGTATACAGGGGAGATGAGGGCTGTATACAGGTGATGAGGGGCGCAGAGGTGTGTGGGTATACAGGTGATGAGGGGAGCAGAGGTGTGTGTATACAGGGGAGATGAGGGCTGTATACAGGTGAGGGGAGCAGAGGTGTGTGTGTGTATGTATAGAGGTGGGTGATGAGGGGAGCAGAGGTGTGTGTATACAGGGGAGATGAGGGCTGTATACACAGGTGATGAGGGGAGCAGAGGTGTGTGTATACAGGGGAGATGAGGGCTGTATGCAGGTGATGAGGGGCGCAGAGGTGTGTGTATACAGGGGAGATGAGGGCTGTATACAGGTGATGAGGGGAGCAGAGGTGTATACAGGGGAGATGAGGGCTGTATACAGGTGATGAGGGGCGCAGAGGTGTGTGTATACAGGGGAGATGAGGGCTGTATACAGGTGATGAGGGGAGCAGAGGTGTATACAGGGGAGATGAGGGCTGTATACACAGGTGATGAGGGGAGCAGAGGTGTGTGTATACAGGGGAGATGAGGGCTGTATACAGGTGATGAGGGGCGCAGAGGTGTGTGGGTATACAGGTGATGAGGGGAGCAGAGGTGTGTGTATACAGGGGAGATGAGGGCTGTATACAGGTGAGGGGAGCAGAGGTGTGTGTGTATGTATAGAGGTGGGTGATGAGGGGAGCAGAGGTGTGTGTATACAGGGGAGATGAGGGCTGTATACACAGGTGATGAGGGGAGCAGAGGTGTGTGTATACAGGGGAGATGAGGGCTGTATACAGGTGATGAGGGGCGCAGAGGTGTGTGTATACAGGGGAGATGAGGGCTGTTTACAGGTGATGAGGGGAGCAGAGGTGTATACAGGGGAGATGAGGGCTGTATACAGGTGATGAGGGGAGCAGAGGTGTGTGTATACAGGGGAGATGAGGGCTGTATACAGGTGATGAGGGGAGCAGAGGTGTGTGTATACAGGGGAGATGAGGGCTGTATACAGGTGATGAGGGGCGCAGAGGTGTGTGTATACAGGGGAGATGAGGGCTGTATACAGGTGATGAGGGGAGCAGAGGTGTATACAGGGGAGATGAGGGCTGTATACAGGTGATGAGGGGAGCAGAGGTGTGTGCATACAGGGGAGATGAGGGCTGTATACAGGTGATGAGGGGAGCAGAGGTGTATACAGGGGAGATGAGGGCTGTATACAGGTGATGAGGGGAGCAGAGGTGTGTGTATACAGGGGAGATGAGGGCTGTATACAGGTGATGAGGGGCGCAGAGGTGTGTGGGTATACTGGTGATGAGGGGAGCAGAGGTGTGTGTATACAGGGGAGATGAGGGCTGTATACAGGTGAGGGGAGCAGAGGTGTGTGTGTATGTATAGAGGTGGGTGATGAGGGGAGCAGAGGTGTGTGTATACAGGGGAGATGAGGGCTGTATACAGGTGATGAGGGGAGCAGAGGTGTGTGTATACAGGGGAGATGAGGGCTGTATACAGGTGATGAGGGGAGCAGAGGTGTGTGTATACAGGGGAGATGAGGGCTGTATACAGGTGATGAGGGGAGCAGAGGTGTGTGTATACAGGGGAGATGAGGGCTGTATACAGGTGATGAGGGGAGCAGAGGTGTGTGTATACAGGGGAGATGAGGGCTGTATACAGGTGATGAGGGGAGCAGAGGTGTGTGTATACAGGGGAGATGAGGGCTGTATACAGGTGATGAGGGGAGCAGAGGTGTGTGTATACAGGGGAGATGAGGGCTGTATACAGGTGATGAGGGGAGCAGAGGTGTGTGTATACAGGGGAGATGAGGGCTGTATACAGGTGATGAGGGGAGCAGAGGTGTGTGTATACAGGGGAGATGAGGGCTGTATACAGGTGATGAGGGGAGCAGAGGTGTGTGTATACAGGGGAGATGAGGGCTGTATACAGGTGATGAGGGGAGCAGAGGTGTGTGTATACAGGGGAGATGAGGGCTGTATACAGGTGATGAGGGGAGCAGAGGTGTGTGTATACAGGGGAGATGAGGGCTGTATACAGGTGATGAGGGGAGCAGAGGTGTGTGTATGTATAGAGGTGGGTGATGAGGGGAGCAGAGGTGTGTGTATACAGGGGAGATGAGGGCTGTATACAGGTGATGAGGGGAGCAGGGGTGTGTGTATACAGGGGAGATGAGGGCTGTATACAGGTGATGAGGGGAGCAGGGGTGTGTGTATACAGGGGAGATGAGGGCTGTATACAGGTGATGAGGGGAGCAGGGGTGTGTGTATACAGGGGAGATGAGGGCTGTATACAGGTGATGAGGGGAGCAGGGGTGTGTGTATACAGGGGAGATGAGGGCTGTATACAGGTGATGAGGGGAGCAGAGGTGTGTGTATACAGGGGAGATGAGGGCTGTATACAGGTGATGAGGGGAGCAGAGGTGTGTGTATACAGGGGAGATGAGGGCTGTATACAGGTGATGAGGGGAGCAGAGGTGTGTGTATACAGGGGAGATGAGGGCTGTATACAGGTGATGAGGGGAGCAGAGGTGTGTGTATACAGGGGAGATGAGGGCTGTATACAGGTGATGAGGGGAGCAGAGGTGTGTGTATACAGGGGAGATGAGGGCTGTATACAGGTGATGAGGGGAGCAGAGGTGTGTGTATACAGGGGAGATGAGGGCTGTATACAGGTGATGAGGGGAGCAGAGGTGTGTGTATACAGGGGAGATGAGGGCTGTATACAGGTGATGAGGGGAGCAGAGGTGTGTGTATACAGGGGAGATGAGGGCTGTATACAGGTGATGAGGGGAGCAGAGGTGTGTGTATACAGGGGAGATGAGGGCTGTATACAGGTGATGAGGGGAGCAGAGGTGTGTGTATGTATAGAGGTGGGTGATGAGGGGAGCAGAGGTGTGTGTATACAGGGGAGATGAGGGCTGTATACAGGTGATGAGGGGAGCAGAGGTGTGTGTATGTATAGAGGTGGGTGATGAGGGGAGCAGAGGTGTGTGTATACAGGGGAGATGAGGGCTGTATACAGGTGATGAGGGGAGCAGAGGTGTGTGTATACAGGGGAGATGAGGGCTGTATACAGGTGATGAGGGGAGCAGGGGTGTGTGTATACAGGGGAGATGAGGGCTGTATACAGGTGATGAGGGGAGCAGGGGTGTGTGTATACAGGGGAGATGAGGGCTGTATACAGGTGATGAGGGGAGCAGAGGTGTGTGTATACAGGGGAGATGAGGGGTGTATACAGGTGATGAGGGGAGCAGAGGTGTGTGTATACAGGGGAGATGAGGGCTGTATACAGGTGATGAGGGGAGCAGAGGTGTGTGTATACAGGGGAGATGAGGGGTGTATACAGGTGATGAGGGGAGCAGAGGTGTGTGTATACAGGGGAGATGAGGGCTGTATACAGGTGATGAGGGGAGCAGAGGTGTGTGTATACAGGGGAGATGAGGGCTGTATACAGGTGATGAGGGGAGCAGAGGTGTGTGTATACAGGGGAGATGAGGGCTGTATACAGGTGATGAGGGGAGCAGAGGTGTGTGTATACAGGGGAGATGAGGGCTGTATACAGGTGATGAGGGGAGCAGAGGTGTGTGTATACAGGGGAGATGAGGGCTGTATACAGGTGATGAGGGGAGCAGAGGTGTGTGTATACAGGGGAGATGAGGGCTGTATACAGGTGATGAGGGGAGCAGAGGTGTGTGTATACAGGGGAGATGAGGGGTGTACACAGTGGAGAGGAGCGCGCTTTATTTCCACCACTGCTGTTTGCCGCCGTCGGTCCCCGGGGCCTCTGATGTCACGGCTCTGTGCTGGGCTCGGCCCCAGCCTCTGCTGACGTCCCCACTCTCCTCCCCTCCACGACTACCGCTGTGAGGACATAGTGGGGCTCCTGCAGCACCATGGACAGAGCCCACACCTGGCCGCGTCCCCTTGCCCACTGTCTCCCCGCTGTGCAGCCAGGATGTGGCGGGGCCAGGCTTGTATATGACGCCTCCCTGGAAGGATGAGCGCTCAGTGAGCTGTGAGCGCCGGGACCCGTGCGGACATCTAGTGCCGGGAGGTCTCCGTCCGTCCTCCGGGAGCAGCCGGCGCTTGTCTGCAGCGCCCCGTGGCCATGGAGGCTCTCTGAGGATCGCAGCTCGGTGCCTCTGTCCTCTGCACCCGGACCATGTGGATTAATCCCGAGGAAGTGCTGCTGGCGAACGCCCTGTGGGTCACCGAGAGGGCCAATCCCTACTTCATCCTGCAGAGGAGGAAGGGGCATGGGACCCGAGGAGGAGGGGGACTGGCAGGTAAGAACTTGGCAAACCAAGACCCCAAAGCCACCAAACCCCACCAGCCATAGAGCTGGAAGAGCTAGCCTGTGGCCCCGGTGCGTGTGGGGATGGCTGGAGCTCTTGGATGCGTTTCTGTTATCGATCTTTGTGACATTCTCCGGGAGCGGCTGATTGGTGTAGTCTGCGGCTTCCCATGATTTGGCCCTATAGTGTGCACAGTGGCCAGTAAGCTGATCACCCCCAGGCCCATGGCCGCTGTGCTCACACTATGGGCTGTTTATCCCGCTGACCTGCAGAAGGCCCACGTGTGACTTCCTGGGATTGTGGGGGAGGGTGACAAACAGGACAATGCTCTTTGCTTTTCTTATTGACCCTATATGTAAATGAGAAGCCATTATAATCCAGTAACAACAATATCTAGTGTCCTGGACCATGCTGCACAATTATCACTACTATGGTCGGAGTGTAGGATCTGTAAGCATTTACAGCTGTGACCAAAAGTATTGACACCCCTGCAATTCTGTCAGATAATAATACTCAGTTTCTTCCTGAAAATGATTGCAAACACAAATTCTTTGGTATTATTATCTTCATTTAATTTGTCTTAAATGAAAAAACACAAAAGAGAATGAAGCAAAAAGCAAAACATTGATCATTTCACACAAAACTCCAAAAATGGGCCAGACAAAAGTATTGGCACCCTCAGCCTACTACTTGGTTGCACAACCTTTAGCCAAAATAACTGCGACCAACCGCTTCCGGTAACCATCAATGAGTTTCTTACAATGCTCTGCTGGAATTTTAGAAGTGTGTTTTGGGTCATTGTCCTGCTGGAAGACCCATGACCTCTGAGGGAGACCCAGCTTTCTCACACTGAGCCCTACATTATGCTGCAAAATTTGTTGGTAATCTTCAGACTTCATAATGCCATGCACACGGTCAAGCAGTCCAGTGCCAGAGGCAGCAAAGCAACCTCAAAACATCAGGGAACCTCCGCCATGTTTGACTGTAGGGACCGTGTTTTTTTCTTTGAATGCCTCTTTTTTTTTTCTCTCCTGTAAACTCTATGTTGATGCCTTTGCCCAAAAAGCTCTACTTTTGTCTCATCTGACCAGAGAATATTCTTCCAAAACGTTTTAGGCTTTTTCAGGTAAGTTTTGGCAAACTCCAGCCTTGCTTTTTTATGTCTCGGGGTAAGAAGTGGGGTCTTCCTGGGTCTCCTACCATACAGTCCCTTTTCATTCAGACGCCGACAGATAGTACGGGTTGACACTGTTGTACCCTCGGACTGCAGGGCAGCTTGAACTTGTTTGGATGTTAGTCGTGGTTCTTTATCCAACATCAGCACAATCTTGCGTTGAAATCTCTTGTCAATTTTTCTTCTCCGTCCACATCTAGGGAAGTTAGCCACAGTGCCATGGGCTTTAAACTTCTTGATGACACTGCGCACGGTAGACACAGGAACATTCAGGTCTTGGAGATGGACTTGTAGCCTTGAGATTGCTCATGCTTCCTCACAATTTGGTTTCTCAAGTCCTCAGACAGTTCTTTGGTCTTCTTTCTTTTCTCCATGCTCAATGTGGTACACACAAGGACACAGGACAGAGGTTGAGTCAACTTTAATCCATGTCAACTGGCTGCAAGTGTGATTTAGTTATTGCCAACACCTGTTAGGTGCCACAGGTAAGTTACAGGTGCTGTTAATTACACAAATTAGAGAAGCATCACATGATTTTTCGAACAGTGCCAATATTGTCCACCCTCTTTTTTTTTTTTTTTTTTTTTCTTTTTTATTTGGTGTGGAATTATATCCAATTTGGCTTTAGGACAATTCTTTTTGTGTTTTTTCATTTAAGACAAATTAAATGAAGATAATACCAAAGAATTTGTGTTTGCAATCATTTTCAGGAAGAAACTGAGTATTATCTGAAAAAATTGCAGGGGTGTCAATACTTTTGGCCACAACTGTATGTAAGGCGAGGAGTACGATCATGGTGATGGGGAAAAAAAAACAGACATCCTAGTTATCCTGCAAGGCTCCCTGGTTTCTTGGGGTCCAGTCTGTTCTTCATTGAGCAGCAGGGCTCATCCTGGAGCCATTGGCACTTGTAGGCTGCGCTACCAAAGAGCCGAAGAGAACGGCCACTGGATTGTGGGCTGCAGGGCAGGGGGGTTTGTTTTATCCACTTTTAGAGTGTATAATGAGGTGGCCAAATGGGCTATACAGGCAAGGGTTAGTCTACTTACTGCTGAGGGAGAAGGAAACAGCAATTTGAGTATCATCTATATCTTCACATGCTGCAGATTTTTTTGCCCAAATATCTTCTACTGGAAATCCATTCCATTTATCTGATTTGAGGTTGTTTCACATGAATGGGAGAGTTGCACAACTTTCTACGACAAAACCAGCACCAAATCCAGTTACTTAAGAGTTTGGGATGCAGGGTGCCCAGTATGGTTTTGCTTTGGGATAACATCCATTTAAATATTAAGCACTGGGTCAAAAATACCCACTTGTAAGACCTGACAGGCCTGAGGAGCACTCTTTGAGAAGATAACCAATACCCACAGATTTTGGCACATCCCGTTACTGCAGACCTTCTTATTTTCTGTCTCCCGACATCTGGAATCTGATTGGACAAATGTTTCACCTTCCGTCCACACCAGACCCAAAAAACTAGTCTGCTCACCTCCATTATTCTTGTGCCGGGAAGCCTGGACCAACTCGGAGACTTGGTTCAACTATTGTTGGGTTGAAGAGGAGGACATTTTCTTCAATTCACCTTTAGTCTGTGCTAATCTACTTGACTGTTACAATTCTGAGGTAAAATGAATTTGCTAGATCGCCATCGTTTATGTAAGATGGTTGGCACACAAAGGATTTCATTATTACACAGGATATTTTTATTTAAACTGACCTCAGTCAGCTTTTCTTGTCATGCAGCAAAAGAATTTGGAAAACAAAACACAATCCTAGATTGTCTTATTACTAACTAGTCATAATATTCTTCCTCACTAGCAGGCAAAAGTCCTACTCCTGATCATCTCAATATGCCTAGTACCACACAATGTGATTCTGTGCCCAACTTTATGAATGTTGACTATGCTGGGAAGATGGCTCAGTGGTTCGCACTGCAGCCTTGCAGCACTGGGGTCCTGGGTTTAGATCCCACCAAGGACAACATCTGCAAGGAGTTTGTATGTTCTCCCCGTGTTTGGGTAAGGAGGACGGCTTGCTGTTTTCACTAATTTTTGCCCTGGCTGTGGGCCTGCGTCTTTACAGAACAGCCATTGATCTGACCATTTTGGCATTCTCCTTTTTCCCTGCCATCATGTTAGACATTAGACATCCAACACTTTTAGCACCATGTATTAACTATAGTTTAGCTGTGGCAATTTTCCCATACTTGGCTTAAGCTCTAATATTACATTATGAAGAGGACTTGCCAATCTGTTTAGGCCAGTTTGCATTTGGCAATGAGACAGTAAAAACATGTTGTTTTGGTTGAACGCCGTATGACTGAAGCCTCTAAGCTGTTTTCTGACACAAATACGTAGGAAAGAAAAGTATCCGGAGCTTCCTTTACAAAGAACGTCTGACATGTTCTACCAATCCTTTTGATCTCTAGCAGGTTAATCAATTGTCCATTCACCCTGAAATGAATCTGGCACACATTTTCCTGGGAGAGGCGCAGTTCCACCGTTCATACGGTGCACCAGTAATCATACATTTCTCCCTTTTTTGTCTTTCTTGTTTGCCTCCAAAATTTTCATTCTTGATTTTGCTCCTGACGTTCCTAAGATGATCAAATACATTTCATGGAAAGAAAGCCATCAGACATTTATAATTGTATCTTACGTGTCATTTAAACTTTTATAAGACATAATTCAATCTGTCATGTTCTGTAGTCAATTCCTAAGCTTCACCAAATCCATATCGGAAGGAAGGAGCACCATGTTCTGCTCCTCGGTGTTCCTCAGTGATTGAATTGGTTGTTTTGGACTTCTGACCATGTCATCTGATGACTGTAGCCTGTGCCATTTACCATCATGTCATATATAACAATGGCGTCACCCTAAGTAGAAGCAATTATCACACGATGCAGCACGGTGATCTGCAAGGAATGATAATTGCGTTATCTAAGCTTTGGATCTGTAACTCTTCCTTCTAATTGGTGCAGATTTATGACTTTGATCTGTAACAAATGCTCCTCAATTGCCTTAGGGTACCGTTACACTTAGCGATGCACCAGCGATCCTGACAACGATATGGATCGCTGGTGCATCGCTAAGTGGTCGCTAGTGAGCTGCCACACAGGCAGATCTCACCAGCGACATCGCTGGGGTCGGGGGTCGCTACTTACCTGTCAGACGCGGCGATCCGGAGGTCCTCCCGCCCGTGTCCACGCGTCGCTCGTCGGCGCCACAGGAAGCCCAGCAGGAAGCGCCCGATGAGAAACGGCCCAGGACCTTCTCGCGCGGTCAGCGATAACCAGCGGGGTTGCTGGTCGGAGGTAAGTATCACACATAGCGATATCGCTAGCACTATCGCTGCTACGTCACAAAACCAGTGACGTTACAGCGATATTGCTAGCGATATCGCTATGTGTAATGGGCCCTTTACGATTTTGAATGAAGTGTCACCTATAGACTGAAGTTTTAGGGTGTGTGCACACGCTGCGGATCCGCAGCGTTTCTGGCCCTGCGGGTCCGCAGCAGAATCTGCTGCGTTGTACAGTACCATTTTACTCTGTGTAAAATGGAAACCGCTGTGCACATGCTGCGGAATTTTCCGTGCGGTTTCAAATCCGCAGAAAGAAATGACATGTCACTTTTCTGCGGATTCCGCTGCGGTTTACCATCTCCTCCATTGTGGAGGTGATAAACCGCAGCCTAATCCGCAGGTCTTTTGACCTGAAATTTACCTGCGGATTTTACAAAATCTGTGGGGAGAAATCCGCAGCACCTAAAAACTACGTGGGCACATACCCTTAGTGTAAGTTACAAGTCATGGCTGAATCTTATGCCAAGGCATCTGAAGATATTAAAGGGAACTGGTCCGGTACACCGTGAACCCAGAACCACCAGCAGTTGTCTTCATGAATGTAGACATCTTGCCTAACAGTCTCGGTTATGTTACATTCATGAACAGATCTTTAGAAAAATTATTTCTGATGTCCGTTTAACATATGTAAATGAGGCCTTTGATTAGTCGATGGGGCGGTAGTGTCTAGACTAGTCAGCCCACTTAGGCCAGGTTCACATAGCTTTAACACAGCCCCTTCAGTGCATAGTGTTAGCATATAAATGACCTCTTCCAGGCACTGGGAAGGATGGTGCCTGGAGATAACTTTGCCTCCAGAGATTATTTTACTATTGCTATTCCCCTATTGGGCTCTTTTACCTAATGTTTTTAGAAAGCTGCCTCAGAGAGAAGTCTACACTTCAGCCATCCAGTAGATACAGCAGGTAATCTAAATTTGGAGGTAAAGAAATGAGTGTTCTTCTCCATTCCAATAAACCACAATTTCTGCTTCTTTTTCCAAGTGTTTAATCATAACATTGAACCATATTCTAGATGTAATGTTTGAACTTCCCTTTTCTTTTTCTCAGTGCTTGGGTCGCGTGGGCACATGACTAGACGGGTTGTCTTATCACAGACCATTGCTGGACTTCTGCGTTTTGCAGAGGTGGTACAACTAAGGCTAGTTTCACATTAGCGTTTTTTAGTGCTGCGCTTCGTGTGCAATAGAAACGCATGCGAAAAACGCATCATGCGTTTTGCATGTGTTTGCGTTTTTTAGGCACATGCATTTTAACCAGTTTGTAGCCATGTTAACTCTTAAAATGCATTTGATTTCAAACGCATATGCACACGCCTGCGTTCCCATAGACTGCAATGTGTTAATTTTGCGCATTCCGTGTGCTAGCGTTTTTTTGACGCCGTTGGACGGACCCAAAAATGCAACAGGTTGTGTCGGGCACGCCTAGGCGCACACTAAAAAACGCATGCGCACGAAAACTCATACGTGCGCGTGCAAACGCTAGCACGGGGTTCCCCAACTCCAGCCCTCAAGGCCCATCAACAGGTCATATTTCAGGATTTCCTTAGTATTGCACAGGTGATAATTGCATCACCTGTACAATACAAGGGAAATCCTGAAAACCATGACCTGTTGATGGGCCTTGAGGACTGGAGTTGGGGAATCCTGCGCTAGACCATGCGCCCGCCATGTTAAACATAGGGGCCCATGGACGCGCACGATGCGCTGTGCTAAAAAACGCTAATGTGAAACCAGCCTTAGTATGGTGCCAGAATGTGATTCTTTTGTTATTGGTTGGTAGATGTTCTTGTTTCCCCCTAGAAGGAATGCTAGTGAAGAATGCTTCTGTGTATAGAACATGTGACAGTTATTTGACGTAATTACATTTATTACTTCTGATGGAACCTTTGACCTTTTATATTTCTGTGGGATTCTGACTCTCCTACTTAACTTGACTGACAGGTATCTTCTTAGGTGTATATAGGGAAAACCTGTCCGTCTAGCTTGGTGAGAAGCCAGTGGAGACCTCTCACTTGGACTAGCTGCCTTGTCCTGGCTGCCCAGCTAGACTCATCTTTCCTATACACACAGGGAGTGACATGTCAGTAGCTTAGGTGTCAAGGAGATACATGTGGGGACATGTCTCTCGGGATAGCCACCTTGTCCTCGTCTGTCCGTCTAGACTGACTAATTCTTCCTAATGCACACAGGGCACACGGGACGGGACGTGACAGGTCAGTCTAGCTTAGGTGGTGAGGAGATACCAGTGGGAACATACCTCTTGGGATAGCCGCCTTGTCTTCGGTAGTCCGACTAACTGACTGGTCTTCCTAATATACACACAGGGATCGACGTGTAAGGAGATGCCAGTGGGGACTTGCTTCTTGGTCTAGCCATTCTGTCTCCTGTTGTACTTTAAACTAAACGTTTTTTTTCTCCGTAACGCCCCGGTGTTTCAGAGTAAAATATAGATGTATAGAATGGAGAAACCGGTCTCTGCTTCATGCTGCCTGTGGTTCGGCCAGCATGAATCAGCTGACAGGTTCCCTTTAAAATTACCGTAACATACCTTACTACTACTATACTACCAGGGAGTAATGCATCTTAGCAATAATTCTTTGCTGGTTGTATGCTACATTAGTAGCATAACATAATATTACATGACATATAAAAGGGTAATTAATATGAATTATGTGATATTTGCAGCGTAATGGCATTCCTTGGGTTACTAGGTAGGCGGTATCTCCACTGCAACTGGGTCAGCAGTAACCCATATTTCTCAGAAGGCGAAACGTGTTGGGGTGCTTCACCACCTCAAGGTTTGTATGGATATTCTGACTACTATGTGGCATTTCTAATTGATAACCAGTATGGGTTCCTAATGTGTACATGTACTTTTATTCCTCCCTTGCTGAATGTGTGACTTGGTAGGCAAGAACTGTTATTATAAGAAACCGTTGTTGATTGTCTTGAGAAAGAGAAAAAAATCCAATCTCTACATTAATATTCCCCCACTTAACCACAGACCATGTGCTTTACTGTCATGACCTTGAAGGCTTTGCTTTTATGATTGGGTCATATTTCCTAATGAAGAAATTCATGATCTTCCTTGTTGCTTTGCACTGAATGAGTCTCGTTGGCTCGATGCCAGAACTGTACTCTACATATTTCAGAATTCTTCCATATGATTACTTACAATCACTTTACTGCTGGAGCGCATCTCTGGAAACTGGTGATAATAGTTTTAGATGTCTGATATAAAACCAGTCTTGTAGATGCATAGCGGTCAATATTGAATGTTTAGTATATTTAGCACTATTTACATCGCCCCTTCATAAACTATATTAGGCCCATTTTTGTGTTGGTACTAGGGCCCACCAGTGAATTCTCCGCTACTCCGATAGACCGATCCAACTTTGCCCCCTTCTTCAATTCCAGTTATTAAATTAATGTATATTCCAAAATTCCTTGTTTTGTAACTTTTTTTATTTTAAATGAAAAAAAAACTACCTTAAGGAAGTACAGGGAGTGATTTTCTTAAACCTTCCTGATCCCAAAAGCAAACTTTTGATCAAATTTTAGTCACTAATTTTCCCAACCTTACAGTCCTAGATTTAGTTAAACGTGTCTCTACATAGTGATGGTGAGAAGAGATCAACAAGGAAGTTCTTAGAGATTTGACGTGTTGTATGAAAGTGGCTGCTTTATCCCAGTAACAACATAAATTTTGTCCATCGGTTCAGTCTGATATAGCAACCCAGCCCCGTCCGCTTTATTTTTATGGGAACTCTATTTGTGATACATTCTACATTCGATAAGCCTCTGACCCAATGATCTAGCCATTCCAGTGATCTGGCTATTGTCCAAGTCTCTTAGATCATTCATTTTCCCTTCTACCAACACATTGGCTTCGAGAGTAGACTGTTCACTTGCCGCCTCATCAGTAGTGTAGCTAGCCCAGGGGCTGAGGGCACGGCAGTCTAAACCCCTCTCCCAACCACTGCGACCTACAGTGTGCAGCAGTCGAATAATCACACCTCTGCTGTGTTAGATGGCTATTGAGCTCAGTGATAGTCAGCTCATCTGCTGCGCTCTGCAATTGGGCTGAGCTCAAAATGGGTTTGATGTCCAGAGCACAGCAGCCGCTGGTGATTTGACTGCTGTGCTCTACAAAGTTAGAGGTTCAACAGCCGCTACACATGCAGTGATTGCCTAACAACCAGGTAATCGCTCATGCCTTGCGGCTGTCGAGCTGCCGCGAGACATGCAGGCATGGGGACATGAACATATTAATCGAGCATGCTGAAGACACTGTTAGCCACGAACATGTTCAGATAGCACCTTATTCCAGGACATTCGCTCATCCCTAGTGCACACATAATACCGAAGAACGAATGGTCTACATCAAACAGCTACTTGTCTATGGTAACAACCATACAGACATCTCATTACTTGTCGTCACAGTTGTATATATAAAAACTCAGTGCTTGGTTCATTTTGCAGGTTTGCTGGTTGGAACCCTGGATGTTGTATTGGATTCCAGTGCCAGGGTCGCTCCTTACCGCATCCTTTATCAAACCCCGGACTCTCTTGCTTGCTGGACCATTGCTTGTGGTAAGAAACTTGCCGTGTTGCATGAAAGATTAATTTTTTTTTAGAGGTTATAAGGCTCATATTTAATTGATATTGAGCCCACCAGAAATGAAAGGTCTCGTCAAAACGTATAAGTTTATCAGTTTTCGCAAGAGCTATCTCATCTGCAGGATACTAATAGTGCACAATATTACGGTCACGATCCATTTTTGGATCTGTGGCAGATTTGGCTTCTCGGATTAAAACTTTTTTCCTTTCAGGCCATCGGGGGTTAATGCCAGTTTTTTCCCCGCTGGCCTGCTGGTGTAATTGCATTGCTCCTGGGTTTGTTGATGTGTGTGGTGACCACGCCTACATCCTTCAAGAGGTCACCTGATGTATCAGCTGACTGTCGGTGTTAGAGCAATCTGCAGTGACCGAGCTGGAGACAGGAGCTTCCTGGGTGCAGTGGTGCTTCAGCTTTAAGCGTTGTACCTGGTGTCTTTATCTTGCTGTGCGGTGCTTTGCAGTGGAAAGCTAAGTTTCGTATTTTGTTACCTTGTCCCTTTGGTGTCTCTTTTCCCCCTGTGTGTGTTGTCTGCAGAGGTAAGGCTAGTGGTCCTTGCCGGCCAGTGCACTAGCCAGGGCAGATCTAGGTGACAAATGGGGATGAGGTATCCTGACGTCGGCAGGGGGAAGAACCTGCATAGGGTGTTCATAGGGTGTTAGGTGAGATCAGGGACAGGCTCAGGTTGGAGCTCAGGAGGTGACCGTCCCTGATTCCCTATTGTCAGGGCCTCCCTCTTCCCTATTCCATCGACGCTGTGCTGTTTGTTGACCGACCAACCGTTGGGTCGTGTCGCACTGGGTCAGTCACTCCGTGACTGTTAAATGTTTATAACCTGTAGTATCACTAACGAATGTGTTTTCAGTGTTGTCCATAAAAAAATGGACATCACTCAATGTAATTCAATAGGACTGTTCAGATGACAGCTTTTTTTTCACCATTTTTCTTTCTGTATGTGTGCATGAAAAAAAATTGCAGCATGCACTAGTATTATTGCACCGTATTTGAGATGAAACTCACCAACTCGTATATGAGTGCGCAAAAAAAATCATCCCTTAAGGATCAACCATATCTGCAACATAAATTGTATATGGTAAACTTTAATACTTGCTGGTATATAAAAACAGATGTCATATGGAGAGCATATGGATGACCATACAGATGGAAAATTGTCCGATTTTTCTGGAAACTGACATTATGTGAATCAGATGTAAAATATAAAGTGGACAGCAATCAAACACTGAGTGTAACCCAGCCTAACAGCAATCAATGCTTCCTATCCCTTCAGAAGCTATTGATGTAGATGCTACAATTCCATTAAAGGAGTTTCGGTCATAATATATATTGAATGCTTATCCTAAGAATAGGTCATCGATCAGATCATTGTGGGGTCAATACCTTGCACTCCCACCGATCAGCAGCTTTAGCATTGGGCAGGTGTGCAAATTGGCCAAAAAATAGGGGCTGTTCTGATGTACCCTGCAGCGGCCACTACCCACTGAATGGAGCTAACGGAGATAATGTTGGGAGTTAAGGATCCGGCATGTCTAATTTTGGATCTCCCATCCTTTTGCTCTCTGCGAGATGAGCTGCCACAATAGGAGTCTGGCAGTAGCTCTGATGTGGAGAATACCGTATTGCTCAGCAGAGCAAGTGCTCCTTTTTAGGGTTCGCTCACATCTACGTATAAATCCAGCGAGTGAAATGCAAGAAAAAATGGCACTGCACTTGCACCAATGTTATTCAATGAGGCAGTGTATAACGGCCGAGACTCGCCAATGTAAGTCAATGGGTGCGAGGAAAAAATCTCACAGCACACGTGCGTTTGCCGTACGATTTTTACGCACAAATCTCAATGGAAACCCGACATTTCATCAGCCAAGTACAGTAAATTCATAGCCAGAACTGTTAGAATTGAATAGAAAGATAATGATGTATTAAATCAGTGCTTTGCATATGTAGTTTTCTGTACTTGTATTTAGCTAATAAATAAGTGAAAAAAATGTGAGGTGCCCCGTATTTTTAATAATCTGCTAAGGAAAATCAAACAGCAGTGAGTTTGCCTTATTAGACTGGGAAGGGTCAAATAAACATGGAGCTTCTCAGCCTATTAATATCAGCTCACGGCTGTCTGCTTAGCCTTTACTGGTTATTCAAAATAGAGGGCCCCAAAAAAATAACATGGGGGTCCTCCCTATTTTTAATAGCTAGTAAATGCTAATCAGACAGCTGCAGACCAGACTTATATTAATAGGCTGGGAACAGGGCTGGTTTGAATTTTGCCTAGGGCCACAATTTGTCTCAAAGTGAGACCCCAGATTTTGAAATATTGCACTACAGCATTACAGTCAATTTAGTGCATTGAAGTGAGTTTTGAGCGAGTAGCGACATCTTTAAGCGCCAAGAAGTCATTCACAACATTTCTGTCTAAGGAGGGGGCCATGCATACTAGGATAGGGATGAGGGGGCCATGTGTACCAGGATGGTGATGAGGGGAAGCATGCATACCAGGATGGTGATGAGGGGAAGCATGCATACCAGGATGGTGATGAGGGGAAGCATGCATACCAGGATGGGGATGAGGGGTAGCATGCATACCAGGATGGGGATGAGGGGTAGCATGCATACCAGGATGGGGATGAGGGGTAGCATGCATACCAGGATGGGGATGAGGGGTAGCATGCATACCAGGATGGGGATGAGGGGTAGCATGCATACCAGGATGGTGATGAGGGGAAGCATGCATACCAGGATGGGGATGAGGGGAAGCATGCATACCAGGATGGGGATGAGGGGAAGCATGCATACCAGGATGGGGATGAGGGGAAGCATGCATACCAGGATGGGGATGAGGGGAAGCATGCATACCAGGATGGGGATGAGGGGAAGCATGCATACCAGGATGGGGATGAGGGGAAGCATGCATACCAGGATGGGGATGAGGGGAAGCATGCATACCAGGATGGGGATGAGGGGAAGCATGCATACCAGGATGGGGATGAGGGGAAGCATGCATACCAGGATGGGGATGAGGGGAAGCATGCATACCAGGATGGGGATGAGGGGAAGCATGCATACCAGGATGGGGATGAGGGGAAGCATGCATACCAGGATGGGGATGAGGGGAAGCATGCATACCAGGATGGGGATGAGGGGAAGCATGCATACCAGGATGGGGATGAGGGGAAGCATGCATACCAGGATGGGGATGAGGGGTAGCATGCATACCAGGATGGGGATGAGGGGAAGCATGCATACCAGGATGGGGATGAGGGGAAGCATGCATACCAGGATGGGGAAGAGGGGAAGCATGCATACCAGGATGGGGAAGAGGGGTAGCATGCATACCAGGATGGGGAAGAGGGGTAGCATGCATACCAGGATGGGGAAGAGGGGTAGCATGCATACCAGGATGGGGAAGAGGGGTAGCATGCATACCAGGATGGGGATGAGGGGTAGCATGCATACCAGGATGGGGATGAGGGGAAGCATGCATACCAGGATGGGGATGAGGGGAAGCATGCATACCAGGATGGGGATGAGGGGAAGCATGCATACCAGGATGGGGATGAGGGGTAGCATGCATACCAGGATTGGGAACATTTATATACCAGGATGGGGGATATTGGTACAGAATTGGCCACATTTTTTGCTTCCCTTTTTTCTATTTCCCCCTCTAAAACCTAGGGACATAACTACAATATGAGGATCTTGAATATGGGGACATGACTACAATATGGGACCTGTATAAGGGGACATAACTACAATATAATGCCCATTTGTTATCGCCACATCCATAACGACTCAAGCGCTAAAGAAATAAAAAAATGTATATATATATATAATATATGCGGCCCATATGCCCAGTCGAGTTTGAGACCCCTGGTCTAATAGGAGGTCATAACTCCTGTTGGCACCATTAGTGATGACGTTAATGTGATCTCTGACCACAGGACCGCTGCGTTCTGTAATAAGCTGCAGCAGTCAGGTGACTTGAGCAGAGCGCCATCAGAAACACATACGATGATACGTCGTACAAGTCATGTGACTGATACAGCTTATGGGCTCGCTCAATTTAGCATATAATCCGGCTGAGTGCTATGCGATGTTTTATTGGTTAGCACTCGACCTAAAGTTATACTGTGGGGCAGTGCATACCTGCATAAGAAGACAATGGCAGCGTGCAGCGAGTGCTCCGCAAATCGGACCATATGCACCTATACATGTCTATGGGTGCATGTAAGACATCAGACTGCACTCAGATGCTATCCGAGTGCAGTCCGATGTACGCACCAGAGACTATGGAGAATTAAGTTCTGTCTTCTGTGCACCTGTGATACCATTCTGTCATGTGAGAGAATCGGATCACAGGGATCTGACGTTCTGCTTAAACTCTTAGAGTTTTTATCGAGTGTCATTAGGATAATCAGTGCAATTCTCTCGCTAGTGTGAGAGAGCCCTATTACAGAAGGCAGTGGTCCTGTCACTCCTCGTGCACTCGGCCGTGTTGTACTCTAATGTGAGCGAGTCCACAAGCTGCATTAGTCAGGTGACTTATACTATCTATCCTTGTATGTTTTCATGGTGGCGCTCTGCTCAAGTCACCTGACTGCTACAGCTTATTAACGCAGCGGTCGTGTGGTCTGAGATCACAGTGATGTCATCATTCCTGGGGCCAGCGCACACCACAGAGCGGCCGGTGCAGGACCCTGATGAGTGACAGGTGTTAATCATTTTTCTTATATATCATTGTTTTTTTTGTTTTTTTTTATCCATTCCTGGTTTTATGTACAACAAACTGAACAGAACCTCACTGCTGGAATAACTTGGGGTTTGACCACAGATGCAGAGAGAACCTCAATGTTGTAATATGGTAATATTGGAGGGATTCCCCAGTCGTGGCCCTGGCATCACACACACTCGTGGGGCCCCTGTATGTCATGACATTTCTTTCTTTCTGCAGCTCCAGCCTATGTACTGGCTTAGTAACGTGTTGGGCATGTTGGTGGCCTGTGATTGGGCTACTGTGGCCGTGCAGAGGCTTAATGGGAATCTACCAGATCAAAGATCAGATTAACCTGGTTTATTTGAGTAGATCTTGATTACGTTTTGACACTGTGTTTTGTATCGGACTTGATGTCTTGGGAAAATCCCTGTAAGTGTTGTGATATACGAGGAGTTGCTTTTTGATTCAGTGGAGTTTTATGATTTGACAAAACATAAAATCACCAGTGTCTTTTAGTTCTGATTAGTTGAAAAATGTCTAATTGTTGAACTGAAGACTACTTTGCACAGAACTTATTTTTGCAATGTTGGGGTCATTTAACTTGCATCCCAACAAGTCATCGCTTGTACTCTCTTTTAGAATAAGAGCTTGGGGCAAATCTTTGAAACACAGGAGTTTAAAGGTATATTGTAGAGTAAGCGTATCTGTTCGTTTAGATCAAAGATGAAGGAGGTCGTCCTCCAGCGGCAAATATCCAGTATATAAAAAATATAAAAACTGGCCGCCTAGGAGGATGGTGGGTATAGAAACTGACGCGTTTCAGCGAAGGGCCTTAATCGTGGTGTGTATCACAGTATACTGAATGTGTGGGGAAGGGGGGTATATCAGAATTGCTGAAACGCGTCAGTTTCTATACCCACCATCCTTCTAGGTGGCCAGTTTTTATATTTCTTATGTTGAGATAAAAGGACATTTTTTTTATTTTTTTTTTATTTCAACTGGATCATCAATTTGTATAGTGGGTATTTTCCGCTGGAGGACCGCCTTCATGTTTGATTTCTTTCCACATTCTCGACTGGAACGACTCCGTGCGGCTTCACCTGATACAGCAAGGTGCTTGATGATGTGGTGAGCTGACTTCCCTTTTTTCTATTAGTTTAGATGACTTTTCAGTATAAGTTGTCCTGTGTGTACTGAGGGATAACACCCTATCTGGCCATTATATGACTTAGTCTCTGAAGTGAAAAATACAGGACTGTAATTTTCAGTTGTTTCTGATCTAGTGAGCTACTTTGAAGTCTCACGGTGGGAAAAAAAGAATTGTTTCTTATTTCTCTGTTTAGCACAGGATCCAAAGCAGCAGCGTGGAGGACATTATACAGAAGTATTGAGCTGTGTGTCTGTGCCTCCTGTTCTGTGATGAACTAGATTAATTAATTACTGTAGCATATTCTGTCTTTCAACTAATTTTCCTAATCTGAGCAGAACTCCTCCTTCCCCTGGAGTATTATAGGAGGTGTAACCTGACGCATGACTGTTCCAAGTGGATGGTGAGTTCGGCAGGATTATCAGATGCGTGGAGGAGAAGTGGCTCATAAGTGGAGATAAAAAAGCAAAGTTTTCTAATGAGATACAGTGCAAAGTTTCTAATGCATCTGTACTATTCATTTTATACAAAGTTTGTTGAAGTGACGCTGATGATTAAACTATATCAGACGATAAAAGGGCCTTCCATGAGTGGTTGTCATAGGCTAGAACTTTACTGCCATGATTGCATCCTGGTAAGATGTTTAGTATAGCAGCTGATGAACATGTTCAGACTAATTTAATTAAACACAGATCGATAAAGCCCTTGATAATACATGAACCCTAAAACAGACCGGAATAAGACTACTTGATTTTTGCTACTTTTTCTGAATCCTATGGCTGCTGGATTATATATTTGCTGCTTATCTTGGCACCTGTGAATAGTATATTAATACACCACCCAGAATGGAAGATTAGAGCCTTTCATACCCCTTTGAAGTACTGTAATGGGTATTGTGCTAGGAAGGTAAAACTGCATCGGGCAGGGAGGAGTGCACCACGATATATTGGACATTTTGCAGAATGCACGCCTTTAGGCCACTCTGAAATAAGTCTACCAACCTGTTTTTAGGTAAGTAATGCTGTTTGTACTGGCATCATAGTTCTGCTATAGTATAGTATGCTGTGGTGCCCCTCTCATTAAAAAAATGAAGCGGAGTGGAGCCATCATATTTATCATGGATCATTTACAAACTGAATCCATGGTGCGATGTCTGACATATCCTACGTCTACTGGATTTGCTCCACTGTTAATGAGCAGAAGGGTAAGAGGTGACATAATAGCTGTCTACAAATATCTGAAGTGAGGTCCGTGTAGGGGGATCATCATTATTCTCATTTGCACATGGAAACATTAAGAAGCAATGGGATGAAACTAAAAGGGAGAAGATACAGATTAGATATTAGAAAAAACTTTTTGACAGTGAGGGTGATCAATGAGTGGAACAGGCTGCCACGAGAGGTGGTGAGTTCTCCTTCAATGGAGGTCTTCAAACAGAGGCTGGACAGACATCTGGGATGATTTAGTGACTCCTGCATTGAGCAGGGGGTTAGACACTATGACCCTGGAGGTCCCTTCCAACTCTACCATTCTATGATTCCATTGAGTGCAATATTTGCATCAGTGATTTGTTTGCTTTGCCCTATCCATAGAGGTGACATTGTGCTTCTCTTGTCAGGAGGCTCTCGCAGGGAGGTAACCGAACACTGGGAATGGCTGGAAGTGAACCTGCTTCAGACACTTTCTGTTTTTGAAAATGAAAATGACATTACTACATTTGTCAAAGGAAAAATCCAGGTAACGAAACCTGTATATTGGTTTGGCAAATAGGTTAAGTACTTAGTAATTCTTTAAAATATGAAATAATTAATTTTATGGTTTAAAGCTGATGAATCTGTTTTTCCATGATATGATAATTTTCACTTGCAGTGACTATTGTGGGGTGGACACAGGTCTGGCTGTGGTTTCAGGGAACCGGATTCGCACCGTCAGATCACTGCAGCTCAGCCTGAAGCCAAATTCATGCAACTGTATTTTCACTCAGCACCCAGACCGATGTTCAGTGAGGGTTGTTTTTTTTTTTTTGGGACAAAATATGCAATTCTTTAGCATAGGAAACTGTATTTATTCCCGTAAACTTTTAATAGCTGCTGCTGTATAAACATGGATTCTATACTGTAGACAAATGAGAAAAAATAAAAAAATTTTCTGGACGAAACTTTTTTTTTTTTAAATGGTATTTTTTTACTAAGTAAACCTCTTTAGGGCTCGTTCACACGAGCGGATAGCGCGGCCGCGTGCTATATGGTGTGTTATCGGATAGCCCTCGGATCGGAGTTATACTTTGGGGCAGCGCAGATCAGACCTCAGCATTTTAGAGAAGTCTGCTGCTCATTTTAATTACACTTGGCTTTTACTGATCACCCACATTACACAACCTGTGATGAGGACATACACTAGGTTTTGCTTTAATAAGTAGTCCGGATTCTGGTTGTCACTCCGATCCTATTGTGGTGCACAGTTATAAGATATTATTCCCTATGGAAGTAGAGCGTGGCACTCCACTCACATGCAGTGAAAATTATTTTTTTTTTGCTATGTCAGCAGCTAAACTTCCAAAAACTCTTTTGACCACACACAAAGATTAGTGGATGACATTTTGGTCCTCCCAGACCTTAGCCATGGCCTGCAGTTGTGTGGGATGGTGATTCCTGTGATGGTCATAGGAACTGGCCGTGGCAGCTCATACAACTCTAATCCAGACGGTCCGGGCAACCTGAGGTATCATCACTAATCTGTACATGGATAGAACTATTTTTGGAACTGACCTACCAGCAGCCAACAACAAGTCAATCTCCAGTTTGCTGGGAACCTACGTGTCTAGTGTGAATCCCTCTTAGGCTAAAACCTGAATTTATTGGTAGGATCCTGCTGCAATTAAAACATTTTAACTCGAGGCTGAAGCAAACATTTTTAAACTTTTTGACATTGCCACCCCATTTTCACAAGCTCTGATGAAGTGAGTGAATTCGAGGTGGAAAGGGATGTGGCAACTACCTCTCGTCAAATTGATGACCAGCGGCGATGTTGCACTACACCACAAATCTTACTCCAGCAAGGACTGGAGTAGAATTTGTGGATATTCCAACACCTCTTCGTGAATCAGGAGTGTCTGACTCCAACTCACCACCTCATCAAAAACAGCGAGAACAACGCCGGTCTTGATGAATCTGGTCCATAGTTTTCACTGCACTTGTCGGAGTGCTGTGGTTATGTCATTAAGGGTTATTTTGTATTCCAGACAAGTATGGTATATCTACAAGATTTGCACTATCTGATAAATGTAGGTACCATCTCTGCAGACTGCACATTCTGTCCTCTAGGACCTCTAACCCAAATATCCAAGCTAGTTTGGGGGATACTACCTAGAACATTTAGCAAGAAAGAGAATGGAGGAGAGGCACACTTGTTCAGCTTTTTCTGCAATACCTTTCTTGAATTGCTGCCACTCCCAAAAGTAATTTAGGTGAATGGGGTACAAGTCCAGAAAATGCCCTGTGGGTAGCAAAACCCAGCATCAAAATTGGTGGGGGGGAAGGGTGCCTTGATTTTTGCTGTGGGGCTTAAAACATTCCAGGAATGAAGTCCAAAATGTAAAACAAAAAAAACTTTGACTCTACAAAAGAACATATAACACTGTATTCTTGGTAGTTAATAAAAATTTTTTTTTAATATTTTCATAATATTAAAGTTTAAACCAATAAGGTTAGACAGCTTAGTATGGTGTGGAGGCTGGAAAAAATATGTTGAGGCAGTCACAATTCCCATTTATGAGTGATGCCGAATATTCCCTTACTTCCTCCAGGGTGTCATTGCAGAGTATAATAAAATCAATGGCATTAAAGAAGATGATGACACAGATAAGTTTAAAGAGGCGATAGTGAAGTTCCACAAGCTCTTTGGCATGCCAGAAGAAGAGAAGTTGGTCAACTACTATTCATGCAGTTACTGGAAGGGCAGAGTGCCCCGACAAGGATGGATGTACCTAAGCATCAACCACCTCTGCTTCTACTCATTCCTGTTGGGGAAAGAAGGTAATGTAACAGACATGCATCTTCCAATTAATAGGGATATATTAAACCTATTATATCAGTAAACTATGCACAACGATTTGTGCACCACGTCTAACAGCTGCAGTACAACATTATGGGGGAATTCACCCAGACTGGCTAAGAGCTGGAGGAGATTTCTGCTCCTTTTTAGCATAAATTATAAATAACATGGTGTTCTTGGTTGACTATTGACTACTCCATCTACTTTTTAGAAAATTAATGACTTTGTATCCAGTAAATTAGTCTTTTATTTACAATTTTCTGTCTGTAGAAGCCATGCTGAATTCCCCCAGTGTATCTAAATGTTCTTTCTAGAAGTATGTCATAATAACCTTTTAATGTATATTCCAATACTCCTCGTGTCAGATATTACATGTTCATATGTATGAAACCACTGTATATAGGGAGACGTGATTTCCCTGCGGCTATGAGATAATCTAGCATTGTGTAATAAGGGCCCCGTCACACATAGCGACGCACCAGCGTTCCCGACAACGATATGACCTTGTCAGGATCGCTTGGGTGTCACTACATGATCGCTGGTGAGCTGCCAAACAGGCAGCTGCACCAGCGACATGCAGTTAACCAGCGACGCACGTCGCTTAGTTACCCGCTGTGTATGTTAGAAACCAGTGCGCTGGTGCAGAGAGTGGGTAACCAAGGTACACATCGGGTTTCTAAGCGCCGTGCAGGGCTTAGGAACCCGATGTTTACCTTGGTTACCAGCTCCAGTGTCGCTGTTCTCCCGCCTGCCACACGCAGCGATGTGTGCTGGCCAGCGGGAGACCAGCGATAAAAAAAATGTCCAGGCTATTCCAGGACGATCAGCGATACCCGGCAGGGGGGCCGGTCACTGATAAGTGTCACACACAGCGATCTCGCTGGTGTGATCGCTGTCGCTAGCGAGATTGCTGTGTGTGACGGGGGCTTAAGACTGAGAACCCTTATACAGTTGGACGATTTGTGCACAAGTTTTTTTTTTTTTTGTTTGTTTTTTTAAATCAAACTATATTGGTCTTTTAAGTGCTTTTACTATGTACCAAAAGTAATGTATATTCTGCAAGCTTTTGAACAAAATGCCCTAACATTACCATCATTTTCCACTGCAAAATATAAGCCGTGTAGAAAATTTTTAAGCGCGGTCAGTTTCTCTGATTTACGGTACATTCTAGTTCCTTTATGGCAAGTTTCACGTTTGCGTTTAGGGCCGCAGCGTCGGGCTGCGCACGGCCGCCGCTAAGCCCCGCCCCCTGCCGCGCCTCCGCCGGTAGCTCTGCCTACAGGCGCATGACGTCCCCTATCTTTATCACTGGGGACGCAGGCCGTGCGCAGTATGCGTTTGGTGGCACATGCGTCCTTTTGACGGTGCGCCGACCAGCGCCAAACGCAACCTGTTGCAATTTGGTTGTGCTCGGCGCACCGTCAAAAGGACGCATGCGCCTCCAAAAGCATACTGCGCACGGCCTGCGTCCCCAGTGATAAAGATGGGGGACGCATGCAGCGTCATGCGCCCATAGGCGGAGCTACCGGCGGAGGCGCGGCAGGGGGCGGGGCTTAGCGGCGGCCGTGCGCAGGCCGACGCTGCGGCCCTAAACGCAAATGTGAAACCGGCCTAATTTTTGAAAGCCTGTAGTGGAGAGATGCATAGATATATTGAAGATATACACTTCTTCCTGTATCTATAGATAGTCCAGCAGAACGTGTGCTTTATTGAAGCTTATGAGGGTTACTAGTCCTAAATATGTCAATCGACTAATGTAGTGTGGCAATAAATTCTGTCCTGTCCCCCATAGACTAGGCCGTGGCAGGGAAGAAGCACTCCGATCCATACCGTATGGTTTTCCTCTCCTGTCTTCTCCAGTCTCCAGCTGTACAGTAGACACTCTGCTGACTCTGTACCAATCTACACAGCAAAGCAGGAGATGTCACCATATTGGATGTGTGTCATATCCACTTCCTAGTTTGAAAACTTTTCTACTGGTCACATAAATATTTATATTAGAACAGTATTAATATTATTGCTGATGTCATTATCTGATCCGTTTCCGCTTAGTATTTATGGACGCGCATAAATTAAAGATGAAACGCAATGCTTCTAAATTATTCATCTTACCCACACCTCTGCTCAATTGTGCTAAGGAGGAAGGACAAGCTAACAGACCTTAAATCCACCAGAAGATGGGAGTCTGAATGTTTCTGAGGTGGAGGGTTTACTGTACAGAAGCAGAAATGCAGATACAGGCGGTCGGGCCACTATAAATGAAGGCATGTGTCTGTACAGAACCTCAAACAATGACCGAGCAACGTTCTCTTTTTCGATAAACTGTCCTCCATCTTTTTCAGCCAAGCTAGTGATCCGATGGGTTGACATAACGCAACTGGAAAAGACCGCGACCTTGCTTCTCCCGGATGTGATTAAAGTCAGCACTCGCTCTAGTGGACATTTCTTCTCTGTTTTTCTTAACATCTCTGAGACTTTTAAATTAATGGAGCAGCTTGCCAACATAGCAATGAGGCAGCTCCTGGATAACGAAGGGTTTGAGCAGGATCGCTCTCTTCCGAAATTAAAAAAGAAATCGCCCAAAAAAGTGTCTGCCTTGAAGAGGTGAGTGGAGTTTGGGAGAACTGATTGCCAGAAGTCAAGTTTTGTAGTCCCTCTTGGGACCTATGTAAAAGAAATGTTCACATTTTCTATGATAAATCCTGAGACTATGGTCAGTTCCATTCTGCCCACCAAAGCTCTGCATCTAGTTGTTCAAACTGTGCTATACTAGGAGCAGAGTAGATATGCCAAATGGTCCTTAGTACATATCAATTATCGGAACAGGTTATTGGGTTGAAATAATAGGACAACTATTCTCCCAGGAATGATTGGTGCAGAGCAAAGCCTAAATGTAACCTTGTTAAGGCCCTCGTGCACATTGCACTTAAATTGGGCGAACCTGCCAATAATGGCAGAATTGTTCTGGAGTCTGATGTATATGGGGTCCCCCTTGCATGTCGTGGGAGATCAAGGTCATCTGGCCCTTTGGTTATATAGGCCTCATAGTGGCTTCCTCCTCTAAAACTAATAAACTTTTGGCCGAGCCAATGGGTCATGTGTATGGGGAAGTCGGGAGAATTTGCTGTCGGCCAAGTGAATGACTGACTGTTATTGTATGTGTATGGCCATCTTTAGAATGGTATATTTGACATTGACTCTTTAGGGATTGTCTTTTGGTAGTTCTACAACTGGAACCCAGATGGACTTTCAGAGGTAAAGGGGTTTGATTGCGAATGAGGGCAGTAGTTATTTTTACAATATTAAGTAATATAGATTTGTGGAAATTGAAATGTTCACCTTAAATGTCCTTATAAAAGAAACTCTTATTAATATTGAACCCATTTTACATCTATATATTACAGAGATTTAGATGCTCGAGCCAAGAGTGAGCGGTATCGCGCTCTCTTCCGCCTGCCAAAGAATGAAAAGTTGGATGGACATACAGACTGCACGTTGTGGACACCCTTCAGTAAAAGGCATATAGTGGGGCAAATGTTTGTTTCCACAAATTACATCTGCTTCACGAGTAAAGAAGAGAATCTGTGCAGTCTGATCATCCCACTGCGAGAGGTTTGTGTTACCGCCTTGTCATACCGTCGGTAGAATTGTATGTGCACTATGGAGGACCAGCCTCCGAGCAGTGGTCTTCATAAGCGCAGCTTGAGAACTCAGATTGTCACTTCAAAAAATAAATAAGTCTGTTTGTTCAGAAATTAGTCTTGTGGCAACAGCATTTTCTGCATCAAGTAGCCCAGTTGTCAGTTAGTAATTTATGGTCTATTACTTGATCTGACTGATCCAATTATATTTATGTAAGAAGTGCAGCCATGAAGAAACCTCAGCATCCCAGAGCCTCCTGATCACTGATGGTCAGAAGGTGCACTGAGCTGTAATCAGATTCGCTGGGCTCGTTAGTAACACATACATAGTATGGTAGATGAATTGGTGCGTATATCATGGATAAGTAATGCAGAGATGACATTTCTGATACTTGTACAACTTGGGATTATATTTCAGCGGTCTGAGAAATGGATTCCTGTTCAGTTCCATCTTGAGATGCCTTGCTGGGCCTAATTAATGTATAGCATGAATATTTATTTATGCGTATAGGATCATGCATTATAAGATATTATTTATGGCTTAAGGTACTGTCACACTTAGCGATGCACCAGTGATCCTAACCAGCGATAAGACGCGGTCAGGATCGCTGGTGCATCGCTAAGTGGTCGCTAGTGAGCTGCCACACAGGCAGATCTCACCAGCGACATAGCAGCGGTCGGGAGTCGCTACTTACCTGTCAGACGAGGCGATCCTGACGTCCTCCCGCCCGCGGCCACGCGTCGCTCGTCTCCACAGCAGGAAGCCCAGCAGGAAGCCCAGCAGAAAGCTGACGACGAGAAACGGTCCAGGACGTGCTCGCGCGATCAGCGATAACCAGCGGGGGAGCGGTTGGAGGTAAGAATCAGACATGGCGATATCGCTAGCAATATCGCTGCTGCGTCACAAAAACCAGTGACGTTATAGCGATATTGCTAGCAATATCGCTTAGTGTGACAGACCCTTTACTATGAATGCAGATTTTGCCAATTTGCAGGTAATCGGAGGATTAATATAGCAAGCTAGGGAACACATGTACCAAAAAATCCTGGCCCATATCATGTCTCTGTGCTTGTACTGTAAATGTTATTGATTTACTGTTTTTATATATAATATACTGTATTATTTAGGGATTCCAAGTTATGAAATGGAGTTGTTGAAATAGTTTATTATAACTGTATATACTTTTAGAAGCTCTGGGTGACTTGTTGATAAATGTAAAAGCCTTGTGGTTCTAAAAATGGCTGCTAACTAAAAGAGGACCTGTTACCAGAATATTCGATCCTTTTATTCGCTCTTGCACTCTTTTTCTATCTTTTTTTTTTTTTCTCTTTCTTTATTTTTCTTGGTCTCTCATTTTCTTTCTTTCTTTCTTTCTTTCTTTCTTTCTTTCTTTCTTTCTTTCTTTCTTTCTTTCTTTCTTTCTTTTCTTTACAGTTCGGGTTTGCTCATCTTTACTAACCAGCTCTTCTGTACTTTGATGCCTACTGACTGTCTCCGGTTGTTGATTGACAGGTTACACTAACCTCAAGGACCTGTCTCCCTGCACAGGCGCTGTCTTTGCCCAAGTTTGTTTCATCAGAAAGTTGGCACCTGCGCAGGGAGCTCTTGATAGCGATGTGAGATCAATGGACCGACCACCGCAATGTCATAGGAGCTTGCTGCGCTGTCATTGCAATAAACCCAGAAAATTATAATGACTTCTCATGGGAGTCGGGTTACCGATGGGTAAAGTGACCTGTCAATGACTGTTGGCCATCGGTGGACAGTGCACTACCAATTCCGATGCACTTGAGAATGAAAGTTGAAAAATTAGATTTCTTAAAAATCCTCAAAGATATTCTACTAGCAAGGTATGATTATAATAAGGATTAAATAATAATAAATAATAAATTTTTATTTTTATAGCGCCGACATATTCCGCAGCACTTTACATTTCAGAGGGGATTTGTACAGACAATAGACATTACAGCATAACAATAATCACATACAGTAGATTATAACAAATACCAAGAGGAGTGAGGGCCCTGCTCGCAAGCTTACAGTCTATGAGGAAAGAGGTAGACACGAAAGGTGGGTGGTAACAGTTGCCCTGATTGTATGGACCAGCCATAATGTTAAGTGTGTAACAGTACAGACACAGAGGGCTAATGGATGCATAAAGCATGTGGGAACATGATGCTGGGAACCTGGTTATGGTAAAATTTTTGGCTCTGCCACACAGGGATAGGTTAGGTTAATGTGTTGAGGCGATAGGCCAGTCTGAATAAATGCGTTTTCAGGACACGCTTAAAATTGTGGGGACTGGGGACTAATCGTATTGACCTGGGAAGTGCATTCCAAAGAATTGGCGCGGCACGTGTAAAGTCTTGGAGACGGGAGTGGGAGGTTCTGACTATTGAGGATACTAACCTCAGGTCATCAGCAGAACGGAGGGCGTGGGTAGGGTGGTATACTGAAACAAGGGAGGAGATGTAGGGTGGTGCTGAGCCATGGAGGGCTTTGTGGGTGAGGGTAATAAGTTTATACTGAATACTGAAGGATTAAAGTGGTTTTCCATTATCTTCAGTTGGGGCGAATACATGGCTCCCAACTGTAACGATTCCAGCGGGACAGTCCTGTTTTTGACACTCGCCCCTGCCGCGTCCCGCCCGGGACGCTATTTTTCCCACATTGCACTGAGCTGCCACGCCCCCTCATCCACCGACGCCATGCTCGCCGTCCCAGATAGAGGCACCACAGCCTGCAATGATGTGGCTGGGCTGTGTGTGTTCTGTGCGCAGAGGACCTGTGAGAGGGGAGGAGTCAGGGGTCACATGATCAGGGGCCGTGTCTGCCTCCGTGTCTGTCTGCACTCTGCAGGACTCTGCTGTGCTGGTTGTCATAGTGCTGGATGAGGTAAAGTTTCTGTGTGGGGTTAGGAGGGTTTTACAGTGAGGATGTAGCAGAGCCGTGTGTGCGAGGTGTATGGAGCGGAGTCCCGTGTGTATGAGGTGTACAGAGCGGAGCTGCGGGTGTACAGAGCCACGTGTGTATGAGGTGTACGGAGCGGAATAGCGTGTGTACGAGGTGTGGGGAGCGGCGCCGCATGTGTACGAGCTGTACAGAGCGGAGCAGAGCGTATATGGGGCGTATGGAGTGGAGCCATGTGTGTACTGGATGTACGGAGCGGAGCCAAGTGTGTACGAGGCATACAAAGTGGGCTTTTCCCCACAGACACAGGAGTACACGGCAGAGCCCCGAGGAGCACTTTAAAACTCGCACATGACATTCCATCGGAATTGATGTGCTGGAAGCTGACCGGTAATTTCATGAGGAGATTGTGACGGAACCAGGAATGCTTCAGATCCATCACCATGTCCTCCTCCGACAGCACGGACAGCAGGATCGCCTTGGAATCAGGGATGCCGGCCATGTGAGCGGATCATGATATGTCCTGCTTCGGGAGGCTCAGGTGGGCATTACAATGGGAGCTGGGCTGTCATAGTATCTTTATAGAATCTTTCTTTCTTTCTCTGTTCTTTCTTTCTCTCTGTTTCTTTTTCATTCTCTATTCTGTCTTTCCCTCTTTTTCTTTCTCTCTCTGTTCTTTCGCTCTGTTCTTTCTTTCCTCTTTCTTTCTCTGTTCTTTCTTTACTTTCTCTGTTCTTTCTTTCCACTTTCTTTCTCTGTTCTTTCTTTCATTTTTTTTTTCTCTTTCTCTCTGTTCTTTCTTCCCCTCTTTCTTTCTCTCTATCGCTCTGTTCTTTCTTTCCCCTCTTTCTTTCTTTTTCTCTGTTCTTTCTTTCTTTCTTTTTCTTTCTCTATTCTTTCTTTCTTTTTCTCTCTCTATTCTTTCTTTCTTTTTCCCCTTTCTTTCTTTCTTTCTTTCTTTCCCCTTTCTTTCTGTTCTTTCTTTTTTCTTTCTCTCTGTTCTTTCTTTCTCTCTGTTCTTTCTTTTTCTCTGTTCTTTCTTTCTCTGTTCTTTCTTCCTCTCTGTTCTTTCTTTCTCTCTGTTCTTCTCTCTAGTCTTTCTCTCTAGCTCTTCTTTCTTTCTTTCTTTCTTTTTCTTTCTTTCTCTATTTTCTTTTTTTCTCTGTTTTTCTTTCTTTTCCTTAGTACCAGTCAGTGTGCCCACTGTACCAGCCATTGTGCCCATAATGCCAGCCACTATGCCCCCAATAGCAGTCAGTGTGATCAGCAGTGCTAACTGGGCGTGGACATGGGTGTGACTAGTCGTGAAATGGGTGTGGTCGGGGCGTGGACCAAAATTTGCGGCGGCGCACGCCGCAGCCTTTGTCCCTCTTTCCCTTCTTCAAAAGTTGGGAGGTATGGCGAATATCCTGCTGACAGGCCATCTTTCCCCTTTTCACATGTAAAGCGCCATGGAATAAATGGCGCTATATAAATGCATAATAATAATAATAAAATTGCTTTCTGCACCTACCTTTGGGACAGAAGTGAGATTGCTGGTGGATATAGAATTGGAAGAAATATATATAGATGGATATATGTAATGCTGGATGTGTCCTTCTGCCGAAGCTGGGATGGGCGGCGCCTGTGCAGTGTGGTGCCGGAGTCGGTGCGTAGACATCGTCTTCAACAAAATAGTGTTGGATATTACGGGATGCGCATGCGCTGACTCAGCACTATTTTATTGAAGAATTCTACTACAACGTCAACATAGCAGTGCACAGGTATAATGGCGATGGCTGGCACGTGCTCAATTTAATTCTTATAATTCTTATAATTTTATGAGTACCGTGTTCTGTGTTTGCACCATTTTTAGCCTTTGTTGTTTGATTTTAAAAACCAACAAACCTCTTATTACCTATGTGACTGCCATACAAACTCTTACAATGCACTACTTTCTAGTTACTATGAACCTTTATGTAAGATAAAACCTAAAAGTAGAATAAGGTGAGAAAATCAAAGACCTTTAACTTCTGTTTTGTGAACTGATGTAAAAAAAAAAAAAAAAAAGATAGCTGCTCGTTGAAACGATATATTAAGGTTGCAAGTAAACATTAAATTAATCAAGTTCTACCTAGAACCTAACATATACTTGACACTGGAAATTTGAACAACCACATCCAGACGTGGACCATGAGATCGGCTTTTAAGGGAACACATTTTAATATGATTCATATTAGTTACGTCTCATTCAGACGAGCATATTATACGGACATGTGTTCTCTGAGCAAAGAGCAAAAATCGGACCACACACTGACCAGTGTTATTCAATAGGATTGTCCAAATGACAGATTTTTCACATGGACGAAGTATGAAATAAAAATCGCAGCATGTACAATTCTTTTGTTTATCGGATGAGATTTGCCCATTTAAGTCAATGGGTGCATCTCCCCCCCCCCCCCCCCCCCCCAAAATAAAAAAAAAAACCTGTCTGATTTGTCTGGATAATATTGCCTTGTTAGTCTAGGAAATGGAAATAGGAGACTGTATTTGATCATCAGATGTCACACAGAGGTTGCACAGATGACCGCATAGATGAAAATCGTCTGCGTTTTCTGGATAAAACCCAGACAGTTTATTTATACGCTCATCTGAACCCAGTCTGTGCTTTCACATTGCGTCTAGTACACAGTCTGTGCCCCCGTCGGGGCATACGAATCCTCCGCATCACGGGATGTATGCGCCAACGGGGCCATAGACTGTCATGGTTCTGGCAGAGCGCACAGTCTGTCGTTCATCATTTTTGGGTGTGTACACCTACTGGAGGCGGACACTTTGAGGCAGTTTATGATGTCTGAGCATCCACCTCCAGTAGGCACGAATTCATCAGAATGATGCACGTCAGAGCTCCCGTTCTCTCTCCCTGCACCATTACGGTCTACAATCCAGTTTTGCTGGGAGTTTGGACGTAAGCCCCGACAGGGCCACCGACTGTGTCCCTAAACGTGATGTGAAAGCACCCTAAGTGTGAGAGAGACATTTTGTGCTATTTATTAAAAAAGAAAAAAAATCTGATCTTGTTGAGGATTTTAACATTGTATTTTATTCTTCAGGCGATGACAATTGAGAGCAGTTTGTCGCTCTAGCAGTCTGGTGCACGTCGTTGCCGTCTTCTTTGTGAAGTACATGAATGTTTTGCCTTTGTGTAGGTGACCATTGTGGAGAAGGCTGACAGCTCCAGCGTCCTGCCCAGCCCGCTGTCTATCAGCACCAAGAACAGAATGACATTCCTCTTTGCCAATTTGAAGGACAGAGACTTTCTTGTGCAAAGAATATCCGATTTCCTGCAGCAAACTACCCTGAAAATGTACTTTGACAAGGATATTTTTGGAAGCAACAGCAGCATAGAAGAGGAGGTACAGTACGTGAATGAGCTGTGCAATACTGATCTACTGGGGTTACTAATTCTGTTTTCCAAAGACTTTTAACAATATACCATACAGCGTGATAATGGGGTAATCATATTTATTGTAATCCTTAGTCATTGTAGCCTGATTCCCCTTCTTTACCAATCTAAATACTGTACAATCTTATTATACTGTTATTAGCCTTATACTCAGAGGTGGACACATCATTGGTGCAACCACACGGTGACCCAAGGTCCCATTCCTCCGGCTCTGGAGGTAGTAATGGGCCCCCTACTACCTCCAGAGCCAGTGGAATGGTAAATTATGATGAACTATGCACCGTTTTGCACAGGGCCCTTTTCTGTCTGTACGCCACAGCCTATTTAACGGTTATATTGCCCATTAATAGACATTCCTCTTGGTGAGGTGAATGTATGTATCCAATTGCATACATAGCAATATGTCCCATTTGTATTTCTGCAGTCTGACTCCAGGGCCACGGGGTTTGTTTCCTGCAGTCCTCATCAGAGATTACGAGTTGAAGCTGATGGGGACCGTCATGTAAACCTTAATGGAAACAGCGCTCCAACAGCCACGCAAACTTTAATGACCATGTATCGTAGGAGGTCGCCTGAGGAATTCAATCCTAAATTGGTAAGTGGCGGCAGAGCACTGACACTGCATAAATACTGCAGACGTTTCCTGATGCAGAACGTGAACTGACAACTCTCATCCCTAGTGTTGTCATACTGGTTAGATAACTTGTTTTAATGAGGCTCACATTCTCAATCAAGCCATAGGTGCATGAAGAATGAGTCACTTAATGGTTTCCTGCTGTAATGGTGACAGGCAAGTATCATAATTATGTGCACAAATTAATAGTCTCATTGTGGGACGCGGCCACATTGGGCTACGATCCTGGTGTAGCAATTGGGTGCAACGGTAAATGTGCAGATCTGGATTTGTAGCCAGCCTCATTTTAGTAACATCGCATTTCCTTGGCGATCTATCCTTTTATCGAAGGGTAGACACCAACTGCAGGTAAATATCCGTAACCTTAGTTTCAACGGTTTTATTGAAAAGGAAACCTCATAAAACATGAAATACATTCATATTCGAGTACAAGGATCCTCTCGCAGGGGGAAATTTATATGAAAAGAAACAATATGTCATACGTTATCCTTGACTTCGTAATCTAAATTTTTAGAAATGTGTAGAAGAACAATTATAACATGAGTAATCTAGTCTTAACGAGGTGGGGAGGGAGAGAGGGGAGTATGTAATGAGTGTCAATAGTATAGAGTAAATAAACGTGAGGTACTAGAGAGTTTGTTTTAGGCTATGTGCCCACTTTGCGTGTTAAAACGCACACTAAAAACCGGACTCCTTCCCAGAAATCGCGCGTTTTTTTCCCGCACGATTTCACCGCGATTTTACCGCGATTCTATTCGCGATTTTGCCGCGATTTTCTCAAGCACTTTCCAAGCGATTTGAAGCATCGCTTGGAAAGTGATTGACGGGTTGGTCACACTCATCTAACATAGTGTTTGACAAGTGTGAGCAGCTTTTTACTATTGAGGCCGCCTATGCAGCATCAATAGTAAAAGATAAAATGTTAAACGTCCTGCGCTGCCATCCCGGGCCACAGCGTTCCCAGTAATGCCTTGCGAGACCTGTGATGACGTTGGTCTCGCGTTACTATAGCGATCTCGCGAGACCGCTAGAGTCACGTGAGACTACGTCATCACAGGACCTTGCCGCAAGGCATTACTGGGAACGCTTAGGCCGGGAATGCAGCGCGGGACGTCGGAAGGTAAATATACCCCGATTTTTATTTTTTATTCTTTTTTTTACAGGGGTATGGTACCCAGGGCCTGGAGGACAGTCTCCTCTCTTCCACACCGTGGGTACCAACCGCACATGAGACGCTTAACTTCCCGCATGGTGGGCATAGCCACATGCGGGAAGTAAGTGATTCTCATGCATTCCTATGGGTGCGGAATCGCGGCAATTCTTTGCGATTCCGCACAAAAGAATGACCATGCTGCAATTATTTCTGCGATGCGATTCCGCCACGGAAAAAAGCGCAGCATTAGCACAGCATGTGCGGAATGCCATAGGAATGCATGGGGGGCGTTCTGTACACTATTTTTAAACGTTTTCGCGCCGAAAATCGCGGCAAAAACGCTTAAAAATCGCATCGTGGGCACACAGCCTTAGAGACTATAATTGTAAGAGTCAATTACCGTGTCAGCCAGCTATGCAGATAAAGATATATCATCCTGGAAAGGTCATCATCCCCATAAGCCTGAATCCAAGGCTCCCAGATATTTCGAAAAATGTAGAGTGAATCAGATCTGATGGCTTCTATTTTCTCGTATAACATTATCAAATTAACCCTTCTCTTCACCTGCGTTATCGATAGCGTACTAGTCTTCCATCTGCTAGCTATGTGGTTTCTCGTTGCCATAGCAATAAAGTCAATAAGATGGCAGGTCCCAGTATTGGCATTGATTGGTCTGTCTCCCAGCGGTAGTACTGATGGCGACAGAAGCAATTTCTTACCCAATATATTGTCAATTAGTTTTACCACATCTTTCCAGAGAGACTTTACTGTCAGGCATGTCCAGCATATGTGGAGGGTATCCCCACTATCCGTGCACCCTCTAAAAACATCCACCAGGGACTGAATGGTAGATATTGCGCAGGAAGCTAGGTACGTAGTGAATCCTATGGAACAGTTTAAGGGATGTTTCAGTAAGTGAAACTTGATTGCTATATATTCTCGTAACACCTGTACCACCTTTGAGGTGTGAGGGAGATTTGTAGGTCTCTTTCCCATTGCTCCATAGATTTCAATTTAAAGCCGTCTCTAGGTTGATTAAATGTAGAATAGAGATGGGATATAAGGCCGTTACCCAGGGGGTCATATAAACATTTTAACTCGTACGATGTAGGTTTTATGTTTGGTGAGCCTACTGTTAGGTTTTGCAGAAAGTGGAAAATTTGTTCCAGCCTGAAAACCTCAGACCTCGGGACTTGATATTTCGCGACAAACTCTTGTTTTGACATTAGTTTAAAGTGAGTCGATAAATTCTGCAGCCTAGTTAATTTATTCTGGTGCCACCACGAGTGGTTCCGAGGCGTAATTCCTGGCGGAAACATGGGGTTATTAAACAAGTTTAAAAGTGGGGAGGGGTGAGATTGTAGTGCGAATTGGAATCTGTTCGCTCTCCAAAGTCGCAGGGAGTGAGAAGTATACAGCGAATGAAAGGCTAGATCCTTCGGTAAGGGTCCTGTGGCCCAGATTAGGCTCTCCAAGGAATAAGGTGCTATTTGTGAGTTTTCTATTTGCGGCCAGATGGGAGTGTGGTGTTCTGCGTTGACCCCTGCCAGCTGGGCAATCTGGGCCGCCCTGTAATAAAGAGTAAAGTTTGGCAGAGAGACTCCTCCCTGTCTTTTATGTCTGAACAAAATTTTCTGAGCGATACGGGGCTTTTTATTATTCCAGATAAAACGTGTTATGTGCGAGTTTATCACTTTGAAAGTCATCAGAGGCACTGGAATGGGCAGAGATCGAAACAAATATAGGAATTGAGGCAAAGTGACCATTTTAATCGAATGGACTCTTCCTAAAAAGGAGAGAGACAGGGAGGACCACTTTGATAAAGATTACGTTAGTTTTTGGAGAAGAGGGGTGTAGTTATGCTTAAATAACATGGATTTGGATAGTGTAAGGTTGATTCCTAGGTAGGTGATATAGCGCTTCGCATGGCGGAAATGGAAGTTCTCTAGTATTGAGGTTTGTTCAGTAGGGGAGGTATTAAGGAACATGATTTCTGATTTATCAACGTTAACCTTCAAACCAGAAATTTCCTCAAAGTGTTTAAGTGTATTTATAAGATTAGGCGGGTTCGTCAGAGTCAAAAGAAGATTGTCGGCAAACAGACTGACCTTGTATTCATGTTTACCTATAGTTTGGCCTGTGATATCGGGGTGTAGGCGGATCTTTTGCGCCAATCGTTCCATTACCATAGTGAATAGAGCTGGAGACAAGGGGCAACCCTGCCCTATGAATAACTATTGGTTCTGGAGAAGTTGAGGGTAGTTTTAAATACGCTACTGGGTTATTGTAGAGGAGTCTGAGTGAGTTGATTGTTGCAATATCCCCAATTTGTGCATTATATTAAACATATATGACAATGTGACAGTATCAAAAGCTTTTTCTATATCTAAAGCAAGTATAGTTAAGGGGGTTTTACGTTTGTTGGCGCTATGAATAAGATTTAGGTGTTTACGTATATTTTCTGGGGCCTGCCTTGTTGGAGTGAATCCAACCTGATCCCTGTGAATAAGGCTAGGTAGGCATTTATTAATCCTGTTGGCTATTATGGAGGAAAAGATCTTGAGGTCCACATTCAAGAGGGATATTGGCCTATAGTTTTTCGTGAGTAACTGGTTTCTCCCTTGCTTTTGGATAACAGTGATATGTGCTGTGTAAAATTCCGGCGGCATTGTTTGGCCTGTTAGTATGTTATTGCAGTAGATTTGAATATGTTTAAGCAGGATGTTTGAGAATATTTTATAGTATAGTGCGGTCAATCCATCGGGCCCCGGAGCTTTCCCAACTTTTAGGTGGCTTATTGTGGATGTGATTTCGTCTTCGGAGATAGGAGAGTGTAATGTGGCATCGTAAGTTGGGGTTAGGGAAGGTAGTGGCACAGTAGATAAAAAGTCCTCCATTTTGGGCAATGAGAAATTTGCATCAGTGTATAATTTTTGGTAGTAATTTTGAAACGTTTTATAGATTTTATTAGGTTTAAAGGTAGTTTGGGACTGTTCGTCTTTTATAGAAAAAATAGAGTTTATTCGCTCTTTCTGTTTTAATTTTCGAGCAAGCATTCGGTCCATTTTATTAGAGAACCGATAAAATGTCGCTTGCGTCCACCTAATTGCTCTTTCTGTGCGGGTCGTTAGCAAAGTGTTTAGCTTTAGTTTTAAATCATAAATTTGCTTAGTTAAGTATAATGAGGGGTGTAACTGGTTGGCGGTTTCTAATTTAGAGTTCGTTCTCGAGAATCAGTTGCTCCTGAAGACGAGTTTTCTTTTTTTGGGATGCCATCCTAATGAGTACGCCAGTGATATATTTTTTATGGGCCATCCACACACTACCCATAGAGGTGTCAGGGGTAATATTAGAGAGGAAAAAGGCATTAAGCTCCTGTTCAACCAGTAGTCGAGTCTGAGGATCGGACAATAAGGATTCATTCAATCTCCATGTGTACAGACGTGTATTCGCTACACCCAGTTTAAGTACAGAGAGTACACTATCATGGTCAAACCATGAAGAGGGGACATGCCTGGAATACATCAGTGATGGTATATTTTTTGAGTCGGTGAGAACCCAGTCTATCCTGGAGTATGAATGAAAAACCCTAGAAAATATGTGTAACCTATTGACTGTCTATGGGATTCTCTCCATGTATCAACCAAATGATGGGCTTGGAGGATATTTTCAAGTATAACTTTATCCTTCGACATGTCGGACCTCTTATTGGAGCTATCAAGGGTTGGGTTTAAGATCAAGTTAAAATCACCCCCCCATATGATAGTATCATAGGAGATGGACCTTAGGGATTTTGCAATAGATTTAATTGTTTTCATTTGTAATGTCGGAGGTGCATAGCAATTAACAAGACAGTCGCTTGTCCTATACCGTGCCCCAAAGGATTATGTATCTACCCTCTGTGTCCACAGTCATACCTTCCTGCAAAAATGGGAAAGAATTATGGAGCAGTATGGTGACTCCTCTCGTTTCTTTATCATTAGAAGCAAGAAAAAATCTCGAGTAAAGCTTATGGAAATATTTGAGGGATAAGTTATTGGAAAAATGAGTTTCCTGTAGGAATCATCAAGGAATGTTTCAGGGAGTCAATAAAGGCGCGTTTTCTTTTTATCGGAGAATTGAACCCCCTAACATTGTGTGAAAGTGCCTTAAGCATTTGGTTTAATTAAATAGGTCTAAATAAATCTCTAGCATAACATCCAGGGTGGATAGCTTCACGTCGGTTAGCAATCTAGGAACATGTTTGTAAGACATCAGCACTCTTTTAGTGGAAGGGAGGGAGGGGAGGTAACCAAAAATCTAATAACAAAAGAAATAGTCACAACCAATGACCGGTATGCGGGCTAGAGTGTGCCGGCCCATTATTAGTAGGGCCAGAAGCAGCAACAGCCCAAAGTGGAGTGGCATACTTACTCCAGGGGCACAACGCTCAACAACAAGAAAAGAGAAAACAATATTATATGTAAATTGTCATAAATCACATCAAATAGTAATACTTATCAGAACAATGTCCCAGCATTTCGATTGCTCTTTGAATCTGTTCCTGCACATTCGCTGGTAGCAGTCTCAAGAAGCAGACTGTTTGTTGTGCTGTGATTGGGTCTGGTATGGCGAACTTCTATCCATTCTCTGCGAGGCTTCTGTCTCTGTGGTAGGGCCCCTGAGTCTGGGATCGGGATGCCTGCTTTTTCCAGTGTTTTTCTACCTTCACAATATCTTGGAGAATAGGTGAATTATTATGTGAGAAGATTAGAGCATGTGGGAATCCCCACCGGTATTTGATATTTGCTTTAATCAAGGCCATTGTTGCGTCTTTCATGGCCTTTCTCCTCATTAGAGTCGCCGGACACATGTCAGGGAACAAGGAAACAGTGTCTGGAACGCCTGGTAGTTTATTCAGTCTACGAGCAGCAGATAGAATCAGGTCTCTGGGTTCCTCATGGTGCATTTTGAGGACAACATTTCTTGGGGAGACATCAGATTTGGGACCTCCCAGGGCCCTGTGAATTCTGGTCATTTTTAAAGAACTCGGGTCTGCCTGCGGTAAAAGGGTGTGAAAGAGGTTCGAGGCAATTTCCATTAGGTTGGAGCTACTTTCTGAGAGTCCTTTAATTCTAATGTTACCTCGGCGTGAGCGATTCTCCAAATCTTCACACTTAAGCTCCAGAAATTCGAGTCTAGCATCTTGTTCTTGTAGTAGCTCACTATTATGCTCAGTGGCGTCAGCGGTGTCATCCATTCTTCTCTCCAAATCGTTGGTTCTTTGGGCAATGTCTTGAATTTGTGTGAAATTATCCACAGCAGAAGATAACTCCGCTCTGAACGTTTTCTGAATGGTGGCCAGAAGAGCCTCCATTGTCATAGGGATCATGTTTGTTGAGGTGGCCGAGTCACTTAGCTGAGACCTTTGAGGAGAGCCCTTGGAGCTCAGTGAGGATGATTTTGACACCGACATAGTGTGGCTCGCTGGTTTTGTATGTTGAGACAATAGTTGTGTGATTGATCGGGTGTTGATTTCAGACGAGGCAGGTTTTTTGGGGCGCATTGCTCACAGACCTCTTGTGTTCTGAAAGACTGAGCATGACAACTACCTATAAAAGTGAGCACATCTTTGTGCCCGTGGCGACAGACCTAGTGTTCCTTTATCATAGTCCACCAGGAATGTCTACGCCCTCCGTGTTGGATTTTAGCAGGAAATGGGGTAAACTTTGTAGGACATAGTATGTCTCTAGTGTAGCTCTGTTGTAGTACCCCTTTAATAATTCAGAAATGTAGGGGCCGGTGAGCCAGTAGGTCTGAGCAACAGAGAATATTGCCGGTCTGAAAAGGAGGTGAGAAAAAAAAAAGATTTTTCAATGTGGGCAATATTGCCAAATGACCAGCAGATGGAGTCCTAGATCTTCAACTATAAAGTGAGGGAGCTATGGAGATTATATTAGATTTTACAGTCTCATGGCTTCTCCTCCAGCTGGAGACAGGGCAACACATACAACCCTCTAATGTGCAAGGTCAGGAAACAGAAAGGTACCTGCAGTCCGTTCAGGGGCTCCACAGGCTGGGGAGGGTTCTCACAAGCCATTATAATATGGCTCCCGCTGCCCTCCTGGGCTCCGGAGGGGCCCCGATGAATGGTGGATTTAAAAGCAAAAAGTGAAATCCTCCAAGGAGGAAGGGTCCCGCTATTAATTACATTTTCCCCTATTTGGTAAGGTTAAGTACCTGTTTGCTGGAGGGTCCAGTGTTTTGTGCCTGAGGCAATTTTCCTGTTGTGGCCTGGTGGGGCCTCCAGTGAAGCAGATGGTTGTCCCTGTTTTTCAATCCAGAGCGGTGTCTCTTATGTCTCACGCCGTTCCTGTGGTGCTGGAAGGAGAGCTTTAGGTCCGGGTACTTTGGCATGCCTAGGTAATTATAGCACAAATGTATGAGTTCTGTATATAATCCATTAGCCGGCAGGGCCTAGATGAGGCCTGTAGCAGTGAGAAGAGGCCTAGGCCTCAGTCCTGAAGTCTCTCTCCAGCTCCAAGTAAAAAAATCTCTGCTTGTAAATATCCGAAACAGTCCAAATTGGGCTCAAAATGTTCTGTATCAAGTCCTTAGTAGGATCCAAAAGATAAATGGAGTTTTGAGTGGTTTTTGGTCGGGATGGGAGTAGATTCAGAGGTTATCCCTCAGGAGCTCTGCCTTTCTGTGGCTCACATGTGCAGTGTCCTAAATATCCGTAACCTTAAATACTGTGAATAAACTTGCAGGTATCTTAACAACCATCTTTTACATGCCTGTACCCTGAAAAATGTAGAATAATACAGAAGATCTGGTATAGAAAGTTGATCTTTAAACCACATGCATGCAAGTAGTATCATCCCACTATTATAGAGGGTGTCTCCTAAAGACCATGCTGATATACATGCCCTATTAGAGCATATAGACATCCTAGATGGAGCTGGCCTGCTCTAGACCCTTTCATGAGCCAGAATGCATAGTGGCTCTGTACATGTGGCTCCTATTCTGGCAGTGTTGAGCCATCCTTGGTGTTACTCATTCATGTAGTACTAGAATTTCCCCTGAAATAATCCACTGTTTGTGTGTGCTTGGAGCGAGCTCCTGGGAAATTGGGGATCCCAGCTATGAAATTTATAGTATAGTATGGGTTACACCAAGAGAGGTCCCTGAGAATGTCCTGAAGATATGAGCCCCTGGCAAGTGACTGACTTAATTCAATGTCTGTATCTTATTTAATCAGCCTAATGTGACATGCTATGGATAGATATGAGAAGATGACATGGGTGAGGTTGGTCTGCCTCTCATTTCCATGTTGAGAGTGCTCTGTTGTCTCTCTGGTACCGCTCTGATTTCAGATACTGAAAACTGTAACACTATATAAGGAAAAGACTATTTAAGTTAATTATGTCACCATTCCAATGACATTAGAATAGTGTCACATCTTTAGTCTGCAAGCTACCAAAGCGTTTTATAGAGCCCCTTTTTAATGGTAAACCAGAGGTCTGAAGAATTGAAGGAGCCACTGCCACCTCAAGCACAAGAATTTGTAAGCTCAGCTAGATGATAATAATATGCAATGGACCAGTTCTAATGATCATCATGGATCGTGATTACTGATGGACTGTATCATCTGGATGGATTTTCTGCACAGCCAGCGAAGCATCGTTGGCTTGTATAATGTTCTTACTTTAGGGGCCACCTGCTGTCTGGGCCCTCAAGACGAAACACATGGTTTGAGATCAAAGACTTCAAAGATTATAATTTTCCTGTATGTCTCTGTTATCAGACGATCAACATGGCAGATCTTCTCTTTTAAGATTTTTATTCGGATTTGTGAAGCTAATGATGTAAGGTGGACGTCTTTTATACTAAATAGTGAGAACTTTATTCTGTCTTCAAAGGCCAAAGAGTTTCTTAAGGAGCAAGCTTGGAAGATTCACTTTGCAGAATATGGGCAAGGTATTTGTATGTACCGCACTCAGAAAACAAGAGACCTTGTACTGAAAGGCATCCCAGAAAGCATGCGAGGAGAGCTGTGGCTGCTCTTCTCTGGTAGGTGATGAGCACTGTGCCTGGCCAGTTAGGCTGGATGACACTTTTTTTTATGACAGTTAATTTTCTGTTTTCAGGAGCGATTAACGAAATGGCAACCCACCCCGGTTATTACCAGGAGCTGGTTGAGAAGTCTATGGGTCAGTACAACCTTGCCACAGAGGAGATTGAGAGAGATTTGCACCGTTCCCTCCCGGAGCATCCGGCATTCCAAAATGAAATTGGCATTTCTGCCTTGAGGAGAGTCCTCACTGCTTATGCTTTTAGAAATCCAAACATCGGATATTGTCAGGTAAGTTCTATAACGTTACCCAACAGTCTAAAAGCTTCCATAGACAACTCCCTTTATTTTTGACCATGTATAGCCCAATTCTGTGGTGAGAATCATGTGGCAATGAGAGAGAAAACCAGACATTTGGACACCATCTACATCACGCAATATACTGCAAAATCTACAGTCATTTTCTGTTCTTTTAGTCAACAAAGGGACTACTTTACAAAGGCTTATGTACATGTTCTGATACCGAAAATTTGAGCGCTCGCAGCATTTTGTATACTCCAACCAATCCATCACCTCTCCTCTCCTCGGGTTGCCCTGATACTTATGGTCTCCATGCATCCTCTTCTGGCAGACAGACACGTGACCTCTGCAGCCAACTGCTGGCCATAGTAATGTTTCATACAGTTGTGGTCACGTGTCTGTGCAACTGCCACAGGACGTATAGATTCTTTGGTTGGGCGCCACACGCCGGTCTATGGTGTGTGGCTTCGATCTTTCTACCATATTGGTGCATTAGCACTAGGACTAGCGAACAGCTATCAAGAACAGGTCTCCAGATAGTGACTTTTGTGAGCGGCCACGTACAAAAGAGCAGATCTGGATGCACATTTACTGGTCTTGTCAGTGGAGAGATACATTAAGTATGGTGATCTAGAGATAGGATGATACCGCCTGTGAAGCAGGAGGTGATAATATGGGGGGAGTGCTGGATGCTAGAATACTGAATCTGGGTAAGGTGGGAACCCCTGGATATAAGTATACTGCCTCAAAGTGGTCTCTGTGGGAAAGCACCAGTAATGTGGGTTTTGAGTGTTGCTACTTTGAGATGCGAGGCTGAGGTCTGGATTTGGCCACTGATATAGAGTAACGCCAAGCAGAGACCTTGAAAACTATGAGGCGTTAATACAAAAAGGTTATTGAAAAATTATATAGCTGTTCATTACACAAATAATTTATATTTTTGAGACCTGAATTACCCATTTCTCCTTCGTCTCATTGGGGGACACAGAGACTGTGGGTGTGTGCTTCTGCCGTCTGGAGGCCGACACTAAGTGTACAAAAAAAGAGTTAGCTCCTCCTCCGCCGCATACACCCTCGCCCCTAGGCCGGGCGTAACTCAGTTTTTTGCTTAGTGTCTGATGGAGGCACACGCAGTCTGGAGTTCCAGACTAGATTTTTTTTTTTTTCTCCTTTTTTTCTATGAAGATAAGATAGGGGCGACGGATCCTATAGAGAGGATCCGATCTCCCCAAGTCACCAACGGGCGACCACGTGTGAGTAACCCTCCACGTGTCCTCTCCCGCACCGAGGGACACATCTGGGACTTTTTTCCAGACATCTATTTTTTAACGAAAGAGGGGCAACGCGTCCTGATTAGAGGACTCGGTTTCCCCACAAACTTCATCAGGCGCGTGTGAGCAGAACCAGTGGTCAGCCTCCACGTTGTTCCTCTCCTACAGCAGCAGTGTATGGAGGCCCCGTCCACCCCTTGGTTGTGAGTCCAGGGGGTTGAATCGGAGGCGCAGGTGAGAGCGCCCAGGAGCGGGGGTTCCGGTACAGGGGAAGAGGCCGCGAGTAAAACCGACAGAGCCAGACCCCCCCCCCCCCCCCCCCTGCACGGCGAATGGTCCTGCTCACCTATTTAATATATGGGTCCGCTCCGGGAGCGCACCGCAAATTGGCGCTGGTGAGTAGCGGTAGCCAGGGCGTTGCACCCGGGCTCCGCACGCCGCGTGTATCGGAGCGGGCCGCGGCCCCGCTGCAAGAGGAGCCGCGAGCCGACTTCCGGTGGTAGCCGGAAGTCCCGCCCGCTGACTTCCGGTGGTAGCCGGAAATCCCGCCCGCTGACGCGGCGGTGGCGGCGGCGAATGCGGAGACGTGCGATATAGGGCAGATCCCAGAGACTTCCGCCCTAACACCTCGCATCCACGCAGGGGTACTGCAGACAGGAGCCGGTGGGTGAGTGTAACTCCGTGTGGAGAACCACGCTGCTTGTCAAGGAAGAGGTTACCCTCCTCCTCCTTCTACTCTGCCTTCAGCCTGTGCAAGTATGTCTGCCAAAGGGAAAGCTCACTCTTTCCTTTACGCGGTTTGCGTGTCCTGTGGGGTCAGGCTGCCAAAGGCACAGGCGGGTAAATATTGTGAAGCCTGTGAGTCGGAGCGCGCCCAGGAGCCCCCCACTGTTTCTGAACCCAGGGGTCAGGACCCCCCGGAATGGGCGGTGTCCTTATCGCAGTCTATGCTGTCCCTTACAAGGGCAATTGAATCCCTTCAGGGCCCGGGCAGGAACAGGGAGGGGGGTCTGCCAGCGGAAGAGAGCTCGTCCTCGTCTCAGGACCCTCCAACCATTAGAGGTCGCTCCAGTACCAGGCAAGCTCATATCAAGAGGGTTCGTTCCCCGTCGGCCGGACCCTCCGGGGCTTCGGCGGCGGGTATTAGGGCATCCCGTTCCCCGTCACTAAGCTCTGGGAGCGATCAGGATGAAGGAGAGGAGGAAGAGGCCTGGAATCTAGAGAGTCTGGGGTTCCAGGATTCGGTGGACAGTCTCATTAAGGCAGTCAACCAGACTTTAGAGATCGAGGACGATTTGCCCACAGCCTCAGGTCACAAGGTCTCTTTTAAGAAATCCAGGCGACCACATAGAAGATTTGCCACGCATCCGGAGTTTGAGGAGCTAGTCCAGAAACATAGAGATCACCCGGATAAGCGTTTTGCAATGCAAAAAGCGCTGCAGGCAAAGTATCCGTTTCCTCCTGAGCTCCATAAGGCTTGGGTAGAGTCGCCAGTAGTGGATCCTCCGGTGTCACGTTTAGCATCAAGATCGCTATTGTCGATACCCAGTGTTTCCTCTATAAAGGACCCAACTGATCGCCTCATGGACGGGCTTGCCCGCTCGGTATATGAGGCAGCAGGGTCGGCTCTGGCCCCCTCCTTTGCGGCGACTTGGGTGGCTAAGGCCATGGTTTCGTGGGGGCACGCTCTGTATAAGGCCCTCCAGGACAGGGATCTCCCCGCGGAGGTCTTAGAGGTGGCAAATCAGATGTCAGGAGCAAGTGATTATCTTGTCAGCGCCTCACTGGACGCGGCCGAGTGTTCGGCGGTGGCGGCGGCGAATGCGATCGCCATTAGGCGTGCATTATGGCTGAGACTGTGGAAAGCGGATTCTATCTCTAAAAAATCCTTAACCTCATTGCCGTTTCAGGGCAATCGACTGTTCGGTGAGAAGCTGGATAGGCTTATCTCAGAAGCCACAGGGGGGAAGAGTAGTTTTCTTCCGCAACAGAGAAGTCGCCCGGCATTCAGGCAAACGCAAAGGCGTTTTCGACCCTTTCGTAGCCCCTGGGGGGGGACTTCGGCCAGGGCATACTCCTCCGCAAACGATGGCCAGAGTAGGGAAAGACAAGTCTCTTACAGGGCCAATCCGCTGGGTAGAGGCCGAGGCCATTTACCCAGAGCGAAGGGGGCCAAGCCCCAAAAACCTCCAGCTAAATGACTGGAGGCACTCCGTACCTACGGACGACAGAGTGGGCGGACGCCTACTAAGGTTCAGCCACGTTTGGGTCGCAGTGACACGCGACTCTTGGGTGGCAGAACTTGTATCGTCCGGGTACAAGATAGAGTTTGTCGGACGGCCACCTCAGCGATTCTTCCGTTCGCGACTTTCCATAACAGATTCGCAGGCGAAGAGTTTGTTACAGGCTGTAGCGTCGCTACAGCACAAAGGGGTCATCGCCCCAGTGCCGCAGAGCGAAGAGTCGCAGGGGTTTTACTCCAATCTTTTTTCGGTCCCCAAAAAAGACGGGACTGTGAGGCCGGTTCTGGATCTAAAGATCCTAAACAGATTCATCAGGGTCAGGCGATTCCGGATGGAATCCCTCCGCTCGGTCATTGCAGCCATGGATCCAGGGGAATTCCTGGCCTCAATCGATGTGCAGGATGCATATCTGCATATTCCGATATTCCCCCCACACCAGAGGTTCCTGCGATTTGCGATCGGAGGACGTCACTTCCAATTCGTGGCTCTGCCCTTCGGTCTGGCCACTGCCCCCAGAGTCTTTACAAAGATAATGGCGGTGGTTATGGCCATCCTGCATGCACGGGGCATAACGGTGTTACCTTACCTGGACGACCTTTTGGTAAAGGGGCCGTCGTTTCAGGAGTGCCAGGACAATGTCAGTATTACTCTGGATACCCTGGCCCGTCTGGGCTGGCTGATCAATTGGAGCAAGTCGTCCTTGGTTCCAGCCCAAAAAATTGTGTTCCTAGGCATGATTTTCGACACCTCCCGGGGGCTGGTGATCCTCCCTCAGGACAAGGCGCAAAAAATCAAGCAAGGGATACGGAACCTTCTACAGCCGGGCTCCAGGTCCATCCGGTATGGCATGAGTGTTTTGGGCAGAATGGTGGCGGCGATAGAAGCAATCCCGTTTGCCCAGTTCCATCTCCGTCCGCTTCAGCATGCGCTCTTGACAGCATGGGACCGGAGGCTGCTGTCTCTCAGTCATCGGTGCAAGTTGTCTCCGCTGGTACGGAGTTCTCTCCGGTGGTGGACTCGCGACTCGTCTCTGGTCCAGGGGAAACCCTTTCCCCCGGAACAATGGTTGGTGGTGACGACCGATGCAAGCCTGCAAGGTTGGGGAGCAGTTTTCCAGAGTCACATAGCCCAGGGGCGGTGGTCCGTTCAGGAGATAGTTCTCCCGATCAACATTCTGGAGATACGGGCAATACGATTGGCCCTACAACATTTCCAGTGTTTCCTGAGACACCAGCCGGTGCGCGTCCAGACGGACAATGCTACAGCAGTAGCATATGTCAACCATCAAGGGGGCACGCGCAGCCAGGCAGCCATGCGCGAGGTCGGACTGGTACTACGTTGGGCGGAGAAGAACCGCGTGGTAATTTCAGCGGTGCACATCCCAGGAGTCGAAAACTGGGCGGCAGATTTTCTCAGCCGACAGGGGGTCGCGGCAGGGGAATGGTCCCTGCACCCCGAGGTCTTTCAGCAGATCTGCCAACGGTGGGGGACACCAGACGTGGACCTTATGGCATCCAGAGAGAATGCCAAAGTACTAAGGTTTGTTGCTCGATCCCTCGATCCGCAGGCAATCGCAGCAGACGCGCTGGTGCTCCCGTGGAGCCAGTTTCGTCTCCCGTACTTGTTCCCCCCGCTGCCGCTGCTTCCAAGAGTTATCAGGAAAATAAGGAGAGAGAAGGTTCCAGCAATTCTGCTGGCCCCGGACTGGCCCCGGCGGGCCTGGTACGCAGATCTGGTCCAACTAGTGGTGGACGTACCCTGGCGTCTTCCAGATCGGCCGGACTTACTGTCCCAAGGGCCGATCTGCCATCCGAACTTAGGGGCCCTGTGTTTGACGGCGTGGCCATTGAATCTTGGCTGTTAACACAGGCAGGATTCAGACGCGATGTGGCGGCCACGATGGTGAGTGCCCGAAAGCCTTCCTCGGCGAGGGTGTATCATCGAACTTGGGAAGTTTTCTTCCGTTGGTGTAGGGATCGTGAAGTGGCTCCTCTGGTTTTTTCGATCCCCAACGTACTGGCTTTTCTACAGGCAGGGCTGGACGCAGGGTTGGCCCCGAGTTCCCTCAGAACGCAAATCTCGGCCCTGTCGGTACTTTTCCAACGAAAAGTCGCTTCCGTCTGGCAGGTTAGGACGTTTATGCAAGGGGTCGCACATTTAGTACCCCCCTATAAGGCGCCGACGGAATCATGGGACCTGAACTTGGTGCTCAGAGCCCTTCAGGAGGCCCCTTTCGAACCATTGCAAGAGGTATCCTTGCCTTACCTGTCCAGAAAGGTCGTTTTTCTAGTAGCCATAACGTCTATTAGGCGGGTTTCGGAATTGGCGGCCTTATCTTGTAAACCACCGTTCCTAACCTTTTATAAGGATAAGGTAGTTTTAAGGCCAGCTCCCCCCTTCTTGCCGAAGGTTGTGTCTGCATTTCATATCAACGAGGACATCGTCTTACCTTCGTTTTGCCCGGCACCGGTGCACAGGGTAGAGAAGGCTTTGCACACCCTGGATCTGGTAAGAGCTCTTAGGAGGTATGTGACAAGGACGGCGCCATTCCGCCAGACAGATTCTCTATTCGTGGTTCCAGAGGGACGGCGGAAGGGGCTCGCTGCGTCCAGAGCGACTTTGGCCAGATGGGTTCGCCTGACGGTCCAAGAAGCTTATCAAATCAGTGGCACGCCGGTTCCGGCAGGGATCAAGGCTCACTCGGCACGGGCAGTGGGTGCCTCATGGGCACTACGACACCAGGCTTCAGCGGAGCAGGTATGCAAAGCAGCTACCTGGTCCAGTTTACATACGTTTGTCAAACATTATAACGTACATACCCAGGCATCCTCGGATGCAAGCCTGGGAAGAAAGATTCTCCAGGCAGCAGTTGCGCACCTCTAATCAGGGGCGCAAATTAGCATGGATTGGGTGAGCTAAGATCCCGCCCAGAGGACTGCTTTAGGACGTCCCACAGTCTCTGTGTCCCCCAATGAGACGAAGGAGAAACATGGATTTTTGTGAGTACTCACCGTAAAATCCTTTTCTCCGAGACGCTCATTGGGGGACACAGCACCCACCCTATCAGCCAGTTGGCATTTACTTATTTTGAGTTTTACAATTCCTTGTACAAGGTTTAGGGTGGCCCCCTTTTTCAGACATATAGTTTCTTGCCTGAGTTTAAGGCGCGTTCTCCTACTGCTTATGCACTAAACTGAGTTACGCCCGGCCTAGGGGCGAGGGTGTATGCGGCGGAGGAGGAGCTAACTCTTTTTTTGTACACTTAGTGTCGGCCTCCAGACGGCAGAAGCACACACCCACAGTCTCTGTGTCCCCCAATGAGCGTCTCGGAGAAAAGGATTTTACGGTGAGTACTCACAAAAATCCATGTTTATCTTAGAAAGCCGGGCCTTTATAATGATTAGTGTTATCTCTACAGCTGGCATTTAGTAATGACCAAGGGGTGATGAGTTTTAGGGGTAAAAATAGAAGAAGGGTAATAAAACAAAAAAAAAATAAAAACTTGCTTTGCCTTTGGGATTATCGATAGATTGTCTTGCTCAGGGTTCCCCAACTCCAGTCCTCAAGGCCCACCAACAGGTCATGTTTTCAGGATTTCCCTTGTATTGTACAGGTGATGCAATTATCACCTGGGCAATACTAAGGAAATCCTGAAAACATGACCTGTTGGTGGGCCTTGAGGACTGGAGTTGGGGAACCCTGGTCTAGCCTAATCTAACCTTATTAGGGTTTTGATGCATTTCTTAGGCTAGTTTCACACTAGCGTTCTCGGGCGCAGCGCTACCGCTAAGCCCCACCCATGGCCGCGCCCCCTCCGGTCAGTTCCTCCTCTGATCGCATGACACTGCATGCGATCACCGTACCCTATATTTAGCGTTGGGTACGCTGACCGTGCTCTGGTGTGATTTTGGTGGCGCTGCGCCCAGCGCACAAAAATGCAACACAGCGCGCTTTTGTGCGCTGGGCGCAGCGCCAGCAAAATCATACCAGCGCACGGTCAGCGCACCCAGCGCTAAATATAGGGTACGATGATCGCATGCAGTGTCATGCGATCAGAGGAGGAACTGACCGGAGGGGGCGCGGCCAGGGGCGGGGCTTAGCGGCAGCCCTGCGCTGCGCCCGAGAGCGCTAGTGTGAAACTAGCCTTAGTAAATGTCATCCACACGTCCCGTTCAGAAATCCTGTTTGAACTAACACAACATGATATATAGTTCCATGGTTTGCCATAATATTAGATCTAGAGGACAAAAGAAAACTTATTGATCAAGGCAAAACTTCCTACATCAATGTGCACATAAACTCTGCCAAAAGCCGGCAGATAAATAACAGATGAACTCGTGTAAAGACGACTTTATGCCATTTGAGTATAATTTATTGCATTGGGCGACAATGAGGTCATTCATTGTTTCCACACTCTTGCCATAATTGTATGCAAAATGTAAAAGCTGGTACCAAAAGTCTTCTGTGGGTGTCATTGTGAAACAGTCAGCACTTTGTCACCTTCTGGTTTCCTCTATGGTTTATTTTCCTATGAATTAGATGACTGCAGCAGAATCGTACTGCAAACAATAAAGTCCGTGACCCACTTCTGAAGGCTTTTTATATTTATTTTTTTTTCCTCTGTAGCATGGTACATTTCATGCAGTTTATTATAAGTCCTTTTTTTGCTGTTAATTTTACCTATAATATTTCATATAATAAAAGTCATACTTTTTTCAAAACTGTCCCCATAAACTGAAGTGTGCCAATAAAATGAAGCACTGTCCATATACCCTATGTGAGACTGTCATTGGGGGGGGTAAATCCCCTGCCAAGGACCTCACTCTGAGCCAGAGCAGAACTACTCTCTGGTTACATACAGTACAGTGGATGCATTTCGTTTAATGGACACCATGAAATATTAAATTTCTCTGTATTCCCACTACATGGGAAATATGTGGCCAGAAATTACTTTTAACGTTTTCTAAGTATTTATCGGTACATATTAAAAATGAATAGGTTTTGTAATAAAAAAAACCCTCATCTCCTGAGGTAGCTCTCCGTCTGTCCCCTTCGCCCACCCAGGGAAGAGGGGGCGCTATTGTGCACCCCAGTACACCCACCTGACAAACAGAGCAACACAGACAAGGGTTAACAGAAAACACGCACACACAAAATATTCACACGCACACAAGAGCTGAATCCACCAGGGAGTGAAGTGGGGGAATAAACCAAAATGGAGAAGGATAAGGAATTACCACACGTACAAACCAAGCAACAGTCACTGATATCTCCTCCAACTCTCCTTCTCATACCACCTCCTTTCCCTCTGTTGGCCATGCAGCAAATGCTTGCTCTGACGAGGATTAGTAGCAGAGCCCAGATTATATAGGGAAAAGGAGTGGCTAACCGAGCTCAGCTGAGCACAAGGATTCCCAACATGGCTGGTTAACCCCTGTTCTGCCAGAAGAAATTAAACCCATTTAGTATGACGGAGAAGTGCTTCTTCACAGCGCCGGAGTAGGAGCAATCAGACAATGTGATCTTCTGGCTCCACTCTGTTGCAGTAACCCAGTGACAGCATATCAACTAGAAAGGGCATACACAAGAGTCTCTATATTCTTTATAGGCAAAGCAAACGTTGGAATGTTTCTTTAAACCTTTTTCCACTAGTATTTGGCATTAACTATCAATTCATGTAGAAATAAATGTCATGAAATATATTTGTGTTTTCATTTATGCAGGCAATGAATATTGTGACCTCAGTACTACTTCTGTATGCCAAGGAAGAGGAAGCCTTCTGGCTGCTGGTGGCCCTTTGTGAACGCATGCTTCCTGATTACTACAATACCAGGGTGGTCGGTGGGTACCAAGATTATTACTTTTATTTCTTTTGAACTGTATCCTTTATCATTACAAATATGTCACTGGCTGGTATACCCAAAGTTGTATGAGCGCCCAGGTACATCTACTTGGGTAAATTAATCGCAAGCATACTTGTGATGAATGCAAGTTCTTTTCGTTTCAAAATTCAAGTGTAGATAAACATAAGCTCGGAGCAAGCATAAAGTGCAAATTATAGATGCTACATAACGTTTCAACCCAGTCCTGAGTCTTGTGCACAAAGTCACTCCTAGTGTGCAGCGCTTGTCCATAAGGGGCTAATGGTCCCTGGTGTGGTAAAGTATAGGGATTTCTCCTTGGCTGTGGTGTCCTGGTGTGCTCTCCTGCGCCTCTGGTGTTTAAGAGCCGTGGCGTGTGGTGTCCTGGTGTGCAATCCAGAGGTGCAGGAGCTCACAGCAGGACACCACAGAAAAGGGCCCCTGTTCAAGAAGAGTATATGGAGCCCTTGTAGTCCAATAGTTCTGTCTATGACAGAAGCTGCTTTGAAATTAGATTTGGGCCCCCTCTTACCTGTTGGGCCCCTGTGCTGCTGCTTAGGTGGTACCAAGGATATGTCCAACCCATATATTCAGGGGCAAAGTGTATTGAGACAGCTACACATTACATGTGCTGGAGATTTCATGACATCCTGTTTTACATCCATAGCCATTAATATGGAGTTGGTCCCCAGTTAGTGGAAATAACAGTTTTCACTCTTCTGGGAAAGCTTTCTACAAGATTTTGTATTGTGTCGTGTGTAATTTTAGGTTAGACACAGATTGTGGACGAGAGGGCCTGGCTCATAATCATAGTCAGGGCCCTGTATGGCCAGTCATGTTCTTCCACGCCAAGCTTGCCCTACAGTGCTGGGCACAGTCATGGTCAAAAGAAAGTTGCTTTCCTTTAAACTGTTCCTACAATGTTGGAATCATACAAGTATCCAAAATGTGAGATTTCATGTATCTTAGATATGCTCAAGCATTAACATGTCCTTTCACTGGTATCACAGGGCCTAGGCCAAGCCCTGAAAAACGGTCCCATAGCATTATCCCTCCTCCACCAAACTTTAGTCAGTCTGGTAATGTTCCTTTGGTATTCGCCAGTGGCCAGACTCTTACATCAGCCTGCCAGATAGAGAAGTGTGACTTGTCAATTGACAGAACACATTACCATGAATGTGGCTTTACAAAACTCCATTTCTGTTTGGCATTGTGGTTGATGTAAGGCTTACATGCAATTTCTCGGCCATGGGAACGTTCAGGCATACAGTTTTTGGGCTGATGTTAATGTCGAAGGAGCATTGGTATCTACAGTTAATGAGGCAGAGTCATGGTGACGTTTATGTATTTGACGGCCCTGCTCTGTGACTTTGTATTTCCAAATTTTACGAAGTAACTTGTTGCAATGGAGGCACCCTATAGCCATATACTGGGCTCTGTGGTACTTGAAAATGCGGCTTCTGATCTTGCTCTCATTGGTGTGATGTCATGTATCGCCTGGTATTTTCACCCAAATTCTCGTCACAATTATGAATGTCGTTGTGCAGTAAAGTCAGCAGCCATGGACCGGATGTACAGGTATTCCATTTAATGTTTCTTATTTTCCCCCAGGAGCTCTCGTGGATCAAGGAGTGTTTGAAGAGTTGGCTCACGATTATGTGCCTCAGCTTTATGACTGCATGCAAGACTTGGGGGTGATTTCCACCATTTCGCTTTCTTGGTTTCTCACACTTTTCCTAAGTGTGATGCCCTTTGAAAGTGCTGTGGTGGTGGTGGATTGTTTCTTCTATGAAGGCATCAAGGTTATATTTCAGCTTGCACTCGCTGTATTAGAGGCCAATGTGGACAAGCTCCTTAACTGTAAAGATGACGGAGAAGCCATGACCGTGCTGGGAAAGTATGATACATTCTCTCATTTGTAGTTTATATTTATGTTCTAACCCTTACACAGTATAAAGTAATTTAAAGCGCTTGTAAGGCAAATTTAATATATCTAAAAAAATAAAAAAAAATTCTACTAAATATTTAGGATGGCTTTGAATAATGTTAAATTCCCCATTCCACTGCTTCTCCCATTCAAAGCTGCCCAGTTCTGACAGTCTGTACTTCCTGCTGCAGTGATAACATCCCAACACAGACATCTGACCACTGTTTATTGGAAACAGTGGCGACTCCCTGCAACCAGTGATTGGCTGCAGTGTTCACTGTGACATGCTCATTGCTGCAGAGGGAAGTAAAAACCAATGAAGGACTGCAACAGCACATTTTTCTTAATATCAACCTATCTATCTTATATTCCAGCATCACTGTCTAAATGGGAACAAATCCCCCCCACCCCGCCCAGTGAAACAGACATATAGCTCTCGCAAAAATTAAGAGACCACCACATCAAATCACTGTCATGGCCAGCCCAATCTCCAGACCTGAACCCTATTGAAAACCTCTGGAATGTAATCAAGAGGAAGATGGATAGTCACAAACCATCAAAGAAGAATTGCTTAAATTTTTGTACCAGGAGTGGCATAAGGTCACCCAAAAGCAGTGTGAAAGACTGGTGGAAAGCATGCCAAGACGCATGAAAGGTGTCACTCCTGATCCACAGCTGTAATTTTTTTTTTCTTTTGTTAATATTAAAAAAAAAAAAAAAAAACCACAACAAAACCCAAAGCCCCACATTTCTAGTAATCCATTTATAAACCTCTTATAATATGCATCTCCTAAAGTTTCTAATTTAGAATTTAAAAATTGATTGCTCTGTTTCTATTACCTCCATTCTTTTGCAGACATCACCATTTATTTCAATGTCTGACAACATTATTAGGGGACTTTCTGCTGTTATTTAAATCATCATTGTAATTACAAAGTTTTCTATTTTGAGAACTATTTTTTTCTTTTCAAGGTATCTAGATAGTGTGAGTAATAAAGACAGCACATTACCCCCAATCCCTCACCTGCATTCCCTGGTCACTGATGATTTGGAACCATACCCTGAAGTGGACATTTTCACTCTCATTGCCTCCTCTTATCAGGTATGCACATATACCAACAACATTGTGGATCATACTTTATTAGAGAACTCAAATAAGTGCTCCGATCAAGATTCAGTGTTATAGGAGCCATAATGTGTAACACTACACGGGACAGATCATCACAGGACTGCACTGTGACACATAGATGGATAGATAGAGATATATATATATATATATATATATATTCTATATCTCACTTTCTTTGATTGTCCACCAGGTGTCACTTGTGTCTTGTCCTCCATGCTACTACATGAACCCAATATTATGTGACTTTAAGATCTGATATCATAAATTCCCCTTTAAAAAGCATTCGTTATTAAGTATATATTAAAAATACCCATATTAAACACACAACAAATAATCCAGTGAATTTAAAGCACAAGTCTTATTCCCAGACCTGAGATTTAAATCATGAGGATGGTCCTAATACCTGTCTCTTCCTAAGCCACGGAGGTTGGCACCCTAGGGTCACGATAGTGGCGCCCCCGCTCGTCGTAGCCTATCCTTAGATTTCCCTTACCTGTCTAATAACCGGAAACAAAATTGTATGAATATAATAGACAACCAAGTTAAAAAAAAAAAAACAAAGACGTAATATAGGTCTGGGACAGAAGACTATTTTACCACATCTTACTGGTGTATCTCTCAACTGATATTTTAGTTTTTTTAAGGGGAATGTGTGTTATTAGTTTATGATGTCCTCTTCATAGACGAATACTGTAATGGATTTAATATACTGCTAAAATGTCTACTAAATTTCTATCCCTTTGTAGAAATTTGGCTCTATACGGGCAGATCTAATAGAACAAATGAGGTTTAAGCAAAGGTTGAAGGTGATACAGACCCTTGAGGACACTACAAAGCGAAATGTGGTAAGCCGTTAATTTTTCGATGGTTACATGTTGCTGATGGTAGTTTTTGATCATCCACAAGACCGTTCTCTTCGGAGGATATGTCATGTTGTGACAACCGGACATTCAGATAAATGACTGTCCATGTAATCGATGTCAGACTGGAATGTCTTGAGTTCACATGAGGTGCCCATCATGCAGCAATATAAAAATCACCCAAGGTGTGATTTGGCCAACAATGTGGATTTGATATTAGCAGCATGCCAATTTCTGCTGTGGATATTCACAGCAGACTTTGTAATTCGTGTAATTTGTGCAGTTGTAAATGCAGCAATAGCTGTACAATTATGTTAATATTAGTGCTGTGAAATTTTCACTGCAGAAATTCTGCAGTAATGTATTGTGTGATCATAGCCACTTACAGTGATGGGGGTTGGAAGAAGAGCCCTCTATCAGCTATAACCTTGAGTTCTTTTATAAAATATGTATGACCCAAAAAGCCGTAACTGACTGAGGGCCCTCATTTGGTTAGGGGTAATATGAATGGTGGGAGAAGGAGGCCCTCAGTGATCCCTAACTGATTGAGGATACCCATCCCAATGTCACTCCTAGTTGACTCATCCCAATGTCACTCCTAGTTGACTGAGGCCCTCCAACTTTTCACAATCAAAGACTGTGCTGAATTTGGGAGGGAACCCTCAGTCAGTTAGGGGTAAAGATGGTTATCAGAGACCGTTTACTTGACTGAGCCCAGAGCTGACAGTGACTCAACAAGGATCCAGCAAATAACTCTACGGGATATGGTTGGTCTTCTCAATCTTCACTTTGACTAGGCTGCTCTGTTGAGCCAGAGGGTGGAGGTCGCAGACAACTCTAACTCTAATTCGCTGTGCAGTCAGCGTTGGGCCACATTCACATGTTCAGTATTTGGTCAGTATTTCACATCAGTATTTGGAAGCCAAAACCAGGAGTGGAACAGTGAGCGGAAAAGTATAATAAAAGCACATCACCACTTCTGTATTTATCACCCACTCCTGGTTTTGGATTACAGATAGTGAGGTAAAATACTGACCAAATACTGAACATGTGAATGTGACCTTAGGCTTAATCAGCAGGCTTCGTACGGCCAGGATGCAGCTACAGTAGGTAGTGTCAAGGGCATGTACTGTTCTTGGAGGTTGTCCAACCCTGGGAAAAGTGGTGAACAGCCTTCACCAGACAGTATGAGTGATGGGGATGCTGCATGGGTCGGCCATGTCCATCAAAACGAAAGCGGTTTCTTACAGCAGCTCTGAATTATAACTTTTATAGAGGGGATGCAGATGTCAATATGTCCCAAGTCAGTTCTTATAATGTTCATTATTATTCAGAATAAGGCTATGTGCACACGTTGCGGAATTCCCGCGGTAACTTCCGCAGGAATTCCGGAATTCCATTCCGCGGGAAAATCGCATTTTAAATTCCCGCGATTTTCCCATGGAAAAACTAGCAATCTGCAAGCGTAATCAGCTTGCAGAATACTAGCGTTCTCCAAGCGATCTATAGCATCGCTTGGAGAACTGATTGACAGGTTGGCCACACTCGTCAAACAGTGTTTGGTGAGTGTGACCAACTTTTTACTATTGAGGCTGCCTATGCAGCATCAGTAGGAAAAAGATCTAATGTTAAAAATAATAACCAGATTTTGTTGTTTTTTTTTTTATGTTCACCTTCCGGCGTCCCGCGCAGCCTTCCCGGGCCTCAGCGGTGCTTCCGTTCCTAGTAATGCCTTGCGAGACCTCTGATGACGTCACGGTCTCGCGATACTGTAGCGATCTCGCGAGGAATAGGGACTGCTACAATATCGCGAGTCCACGACGTCATCAAAGGTCTCGCAAGGCATTACTGGGAACGGAAGCATCGCTGAGGCCCGGGAAGGCTTCGCGGGACGCTGGAAGGTGAATATAACCCGATTATTTTTTTTATTTTTTATTTTTTTTTAATTCTATTTTTTACAGGGATATGGTACACACAGCCCGCAGGACAGTCTCCCCTCCTCCGGATCGTGGGTACCATCTGCAAATGTTCTGCTTACTTTTCGCATGGTGGGCACAGCCACATGCGGAAAGTAAGCAGAGCAATGCATTCCTATGTGGGCGGAATCCCAGTGATTCCGCAAAATTAATGAGCATGCTGCGGATTTTTCCGCAATGCGATTCCGCTGCGGGAAAATCCGCAGCATTAGCACAGCATTGCAGAATCCAATAGGAATGCATGGGATGCTGGTTTTTTTTGCGTTTTCGCGGCAAAAACCGCCGCGAAAAAAACGCAGCGTGTGAATGCAGCTTTATAATATTAGAATAATGTTTGAGGCAAAAAAAGTGAACTGTGCATCAGGCACAAGTGGTATCTACTATCCCGACCACATCTAATTACTTATGTCACGTGTGTGGGCGAGCCTTCAGGGCCAGGATTGTCCTCATCAGTCACCTCCAAACCCACAGCCACTATTCCTCCTCTAAGCCCTGAAGTCATGGTCATCCTTGACTATAAAGGACAAACCGCATTATTCAGGCTACTTTCACACTTGCGTTTTTTTGCGCTGCGTGTGCAGTGCAAACGCGCATAAAAAACGCATCATGTGTTGTGTTTTTTTGGTTTTTTTGCACATGTTTTTTGCCAAAAAATGCATGCGTTTTTTTGCGCTGACTTAGACTTTAATGGGTTTTTGGGTAAATTTCGTGCGCATGTGTTTTTTTGAGGCAGGTCGGACGCACAAAAAATGCAACAGGATGCGTTTTGTGCGCTCGGGCGCACACTACAAAAAACGCATGTGCATACAAACGCGTACAAACTCATGCCAATGTGCACCCATGTTAAGTATAGGAAAAAAACGCATGTGCAAAAACGCAGCGTCTGCCACCTCTTGCCTCCCCGCTGGTCTTCCGGTGATGACTCATGCAACATCATTGGCCTCAGCAGTGTCACTTGCATATATGGGACATGACCAGTTGTTAGCTGTTGCATGTATTTGACCAATGGATGTGACTTCGTTGCCATAGATGATGATATTATACACTTCCGCCACGTTCTGGTCATGTCTGAATTTTCTGTGTTATGGCAGCATATTTAGAAATGTGAGCACAGACTTCATCTTAGGGAACTGGTTTGATTGGCGGAATAATGGTTTACATAGGAGCTGTGTAATGGGAATTTATAGAAATTGCTTTGAACGCAGCTCTCTGTCCAAGTAATGCGCCATTGTAAAGTGGAGCTGTGCTGAGGGCAAATAACGCTTGCTAATGGTTTTCTGTCCGCCTCCTTAGGTCCGCACTATTGTGACTGACACCGCATTTACTGTTGATGAGCTGGAAGAGTTGTTTGTGCTTTTTAAGGTATGCAGTAAGATTTTGGTGCAAGAGCCAACCATGTAAGACCTGACCATATACTGAGGGACATCAACCAATTATTTGTTATACAGGAACCTGGAAGGGAAGAGACCATTGGGGCCTAAGGAATATCTGTATATATTGCACAATTCATTCTGGGGGATTTCGCCGTAATCATACTTCAACTTATTGAGTATAAGTGTTAAAGAAAATTGTGTGCACGTCGTGACTGATAATTGCTCGGGTGTCTGGTGTCGAGTTTATACACGTGTCTATACAAAAATTTGTTTCTCAAAATCAAGTACGGTAAATTTAAAAAGAGGAAAAAAATGATAAAAAAAGTAAAGAAGTGAGCCAGTAAACCCCATAATAAGAGTAGAACAAGGCACACTACTCAACCATAGGAACCTGCGTTAGTGACAGTAGGAGAAACAGATTAATCTACTGGGTTTTTTTTTTTTTTTTTTTTTCTAAATCAATAGTATACATGAAAATAAACAATTTTTGTAATAAATAAACAATTTTTGTAATATATCTTTTATCAGAAAAAAAATCCTCCTCCTGGACTCAGCATTCATTCTCAAAATTCTCAATTGATGGGTAACATCGGTCTCCATTAGGCCACATTCACTCGTTCAGTATTTGGTCAGCATTTTACATCTGGTTTTGGCTGACAAATACTGGAGTATAATAGAAACACGTCACTACTTCTGTATTTTTCACCCTCTCTTGATTTTGGCTTAATAAATACTATTCAATACTGATGTGAAATACTGAACGTGGCTTTAAATACAGACTTTCCCATTACTGAGATAGAAGATGACAGTTGGTGCTTATAAAGTTCTATGGAGGAAGAGGCGTTAGAGGCGGATAGATATTCTCTGCACATTCTCCTGAAACACCGTTTAACCCCTTCCCATCAATGGATACGACTGTACTTCCAGAATTCAGATAACCCACAATCGGGCGTAGTTATGTCTGATGGATGGCACGAGCTGTGGGGGCTGAGACGTGTGGTGCTGATGGTTGCTATGGCATCAGAAGGCTGACAGTGGCCTCCATGTCTGACACATCCATCAGACATTCCGATGTTGCTAAGGATGGGTCCTGATGGGCCATCAGTCACACACTGACGGGTTAGATAATGCACTGTACAAGCTAAATTATACAGTGTATTATCAATGCGATGAAAGGGTCGTATGCTCATGTCCCCTTGTTGGATTATAAGGTTCTGGAAAAATAAAAATAATCGTTTTAAGTGTTTTAAACCATTTGTTTGTTAGTTTTTATTTTAAATTTTAAATAATTTTTTTATTTAATAAAAGCTACCCCCTGCTAGAAATACATATCTTTGGCATCACCATATTCGTAACCACCCATATGATAAAAATATATGATCTTTCATTTTGTACATGTGATGCCATTCTCGCCGTTTTCTGTGTTTTTGGCTTTAAAAAAAAAAAAAAAATTACCATAAAGTCATATGTATTGCAAAATGATATCAATAAAAACCACACTTTGAGACACAAACCCAACCCTCAACAGCTTCATCTATGGAACAATAAAGCGTTGCATGGCTTCACCATCACAGGGGGAGGGATGTAGCGGTCCTCTGTACCAAAACTAAGCTCTGATGTCGGCATTTGGGCCAGTGTGCAATTACAGTATATTAGGAGATTGAAAGCTTTATGCCTTTTTTTTTTTTCTTTACTAGCTGGACAACTACTTTAAAAGGAGGGAAGTGCATGAAAAACTAAAATAGGGTCATGTTACGCAGCGTATACTGGATTTGGCAGTTTTGTGCAGGAAAATTAGAGAATTTTTTTAATTTTTGTTTTTTAGGAAAAATGGCTAGACACCAAATTATATGTTGCCCAAAATTCCTACAAAATAAAGTGACATCCGGCCTAGTTTTGCGCAGTCGTAGTGGAAGCAGTATAGGAGCCACAAATATTCGAGGATGGCCGCATTTGTAGAGGGGAACTTGAGTGAATTCCTTAAGTTCATAGGGTGTCTGCTCCAATGAGGCTAAAACCTGGTATTCTTACCAACAGAAGGTTTGGGACAATGCGGTAGAGTTTTTAGATTGTATTATACATTGTGTCAAGCCAGAAAAACGTTGCTAAGCACAGACGATTTCAGAAGTTGCACCATTGATCGGAGACATGAATCACCTTCTTTTGATTGAGAAGGGAGTCTATAGCTAGAGAGGGATCCTCGATAACCTTGAAAATCGGTAGGACAGATAGCTGGCTTGTACAGGAGTACACTCAATCTCATGACGCCTGGAGAGGTCGATTACCCGTGACCTACCAACACCCCCCCCACACACACACACTCCCAATAACAAACGAAAGACAACATTTCTCTTGCATGTTAAAAGGCCACAGCAGCAGCCAATTTATTAATATATTTTCACTCAAAGACACTTGGTGGGGTCCTCGAAATTCTAAAGTTGTAAGGTCTGGTGATTTACCCCTGGGCATTGCCCCTTCCCCCTCCCTGCGTGTCTGTGGAGAAAGAGAACCCCCTTAGCCCTGTCCCGTCCTTTAAACCCCTTCCTACAATCCCTCCTCCCCTTGCCCTGTGTCCTTTCCTCCTTGTCTATCATCCAATCCCCTTTTTCCTATCTCCCTCTGCGTTCACCATTCCTTCTCCCTGGTCACTTACTCCCTTCCAGCGTCATGCCCGTGTCTCCCCCTATACTGACGTTCGTGTCCGCCGGGTACTTGACCGCTAAAGTGTAGGTTATTTTGTATATTGATGTCTGCATTAGGTAAGACCACCTCTTTTTCCCTGTAAGATGAACTTTTGGGTGGTATATGCATAGTTTCTGGCTCTTGGGCAGGTTCACTTTATCAATTAAAACTCTACTTTACACTATATGTAATCTCTTATTTTGATTTTGCTTTTTATGACCCTTCAATTTGTATTGTTTCAGGCTGAGCACCTGACCAGCTGCTACTGGGGAGGCACCAGCAGCTCCATCGAGCGCCATGACCCATCCTTGCCCTATCTTGAGCAATACCGCCTAGACTTCCAACAGTTCAAGAGCTTGTTTGTCCTACTTTTTCCTTGGGCATGTGGTACACACATGGATATCATGGCTTTCCGCATCTTTAAGCTTCTGGATGGAAATGGCGATGGCTTTATCAACTTTCGAGAGTTTGTTTCAGGGCTAAGTGAGTATTTTATTGGTTGGATTGTATTTTATACATTGATGTATGCTGATTACACAAAGTAATCAATCTATGCAATACAGATAAATTACATTTGTTAATAAAATAAAGGTGACTTCTAATGGCCAAAGTTAAAATTTCATATCCCAGTTCAGCTGACATGTCCTCTCTGCAGGAAATATAAAATGGCAAACCCAGTGTTGCTCCAGCACCAAAGCTCTACCAGTCCCTACTGGGGTTTCCCTGCAGCAGTGACTTGTTGTACATCTAAGTGACCATTGCATAAAATTACTGGCCTCCGCAATGGAGCTGGCATGTGTGGCCATTGAGACCAATGTACATGTGTGCATCATTTCATCACTGCAGGAAAGATGAACAAAGACCAGATGAGGCCATCGTCACTTTACCGCTGGCACGCCACACACCACACCTCTACCTCTGAGGGAGGAGGCCGTTTATGCTGTATACCTCCGATATAGATGTGTGTGTGTGTGTGTGTGTGTGTGTGTGTGTTTCTGGCGTAAAAGCTTTGAAAAGTTGTGAAATTGCCTAACTCTTGTGACTTTTTGCCATTTGTCATGTCTGTTTCTCCCAGATCTGACAAAATGGCTAGGGCTGGTACAGGGAGAAACGGCAGGGTGAGACCCCAGCGCTCATCCAATTCATGAAGAGTTGTGGGGTGAGATTTTTGGCGTAGTGCACAGAGGCGCGCACATCACTCGTCAGATGCTTCAGATTTTTGAAGAAGCATGCAACTCTCCTTGAATCGGCAGAATCTGACTCCAGCCCACCCCCTTATCAAGACTGTTGTGAATCTGACCCACTTTGTGCTATACTGTTTTTAATTTCGTTACGTGTTGTCTGTCTTTTGTTTTTATTTTAATTTTTTTTGCGTTACGGAATCGTGCAACAAACTGCGATTCCATACAGCAAAAAAACAAAACTAATGTATACTGGACCAAATTAGACCAAATGGAAGCTCTTTTGGCCCTATGTTGGCTGAATAGGAGCCTATTGGTACATATGATAGATGCACTTGGGAAACGAACACTGTGCGCACCACAATATCTCACACTGCTTTGCACAATGTCGAGTGGTTAGTCCACCCTGGTACATCTGTAATTAAGTAGCAGGGAGGAACTCTGACCCTGATACCACATTTACTGCCGTAACGGATCGGCTTAGTGTAATGCGGTATTTATGTCCTCAGGTGCAGCCTGCCATGGTGACCTCACAGAAAAGCTGAAGCTGTTGTACAGAATGCACATATTGCCTGGTGAGTTCTTCACATCTACTGAGCATTACATCAGCCATAACACATTTCTGGTATACGTGGATAGAAGTTACTGCCGATAAGATCAAGGTTTACAACTCGTACATTAATTCTTCCTTTAATAGGGATCACTAAACTGTTTCAAATGTTCAATCCACAGACCTTTAACCTTATATAGTGATATGATAACACATTATTGACCTTTTCAGACCTGTCTCCAGACCAAGAAGAACCAGATTCTGCTTTTGATGCCGCCCAGTACTTTGAAGACATCGCACCTGAGTGTAGCCAAGGTATGCCACCATCTATGAAAGCAGGTTTGCTGCTATTACAACCTCAGGTTGATGGTGACCACACCTCTAGACTCGATTAGCCAGTTTGTAGCCTAGAACAAGTTCAGGTATGTTGGTTTATCTTTACCAAAAGTGTAATGGAGTAATTTCGAACGTCAATCATTGATTGCTGGTTGTTCTAGTCCCTGACTTCTGTAAAAAGTGTTGTAAATACAGCATCTCCCCAAATCCCTCATTATAGGGACTGCAGACTTGTGTATCCTCACATAGCGCAGTGGGGGTTCTCTGGCATTGGGAGTGGCGGGCTCGTGATCACAAGTATGTGAGCAGGGCCGAACACAGTCTAGACCGAATGTGGCCGTAAGTATGCAAATCACATTCTTGTGATAACATGACCGCCCGCTCCCAGCATCGGAGAATCCTCACAATGCTCGCGATGTGAGGATTCATAAGTCTGCGGTCACATAGAGTAAGGCTAAGTGCACACGTTGCAGAAAATTTCTGCTCAAAAACCTGACTCCCTTCCCAGAAACCACACCTATTTTTCCGCGGCGGTTTTTGCGCGGTTTTGATGCGTTTTTTTCCGCAGCGGTTTCAAACCGCATGGAAGAAGCCAAAACCGCGAAAAAATCCGCAAAATTAATTAGCATGATGCGGTTTTTTCGCGTTAAACGCATCAATATGCACAAAAAGTGCAAAATGCATAGAAATGACTGGGAAGCTTATTTTTAGCGGTTTTATAGTAAAAACCGCTAAAAAAAAGCTGTGTGTGAACACAGCCGAAATATATAAAAACTGATGAAAAGCTTATGTATGCCTATAACCATAGAAACATCTGACTAAAAGATCTGAAAACGCCAAACCAGCAAACTTTCTGAAAGCCATAATTTTTTGTCAGTCTCCAAACTTTTGTCCATGACTATATGGTTGGTTTCGACACTCAACAATATTTATTTTGTGCTTAGTTTGCAACAGCTTTTTATGTCTGATTCATCAACATAGACATATTGTATACCAGTCTTGATGCGCTGGCAAGTGCTGTGCGCCAGGAACTGAAGTACATTTCTGGCATAATTTATGTCATATATGTGGCCTAAATTGTCATGAATTAGTTGGACCTGCTTGGTTCTGCCCCAGCTCCACTCACTTTTCTGAAATTTTTTGGAGCTGTCAAAAGTTGCAAAATGTTAGCCCAACTTCAATTTGCACAAACAATGTGACCTTTTTAAGCTGTTTTATACTAGAATTTGGGCGAAAACCCATTAATAAATTAGGCCCTGTGGCTTTGACATGCATAACCAGGCTCCTGCTGAAACTGCAGACCTCAGTGTGAACACCATACCTGCCTTTAACCCCTTAGAGACCACGGTCTATAGAAACAGCATCTTAGTGGGAGCCATTTCCCCTGTCTAAACACTATTAGCCCATTTCCCCCGATCAGTGCGGATGGCCATGGCTGCTGCCTTTAGTCATTCCATTTATTTTTTTTTTATAAATCTAATTTTCTTTGTAACTAGAGCTGGTTTATTGGCCCAAGTTACAGGGCAAATTCAACCTCCTGGCTGTATAGCAAAGCTGACCTGGGCCTGTTAGGACCTAGTAGTAGAGTTGAGCGAATTTGTTCAGGTCCCTGCTTATTCGGCAAGTTATAACAATTACTGAATAAGCTACAGCGGGAACTCGGATACATGGAGCACGCCGGCTGATCGGTGCCGCAGCTGCATGTGTTGTGGCTGTCACAGTCGCAACCATATGCATGGAGAGTCCAACACACAGGCTGTCCATGCATGTGTTGTGACTGTGACACAGCTGCAGCAGCTGCGGCAGCGATCAGCTGTTCAGCCGGCGCGCTCCATGTATCCGGGTTCCCGCTGTAGCTTATTCGGAAAGCGCTATAGCTTGCTATAAAATTTTGTAAGTTGCAGCCGCCTTTGTCCTGAGCTGGATCACTGTAAAATAAGATCCCAAATAAAAAAAAAATAAAAAATTTGTGTGATGGCTCATTTATTTTTCTTTGGGGGGAGAATTGAAAAAAGTTCTTCTAGCACATAAAATCTACCCAGAGTTGTAGCATTGAAAAATATAACTTGCCCCATAATAAACAAGCCTCATATGGCTTTGTCGATTGAAAAATTAAATGTCTATGGTTCACCGTGATAAAAAAAAAAAAATAACCCAGATAGCTTTGTCCTTAAGAAGGTTAATAAAAACTCAATTGTAAAGGTGGTAATTGACTTTAGAACATAACACTTCTAGTTAAGTTGTGCAAAAATCATTTTTAAAGAGCAATATTGTATTTCAAATATGTAAAGAAGTCTGATCAGTGCATTAGGGAAAGTGTACAAAATCCAGCAGCAAGCATAATCGCCACAGGTTAAACTTGGTTATTGTACAAATAAAATAAGATAAAATCCTATGAATTGCTAACTCCTAGTGGCGGGGGCATTTGGAGTGTCATATTGTGTGTGGGTGGCTGTTGAGGCATCATACTGTTTGGGGAGGAGACATTGGGAGTACCGTACTGTGCAGGGGATATCAGGGTATCATACTGTGTATGGGTAGTTGTGGAGGCATACTATGTGGGTGGAGGGAATTGGGGTATCATACTGAGAGGGGGGGCTCTAGGGCAGGCACCATTTTATCTGTGTGTGGTGGGGGATGCCATACTCTGTGGGGAAATCCTACTATATGGTGGGGGAATTGGGGACATCATAAGCTATAATGGACTCATAGTCTTTGAGGCAGCATTCTTTGTGTGAATGACCGTTGGCAGCTTACTGTGTGTAGAAACTAGTGGGGGCTTCATACTGTATAAGAGGAATATGTGGGCACCATACTGTGTCTGTGTGTGAAGGGTTTGGGGGGAGAATGTACTGTGGGGTCATTATACTGTGCGGGGAATACTGTAGGGGCACCATGCAATGGGGGCTTCATAATGTATGGGGGTGTCCTATTTTATGGAGGCTGCTAGACAAAACGACTCCTTTCCAGATTGCGTACTTGTATACTTTTATTTCCCAACGCGTTTCGAAGTTAAAACTTCTTCCTCAGGGGATGATATGTACCAACAGACAAGGTAGTTCCCAGTTTTATACATACAAATTTCAAAAATTGGCGCCAAAGGTCACATGTTACAGGGAAAGAATGTCAAAGGTCATCAGTATCAAAAAAATGTACAAAAAAATGTTTAAAACTATATTTGTTTCCACCTTGATAAATTCTCTTAAAATATTTATTTACAGATCGTATGAAAAAAGAAGAATAAATGAAAAAACGAAAAAATAAATATATAAGAGGATAGACCTGTGTTAGAACTATAAAAGAAACTGAAAGGAGCAGTAGATCACAACTCAGACCATCATCCTACATGAGCAGACGAATGAAAAAGAAAAAAAGAGGAATAAAGAAAAAAAAGGAAAAAGAAAATGAAAAGCTGTCTGCTCATGTAGGATGATGGTCTGAGTTGTGATCTACTGCTCCTTTCAGTTTCTTTTATAGTTCTAACACAGGTCTATCCTCTTATATATTTATTTTTTCGTTTTTTCATTTATTCTTCTTTTTTCATACGATCTGTAAATAAATATTTTAAGAGAATTTATCAAGGTGGAAACAATATAGTTTTAAACATTTTTTTGTACATTTTTTTGATACTGATGACCTTTGACATTCTTTCCCTGTAACATGTGACCTTTGGCGCCAATTTTTGAAATTTGTATGTATAAAACTGGGAACTACCTTGTCTGTTTGTACATATCATCCCCTGAGGAAGAAGTTTTAACTTCGAAACGCGTTGGGAAATAAAAGTATACAAGTACGCAATCTGGAAAGGAGTCGTTTTGTCTAGCAGCGCACGTTTAATCCAAAAATTATTTCTTTGAAATCTGATGATCTATGGTCACGGCATGGCCATTTGGATGTACAGCAGCCTGACCTCTATTCCTTTATGCCTAAAACTCTCCTGCTATTGGTGAGTATAACAGCTTGAATCATATCTATTTTACTTGGGTAAGACCCTATTGCGCTCTTTCTCTTTTAGTTTTAACTATTTTATGGAGGCTGGGACGCTACGATATTAGAGAAGTGGCTTAGTGTTAGTAGTGTAAAAATGAATAGAAATTGCTGCTGCATACTAACTAGGCTCACCGCTATATGTATCCCTCATTCCTATGTTTCTAAGGTGGAGGTATGCCTGAGCCCCTCTTAGTGGTGGCTACAGCTTCCTGTTATAGCAGTTTAATGCGGCTCAGTGCTAGACCTCTGTAGCAGATGTCTGGCCTGTCCCTATGGTAGGTATGCCACTGATTCATACAGAACTGTGATTTACATTAAAAAACTGACACCGCGTGCAGTTACAATACAATGCAGTTACTGCGTGTTTGCGATGGTAGTGCGATATCATTTGCGATTTGCTGCAGCAGACATCTAAGAGATGTTTCTTCATTTCCTGTGTTGTCCTTAAGTTGCTGCAATTGAGTTGAGAAGCCAGAAAAGGACAGAAGAAGGCTTTGTTGCCATCACTCTTAAAAAGGCTAAAGGTAACGCCTAGTGGTGACAATGTCCGTGTTGTGCTTGTAGTAGAGACAGTAACATTGTGATTATTGTGACTGGAACGTTCCCATTACTGAAAATGTAAACCATTGTTATCTCATTTATTAGTTAGGAAAACAAGACACGATAACCGAAATTATCTCCGGATGTGGGCACAAGAAAACCGGTCTAGGCAAAAAGTTGCTGCAGAACTACCCAAGTTAAATCAGGTATTGCCTTGATTCCAAGCTTGTATGTTAGCATTGTTCTACTTGTCAGCAATTCATTATACTTCTTTACATGTATAATGGACTAAAATGGGTATTGGCTAGGTGCATATCTCGAGGCCAGTTGGCCGGGCATGTCTTGGGTGCAGGTCAGATGCCAACTTTACTGTATCCCAGTCGCCTGGTATTGGGCAAGTTGAGTGAAGTAAGGCCTAGCTGCAACTCATATTCAAACAGAGAAATTACTCAGTATACTTAAAGGGGTTGGCCACTTTATCTTTAATTTAACAGATGTTTTGGGGGCATAATTTTATGGCGTTTACTAATGTACAAGTATTACAGGTTCCCAACCTGCACTTTCCTCACAGACTGCACACCTTTACAGTCCTCAAAAATGACAGCAAGTAGAGAAGCGTCACCAAAACTGTCCATAGCCGCCACTAATTGGCTAACAGTGGAAGAGTTTTACGATTGGGGGAGGGTGAAGGACAGGTCAGGAGACACGCTGCTCCTTGTTGTGGACCAGAGTTCTGTGCAGTCTGTGAGGAAAGTTACACTCACAAGTGCAGGAGGAGAACCTGTCATGCCTATATAATAGGGCCACTAAGTCATCTCTCCAGCATATCTATTAACACAGAAGTAGTCAACCCCTTTATGTCCTTGATTTCTTAGTTTTGATTTTGGTCGGGTTATTACAATCCGCTTTCCTTGGAGACTAATGTAAAAAATATTTGATTATTTATTACTGACTATCTCCGATACTCTGCTGTAGATTTAGGAAAATGGATATTCAGGAGATGGGACTTTTGCTTTTTTATCCATACTATCTAACCCCTGTTAGTGTTCTAGGGGTAGTTATATTGCTTGTTCATAAAGACCTCCATACATATTAGATGAGTCAGCCACCAATTTAGGCGAGATTAGACAAAAATCAAATGTGTATGCGGGAGTCTGAACTCGCTCTCCCAACAGATGATGTTGGGGGAGAGAAGGATCTAGTCTGTTAAATTTAAATAGCCATTCCTTTTGGTCATTTTGAGTAGCCAATACCAGAGGAGTGAGAAATTGGTTCTCTTATTTTGGACACCGGAGCACTGAGACGAGCTGTCCTATGGATGGGGGAAGTTGGGTGAGCGAGCAGTCAGTCAAACTATAGTTCGGTCAACGGCTTTGTTAGAAACAGATATAAGTAAAAATGGATGAAAATAATTTAACTCTTTAAACTGAAAAGACTTGGTGACATGCTTGTTGACTGGATCAAGAGCAGTACATATTGGAAGGCCCTCCATAATTGGGCCATGTTTTGCCACCATGGACAGAAAAGCTTGTGCATTTACGATTATTCCCAATTAATGTCCAATGAGCCAATCCTACACCTTTATGACTGGGATCACACTACCGTGTGTGATGCGTGAAACTCGCACGAGTCTCTCGCATCAACACCCTGTGCTGCTGCCGGCACTCAGGACCAGAGCTGCGGCTATTACTAATGTGCCTCCCAAATCTTGGGAGAGAGGTTATGTTGGCTTAACAGCGATCTAATGCGCATTACTAGCCTAAAGGTTCGTGTACACTGTGATGCAGTGTGTTAAAAGACCGCCAAAATGCTTCCGGTCGGTGGTTGTTTAATATCCTGTTTACACAGGCAGTCCCCTCTTCCGGTGCACACTGAATAATCTAATACTGTTCAGTGTATATAAACAGTCATTGTTTTTGGCAACACAGGACTGTATGCTGCCGCCAACCATGAACTGTTGTGCAAACCAAAAGATCAGTTCACCCGACAAAAGATCTTTTGCTTGTTTGTCTGGTGATCGTCAGCCTGTTTAGATTGCAAGATTATTGTGAACAAGCATTTCTTGAAATGCTCATTTCTAGATCATCTTCCATTGTAAAAGCTGGTACTTCTCATCACTGTCAAAATTAACTGTGGATCTAGATGCATAAGCAATCCAGAGTTCATCTCCTCATACAAGAAAAAACCCAAGTGGTCATGTAAGTGGTAATAATAATCAACATCTGGTAGTAGCCTTTCTGTGTGCCGTTCAGTGCAGACTACAATGTACCAAGTTTATCTTAATTTCTCTAAACTGTGTCACAGAAAATTCAGTCGCACTAAGCAATTCTTCATTTTGTCTCCTCTTGATTGTTTTCTTCTAGGAGCAGTTTATTGAGTTGTGTAAGACCATGTACAATATGTTTAGCGAGGATCCAAATGAGCAGGAACTCTACCATGCAACTGCTGCTGTTACCAGCTTATTGCTTGAGATTGGTGAGGTGGGCAAACTCTTGTCCATGCAGCCTTCAGAAGAAACTCCCAGTCACTGCAGCACAGAAACTCAAAGTAGGGTTCTTGAAAAGAAGCCCATCCAGACTTATCAGTATGTGCAATCAGGAGCCTTCTCCTCAAGCCTCGTTTCCACTGATAACACAGATGAAATTCACGCTGATCAAATGGAGGAGGTCAAGCTTGAGGACTCTTCTCCAAGAGACACCGGGGCCTGCTCATCTATGCTCATATCAGATGATGAGACAAAAGACGATAGTTCCATGTCGTCTTACTCTGTGTTGAGTGCCGGGTCACATGAAGATGATAAACTACAGTGTGAAGATATTGGTGATGACACCATCCTTGTACGAAGTCGCCACCATGCTTCTTTGCCTGTCAGTACTAGTCTGGACCAAGACTGGGCTGTTACATTCGAGCAGTTCCTTGCTTCTCTCTTGACAGAGCCAGCTATTGTCAGATACTTTGAGAAACCGGTGTCCATGATGGCTAGAATAACTAATGCTAAAAATGTCAGACTGATGGGGAAAGCTTTCCCTTCTACAAGTGACTATGAGCTTGCCACCATCTCAGGCTGAAGAACACTAGGGACGTTGTATATACTATTCTACCATGGTAGGTAGAGTCTAAATCCCATCATCCCTATTAGAAGAGCAACCTCTGTTTTTAATATTTTAGTCCAAAAATGCACAATTTGCAGTGACCATCTAAAGATTTTATGGATTTTAACCTAGCATTCTCCTTGGGGTGCACCCATTACATAGGCATGAGTACAAACCATCTTAAATAACAAATTAAGGTTTTTAGACTACATAAGGACATATAAACCTAACCTGAAAATAGGATTTTATGTTTTGTCCTCTAGAGGACAAGACTGTATTGTACTGAAGATAAGGCCACATATGGTACAACACAGTATCCTCTTTGGTGAAATATTACATCCTGTGTCTTCTAAGATTCCTGTAAATAAGTTATTACGTGAGCTTGGATATATTTAGTCAGTTGGAATGCATTGACACTTTACTATACAGTATCCCGTCCCCTTTATGCTGGTTTTTGCTGTCTTGAGCACCTGCACTTTGAGTTCCTGCTTTTTTTTTTTTTTTTTTTTTTTTTTTTTTTTTATACATTGAATTGTCAGTTCATCATTAGGTCTAACATTTGACTATTTTTTCCCCTTTCCTCAATTAATATGGTGCTTCTCCAGGAAAAAAGTGTATTTGGTGATTTGACTATATATATAAAAAAAAAATTGCTGCAAGTCTGTGTTGGACCTTAGAAGATTGTTTTATTGTAGAAGGATGTGGAGTGCACAAAGGTTTTCCACTTATGACTTCATTTTGTAACGTGTATCAATGCCTTTTGTGTGTATGTATATATATTTTTTTTTATTTTGAAGTGTCTTATTTTTTTAAAGCTATTTTTAATTTCAGGTAATTATTGTAATATATATATTGAACCCCATAGATGTTAAGAAAATGTAACAAACCAATGCTGCTGTTTTGTTCTTCTGTTTACAAGAAATAAAAGGGTTCTTTCAGAAACTGCGTCCTGTCATTCATGCACTTTTTTTATTTTTATTGATCATGCAAAAAAAGTTAATGTTTTAATAATCTGAGCTACCTATTAAAGGAGATTGGTGCTAATTTACTAGGCTATGATTAGTATAAGAGACTGCCGTACTATCGATCTGCATACTCTTCAGCAGAAAGGATTTATACTGGAATAGAAAAATGTGTATATTTTTTCTTTATCAGAAACAGTGCCACTTATTGTTCAGAGGCAGTACCTGGTATTGCATGGCAACAATCAGTTTAACAACTGTGAATTTTTGCAAGGGCTCTCCAGCTAAGAGTGATAACATGCGTAAAGGGAACCTTTCATGTCAAAAACCACTATTAACCCTTCGATATTGGGATAATCTACGTGTTAATAGTGTTCCAAAGACATGCGACCTCCACACTGAAAGCCTGGCCACTGAGAAGAAATGGACTTCATTCCTCCAGTTTTCAGAGGCCAGTGCGGCTTCAGTCACCACTCAGTACATAGTGAGCGGCGGCTGTAACCATGCTTTGGCAGTGACTGATGGCCTACTCAGCAGTGTATCAGTGCTGCGACGGCTATCAGTCAGTGCCAGAGCGTGGTCACTGTGTACTGAGTGGTGACTAAAGCCACACCTCTATGACTGAAAGCCGGAAGCTGCCGGGAGAAATAAAGTTCATTTTCCTCACTGTAGCCTGGCTCTCAGTGCGGTGGAAGCACGGCTTTAGAACGCTATTAACCAGCAGATTAACCTCATTTATGCAGGTTAATAGCAATTGGGAACAAGACAGGTTCCCTTTAATTGCTCAATTGATTCAGAAATACAACTGTAAATTTTACGGAACAGATACAATATCGCTACAGTAATCTTGTACAACTGGGCTGAATTGGAAAATAGGACCCTACATTAGTTAAAATTTACAAGCGTTAATCTTTTATGATGAACATTAAATGATTAACTAACTAAAGAATTGTTATTGTTAAACTGGCCAAGCCAAGTGGTTTATACTCTGCGGCAACTTTGCCCATGACATAGGTTGCAGGGCCAAATATTGCTATATGCCACTGCTAAATTGCAGCGCAATGCAGGTGAATGGGGTCAAATTGTGACCCCTGGCTGGGTAAGCAAATTATGAAAAGTTGGACCCATTTAAATTTTTTGCAACATTCTTGTTCTGGTACCCTAGGGGTAGCTTATTCAACTGTAATATGCTGCCGCGGCACACGATGAGCTGTGGCACATGATGAGATTTGGCTGTTCAACCTGCTGCTTTAGCATGTGCATGACCCTGTAGAAGTAAAAGTCATTCTTCAAAGACCACAGCATTAATAAGCGCATAAATCCCCTTTATCAGATAAAGAAGTCTGCACCCATACTACTAATTAGTGTTTGAGGAAAGTGGGGAACCTGAGAGGTTCCTTTCTGAATTGTTTGTACCAAGCTAGCAAACTTATAATTTAACTATAAAACGAGTGATAACTTGCTGATCGATGAGGTACCCCCCCCACACACACAGATCCTAGGCATTATATTCCTTGCGGTCCTGTAGTAACATGGTAGATGGGACACATGTTTTGACCGTCTCTTCAGACGCAGCATTGCAGAGCCCTGTTCTCCTGGATTGGTGAAAATCCAAGCAGCGGGATCCACAAATTCTAACCTATTCTGTGACTAGCCTAAATCTAGCTGTCTTGGTACAAACTATTTAACTTTTTTGTAATAGGTCCTGTTCTTTTTTTTAAAGAAAGAAAAAATAAGTGAAATTTCAAGTTCACTGTTTAGATCTATAGACTTAAAGGTGTACTATTCCTGCACTTATAAATTATAAAGATGAGATGCCCAGTGTGCTTTTATTTATTTTTACAACACTTGTAATTCAGTGTGACAGCAGCTGCTCCTTACTGCTCCCCCTCCCTTCTGGGACATTACATCACACACAAGTGTGCAGCTCCCAGCTGTGAGTAACAGCCAGCCTGAGAATAGGAGGCGGGTCCGCTCCCCTGTTCTCTGCAGAGATACAACTATTATCAGGAGACTGGCTGATAACAGCGGTGAACTTCACACTGCTGTAATGTCCCAGACCTTGGGGTGAGGAGCAGCTCCTGTCACACCAGTCCTCTAGTAATGTCTCCCTGTCTGCAGTCTGAGCTGAGGGTGTGTGGTGGGGGCTTAACCTGTTCCCTGCTAGCAGCCCTGTGAATAAGACCTTATCAGGGGGCTGCTACAAGAAGCTGTGAGCTGGCCACACCCCTGCTATGCCCCCTCTTCTCAGGTTGTGACAGGAGCTGCTCCCCCTCCTGTCCAGATCATTACAAGTGTAAGGGTACCGTTACACCTAGCGATGCACTAGCGATATGACGCGGTCAGGATCGCTGGTGCATTGCTAGGTGGTCGCTAGTGAGCTGCCAAACAGGCAGATCTCACCAGCGACATTGCTGGGGACTGGGATCGCTACTTACCTGTCAGACGCGGCGATCCTGCGTCCTCCCGCCCGGCTCCACGCGTCGCTCGTCGGCGCCACAGGAAGCGCCGCAGGAAGTGACCGACGAGGAATGGTCCAGGAGCTTCTCGCGCGATCAGCGATAACCAGCGGGGGAGCTGGTCGGAGGTAAGTATCACATGCAGCGATATCGCTAGCAATATCGCTACTACGTCACAAAATCGGTGACTTTACAGTGATATTGCTAGCGATATCGCAGTGTGTAACTGGGGCTTTATAAAGACAATATAACTGCACTGGGCATCTCATCTTTATAGTTTAGGAGGGCAGGGGCAGTAAAAACTTTTATCTCCCCGAAGTACCCCTTTAATCAAACAGTTCTTAGGCTTTGGAAAAATGAAAGCATTCGTGCTTCAGCTGTCGTCTTCTATAGTGCTCCCAAACCTAGTTCTTCTATTGAAATTATGATGCATATTGCCTCGCTGCTCAGGAGCAATACTGCTAAATTTATTTTTGCGTCATTGAACAAGCATTTCTATAGGAATGCTTTTACGTAAATAGTGGTCCTGTACTCATTATCAGAGTTCATCGGACTTCGCTTAAGGTGAACTGATGCAAGCAGTATGGCAGTTATTTGAATTGCATAGGAAATGTTTGTCTATCTTGACCTCTAACTTTTACTACGCAAGTGTTCTAGACCTAAAAGCGATAGTCAAGGGCCCAATATGTTTCTATAGAAGCCTTATTACAGTTCAGAAACAAAACGGAGCTCTAAGGCCGGTTTCACATTAGCGCTTTTTAAGCGCACGCACGGCCGGGGGTAGCTCCGCCCCCGAGCTGGCTCTCTGCCCGGCGTGCCCGCCCCTTGCTTGTAGCGCCGCCTACTAGCGGACAGCGGCGCCTGCGATCGGCGCACCCTATCTTTAGCATAGGGTGCGCAGATCGTGCGCAGGCCGTGCGCTAGTTGCGCTTTGACCTGCGCTGCGCACTTTTGACGGTGCACCGTGCGCGCCAAAATCCGAAAAGTTTGATTTTGGCGCGCACGGCGCACCGTCAAAAGTGCGCAGCGCAGGTCAAAGCGCAACCAGCGCACGGCCTGCGCACGATCTGCGCACCCTATGCTAAAGATAGGGTGCGCCGATCGCAGGCGCCGCTGTCCGCTAGTAGGCGGCGCTACAAGCAAGGGGCGGGCACGCCGGGCAGAGAGCCGGCTCGGGGGCGGAGCTACCCCCGGCCGTGCGTGCGCTTAAAAAGCGCTAATGTGAAACCGGCCTAATACTGCCATATGCATACGAAGGGAGGTTAATTCATGAAGTGTTTTAGTAATGTAAGTTCTTACAGATGTTGGCGGCTCTATCAAGAATTTCAGTTCAGATTCAATTAGTTTGGGCATGAAGAATAGTGAACCCTGTAGCGAAACCAGGGCTGTGGAGTCGGTGCTCATTTTCGTGGAGTTGGAGTCGGTATAAAATGGACCGACTCCGACTCCTAAAATATATAATAAATTGGGTACAGTAATTCAATGCAGGATGTGCTGAATATTTTTTAATAGGAGTTTGGGAAAGTTATGAAATATCCTATAAATGGCTGTTCTATTCCTGATCTAAGGATACATTCACACACAGCGTTTTTCCTGTGTTTTTTGAGGATACGTTTTTCCGCTGCAAAAGTTGATCATCTTTTTAAAAAACTGCATCACCTGAAAGGTTTTTGAGCTCATAGATAATGTTTTCAATAGCAAAAGCAGATTAGAAATCTGCTCTATCTATCCATTTATCCATATCTGTCTATCCATATCGTATCTGTACCAAAAAGAATGAAAACCGGGTAGTACACCAATATATATTCTGTTCTATCTAAATATCTTGATTATTGGATCATAAAAATGATTAAATGTCTGAGGTTCACATTGTACTACAATAAATTTTTCACTTAAATATAAGCAATATGTGTCGGAGTCGCGGAGTCGGAGTTGGAGTCGGTGTAAGGGAAATTGAGGAGTCTGAGTCGCAGGTTTGGCTTACCGACTCCACAGCCCTGAGCGAAACCCCATGCAAGTCAATAGGGTACGTTGCGCATCTGCAAATTTTGAACAACCAAGTAGACTTGAGATCTAATGGGTCTGCCACGACATGGCCAAAAATCATGCCAACAACCAACTTGACAACAATGCAAATCTACATGAGCCCTCGTACTGGGATTAAAGTCACATAACAGATGAATTTTTAATTTCTTAATTGATAGATTTACAGTAGTAAGCAATAATCTGAGAGGCCAGCTTCACATGTCCACATTTCATGCTTCATGTACTGACCATAATGTCTGATCAGATTGGTGTCCCCTAACCCGAACAAATGGCCTCTATGCCCATGGGGAGGTTGGTTCCTGTCAGCTGACCCGTGGTCACTCTGGAAATTGCAGCCCATACAAGGTCCATGAAATGTAGATGTGAGGCCAAACTTAGAGGCTTGAGGGTCACAATCTAATGTATCCACGTTTTATCAGCGTCTCTATCTGGTAGAGTGCGTGCAATGCCTTAATTACAGTTTTACTTTTATGCCATTGTTGTAAGGTCTTGGAAAAATGCATTTAATAATAAGCAATCTCACTTACAAGGCCCCTTGCACATTATGTATCTTGTTTTAATAAAAAAGGAAGATCACGTCGTAACTCAAGAGAGACAACCTTCATAGAATGCCCATAAAGTGAATCGTAAAATAAGTGGTTTGCATACTTCCTGGACCGCCATTTTTATGACACCACCAGCACTGTGTACCCCAGCAATGACATGACTGCTGCAGCTAATCAGTCTGTTGATCAGCTGCAGCCTCCACTATTCAGACTTCTGCTTTGTCAGAAAACTTGAACCAAAGACAAGTTGAAAATTGTTAACCCAAGTTATAATTCACTGACTATAAGATGGCATATCAATGGGTTTTGATTTGCTCCCTGCTCTTCAGATTGTACTGAGACAAACAGAAGACCACCTTGCGATGGTATGGATGGAGGAGCTGGACGAGCGGTGTAACCTGAACGTGCCTCAGGTACCGAATCCTGCTACCAGTAGTGACAAGGACCCCGGCAAAGCACAAAACTAGAGCAGAATCAAGATCAGGAGAGAGATTGTTTCCACCACCTGCAAAAATAGGTGGATTTTAGAGGTAACGGCAAGACAATCTCCAAAAAAACTCGTCACTTTCATTTGCACCAAAGTAGGTGAAATTGTTTCCCAATCACTTCTGCTTCCTAATTTAAGTCCCTGAAGTTCAATTAATCCGTAGTTATACTTTCATGTGCAAGTCTTCCCTTCATTTTTTTGAGCAGTGTATATATGTTTATATTTTTAATTTTTGGGGAGGTAGGAAGAGAGTGGTACAAATGTGAGCACATCATCAATAAAGAAAGACATGATCTTTTTGTGACTGATACTATGATGTAATCTTCATATATTGCAAGCAGTTTAGCAGCAAGTTGATGATTATACTGATTTTTCCAGTGTTGGAGCTGGTTTACTCCAGATTGTGCAGACTTTGGTCCTTGTTTGTCATTTGTCTATTCTTTACTCCCAATGATAGACTAGAATTGCAAATGTGAACTTGTAGGCTGCACCAATGACCCTACTCTATCACATACAACTTCAGTGCAGGTTGTCGGTCCTTTCCCTCAAGTGCCCCTTTGTATAAGGCCTCATTCAGACAGGGATTGCTCTGGTAGACGGCAAACATGGTCTGATGGTCATCAGTGTTTAGTCAATGTGTCAGTTTTTTAACACCTGTGTTTAATCAGCAATTTTCTTGTATGAAAAATAAGCTATTAAACTTCCCACCCATTACAGTGCTCATAATGGACAGTATGTGGACATTACACAGATGGCAATCTGCTGTCACACATTTTGTTTGGGAAGAATTATAGACTCGTATGGGTTATTTTGATCTGTGACTCTGATCAAACACTATCATTTGGGTTGTGTTTTTTTTTTTTGTTTCACCTGGACATGTGAACAGCCCCAACTATACCAAATATATGTTGGTAACATAGTTAGCAAGGCTGAAAAAAGACATTTGTCCATCCAGTTCAACCTATATTCGTTCAGAATAAATCCCCAGCTCTACGTCCTTCTAAAGAATCTAATCACTGTAAGATACAATATTGTTACGCTCCAGGAAGACATCCAGGCCTCTCTTGAACCCCTCTGAGTTCGCCTTCGCCATCACCACCTCCTCAGGCAAGGAGTTCCAGATACTCACTGCCCTAACAGTCAAGAATCCTCTTCCATGTTGGTGGAAAAACCCCTCCTCCAGACGCAGAGAATACCCCCTTGTGACCGTCACCTTCCTTGGTATAAACAGATCCTCTGAGATATTTGTATTGTCCCCTTATAGTGGTCAGGCTGAGGGAAGCGTGCTGTGGTGCTTAGGTGGTGTTGCTGATAAGCGGAGGAGGTGTGCTGTACAAACCGAACTGGGGGGGTGACCCACTTCTTGCCGCAGACAGACTGGAGACTGAGCCAGGAAAGCGTATTCAACAGGTCTTTGTTTTATTCGTCACCTTCCACAGACAAGACAGTACTCTTTGGGAATTAATTTTCGAACAGACCTGGGTACCTTCTTTTTCTGTCTGTGTGTCAACGTCGTGGTGTCCCCTGCGGTTCTCTTTGCTGTGGCTGCTCTAAGCACCTCCACCACAGCACTTCACCGAACAGAGTACACCGTAGTCCGCATTCTCCAAGTGTGACTGTCTGCTGCCACCGTCCTATAGGTCACCCCCCCCGTGACTGTCACAACCGTCAGCTACTCTCTGTAGGGGTATTCCACTCTCCTCCCTACAGCAGGTCCTCCTCTCTATTGAGTTCCCTGGGCTGACTGAAGCTTCCAGAAGCTTACCTCAGACTTTATACTATCAGCCCAGGTGGCTCCGCCCACTATCACCTGACAGACCTCTGAGCAATGAGCGTGACCTTGACCTCTGGCAGATATGTAACACTCAAGGCAGTTACATAAGCACCCTTTGAAAGCTCCTCACTGCCCTCTAATGGTCACTCTCATTATGACACCCTTTTCCTTGATCTGAGTGTCCCTGTCAGGTCAACCTCCCCACATTCTCCCTTACTTTGACCATTGTCGTCCTCGACAATCTCGTCCTGGGGTGAAAGTGGTGTCAAAAAAAAAAAAAAAAAGAAAACCTGGCACTGACATGGTCGGCGGCTGGGTCACACAGACCCCTGTGTCACACAGACCCTCAGTCACACAGACCCCTGTGTCACACACACACCCCTGGTCACACAGACCCCCTGTGTCACACACAGACTCTTGGTCACACAGACCCTCGGTCACACAGACCCCTGTGTCACACAGACTCCTGGTCACACAGACCCCTGTGTCACACAGACCCTCGGTCACACAGACCCCTGTGTCACACTGACCCCTGGTCACACAAACTCTCGGTCACTCAGACCCCTGGCCACACAGACCCCTTTGCTTAGGTACCCGGTCCATCTGTCTTCTCCTTGTCTCGTCGTCCTTTTAACTTAACCAAGTCAGGGTCGGCATAATCCACGTACCCGGGACCTGCTGAATACAATTTTTTTTTTTTTTAAATAATAACATTTTAACTGCACTACACACTTTTCCACATTTGTGCAATATGTTTTTTTTTTTATCAAAACAGAGATCTCTTTTTTTTTTTTTTTTTTTTTTTTTTTTTTTTTTACACAACTACACACACACAAAAAAAAGCATGTCAAACAGATGAGGACAGGGGTGCCCCCTTCCTTTAAATAAAACAGCATCCCTAATGCACCAGGAGGATATGTTTCCTACGGGGACGCGGAACAGTCCCCTCATTGTGCAACGGTGCACTACAGTCCCGGCAGTTCAATGTAGTAGGTGCTCCGTGCCACCTCCTGGCGGCCGATGTCTCGTCATAACAGGGGGACTCCACAGCCACGGAGTCTCTGGGATGCCAAAAATACCACTGGGCCTCGAGTGTCCCTGATGCTCGAGACCCAGGAGTCCTTGTCCTTTTATGGAGGCTTATACCCCTCAGGGTAGGCGGTGACGGTTACCGCGTAATAGCCACGGGGGCAATACTCCTTGTAGTAAGAGAGTAAATCTCCCGGTTGAGGAACCTGGCCGTGTCTGATGGAGGTCACATTTCAATATACTTTGTAGCCGGTATTGTCTCTAATAAAGCCATAGCCCTTTCCAGTGTCCATATAAACCAGCCGCCCATATGATTGGGGAACAGACATACCAGCCTCTCCTTTCTCATACAGAAGCCTCCAGATCTCCCACTCTCTGGCCCTTTTTTCCTCAATGACCTCCGAAATCCAGGCGGAGGGTCCAGTATAGGCCGCAGAGTCCGGTGGGCGGGTCGCGGTCAAGATCGGGTGTAGGGCAGAAGCGGCCACAGGCTCCAATGTTGAATAGGCCGCAGCCGGCTTTGACAGCGATGTTGGCACGGCCGCAGGGGAGGCCGCAGCTGATACCAAGGCTTCCACAGGCTCTGGCAAAGTGACTTCAGGCAGGGCCACAGATGAAACAGCGGCCGCACTTTCCGGTGAGTCATAGACTGCAGTTAATGGCCCGATTTCAGTAGTGGCCGGGAGTGTGGCGGATACAGCGGCAGTCAGCTTGGCGGGGGCCACGCCGTCATCCAGTACAGTAGGCGTCACAGTGGAAGGCGTCGGCGGGGAGGCCAAGGGCCGGTGTCGGGACCCCGCGGTCCGTCCGATGCATGGAGCGTGGAGATGAGGTTGGGCTGGAGTGCTGCTGGCGGGACCAGGGACACGCTCACCTTAACAGTCGCCGCGGCTCCCTGCAGGCTTTCCCAACTCTCCCTTTTCAGCCATTGATCTTCACCCCGCCGTCCGACAGCTCTGCAGGGAAACTCCCTGGGCAGGTCTCCAAGTTTTGGTGCCACCGCCATTCCTGGCGTCCGATACCCCGACAGCTACAGCGTCTCATGCCGTCTGAGGTCCTGTAGCTGAATGGTGCCAAACAGCCACAGCAAGTCTCTCCACCCGGGCCACTCCTGTTCTTGGGGGGTGCGGCAGTGGGCTTCTCCACCCATTTTCCAGGGTCCAACATGAGGAAACAGCTCTCTTCAGACAAACACCACTCCCTCCAGGGGCGGATGTAATAAAGCCTCGGGTCATCCAGTACAATCAGCAAAGTCTGTGTCTCTCTCTTAGGATGCCAAATCACCACAGCCATTTTTTTATTTAGTCCACTTTTCTGCTTCGGTAGCACTTATTGGCAGCCAGCAATCCACAGTCTAATTTCAAATTGTAATCCACGGGGAACAAAAGCAAAGCAATTCTTCGCCCCACACAGCTTGGGGCCTTTACTACTTGGTGGCAGGCCTGCCGCTGAAGATGTATTGGCGGCAATGGATCCTGCCGACTATGCCAATATGTAGTGGTCGGGCTGAGGGAAGTGTGCTGTGGTGCTTAGGTGGTGTTGCTGATAAGCGGAGGAGGTGTGCTGTACCAACCGAACTGGGGGGTGACCCACTTCTTGCCGCAGACAGACTGGAGACTGAGCCAGGAAAGCGTATTCAACAGGTCTTTGTTTTATTCGTCGCCTTCCTCAACACCTTCCACAGACAAGACAGGACTCTTTGGGAATTGATTTTCGAACAGACCTGGGTACCTTCTTTTTTTTTTGTCTGTGTGTCAACGTCGTGGTGTCCCCTGCGCTTCTTTCTGCTGTGGCTGCTCTAAGCACCTCCACCACAGCACTTCACCAAACAGAGTACACCGTAGTCCGCACTCTCCAAGTGTGACTGTCTGCTGTCACCGTCCTATAGGTCACCCCCCCTGTGACCGTCACCACTGTCAGCTACTTTCTGTAGGGGTATTCCACTCTCCTCCCTATATCAGGTCCTCCTCTCTAGTGAGCTCCCTGGGCTGACTGAAGCTTCCAGAAGCTTACCTCAGACTTTATACTATCAGCCCAGGTGGCTCCGCCCACTATCACCTGACAGAGACCTCTTACCAATGAGAGTGACCTTGACAACTGGCAGTTATGTAACACTCTAATGGCAGTTACATAAGCACCCTTTGAAAGCTCCTCACTGCCCTCTAATGGTCACTCTCATTATGACACCCTTTTCCTTGATCTGAGTGTCCCTGTCAGGTCAACCTCCCCACACCCTTATAAACTTATACATGGTTATTAGATCGCCCCTCAGTCGTCTTTTTTTCTAGACTAAATAATCCTAATTTTGCTAATCTCTCAGGTATTGTAGTTCCCCCATCCCCTTAATTAATTTTGCTGCCCTCCTTTGTACTTGCTCTAGTTCCATTACATCCTTCCTGAGCACCGGTGCCCAAAACTATGCACTAGTACTCCATGTGCGGTCTAACCAGGGATTTGTACAGAGGCAGTATAATGCTCTCATCATGTGTATCCACACCTCTGTTAATGCACCCCATTATCCTGTTTGCCTTGGCAGCCGCTGCCTGGCACTGGCTGCTCCAGGTAAGTTTATCATTAACTAGGATCCCCAAGTCCTTCTCCATGTCAGATTTACCCAGTGGTTTCCCGTTCAGTGTGTAATGGTGATATTGATTCCTTCTTCCCATGTGTATAACCTTAAATTTTCATTGTTAAACTGCATCTGCTACTTTTCGGCCCAAGTTTCCAACTTATCCAGATCCATCTGTAGCAGAATACTATCCATTGGGCAGCATGGTGGCTCAATGGATAGCACTGCAGCCTTGCAGCGCTGGTGTCCTGTGTTCAAATCCCACCAAGGACAACATCTGTAAGGAGTTTGTATGTTCTCCCCGTGTTTGCGTGGGTTTCCTCCGGGTGCTCCGGTTTCCTCCCAGACTCCAAAGACATAAGAATAGGGAATTTAGATTGTGAGCCCTATCAGGGACTGTGATGAAAATATGTGTAAACTGTAAAGCGCTGCGGAATATGTTAGCGCTAAATAAAGATTATTATTATTATCTTCTCTTGGCTGCTTTACATAGTTTTGTATCATTTGCAAATATCGATATTTTACTGTGTAAACCTTCTACCAGATCGTTAATAAATATGTTGAAGAGAATAGGTCCCAACACCGACCATGCGGTACCCACTGGTCACAGCGACCCAGTTAGAGAAAATACCATTTATAACCACCCTCTGCTTTCTATCACTTAGCCAGTTACTTACCCATTTACACCCATTTTCCCCCAGACCCAGCATTCTCATTTTGTGTACCAACCTCTTGTGTGGCACAGTGTCAAACGCTTTGGAAAAATCAAGATATACCACACCCAATGACTCACCTTGGTCCAGTCTATAGCTTGCCTCTTCATAAAAACTGATTAAATTGATTTGACAGGAGCAATTCCTCATAAACCCATGCTTGTTATGAATGAGTCACCGGAGGAGGAAAAAACAAAAATACAAGCTAAGTCCAGAAAACCGGAGAGGTTGGTAGCTAGCGGATTGCAGACCCCTGATCCTATTCACAACAACTAACAGTAGCCGTGGGGTGTTCCTACGGTGGTCCTAGACACCTCTTTCACAGCCGGAGAACTAAATAAACCTAAAGAAAGAAAGGGGAAATCTAAACTGCCCCAGAGCAGACCCCAAAGCAATAGACAGCCCCCAACATGTATTGACGGTGAAATCAGATAAAACACAGACAGAAAGACAGGCTGAGCAAACGATGGGGCCCTCACTAACTAGATAGGACAGGAAAGAAAAGCAACTGTCTGCAATCGCGCAAAAACCCTGCCAAAAATAATGTCCAACACGTCTGATAGAAAAGGCCCTGAAGTCACTAGACTTAAAAATCACTATATCAGCACTCGGGTATATTCTGAAAACAGAGCAAAGAGATCAACTGATCAGAGACAAAAATGGAGTTCAGCCAGTCCCAACCAGGGCTGGCTGAACACAAACACTAAGTAAACAGACAAAATCTCATGGAACAATAGCAGAGCAAAAACTTAGCTTTAGTAGACAGGACTAAACTGGAGGCCAGAGCTCAGAGCAGAGAGGATCACTAGCAACCCAGCAGGGCGTCGGCGGCCATATATACACTCAGAGATTCCGGATGTCCAATCACACTCCACCTGTTCAGATGACAGGTTTTTCCCATCCAAATCAATTTCACTACCTCCTTTCACCAGCAGAGGGAGTTCATCGAACATCAAAGGTGAAGGAGAAAATGAGCTCATAACAGTACCTCCCCCTTGAGGAGGGGTCACCGAACCCTCATCCACGCCACCAGGGCGATCAGGATGGGCCCGATGAAAAGCATGAACCAATCTTTCGGCATGAATATCGGATGCAGAAACCCAAGAATTATCCTCCTGGACATAACCCTTCCACTTAACCAAATACTGTAGTCTCCGTCTAGCCAGATGAGAATCCAGTATCTTCTCATCCTCATATTCCACATTACCTTCAACCAATACAGGGTCAGGAGGTGCCACCACAGGAACTACTGGCTCAACAAACCTCTTTAACAGAGACTTATGAAACACGTTATGGATCTTGAATGTAACAGGAAGAGCCAATCGAAAAGAGACCTGATTAAGAATCTCCAGAATCTTGTAAGGTCCAATAAATCTAGGTTTAAACTTTGGAGAAGCCACCTTCATAGAGATATTCTGGAGTTAAACAGTTATTTTCATTGAGATAATCCAGAATAGAAACCCTTCAGATATTTTACCAACAATAGAGGTTAGACTTACTGGCCTATAGTTTTCAGGTTCACTTTTAGAGCCCTTTTTTGAATATTGGTACCACATTTGCTATGCGCCAGTCTGTGGAAGAGACCCCATCGCTATAGAGTCCCTTAATATAAGAAATAATGGTTTGTCTATGTTCCATTCACAGACTACGTAAATAACAAACGCTTGAACGAGGCCTAAAAGATACTGTATATACACAATTTGAAAATTGGATTTTAGTTAAGTTACCCATATATACTCGAGTATAAGCCGACCCAAGTATAAGCCGAGGCCCCTAGTTTTGCCACAAAAATCAGGGAAAACTTATTGACTCGAGTATAAGCCTAGGGTGGAAAATGCAGCAGCTACTGGTAAATTTCAAAAATAAAAATAGATACCAATAAAAGCAAAATTAATTGAGACATCAGTAGGTTAAATGTTTTTTAATATCCATATTGAATCCGGAGCCCCATATAATGCTCCATACAGTTCATGATGGCCCATAAGATACTCCATACAAAATATGCCCCATAATGCTGCACAAAGGTTAATAATGGCTCCATAAGATGCTCCATAGAATAATATGCCCCATATGCTGCTCCATAGATATATATTCCCCATAAGCTGCTCCATAAAGGTTGATGCCCCATATAATGCATAAAGGTTATGGCCCCCATAAGATGCTCCATAGAATATGCCGCTCCATATATCTTGATGACCCCATAAGATGCTCGATAGAATATGCACCATATGCTGCTCCATAAAGGTTATGGCCCCATAAGATGCTCCATATATCTTCATGGCCCCATAAGATGCTCCATAGAATATGCCCCAGATGCTGCTCTATAAAGGTTATGGCCCCATAAGATGCTCTATAGAATATGCCCCATATAATGCTCCATAAAGGTTATGGCCCCATAAGATGCTCCATAGAATATTCCCCATATATCTTGATAGCCCCATATGCTGTTGCTATTAACCCCTTAACCCCCAAGGGTGGTTTGCACGTTCATGACCGGGCCAATTTTTACAATTCTGACCACTGTCCCTTTATGAGGTAATAACTCTAAAATGCTTCCATGGATCCTGGTGATTCTGACATTGTTTTCTCATGACATATTGTACTTCATGTTAGTGGTAAAATTTCATTCAAATAACTTGCGTTTATTTGTGAAAAAAACGGAAATTTGGCAAAAATTTTGAAAATTTCGCATTTTTCCAAATTTTAATTTTTATGCCCTTAAATCACAGAGATACGGCACAAAAAAAACTTAATAAGTAACATTTCCCACATGTTTACTTTACATCAGCACAATTTTGGAACCAAAATTTTTTTTGTTAGGAAGTTATAAGGGTTAAAAGTTGACCAGCGATTTCTCATTTTTGCAACACCATTTTATTTTTACGGACCACATCACATTTGAAGCCACTTTGAGGGGTCTATATGATAGAAAATACCCAAAAGTGACACCATTCTAAAAACTGCACCCCCTTCAGGTGCTCAAAACCACATTCAAGAAGTTTATTAACCCTTCAGGTGCTTCACAGGAATTTTTTGAATATTTAAAAAAATTAACATTTAACTTTTTTTCACCAAAAAAATACTTCAGGTTCAATTTTTTTTATTTTACCAAGGGTAAAAGGAGAAATTGGACTGCAAAAGTCATTGTGCAATTTGTCCTGAGTACGCTGATTCCTGATATGTGGGGGGAACCACTGTTTCGGCGCATGGCAGAGCTCAGAAGAGAAGGAGCACCGTTTGCCTTTTTCAATGCAAAATTGGCTGGAATTCAGATCGGACGCCATGTCACGTTTGGAGAGCCCCTGATGTACCTAAACAGTGGAAACCCCCCACAAGTGACCGCATTTTGGAAACTAGACCCCCCAAGGAACTTATCTAGATATGTGGTGAGAACTTTGAACCCACAAGGGCTTCACAGAAGTTTATAACGTACAGCAGTACAATTAAAAAATCATATTTTTTCCACAAAAATTATCTTTTCACCCCCAATTTATATTTTGCTAAGGGTAACAGGACCCTAAAAGTTATTGTGCAATTTGTCCTGAGTACGCTGATACCCCATATGTGGGTGTAAACGACTATTTGGGCTCATGGCAGAGCTCAGAAGGGAAGCAGCGCCATTTGACTTTTTTGGCTGGAATTGAGGTCGGATACCATGTTGCGTTTGGAAAGCCCCTGATATACCAAAACAGTGGAAACCCCCCACAAATGACGCCATTTTGGAAACTAGACCCCCCATGGAACTTATCTAGATGTGTCGTGAGCACTTTGAACCCCCCAGTGCTTCACAGAAGTTTATAACGCCCGGGCGTGAAAATAAAAAAATCGTATTTTTTCCACAAACATGATCTTTTAGTCACCAATTTTTTATTTTCCCAAGGGTACCAGGAGAAATTGGACCCCAAAAGTTGTTGACCAATTTGTCCTGAGTACGCTGATACCCCATATGTGGGAGAAAACTACTGTATGCGTACACGTCAGGGCTCGGAAGGGAAGTAGTGATGTTTTGGAATGCAGACTTTGATGGAATGGTCTGCGGGTGTCATGTTGCTTTTGGAGAGCCCCTGATGTACCTAAACAGTGGAAACTCCCCACAAGTGACCCCATTTTGGAAACTAGACCCCTAAGGAACTTATCTAGATGTGTGGTGAGCACTTTGAACCCCCAAGGGCTTCACAGACGTTTATAATGCCCGGGCGTGAAAATAAAAAAATCGTATTTTTTCCACAAACATGATCATTTAGTCCCCAATTTTTTTATTTTCCCAAGGGTACCAGGAGAAACTGGACCCCAAAACTTGTTGTCCAATTTGTCCTGAGTACGCTGATACCTCATATGTGGGAGAAAACTACTGTATGGGCACATGTCGGGGCTCGGAAGGGAAGTAGTGACGTTTTGGAATGCCGACTTTGATGGAATGGTCTGCGGGTGTCATGTGCGTTTTGAGAGCCCCTGATGTACCTAAACTATTGAAACTCCCCACAAGTGACCCCATTTTGGAAACTAGACCCCCCACGGAACTTATCTAGATGTGTGGTGAGCACTTTGAGCCCCCAAGTGCTTCACAGAAGTTTATAACGCCCGGGCGTGAAAGAAAAAAAATCATATTTTTTTTTCCACAAAAATGATATTTTTGCCCCCAATTTTTTATTTTCCTAAGGGTAACAGGAGAAATTGGACCCCAAAAGTTGTTTTGCAATTTGTCCTGAGTAGGCTGATACCCCATATGTGGGGGGTAAAACACTGTTTGGGCGCATGGCAGAGCTTGGAAGGGAAGGAGCACCATTTGACTTTTTCAACGCAGAATTGGCTGGAATTGAGATCAGACACCATATTGCGTTTGGAGAGCACCTGATGTGCCCAAACAGTGGAAACCCCCCAATTCTAACTCCAACCCTAACCTCAACACACCCCTAATCCTAATCTCAGCCCTAACTCTAGCCCTAACCCTAACCCTAGCCCTGACCCTAACCCTAATGGGAAAATGGAAATAAATACATTTTTTTTATTTTATTATTTTTCCCTAACTAAGGGGGTGATAACGGGGGGTTTGATTTACTATTTATGGCGGTTTTTATATTTGGCAACTGTCACACGCTAAAAGACGCTTTTTATTGTAAAAATAGTTTTTGCATCACCACATATTGAGAGATATAATTTTTCCATATTTTGATCCACCGAGTCACGTGAGGTCTTATTTTTTGCGGGACAAGGTGACGTTTTTATTGGTATCATTTTCGGGCACGTGACATCTTTTGATCGCTTTTTATTCCGATTTTTGGGATGCAGAATGAACAAAAAACAGCATTTACATCGTTCCGCGTGCGGTAAAATTGATAAAGCGGTTTTATTCTTCAGGTCAGTACGGTTACAGCGATACCTCATTTAGGTCATTTTTATGTTTTGGCGCTTTTATGCAATGAAAACAATTTTATTTAAAAAATAATTATTTTTGCATCGCTTTATTCTGCGAGCTATAACTTTTTTATTTTTTTGCTGATAACACTGTATCTGGCTCGTTTTTTGCGGGACAAGATGACGTTTTCAGCAGTACCATGGATATTTATATGCGTCTTTTTGATCGCGCGTTATTGCACTTTCTGTTCGGCGGTATGATAATAAATCATTATTTTTTGCTTCATTTTTTATTTTTATTTTTTAAGGGGTTCGCTAAAGGGGTTAACTAATGGGACAGTTTTATAGGGCGGGTCGTTACGGACGCGGCGATACCAAATATGTGTACTTTTATTGGTTCTTTTTTGTTTATTTCCAAAAAATTAATTTATTAGGGAATTTATTTTTTTTTATTTATTTAGCGATTTTTTTTTAAATTATTTTTACACTTTTTTTTTTTTTAACTTTATTACATTGTCCCAGGGGGGACATCACTGTCCTGTGACAGATCGCTGATCTGTCACATCACATATTGCTGTGACAGATCAGCAATCTGTCACAGGCACTGCACAAGACTTCCTCGTGCTTGCGCTTTGCAGGCACTGAGGAAGTCGGCTCCCCGTTGCCATCTTGGATCCGGGGACCTGCAGGGAAGGAGCCCCCTACACAGCAGCGCTGCACATTGCGCTGCTGTGGGGGGCTCAGGGAAGCACGGAGGGAGCCCCCTCCCTGCCGATGCTTCCCTTTAACCCCCGGTACACCGCGATCGTGTTTGATCGCGGTGTGCAAGGGGTTAACATGTCGGGGGTGGTCCGTGACCGCCCCTGACACATTGTGCCGGGCGTCAGTGAGCGCCGCTGATCGCTGTGACGTACTATCCCTTCCCTGGGAATTAAGTCCCAGGGCACATGGACGGGATAGTACGTCACATGGCAGAAAGGGGTTAAGATAGAAAAGTGACATACTCACCTCTCATCACTGGGGGCCAGGTGCCTGTGTCCTGTGCAGGTGGGGACACCGGCGCGCTATTGGGGCTTAGTGCCCCAGCACCTGTGATATTCACCTGTCCCCGTTCCACCACCACGCACCGCTCTGTCTTCCGGGTTCTCTGTCAATTACTATTCAGGCAGAGGGCGCGCACTAACCACGTCAATGCGCCCTGACCAGAACATCACAGCTAGAGGATGCAGAGGACAGAGCGGCGCGCGACGGTGGAACGACGGGGACAGGTGAATATAGCATGGCTCCCCCCGTCTTCCCCGTCATACTCACCCCCTCCTGGTGCATCTCTGCAGTCCCTGCTTCTCCCATGGTCTCGGAGCTGCAGCTCTTCCAGTGTTCAGCGGTCACGTGATACCGCTCATTAAAGTCATGAATATGCTCATATTCACGACTTTAATGAGTGGTACCAAGTGACCGCTGAACACAGGAAGAGCTGTGGTGCCAGAGACCATGGAAGAAGCAGGGACTGCAGAGATCGCGCCAGGAGGGGGCGAGTATGATCTGACACCCGCACTCCCCCTCCCCCACTGACCCCCGGGACAATAACTCGAGTATAAGCCGAGAGGGGCACTTTCAGCCTAAAAAAATGGGCTGGAAATCTCGGCTTATACTCGAGTATATACGTTAACTAAGAATATGTTCAGATGAACACTAATGGGGTCAGCCACTTTATTATTTATTTATCTTACTCATTTATATAGCGCCATTAGTTCCACAGCCCTTTACAGATATTATTTGCATTGTCCCCGATGGGGCTTACAATCTATATTCCCTATCAGTATGTCTTTTAAATGTGGAAGGAAACTAGAGAACCAGGAGGAAACCCACGCAAACACGGGGAGAACATACAAACTCCTTGCAGATGTTGACATTGGTGGGACATGAACCCAGCACCCCAGCGATGCAATGCTAACCACCGAGCCACCATGCTGACTTTCTGTCGTTTTTGCAGATTTCACATAAACGGACCATAAAATGGCTGCTGGTAGAGATGCAAGTGACAGCACCAGTCCATCAGCTTCCACCAATAAAAAGCAGTCCATCAACTTTCCCATATGAGATGTTTTTCTAATGCAAGAGGATGATCATAGAATGTTGGACGCGACCTCCAGGGTCATCGTGTCCAACCTCCTGCTCAATGCAGGAGTCACTAAACCATCTCAGACAGATGTCCGTCCTGCCTCTGAAGTCTTCCATTGAAGGAGAACTAACCATTTGTTGGGAGTGAATAAGGTCTTATTCGAGCATGCTCGGGTGCTAACAGAGTGTCTTCGGCATGCACGAATAATATGTTTGAGACCCTGTGGCTGCATGTCTCGTGAATGTTGCAGTTGTAACACATGCGGAGAATGTCTTTTTGTTAGACAGGCACGACACATGCAGGTTTTGCCTAACAAATAGGTAATCCCTCCATGTGTTGCGACTGTCTAACATCTGCAAGACCTGCAGCCGCGGGGTCTCGACATATTATTCTGGCACACCGAAAACACACTGTTATCACCCAAGCATGCTCAGATAACACCTTATCCCAGCACACTCGCTCATCACTCCTCGCCACCTCTCGTGGCAGCCTGTTCCACTCATTTATCACCCTCACTGTCATGGTCTGGTGACATGCTCCTCCATCAGCAGCCAATGTATTGACAGAAGTCCTGGTCAGTTTGTGAAGAAAGCTGCACTAACAAGAGAAAATGGCTGACATCTTTTAAGAGCCATAGTAATAATAATGGAGGAACTGCATGCACTGCTTATCAGATATCAAGACAACTTAGTAAGTCAGTGGGGTGTGCGTAAAGATTAGGGAAAAGGAGGATGCTTGGACTAGGATAGGGAGGTATTACTTTTCTCTTAGGCTAGTTTCACATTTGCGGACGGAGGAGCTGCGGACTTCCTCCTTCAAGCTCCGCCCCCTGCCACGCCCCCTCCGGTCAGCTCCAGCTATGGACGCATACTTCTGCATGCGGCCTGTGTACCTATCTTTAGCATTGGGTACTCAGCTCATGCGGATGTATGCAGATGCCTCCGCATGCATCGTTTTGACGATGCGGCGAACAAAACAAATTCCGACATGCTGCGTTCAGCACAGGTCACCACACCGTCAAAATGATGCAGGCATCTGCATACAGATATAGGGTACGCAGGCCGCATGCAGAAGTATGCGGCCATAGGCGGAGCTGACCGGAGGAGGCACGGCAGGGGGCAGAGCTTCACGGAGGAAGTCCGCAGCTTCTCCGTCCGCAAATGTGAAACCAGCTTTAGAAGCACAGCTTTTTAGTTGGGTGAAATTATCTGAATTGCCATCCAGATTGAGGAGGAATAGTGTGAGCCGATCCATGGACCATTCTAGCCTGGAGACGCTGGAGGCTCCGAATCAGCGCCAGAAGTCTGCACGGAGTTTGAGCATGAACAGGAGCAGGGAATCCAAGTCAGCTTCCGGTGAGCTGGCCACGTCATGCAGAGTGACAAGGTCACGGGGCGCCGGGAGTAGGAACACAGAAGTGACTGTTGGGTACGGAGCAAGAAACGGAGTGGGCAGTGCAACGCGCTCTCCCTCTTTACGAGATCAGAGATTGGGGACTGGCCTTGAAAATGGGGTTAATACTGGGATGGCGCCTGCTCGACCTCGCAGGGCCTGAAAAAGAAATAGCAACCAACGCACTATATGATTCAGGGATGACAGTATTGTGGGGGAGGAAGAAGGCAGGGGGAGGATTGTGGGCTGCGGGCGTGCAGCTGAAGTGCCTTCCACCATCGCTGGAGATACAGATTTTCGCAACACTACCACAACAAGGCCAGGGAGGTCCTTGGTTGCTAGGGCGTCGGCTGTGGAGTCTGAGGAGGAGGACATGGCGTCTACAGAAGAGAAAACGGAGGAGGATCATCAGGGGAGATACGCAACGGCAGTTCCGAGGGGGACTTGAAGTCGGCCCGGTAAGCATTGTGGTCACTGTAATGCAGCGAGTGGTTGTGATGTGGGTGGCGGTCAGCATGCTGTACAGGAGGGGTCAGCAGGTAGTAAATTGTCGCAGTTGTTGGGAATGATGCGTGAATTTATGGACAAGGCTAAGTCTTCCTCAGCGGCAGTGTGGCAAGGGGGTGGGGTGCACATGGCACAATCAGCTGCAGTAGTTTCAGCTGCGGTAGGGGTCGCAACTGTTACTCAGGGTGTGGCTCAGCTGGAAGAGGGCCCCCCTGAGTCTGATAGTGTGCTGAATGTTGACTCACTAAGACTGGACTGTAGGGCTCATGAGGAAGTGTATGTTTGTTTTGACGGGCCTTTGGGCGCGCATTTAAAGCAGGAGGTATCACTGGAGATGTGATATTTAATACATTTATGTTATAGTAGGATATAGAAGGGCATAGGAATTATATAATCTGAAGAATGAATGTATTAGTGAATATTGCAGAAACAAACACATAGGAAAAGAAGACATACCAGACAAGGGGGGGATGTTTTGGGGAAGAGTTTAATTGGGGGACGAAGTTTTGTTAATTGGCTCACAATCAAATTTTAAGGTTATACCATGATACAATGCAAGTATGCTTATAACGATGTTATAAAAACGGATGGATTTACAGTGTTATATAAAACAAGAATATAATATGTATCGCTGGGAAATTGTGATTGTCACAATAAAAATGGTTTTGATTTAAAAAAAAATCAGGAGGTAAAAGAAAAATATGGAGAAATGAATATATAGAATTTTTTTTAAATTGCCCCATTATAATCCGCCACCATGGCACCACCACCCCCCAGACAGACACACCGAGGCCCCAGATCATGTGACCGCTGACTCCTCCCCTCCTGTGACCTCATCACAGGTCCTGTGCGCACAGCCCTGGTGTCTGCAGGACTTTGCTATGCTGGTTGTCATTGTGCTGGATGAGGGAAGTATGTCTGGGGTCAGGATGGGTTTACAGGGTGGATGTAGCTGCGTGTGTGCGCGCGAGGTGTGCGGAGCGGAGCCGCGCGTGTGCGATGTGTAAGGAGCTGAGCTGTGTGTTTGCGGAGCGGAGCTGCGTGTGTACGAGGTTTACAGAGTGGAGCCATGTGTGTACTGAGTAGAGCCGTGTGTGTATGAGGCATACAAAGCGGAACCGTGTGTGTATGAGATGTGTAGAGCCATGCATGTACAAGGTGTATAATGTGGAGCATTCATACCTCCCATCCATCCCTGATTTTGAGAGTCTGCCCCACTGCCCCGACCGGGAGCTTACTTTTCCCGCGGACACAGGAGTACACAGCGGAACCCCGAGGAGCACTTGAAAACTCGCACGTGACGTTCCCTCGAAAGTGACGTGCTGGAAGCTGACCGGAAATTAGGTAATTTCAGGAGGAGATTGTGAAGGAACTATGGAGGCACTTCAGGGAATGCTTCAGATCATCACCATGTCCTCCGATAGCGCGGACAGCGGGATCGCCTTGGACTCGGGGATGTCAGCTATGTGAGTGGATCATGATATGTCCTGCACCAGGAGGCTCAGGTGGGCAGTACAATGTGAGCTGGACTAGTATAGTATCTTTATAGTTTATAGTATACTTTATAGTTTCTTTCTCTCTCTGTTCTTTCTTTCCCCTTTATTTCTTTCTTTCTCTTTCTTTCTTTATTTCTTTCTTTCTTTCTCTCTGTTATTTCTTTCTCTTTCTTTCTTTCGCTGTCTGTTCTTTCTTTCCCCTTTATTTCTTTCTTTCTCTTTCTTTCTTTCTCTCTGTTATTTCTTTCTCTTTCTTTCTTTCGCTGTCTGTTCTTTCTTTCCCCTCTTTCTTTCTCCTTCCCTCTCTGTTCTTTTTTCTTTTTTTCTTTCCCCTTACTTTCTTTCTTTTTTTCTCTCTCTGTTCTTTCTTTCCCCTCTTTCTTTCTTTCGCTCTCTGTTCTTTCTTTCCCCTCTTTCTTTCTCTCTCCCTCTCTGTTCTTTCTTTCCCCTCTTTCTTTTTTCTCTCTCTCTCTGTTCTTTTTTTCTGTCCCCTAACTTTCTCTCTGTTCTTTCTTTCCTTCTCTCTCTGTATCTCTTTCTTCTTTCTTTCTCTCTGTTATTTACTTCAGTCTCTCCTTTCTTTCTCTCTCCTTTATTTCTCTCTCTGTTTTCTTTTTTCTCTCTCTGTTCTTTCTTTCTTTTCCTCAGTACGTACCAGTCAGTGTGCCTACAGTACCAACCACTGTGCCCTCAATGCCAGCCACTGTGCCCTCAGTACCTGTCAGTGTGATCAGCAGTGCTAAATGCGTGTGTTTGGGGCGTTGACATGGGTGTGACTAGTTGTGAAATGGGTGTGGTCGGGTGGCCGGTAACCAATCATCATAGTGGAAGTTGTCTGTTTCCATCAACTTTGTTATATGTGGGCAGTGGGCACCTCTACTAAGGTGGGCACAAGATGGCGGGTTTTGTCACCTCTGACTCACACATAAGTTATTATGAGGTGTACTTTATTCCTGCCACATTTCTTTCTTGGCCTACTGAGAGAAATGTTTTGACCAGTTGAAAGTTATACAACCTGAGGACTGCCCACATGTAGTAGTATGTGTATATACATATATACATATATATATAGTTAGTGGAGGATTATAATGAGGTAAATCTGGGCGGTAGCCCAGGGCCCAGTGGTGCACCAGCCCAGGGAAATTGCCCCATTATAATCCGCCACCATAGCGCCACGCCCCCCCATGTAACGACCCCTTCCTCCCCTTCCCAGACCTACCGGCCACCGCAGCGCCAGCCCCTCACTGATAAATCCCTGCTCTGTGCGCACAGGTCCTGTGATGAGGTCACAGGAGGGAAGGAGTCAGGGTCACATGATCAGGGGCTTCAGTGGAGGCCCCTGATTGTGACACCTGACTCCTCCCCTCCTGTGACCTCATCACAGGTCCTGTGCACACAGCCCAAAAATGTATTGTATGCGGGACTCTGCTGTGTGTGCTGGTTGTCATGGTGCTGGATGAGGGAAGTATGTGTGGGGTCAGGAGGGGTTTACAGGGTGGATGTAGCTGTGTGTGTGTGCGAGGTGTACGGAGCAGAGCCGCAAATGTGTGAGGTTTCCAGAGCGGAGCCGCGCACGTGCGAGGTGTACGGAGCGGAGCCGCGTCCGTGAGGTGTATGGAGCGGAGCCGCGTGTGTGTACGAGGTGTACGGAGCGGAGACGCGTGTGTGTACGAGGTGTACGGAGTGAAGCCGCGTGTGTGTACGAGGTGTACGGAGCGGAGCCGCGTGTGTGAGGTGTACAGAGTGAAGCCGCGTGTGTGTACGAGGTGTACGGAGCGAAGCCGCATGTGTGTACGAGGTGTACAGAGCAAAGCCGCATTTGTGTACGGAGCGAAGCCACGTGTGTGTACGAGGTGTACGGAGCGAAGCCGCATGTGTGTACGGAGCGAAGCCGCGTGTGTGTACGAGGTGTACGGAGCGAAGCCGCATGTGTGTACGGAGCAAAGCCACGTGTGTGTACGAGGTATTCGGAGCGAAGCTGCGTGTGTGTATGGAGCTAAGCCGCATGTGTGTACGAGGAGTACAGAGCGGAGCCGCGCACGTGCGAGGTGTACGGCGTGGAGCCGCGTGTGTGAGGTGTGCGGAGCGGAGCCGCGTGTGTGTACGAGGTGTACGGAGCGGAGCCGTGTGTGTGTGTATGAGGTGTACGGAGTGAAGCCGCATGTGTGTATGAGGTGTACGGAGCGGAGCCGCATGTGTGAGGGGTACAGAGCGGAGCCGCGTGTGTGTACGAGGTGTACGGAGCGAAGCCGCATGTGTGTACGAGGTGTACAGAGCGGAGCCGCGTGTGTGTACGAGGTGTACGGAGCAAAGCCGCGTGTGTGTACGAGGTGTACGGAGCACAGCCGCATGTCTGTACGGAGCGAAGCCGCGTGTGTGTACGAGGTGTACGGAGCGAAGCCGCGTGTGTGTTCGGAGCAAGCTGCGTGTGTGTATGGAGCTAAGCCGCGTGTGTGTACGAGGAGTACAGAGCGGAGCCGCGTGTGTATGAGGTGTACGGAACGGAGCCCTGTGTGTACAAAGTGTACAGAGATGAGCCGTGTGTTTACGGAGCGGAGCCGCGTGTGTACGAGGTGTATGGAGCAAAGCCACATGTGTACAAGGTTTACGGAGCAGAGCCATGTGTGTACAAGGTGTACAGAGCGTGGCCACGTGTGTATAAGGTGTACGAAGCAGAGCCGCATGTGTACGAGGTTTGCGGAGTGCAGTGTACGGAACGGAGCCCTGTGTGTACAAAGTGTACAGAGCTGAGCCATGTGTTTACGGAGCGGAGCAGCGTGTGTACGAGGTGTACGGAGCGGAGCTGCGCGCGTGCGAGGTGTACGGAGCGGAGCCGCGCGCGTGTGAGGTGTACGGAGCAGAGCCGCGTGTGTGTACGAGGTGTACGGAGCGAAGCCGCATGTGTGTACAGAGCGAAGCCGCGTGTGTGTACGAGGTGTACGGAGTGGAGCCGCGTGTGTACAAGGTGTACAGAACGGAGCCCTGTGTGTACAAAGTGTACAGAGCTGAGCCGTGTGTTTATGGAGCGGAGCCGCGTGTGTACGAGGTGTATGGAGCAAAGCCGCATGTGTACAAGGTTTACGGAGCAGAGCCATGTGTGTACAAGGTGTACAGAGCGTGGCCGCGTGTGTATAAGGTTTACGAAGCAGAGCCGCATGTGTCCGAGGTTTGCGGAGTGGAGCCATGTGTGTACCGAGTGGAGCCGTGTGTGTGCGAGGTGTACGGGGCGAAGCCATGTGTACGAGGCATACAAAGCAGAACCGTGTGTGTATGAGGTGTTGCGGAGCCATGCGTGTTCAAGGTGTATGATGGGGAGCATTAATACCTCCCAACCTTCCCAGATTTTGAGAGTCTGCCCCACTGCCCCGACCGGGAGCTTACTTTTCCCACGGACACAGGAGTATACGGCGGAGCCCCGAGGAGCACTTGAAAACTCGCACGTGACATTCCATCGTAAGTGACGTGCTGGAAGCTGACCCAAGGAGATTGTGATGGAACCATGGAGGCACTTCAGGGAATGCTTCAGATCATCACCATGTCCTCCTCTGACAGCACGAACAGCAGGATCGCCTTGGACTTGGGGATGTCGGCCATGTGAGTGGATCATGATATGTCCTGCACCCGGAGGCTCAGGTGGGCACTACAATGTGAGCAGGGCTGGTATAGTATCTTTATAGAATGTTTCTTTCTTTACCCTCTTTCCTTGTCTTTCTTTCTTTGTTTCTCTCTCTGTTCTTTCTTTCACTTTCTGCTCTTTCTCTCTCCCGCTCTGTTCTTTCTTTCCCCTTTCTTTCTTTTTTTTCTCTTTGTTCTTTCTTTCACCTCTTTCTTTTTCTCTCCCTCCCTGTTCTTTTTTTTATTTCTTTCCCCTTACTTTCTTTCTTTTTTTATCTCTCTATTCTTTCTTTCCCCTCTTTCTTTCTCTCTCCCTCTCTGTTCTCTTTCCCCTTTCTTTCTTTCTTTCTTTCTTTCTCTCTCTCTCTGCTCTTTCTTTCTCCTCTTTCTTTCTTTCTTTCTTTCTTTCTCTTTCTCTCTCTATTCTTTCTTTCCCCTCTTTCTTTCTTTCTTTCTTTCTTTCTCTCTCCCTCTCTGGTTTTTCTTTCCCCTTTCTTTCTTTCTTTCTATCTATCATTTCTTTCTTTTTTCTCTCTCTGTTCTTTCTTTCCCCTCTTTCTTTCTTTCTCTCTCTGTTCTTTCCCCTCTTTCTTTCTCTCTCCCTCTCTGTTCTTTCTTTCTTTCCCCTTTCTTTTTTTCTCTCTCTGTTCTTTTTTTCAGTCCCGGATTTCTTTCTCACTGTGCTTTCTTCCTTTCTCTCTCTGTTTCTCTTTCTTTCTCTCTGTTCTTTCTTTCTCTCTTTTTTCTTTTTTTTCTCTCTCTGTTCTTTCTTTCTTTTTCCTCAGTACCAGTCAGTGTGCCCACAATACCAGCCACTGTGCCCATAATGCCAGCCACTGTGCCCTCAGTACCAGTCAGTGTGATCAGCAGTGCTAAATGGGTGTGGTTGGGACGTGGACATGGGTGTGACTAGTTGTGAAATGGGTGTGGTTGGGCGGCCGGTAACCAATCATCATAGTGTTTCCATCAACTTTGTTATATGTGGGCAGTGGACACCTCTAGTAAGGTGGGCACAAGATGGCGGGTCTTGTCACCTCTGCCTCACACATAAGTCACTATGAGGTGTACTTTATTCCTGCCACATTTCTTTCTTGGCCTACTGAGAGAAATGTTTTGACCAGTTGAAAGTTAATATGTGTGTATATATATATATATATATATTTACTCCGACCCCTATATAAACCCTGCCCCTCCGACCGCCGTCCACTTTCCCAAGCTCCTGTTACAATCCTGGGGTCTTTTTTGGTCCCCCTTTGGTCCTCCACATGCTGAACATCTGGGACATGACTAACATTGCGCAATGTGTGCTTGTTCGTCGCCAGATGCATCGTCATGTCTAGTGTGTGAGGAGACGGCGACTTGTCTGTGGCGTTAACACCTCTGCTGCCATGTTAGGCACAGCCTGTGACGAGGAGCGTCTCTTCCTGTGTATCCGGCCACAAGCTGCACATCGGAGGCTGCTTTCTTCTATCTGGGGAAGTTCATGAAGCAGAAGCCTCTGTGTGACTCATGTGAAGTAACTTGTCTGACAGGTCATGGGTCCAGGTCAGTGGGTGATTGCAGACTATTAGCTGGTTTCGATGTTAGGTACAGGTGAGTCAGGACTAGATGTTGGGTGGAAGCCTTCCAGTATTTGTAAGGCCTCGTGCACACGCTGAGTATTTGGTGAGTTTTTACTTCAGTATTTATAAGGCCTCGTGCACACGCTGAGTATTTTGTGAGTTTTTACCTCAGTATTTATAAGGCCTCGTGCACACGCTGAGTATTTGGTGAGTTTTTACTTCAGTATTTATAAGGCCTCGTGCACACGCTGAGTATTGTGTGAGTTTTTACCTCAGTATTTATAAGGCCTTGTGCACACGCTGAGTATTTGGTCAATTTTTACCTCAGTATTTATAAGGCTTCGTGCACACGCTGAGTATTTGGTGAGTTTTTACCTCAGTATTTATAAGGCCTCATGCATACGCTGAGTATTTGGTGAGTTTTTACCTCAGTATTTATAAGGCCTCGTGCATACGCTGAGTATTTGGTGAGTTTTTCACTCAGTTTTTATAAGGCCTCGTGCACACGCTGAGTATTTGGTGAGTTTTTACCTCAGTATTTATAAGGCCTCGTGCACACGCTGAGTATTTGGTGAGTTTTTCACTCAGTATTTGTAAGGCCTCATGGACACGTTGATGATTTAGTGTTTTATACCTCAGTATTTGTGAGGCCTCGTGCACACATTGCATATTTCCAGAGTTTATTTTACCTCAGTATTTAACCCCTTCCCGCCCCTTGACGCACCGTATGCGTCATGAAAACTAGTGACTTCCCGACCCCGTCACATGACTGGGGGGCCCACAGAGTCTGAACAGCCCGGGGCCCTGGCTACCCTTAATCCACCCCTGAGTTAGCGTGATTGCTTTATTGCCAACTTTATACCCATTTGCTGCTCAATGTTTATGGCTGGCTCCGAGCATTGACATTAGTCATTGTATTACCTATCATTTAAATCATGTCCGTTTTATAGCTCTAGTAACCTGCAAGTAAAAATGTGCCATATGCTGCATGCCAGTCTGACCATCAATTTGCATTAGTCATTCGATATTCAACAGCAATGAGTAGTGAATAATTCACTTCCCAGGTTAGAAATCGGCCACCTTAGTCTGACATCTGAAATAAATCATGGCACAGATTAACTTTACCCAATGGGGTAAATGTAACAGCAAAGGTGTCACACAAACACACTACAGGATATTGACATTTTCTATGAACACAAGTGGACGATGGAGGGAAAACCAGGGACTTTTGAAGACTCAAAAAGACATAAAATCAGAACAAAGAAAAAAAAGTCATCATACAAGTTAAAGGTCATAAAGTGACTGCACCGCTGTCCATGGTGGCCTCATAGTTCTTACAGCTCCTCGGCAGAGGTGTGTCGTGTCTTTGGCAAACTGTGAGAATAAAGTACAGCTTGTTATAAAAACGGCGATACTAGGGGTAAAAGGGCAGATCTGAAGCTTTACACCTGGGACAAGACTGTGAAGTCAGCAAAAGTGGACAGAAAGCCACTTCAAACGGAGAAAGGTTTCTGAATTATTACTGTGTGGCTGGTAATTCCTGCAATTACTCAATCTGTATAGATAAGACAGGAGATATGAGGACATGCTGATATGCCAGAGGTTTATCTGAATAAGAAATTGATGATCCAGTTATCACAAATCGTGCCTTTACACGAGACAAGATACTTATGTCCCAACTCCAATGGGGACAAAGACTGAGATCAGTAGTTATCTATGGTACTAATGGATTTAATGGTAACGCCTGTGGTCTCAGAGTAAAACGTCTGGTGACCATTGGGTGGTTTTTCTCTCCAGGCTCCAGAGCTGTCCTCTTGTTGGGTGTAAATGTCCCCTGCCCTGCTCAGCACTTATTGCACAGTAATACTTCAGCATGTTGTTAAGCTTATTTGTCTAGCACTGCTGTCATGATTTATGCACAAATGTCTCTGTATTACCTCATCTGGGCAAAAGTGTTGTTTTCCCCTCTAGTGGTAGTGCCGATGCCCATAGACTCCTGTTAGGTGGGTAACACAGCGCCTGGGAGAATCACCCCTGATATTGTGTTTCTGAGGGCCACAGTCACAAAATCTTTCTTAAGGCCCCGTCACACATAATGATCCCGCTAGCGAGATCGCTGCTGAGTCACAATTTTTGTGACACAACAGCGATCTCACCAGCGAGATCGCTGTGTGTGACAGCGATCAGCAACCGATCCCCCTGCTGGTATCGCTGATCGCTGCAGGAAAGGCCAGGATTTTTTTGGTAGCTGGTCTCCCACTGGCCACCATGCATCGCTGCGTGTGACAGGCAGGAGACCAGCAATCTGCTGGTAACTAATGTACACATCAGGTATCCAAGGGACATGCGTCCCTAGATACCCGATGTGTACATTAGTTACCAGCGCGCTGATGCAGGGAGCTGGTAACTAACGTACACATCGGGTATCTAGGGACACCAGCGAGATCGCTGTGTGTGACAGCGATCAGCAACCGATCCCCCTGCTGGTATCGCTGATCGCTGCAGGAAAGGCCAGGATTTTTTTTTTTGGTCGCTGGTCTCCCACTGGCCACCATGCATCGCTGCGTGTGACAGGCAGGAGACCAGCAATCTGCTGGTAACTAATGTGCACATCAGGTATCCAAGGGACATGCGTCCCTTGGATACCCGATGTGTACGTTAGTTACCAGCTTCCTGCATCAGCGCGCTGGTTACTAACGTGCACAGCGACGCCGGGCGCTCGGCTTCGCTGTGCTGATCGCTGGAGAAGCTGTCTGTTTGACAGCTCACCAGCGATCACATAGCGATTCACCAGCTATCCTGACACATTGATATCGTTGTCAGGATCGCTGGTGAGTCGCTATGTGTGACTCCAGCCTTAGAGAGCGCTTGATGTGACCTAGATGGTTGTGTCTCAGCGAGGGGCATGATGTCTATCTATATAAGGAGCAATGATAAAGCTCAATGATGTCATCAATGCAAAGGGAAAATTGTATATTACCTAGCAAAAGTGTGGGAAAGGTGACTTGATGGACAGACCTGACTGGAAGTAGGAGGGGACGATTTGTGCACTACAGACGAAGATTGGCAATGACAGAAAGGTAACAGCAGGGAAAGACTTAAAAGGGAGTGCAGTACCGAAATTTGACCACAAGATGGCAGGGGGAGTGTAGTTCGGGACTTAACATCAGCTTACAGCTATAGAAACTGCTTAGTCATGGGGGGCGGGGAGATAGGAACCCAGAAGGGGAATTCCCAGTGAGAGAGGGGATAAATAGGACTGGTTGGGGTTCCAGAGAGGCTAGTCCCGGGAGGAGCTCAGCAGAGGAAGACTCAGGACAGAAGACGGAGAACAGTGATGAGCTCGACCAGGGGACTGACAGGAGAAGACAGTCGGGGGGGTGGCCCTGACACGACGTACCGCAGGACAGACGAGGCCCCGGGGGTACCGATTGGACGACGACCTCGAGCAGGTGAAGCACTGGCGGTAGATTGGTCTAGGACAGCCCCAGCGAAAGATCTGCGAGGGACGTCATCACGACTAAAGGAAAGGTGAAAGGTACCCAGGCCTGGAAACGGAGAGCTGTAAAGGAACTGCGGTGCATGGCTAAGGTCGTCAGGAGGACGGCCAATAAACCCGGATCTGTTACAACTGAATTCTGCCTCCGTCTCGTCTTTGCATCGTCCGGTCGTGGTAAGAAGTGGACCACCCCCCGATTCGGCCCCCTACCACAAAAGCATCAGTGGTAAGTAGACAATTCCCACGTGTCTAAACTCTTGCACCACATTAGCCATGAGAGCAGGGGTCACAAAGTCTCCTATGTGAATGGAGCAGTAAAGCTTATGTATGAGCTTTATACACTATGAGCGAATGAGAAAACATCTATCTCTCTGTCTCATAGAAGTACATGAAGTGGTGATCACGCATGCACACACTACAGCTCAATTCACACAGGGGACTCTGGCACCACTGTGACGTAGAAATACTTGGCACTCGTATTGGTTTGTTCAATAACTTATTCATTGAGTGAAGAAATTCCTGAAAAAATTAGCCGTTTCGGTCAATAACTGACCTTCATCAGTCATCTGGATAGAGGAGATCTGTGTGGCAGCGCACTGTGTGAGAGTCTGCAGTGTCCACTGCTAACCAGAGCTGCAAGTCAACAATTCTCACCACAGAGCTATGTCAATTTTTAGTGCTAAATCTCGGTTATTTAGTACCAGTTAAAAATTTGGATAAAACTTTTCAAGTAATGTTTTTTCTTGTTATTATTGTAATTTGCAAATTCTGGCTAAAAGCCGCAAAACCACAAAGCAACCCATATGGAAATAAAGAGTAAAGGAACACGTGTGAAATAAACCAGAATTTGTTAAACCATAGATTCCTCAAAGTACCCCCCTTTTACTTTGATTACAGTTTAACAAACACTTTGCATTTTGTCAAACAGCTTTATCTTATAATTACCTGGAGTGGCTTTCATCGAACAGGTATGCTTTGCCAAGAGTGCACTTCTGTAATCTTCAGATAGTGTTTGCGAACATCAGGTGTGTTTTTCAGAGGTTGTGTTGGTACATAGTTCCATATAGAGTTGAACCCTATTTTACAACTGTTGTAAGCCAGAATGTGGCAAGAACCACTCAACTAAGTAAAGAAAAATGGCATTCCATCATTACTTTAAGATATGAAGGACAGTCAATCAGGAAAGTTGCTAGAACCTTGAAGGTATCCTCAAGTGGCAGTCATGAAAACTGTTAATCACAATGATGAAATTAGCTCTCATGAGGACTGCCCTGGAAAAGAAGACCAAGAACTACATCTGCTGCAGAGGATAAGTTCATTAGCGTTGCTAGCCTCAGAAACCACAAATTGACAACCCCTCAGATAGCAGCCCTCATAAATGATCCACAGACATCAAGAATTGGACACATCTCAACATCAACTGTCAAGAGGAGTCTACAAGAAGCAGGCATTTATGGCCAAATTGCTGCAAAGAAAAAAAACACGACTGAGGAGGACAAGTAGAGTAGAGTGTTGTTTTGGCCAAGATGTATGCTGTTAACCTTAAAGCATGGAGGGGGAAATGTGATTGTGTGTGGATGATTGTCTGGTGACATTGTTTCTTATTTACTTCAAATTTAAAACACACTTACCCAGCATGACCACCACAGCATTCTGCAGTGACATGCCATCTTATTTGGTTTGCCATAATTTGTGTTGCAACAGGACAATTAACCAGAACACACCTCTTGGTTATGTAAGTGCTATGGGCCAAGAATAAGAGATGAAATGCTGTGTCAGATGACATGGCTGCCACAGTCACCTAACCTCATGCCAATTGAGATGGTTTAAGTTGAGTTGAACTACAAAGTGAAGGCAAAGCAGCCAAGAAGTGCTCATCATCTCAGGGAACTCCTTCAAGGTTGTGGGAAAGGCTTTCCATGTGATTAGTTGATAAAGTTGTAGGAGAGAATACAAAGAGGTTGTTAAGCTGTCACTAGCATTTGAGCAACCTAAGGTTTAACATATACAGTATTCTGGTATGTTTTACATGTATTTTCTTTGTGATTTTGCTGCCATCAATCTGAATATATAATGTGCTCATTCCAATAAGAACAAGGAAAACCACTGCATGAACAGGTGTATCCAAACTTTTGACTGGTACTGTATATGTATGCAGCCATAGCATAATGAAATGTAGTATATTATCAAATTGAATGCAGATTATTTTTCTGTACTGAACTGCTTCCTGTTCTTTGGACAGATATATGTTTATTGCACTACTATATTATCCAACCTTTGCACAAGAAATTGAACAAACAGGATCTGTCCAGTGATAATTAATATAGATATAACCTATTTATGTGCATTTACCTGAAAAACCTTCGTGTCACTCTTGCTTGAACAGGCCAATGCAAACTGAGGCCTTTGGTAAATAGCTTTTTTTTTGTAAAATATAAAGGGCTACAAATTTAAAAGGTAAAGGACAGGTTGAATCGCAGCAGAATCTGTTATGTGACAAATTGAAAAAGAACTCCGAAAGTTACTGGAACATACACATGGAACATATTTATTGTATTCCTCCAGCAGCCGAGATACCACAGTGATATCTGCAATGGTAAAAACCATATAATTGCGCTAGAAGGGCAGAGGTACTGCTCATTTCAACCATTGCATTGCAAATTGTGACATTCCCACTGCCATCCTCAGCATAAATTGACATGCTGCGGAACTCACATCCCCAGATATTGTAAATATAAATTGCAGATTTTTTTGCAGAGTGTGTATAAGATTTCTTATTATCTCATGCACTAAGTTTGCATGGTACAACACAGCAGATTATCCACAAGAAAATGCGCAGAGGAAAATCTGCTTCATTTTAACTACATAGGAACATACCCAGTGTCAGACTGGGGTGCCAAGGGCCCACCAGTACCATTGACTTTGGGGGCCCACTTTTCACCTACAGACAAATATTACACGACCCTGGTTCACAAATTTACCTATAACTCTATATAATAATAAGCTGGGTAATTTTGGTTAATGAATGGTGAGATGCTGCTATTTTCTGCACAGTGTGGATCAAGTGAATTATGACAAGCACTGCCTATATAGTCAAATTGGGGGCCCAGATCTGCACAGGGAACAACCGTGGAATTCCCCTGTTCCCCTATGGGCCAGTCCGAGCCTGAACATACCCCTAAAGGGATTTCCACTACTTTTATAAAGATGATATAGTCTGTGGATAGGTTATCAATATAATGTTGGTGGGGTTTGACACACGACAAATATGTCAAATTTTTTTAGGGCAAACTTTTTGGACATGTTAGTGCACCACCCTCTCAATGCAAAGTTATACCCCTTGTCAGTTTAGGCACTAAGAATGTTTTAAACCAGTGGTGGGGAACCTCCTTACCTTGGGAACATTTTTGGTGACTGTATCGCTCGAGCTGTGGCCCCCTTTTGACGTCCACTATGTAATGTGTATATATAGCAATCTCCGTGTCTCCTATATCATGTATATACATCAGTCTCAGTGTATCCTATATCATGTATATACAGCAGTCTCAGTGTATCCTATGTGATGTGCATACAGCAGTCTTTGTTTTTTATGTGATTTATATGCTGTAGTTTTTGTTTCACCTATGTGATTTATATACTGCAGCCTTGGAGTCATCCATGTGATGTATAGACTTCAGACAACTGCTTGAGTTCTATAAATGTGACGTGAACAGTGATGAATTTTGCACTGTGAGAAGACCTTCAGTGTAATATAAATGTGCTTGGTACGACTTACTACTGCGAGTTCTCTATAAAATTTATCACAAAGACTCGACTGCGCTCCAGACTGATGTAAACCTGGAAATGCAGTTACAAGTAGCAGCATCATCATTACCACCTAGCATCACGTCTCAATAAGAGAAGCAGTTCCTGCTATCACATAAGGGGTGAGTTAAATAATTGTTTGAACAAATATAGCAGGATAATTTTCAAGTTAATTATTTTGTACGGCCCCCGAAGGAAGGTATAAATATCCAAATATCTCTTGGCCGAAAAAAGGTTCTCTACCCCTGTTTTCAAATAAAGAATAAATATGGTTACAATGAGATGTGACAGTTTGTACATCTTTCTATGAATCAGATATAATACTGAATTGGGCTGGTTTCGATATTAAAATGAGCCAGTCAACCAGCTCCATTTATTACAGCACTTATGACATGTCAACCCATGGAATTCGTTCCCATGTCGACCACAAGACAATCGAGTACATGCAGGAGCCCACTACCAGAGGGGATATCTAAAGATCAGGCCACCTGGTTTGAATTATAATTGCAGAATACGAATAAATTATATAATTGGAAAAAGGCGACACCTGGGATTTGTTCCGAAGTAGGTTTTTGTGTGGTCTATGGGGCATAAACACTGTTATGACAATAAACTGTGATCGTGAAGGCTATGGCTATTACATAAATGCTAATCTATGTTATAATATTAATCTTGTTCAGGAACTTTTGACATCCCAACTCAGAAAACAAGATGTTTTCCTTCCTGCTATCAGCCATTAAGCCTTTAAAGAAATGATCTCTGTACTGGGCTGGTTACTGATTATATAAAGTGTTTTTCTGGCCTGTGTGCCCATCGCACACCTCTGCTCTGCCTCCCTTACAAAGAGGAATCTCTGTCATTCCATCGAGCAGGACAACAGTTTATTGGAGCAAACACACAAGCCTCTTCTTTCATTGGTCTCGTAGGGCGAGCCTCTGCCGATAGCAGCTGAATCACTTGTCGGTACACTGGCCTCTGTGTCCTAAGAGAATACGTTGCAACCATCATTTATACTACATATGGCATATGCCTATAAGTACCGTAATTCATATTTAACACTTTAGACTTTTTTAGGGTGAAAATTTGTCAGGCAACCTGCTACAGTGGAACTTGGTTCTTAACCCTGCCATTCCTTTACTGACCATTGTCAGTACGCCTTATGGACCCCGAGAGAGTGTGCACAATACTGTTATTACATCAATCTTGCCATGTGTGATGATCAGCAGGAATATGGTCACACTTCACATCACAAGGTAGAGGTTATGTACTTGGTGAGACTGCTGGACACAGGGCTATACCAAGTAAGGTCCATACTTATACAAATAATATATACACTCCTCAACATTGAAATTGCGACACCAAAAAGGAAAAGTTTGGGAATTACGAAAATCATAGGATTGTGTTAATGAGTCACAACATCTGCAAAACATTTCTATTACAGTATGAAAATTATGAAATGGTAAGAAAGGATGTTGAGAAGGCCGAACTTTTACAGTTAGGTCCATATATATTTGGACAGAGACAACATTTTTCTAATTTTGGTTCTATACATTACCACAATGAATTTTAAACAAAACAATTCAGATGCAGTTGAAGTTCAGACTTTCAGCTTTCATTTGAGGGTATCCACATTAAAATTGGATGAAAGGTTTAAGAGTTTCAGCTCCTTAACATGTTCCACCCTGTTTTTAAAGGGACCAAAAGTAATTGGACAGATTAAATAATTGTAAATAAAATGTACATTTCTAGTACTTGGTTGAAAAGCCTTTGTTGGCAATGACTGCCTGAAGTCTTGAACTCATGGACATCACCAGACACTGTTTCCTCATTTTTGATGCTCTGCCAGGCCTTCACTGCGGTGGTTTTCAGTTGCTGTTTGTTTGTGGGCCTTTCTAACTGAAGTTTAGTCTTTAACAAGTGAAATAAATGCTCAATTGGGTTGAGATCAGGTGACTGACTTGGTCATTCAAGAATATTCCACTTCTTTGCTTTCCTGGGTTGCTTTGGCTTTATGTTTTGGGTCATTGTCCATCTGTAGTATGAAACGACGACCAATCAGTTTGGCTGCATACAGTCTAGATCACATGAAGTCATTATTGCCCTCTACTCCTCTTTGGTAAGACCACATCTAGAATACTGTGTCCAGTTTTGGGTGCCCCATTTAAAAAAAAACATGAACAAACTGGAGCAGGTTCAGAGAAGAGCGACCAGAATGGTGACCGGCCTGCAAGCAATGTCCTATGAGGAACGGTTACATGATTTGGGAATGTTTAGCTTGCAAAAAAGAAGACTGAGAGGAGTCTTAATAGCAGTCTACAAATATCTCAAGGGCTGTCACATTATGGAAGGATCATCTTTATTCTCATTTACACAAGAAAAGACTAGAAGCAATGGGATGAAACTGAATGGGAGGAGACACAGATTAGATATTAGAAAAAACTTTTCGACAGTGAGGATGATCAATGAATGGAAAATGCTGCCACAAGAGGTGGTGAGTTCTCCTTCAATGGAAGTCTTCAAACATTGGCTGTTCAGACATCTGTCTGGGATGATTTAGTGAATCCTGCTTTGAGCACGGGGTTGAACCAGATGACCCAAAAGGTCCCTTTCAACTCTACCATTCTATGATTCTGTTTATTCAGATATTTAGTATGAGCGTTATATGCAAAAATATGCGCATTTATCCACCTTGATATGTTATTGATGGTTGTCTGAGGGCTGTTCTGCCATGCTGAATGCACTTGGGCACGCAAATCATCAAGATCTGCTGGTGGCAGCGCCACTTACAACTGTCAACTAATGATTTCCCAGATGTGCTTGATGGGAGACAAGTCCAGAGATGCTGCAGGCCATGCTAGAGTGTTTAGGTCATGCAGAGTGTTCACAGTAGCATGAGCAACATGTGGCTTGTTGTCATGTTAACATATGGCATCTGGGACTTTTTGGAGAAATTTCCATACCAATGGTTCCATGATTGATCCACTCTGCATTGCTGTGTAGTGGTATGTCACATACCAAGTCTAAGTCATCAGTGTCTACACAAGTCATCTGAAAGCATTTGCACATTGGGTTATGAACCAGATGTCCAGTTACAGGTGTCCCATTGACTACATGCTACTGTTCTCAATGGCTATCATGGTGCAAAGCAAGATGGCAGTGGAGGCTGCATTGGAGGTTTTTCCTCTGCAATGATTAGTCCCGGGTTTTATTTTAGACACAATGATAACTGGAGATTTATCACCATGTAAGTAATAATTTGAAGAGGCTTATATGGCGGAACGTCACACTAGTTCTACTCCTGGGATTATGGTGTTGGGGGGCATAATGTACAGTAGACCCATGCCTCTAGTCTTCATTTTGGGTATATGAACACATTGATGTTACAATGATTTGGTGATGGAACTAGTAATATGGCCATTTCTTCAGTGTCCCCAGTGTCCCAGAAGCCATTTCTCAACATGCCATCTCCAGTCTGCATGTTGTACGTGTTGCTGTGAGAAGTCTCTATGGTTTGAATATGTTACCATCTCTGGACTTGACTCCCATCGACAACATCTGAGACTTCTTCAGTAGGCAATTGCAAAGGGAGCTGCCGGCAGCGGATCTTGATGATTTCCATGCCCAAGTGCATTCAGTTTGACAGAACATTCCTCTGACAACCATTAATAACCTCATTGATAGCAGGCAACATGCGTAAGAGCATGTATTCCTGCGTGTCTTGCTCATAGTTGATACTGAATAAATCAAGATGTTTTTAAAATGTTGTTTTCCACTATTACATCGCTTATATATTATTAGCATTTCTATCAATCTTTTGATATCCATAATTCCATAACTTTTCCTTCTTGGTGTTGCAATTTCCATGTTGAGTAGTGTTTTAAAAAGTGCTTTCTAAAGTATTTATTTGTTGCCAAGAACATATTGGTCTTAAAAAAAACCTCATTTATAAACCATCTATTCAATATTAATTTACCATCAATGTAAAGGTTTAAAAAGGTTGCATTATCTTCTTAAAAATGGTAAAATTGTAAAGTGCTTGTAAAACAAAAGCAACCTTGCAATTTAGCTTTTATTAAAGGGAACATGAAAAATGACATGAAAAAACGCTACTAACCTGCATATCTAGATTCTGCAAGTTACTAGCGTTCTGAACATTCCCGACACTTATACTTTGAGCCTCACTGCTGAAAGGAAATTACCTTTATTCCTCCCGGCAGCACTCGGTGTTTAGTTACGGGGCGGCGCCAGCGTGGGTTCAGCCACCACTCTGTATAGGCGGCTGTAACTGCACCCCCAACATTTACTGATACTGTGCTGTAATACTGAGCCTGCTGTCAGTCAGTGCCGGGGTAGCAGATGCCATCCCCATGTCTGAATGATGAACGCTGCTGGGAGAAATAAAGTTAATTTCCTCCTGGCAACGGGGCTCTCAGTGTGGGCGCCGGGCAGTTTCAGAACACTATTAACCTACTGATTAACCCTATATCTGCAGGTTGATAGCGTTTTTTCCACTTCACAGGTTCCCTTAAAGAACCCTTGCCATTTTGAAGAAAGGACGATTTTTTTATTTTTATTACTCATTGTCTTGGCCACCAGTCACCGCTGGAGGCTATAAGACATATTTAGCACTGCGTCTTTCTAATATTGGATGCAAATCCCTATGTATGGTGCCTGAGCGAGGTAGTCCTGGACGAGCTGCTGCTCTTTCACGCTCTGGAACCCTACAGAAAAATTGTGTCCCAGTGTGCCGTTAGGTATGGGGTGCATCACAATCACTTGTACGCCATAAGCCTTCGCTGGCTGAAGGCTTCCATCTTCCGGAACCGTCGCAGACAATCCAAGGGAAACCAAGTGCTTTTTAAAAGTCAAAAATTAACTACACACTTCATGGTTATTATAGTGGAGCATGTTGGATAGGGCACACGTTGGACAGGTTGCAGTCTTTCCCTCAGGTACAGGACATAACTTCAACCGTTCTGCATATATTATCACTTTTCCTTCCGTCTCCATTAACACTTCATTTTTTCAACCAAGGGAGTCCTAAGACAATGGGAGTTGGCATACCCTCCAAGACGTAGCACGACAGGGACTCTTTGTGACAAGCCCCTATATGCAGATGTCTATTGTCTACGACTTTGGGTAGCCCTCCCCTGGCTGAGTGGGACAGAGGCAATGGCCTGGACGCTTAGGGGTCTCACTAGCATCCTACTCATCAGGCCATGGGTCTGGACAAAATGAGCATCCACCAAATTGACTCCCGTTCCACTGTCCACAAGCACCAAAATATTCTCAGTTACTACACCAACAACCACCTCAGCAGGTAAGGTACACTGAGACGAGAAAATGGAGCAAATATACACACCCTGGTCATCTCCCTCCACACGACCAGGGGGACGTGGCTTTTTAGATGGTGCAGGTACTTTGGCGTGCGCTGGGCAGACATTGGTAAAATGACTGATCTGCCCACAGTAAAAACAGGTCCCCACTCTACGGCGAACCGCAGGTAACCCTGTTTGGGAACCAACTCCTCTCACCTGCATGAGTTCATCTGCCTGCTCAGGTATGTCCTCCTCTCTAGAAAGGACTACAGGGGGCACATTTAGTGTATGCCTCTCCTTCAAGCGTCTATCCACCCGGATGGCAAGGGACATGGCGGCCTCCAATGACCTGGGAGCGGCGTACTGTACAAGAGTATCCTGCAACCTTGGGGACAGACCCTGCATAAAATGGCTCCTAAGGGCAGGGTCATTCCACTGTGGGTCAGTGGCCTACCTCCTGAACTCCAAGCAGTACTCCTCAGCCGGCCGACCCCGCTGCTTGATTTTACGGAGTCGGGATTCTGCCAGGGAGACGCCATCAGGATCTCCATACACCAGCGCCAGAGCTGTGAAAAACTCATCCACTGACAAGGGAGAACCGGTCGACAGGGAGAATGCCCAGTGTGATGAAAGAGTTAACTGCTCCTACCCCCCCCAGGGCCTGTAAGCATATTGAAGAAAGCAGGATTTAGTGCTCCAATGTTGAATAGCAAGGCCTTTTAGTATGATAATGAGATAAGGCCCAAAACAGAACTTCAAAACTTGTGTAGGAGCCACGTCAGCATGGGGCAGGAAGGTGCCTGGGGGCCTCAATTAGAATATACCTGTCAGCTAGACACAGAAATACACATCCATTGTCTCTCCCAGCCTCTCCGGCTCCATCCTAGGATCATGGATTATGAGCGCACCTTTCGAGTTATAGACTCATAAAAAATATCCGCGTGACCCTGAGGAAATCGCGCATCTGGCAGTGCGACTCCTGAGTCAGTGAGGGCTCTGGGACCTGAGTTATAGAGATTGGCCCTCCACAGTGACCCAATGGGGCCATGTTTGTTCTCCACATGACAGGCAAAACAATCCGCATTCACTGGTACCTCTCGTGTCCTGATCCGATCATGCTGCAGAAAGTTACCCCCTTTCTTAGATATTGGGAATAAGTTCTGCAGGGAGCAAAAGGGTGGAGATTATTAGCCCACTCTCTGACAGGGGGAGGAACCCGGCATGTTTAAGAACTAGCATCACATGGCAGAGACACACACTCTCTCACAGAAGAACCAGACGATGATGATCTAAGAAGGAACTGGGGACAGATCTTCCAGGGGGAGCAGTGGCCCGCGCTTTGGGGTCTGTCCAGCAACTAAGATTCTTGTACCTGTGGACTGCAGAGCTCCCGGCACCCACATGCAACCTACAACCTGGTAAATTGACCTCCAGCTTAATATCTCTAAGTCTTGTACCCTTATTGTTATATTTTACTCTGACTGCAAATCCACTTTAATTCCATTGTATAGCTTACTGTATATTTCTGTAATTATCTAGTGTGCCCTTAAGGCAATTAAACCATAAAATTAATCTTGGGCTGATGCTTTTACTCTACGAATCTTAGAATACCCAGCAGGTAACAGGACATCCTCCCCGGTGGCCATTTGCTCTAGGTGCAGTTCCCTTACTGACCTGAGAGACAAAGGGGGCGCCGGAGAGCTGTGCCTGTGTAGTTACGTCACATTGGTGACGTGGGAGGAACGGGTCCTGTCCTCCACATTGGTGGCAGCGGTGGGATCAGAGTAATAGTGTGCGTGGGACCCCTACTCCCAGACACTAGAGACTAGCAGCGGTAACTTTCACTGCTGGGGTCTTAAGGTCAGCCCAGCACTAGACGGTCAGAGTGCAAATATAATAAGTTGTGTGCGAGGTCAGGGTTGCAGCTGTGTCAGTAACCAGAGGTTCCCAAGATGGCGGAAGGCACCAGGAGTAAGGCAAAGGGGGAGGCCAATGCTATGGTCTATGAGGAGGTGGTGGAGGAAAATACCATTGAAGGCGAGGGGGGGAGCTCAGCCAGGGCTCCCCAAGGAGCCAGACCCCCGTGCTCAGTCCCACAGTGGACTGTCCACCACCTGCCCGCCCCAACCTGTCCAGATCAGAGGCCCTTTTCCAAGCGGCTATGGCACAGCTCGAGGCTGGTAACGATGCTGCCCATGACAGACTCCTGGTGGCGGCAGAGAAAGCAGCGAAGCGTGAGCAAGCGACGGCAGAGCGTGAGCATGCCGAACATGCGCTGCAGGCTGCAGAACGCTGTGAAGCTGCGGAGCGCCAGCACCGACTGGAGATGGCTCAGCACGGGCTCCCGCTGGACGCTCCAGCCTCACCGGGGACCAAGGCTTCCAAGGTCTGGGCAGAGGACTTCCCCCTGCTTGAAATGGATGGAGACCTGGATTCCTTTCTGCTGGCCTTTGAGAGAACCTGCCTCCAATACCATCTGGCCCTGGATCAGTGGGCAATGTACCTGACCCCCCGTTTGAGGGGTAAGTCCCTGGAAAATTTGGGGGACTTACCTGCCAGGAAGGAGCAGGACTACAACAGCATCAAGCGGGCCCTGATCCAGCACTACAACCTCACCCCGGAGTCGTACCGCAGGAAGTTCCGGAGCCTGCAGCGGGGCTCAAAGGACACCTGGACCGACCACATGCGGGCACTGCTGAGAGCTGCGGAGCACTGGAGCTCGGGTCTAGAGCTCACCACCCGCCAGCAGGTCCAGGAACTGTTCATCACGGAGCAGTTCTTATGGAACTGCCCAGAGGACTTCCAGCAGTTCCTCCGTGACCGGAAACCAAAGGGGGCTTCTGCTACAGCCGCCCTGGCAGACGAGTATGCCAACAACAGGGCATCTGAGCCAAAGAAGCCTGCCAGCAGCACCTGGAGAGGGGGTAAGCCCAATCCTGCCCCTGTCCCCCCAGCCCCCAGAGTGCAAGGGGTGTACCCCCCCCTGCTGCCCTCTCCAGGCCAGGAGCAGAACCCAGATGGTGTCATCATTGCAACCAGCCAGGACACTTTAAGGCTGTGTGTCCCCAGCGCCATAAGGCCCCATCCCTATCCCAGAAACCGTCCACTGTTTTGTGTGTGGGAGGGGGTGGTGGGAGGTCCCTGGACAATTACAAACCCGTCACCATCGGCCGCTCAGCAGTCATGGGACTGTGGGACACAGGCGCTGAACGAACCATGGTACGTCCTGAGGTGGTGTCCCCTGAAGACTTGGTGCCTGGGAAAACCCTTTCCGTCTCTGGAATTGGAGGCGTTGAACTGGCGCTGCCCGTCGCCAAGGTGTTTTTGGACTGGGGCGCCGGAAGGGGAATGCGGGAGGTGGGAGTAAAGCCAAATATTCCTGCCAATGTGTTGCTTGGGACCGATTTGGGGCGGCTAGTGTCTCAGTATGTGGCCACTGAACCCCCAAGTCCGGCTCCCCAAGAATGTCATGACTCTACTGTGAATGCTAATGTTAATGTGTTGAATATGCCTCCAACAGTGGAGGAGGGAGTGAAACCTGATGGGAAGCCATGCACTGACACTACACACACAGGGCTCACAGTGAGAACAGGTGAGAAGACTTCAGGGGAGAGCTCAGAGGTGGAGGGAGGGGCTGCTATGGGCAGTGTAGGGCCCCTAAGTGAATCCAGCCTGCTGAGTCTAGGGCCTCTGCAGAAAGAGGAACAGGCCATGGGGGGAGGGGGCATCCTGGGAGAGGAGCCACCAGGTAAGACCCCAGGGCAGGAGTTCCCCGCATCCGGGATGTCAGAAGGCCAGGGAAGTCTGCCTGACCTGGCGACTTGGTCAAGGGCCGAGGGGATGCAGGCGCTACCTGTGGTCTCAGCGGTCATGGCCGCTGTTACCAGGAGTAGGAGCACCGGAGCCCAAGGGGCCTCGCGGAGGTCCGACGGTTTCCCCCCCTCCGACCAAGTGGCTGTCGAGTCAGACAGCGGCCAGGAGACAGATCCTGGGGAGCTGACAGAAGATGTGGCAGTTTCGTCAATTCTAGCCACATCGAGTCAGGGATATCAGGCAGCGTTGGAAGCTGACGCTAGCCTGAAAGCTCTCAAGGAGCAGGCGGCATAGCCTCCCCTGGAGTCCGACCGCGAGTGGTCTGGGACCAGGCACGGCTTTACCGGGTAAAGGTCCAGCATGGTTCACCGGAAGCGTGGCCCAGGGCCCGACTGTTAGTGGTACCCTATCCATTCAGGGAAGAATTGTTGCGGATCGCACATGAGATTCCCATGACCGGACACCTAGGGATCACTAATACCAGGGCCAGGCTAGCTCAGCATTTCTACTGGCCGGGAATGAGGACCAAGGTGATTGCCTACTGCCGTTCGTGTGACACCTGTCAGAGGGTGCGGAAGGCGGGGCGGCGCCCCAAAGCCCCACTGGTAACTCTGTCCATCATCGAAGAGCCTTTCTCGAGGGTGGCTGTGGATCTCATTGGACCTCTGTCCACTCCCAGCCGCTCCGGGAAATGCTTCATACTAACGGTAGTGGACTATGCCACCCGGTATCCGGAGTCGGTAGCTCTGTCATCCATTCGGGCCTACAAAGTGGCCACTGCCTTACTGGAGATTTTCTCCAGAGTGGGGTTTCCCCAGGAAATGCTCACCGACCGAGGGAACCAGTTCATGTCGCAGCTGATGGAGTCTCTCTGTAAGCAGATACAGGTGCAACATCTGGTAGCCAGCCCGTACCACCCACAGACCAATTGCCTGTGGAAGCGGTTCAATGGCATCTTAAAGCAGATGCTGAAGATTTTGGTCGACTCCCACGGGAGAGACTGGGAGCTGTATCTCCCACACCTGCTGTTTGCCTACCGGGAGGTCCCACAGGCCTCAACGGGGTTCTCCCCCTTTGAGCTCTTGTACAGGCGACGTGTACGGGGGCCCCTTGCTCTGGTGAAGGAAGCATGGGAAGGGGATTTGGCCACCCCTGGAGTGTCGGTCATTGAGTATGTCGTGCGCTTCCGGGACAGAATGATGGCCTTGACACGGCTGGTGCATGACAATATGGCCCAAGCCCAGGCTGACCAGAAGTGGTGATACGACCAGAATGCTTGTGAGTGGACCTACCAGGTGGGTCAAATGGTGTGGGTACTGGTCCCCGTACCTCAAAACAAGCTTCAGGCGGCCTGGGAGGGTCCATACCTCGTGCACCAGCGGCTCAATGCTGTCACCTATCTGGTCACCCTGGACCACGCCTGTGGAAGGAGGAAGGCCTTCCACGTGAACATGATGAAGGCCCATCATGAGCGGGAGGCTTATGCCCACCCAGTGTGCAACCTTCCCGAGGAAGGAGAGGTAGAAACCCTCCTGGATCTGCTCACCCAAGCCAAGGCGGGTGGATCCATCGAGGATGTCGGGGTTGGCCACCAGCTCTCGGAGGACCAACGCTCCCAGCTGGGGGTCACCCTACACCCCTTTCGGGAGCTGTTCAGCAGCCTGCCCGGAAGGACTGAGACAGCCATCCTTGACGTGGACATCGGCAATCACCCCCCGATCCGGCGTTCAGCGTATCGGGTCTCACTTGAGGTGCAGCAGCACATGCGCCAAGAGATAGAAGAGATGCTGAAGCTGGGGGTGATCCAAGTGTCCAACAAAGCGTGGGCTTCGCCTGTAGTCCTCATCCCTAAAAAGGATCGAACTACGCAGTTCTGCGTGGACTACTGGGGGCTCAACGCTGTGGCGGTCACCGATGCATACCCAATGCCGCGCATCGATGACCTGCTCGATCAGCTGGCCGGGGCCAAGTACCTGACCATCATAGATCTGAGCAGGGGGTATTGGCAGATTCCCCTGACCCCTGGGGCATGGGAACGCTCTGCCTTTATCACCCCACTCGGACTGTACGAGTCCACAGTGATGCCATTCGGCATGAAGAATGCCCCTGCCACTTTTCAGAGGATGGTCAACACACTGCTCGAGGGACTGGAAGAGTATGCGACCGTGTACCTAGATGACATTGCCATCTTGAATCCCACCTGGGAGGATCACCTAGAGCACCTGGAGCAGATGCTCGAGCGGATCCAGCGAGCAGGCTTGACCATTAAGCCGGAAAAATTCCAGCTGGGTATGAGTGAGGTCCACTACCTGGGACTCCGGGTAGGTGGGGGAGCTCTGAAGCCAGAGCCCAGGAAGGTGGATGCCATCGCATCCTGGCCCACCCCCAGGACCAAGAAGCAGGTGATGTCCTTCTTGGGGACTGCCGGGTACTATAGGAGGTTTGTTCCACACTATAGTGTCCTGGCCAAGCCCCTGACGGACCTCACCAAGAAGAGGCTGCCTGTTGCAGTCGACTGGACAGTCGCCTGAGAGACAGCTTTCCAGGCACTCAAGACCGCCCTTTCTAGCTCTCCTGTACTACAGGCGGCCGACTTCACGCGGCCGTTCGTAGTGCAGAGTAACGCCAGCGACTTCGGCCTCGGTTCTGTGCTCAGCCAGGTCGACACTATGGGCCATGAACACCCCATTCTGTACCTGAGCCAGAAGCTCCTGCCGAGGGAAGCCATCTCTATTCCACGATGGAGAAGGAATGTCTGGCAATTGTGTGGGCCCTGCAGCGTCTGCAGCCATACTTGTACGGACGCCAATTCACTGTGGAAACAGACCACAACCCCGTCAGCTGGTTACACACGGTCTCTGGGACGAATGGGAGGTTGCTACGCTGGAGCCTCGCTCTCCAGCAGTGTCACTTCACCATTCGCCACAAAAGAGGCAGGGACCATGGTAACAATGATGGGTTGTCCCGGCAAGGAGAGGGTGCGGAAGAGCGCATGGGGGAACACAGGAATGTGATACCCCCTAGTGCCCTCTAAAGCAGGGAGGTGTGATGAAAGAGTAAACTGCTCCTACCCCCCCAGGGCCTGTAAGCATATTGAAGAAAGCAGGATTTAGTGCTCCAATGTTGAATAGCAAGGCCTTTTAGTATGATAATGAGATAAGGCCCAAAGCAGAATTTCAAAGCTTGAGTAGGAGCCACATCAGCATGGGGCCTGGGGGCCTCAATTAGAATATACCTATCAGCTAGACACAGAAATAAACATCCATTGTCTCTCCCAGCCTCTCCGGCTCCATCCTAGGATCATGGATTATGAGCGCACCTTTCAAATTATAGACTCATAAAAAAATATCTGCGTGACCCTGAGGAAATCGCGCATCTAGCAGTGCAACTCCTGAGTCGGTGAGGGCTCTGAGACCTGAGATATAGAGATTTGCCCTCCACAGCGACCCAATGGGGCCATGTTTGCTCTCCACACGACAGGCAAAACAATCCGCATTCACTGGTACCTCTCGTGTCCTGATCCGATCATGCTGTAGAAAGTTACCCCCTTTCTTAGATATTGGGAATAAGTTCTGCAGGGAGCTAAAGGGTGGAGATTATTAGCCCACCCTCTGACACAGGGGGGGGAACCCGGCATGTTTAAGAACTAGCAGCACATGGCAGAGACACACACTCTCTCACAGAAGAACCAGACAATGATGATCTAAGAAGGAACTGGGGACAGATCTGCCAAGGGGAGCAGCGGCCCGCGCTTTGGGTCTGTCCAGCAACTAAGATTCTTGTACCTGTGGACTGCAGAGTCTTGCACCCTTATTGTTTTATTTTACTCTGACCAAATCCACTGTAATTCCATTGTATAGCTTACTGTATATTTCTGTAATTATCTAGTGCGCCCTTAAGGCAATTAAACCATAAAATTATATCTTGGGCTGATGCTTTTACTCTGATTACGAATCTTAGAATACCCAGCGGGTAACAGGACATCCTGCCCGGCGGCCATTTGCTCTAGGTGCAGTTCCCATACTGACCTGAGAGACAAAGGGGGTGCCGGAGAGCTGTGCCTGTGTAGTTACGTCACATTGGTGACGTGAGAGGAACGGGTCCTGTCCTCCACACCCAGGATTGGGGATCACCCTTCAGAAGGGAAACAATGATTCCCACCTGTTGTGCCTCACTCCCTAATGAACTAGGGCAGAGCCTGAAGTATAACTTGCAGGCCTCCTGAAAAACCAAAAATGTATCTCTCCCTCCAGAGAACCTGTCAGGGAGAGATATCTTTGGTTCTGGTTGAGCCTGCACCTGTGCCGAGGCCCAAAACCCCACCAACTGCTGCACCTGCTGCACCACCTCACCACACAGCACCTTAAGCTCATTGGTGAGGGTCTGAAGCAGTTGTGCAAAGGCCTGCATTTGGGCCATGGCTCACCAGAAAAAAAATGTGACTGTCGGTGTTAATGTCACGGAGTGACTGTCCGGTGCGACACGACCCAACGATTGGTCGGTCACCTAACAGCAAAACAACACAAGGCTGATGGAATAGGGGAGACGGAGGCCCTGACAATAGGGAATCAGGGACAGTCACCTCCTGAGCTCCAACCTGAGCCTGTCCCTGATCTCACCTAACACCCTATGCAGGTTCTTCCCCCTGCCGACGTCAGGATAACTCGTCCCTATTTGTCACCTAGATCTGCCCTGGCTAGTGAACTGGCTGGCAAGGAGCACTAGCCTCACCTCTGCAGATAACACACACGGGGGGATGTGACAGACACCAAAGGGACAAGGTAACAAAAATACAACTTAGCTTTTCACTGCTGCAAATCGCCACACAGCAGGATAGAGACACCAGATACAACGTTTGAAGCTGAAGCACCACTGCACCCAGGAAGCTCCTGTCTCCAGCTCGGTCGCTGTTGAATGAACTAACACCGACAGTCAGCTGATGCATCAGGTGACCTTTTAAAGGATGTGGGAGTGGTCACCACCCACATCAACTGACCCAGCAGCAATGCAATTACACCAGCAGGCCAGCAGGGGGAAAAAACTGACATTAATCCTCGATGGCCTGAAAGGAAAAAAGTTTTAATCTGAGAACCAGATCTGCCACAGATCCAAAAATGGATCGTGACACCTAACATTAACTATTCCTTATCTATTTTCTATCCTTACAGTATATTACTAACAACCATTAGTATAAAAATCTGCAGTAAAGTTTTGACGGATGAACATTGATCCGGATAGAGTGGCCCATCCATCAGTCTCTGAGCACCTTATTTGCATATATATGTGTTTTCTCCCAAACTAGCTACTGTACCAGATTTTTAAACTAAGGTTTCTAAAAATTTCAGAACTGACACATTACTGAATCAATATATTTTAAGTACTAATCATTATTAACTAGTTAAAATGCAACTGCACTTTAAGATGACTTTTTTTGCATAAGCTATTAGGATATGCAGATGTAGACTTGTATCCGGTATTTTTAGCAGTTACTGTATTCCCTTTGCATTAGAAGCCTTAGAACTTTCTGCTTGTGCCTTTCTGAATTTGTTCCCTCTAATGTTTCCCACTTTTCTCCATAGAGTTTTAAAGTAACAAGTGTAAATTGATCCTTCACTGAAGACAGATTTGTAGACAAATTTGAGCAGTTTTTCAGATAAGTGGGGAAAGAGACATTTTTTGGTTGCAAGATATAATACAGTTTATTATCTTCATTTGTTGTATCAGTTTATAAGGGGAAAAAAGTTTAGCTACTATTTAAACTGCTGTACTGTTACTGCTGCACATACATGCTTGTTTTCCACATTTTTGAGATTAGTCCTAGTTTCCGGAGTATAGCACTGGTCGTGGTTCACATACATTGTCTAATATTGTATCAGACACAGATGGCGTTTGGGGAGTAAATTTAGATTGGATATGCTGAAAAAGTAGAAATCCAACTTCTTGTCTCTAAATGACTTATACATTATTATTTTCATAGTTTGGTAGACTGCATGGGGTCACCGTCTTGCAGAAATCCTTTCACATGCTGAAAAGATGTGTGGGTAGTACGGTGGCTCAGTGGGTAGCACTGTAACCTTGCAGCACTGGGGTTCTGGTTCAAATCCTTCCAAGGACAGCATTTGCAAGGAGTTTATATGTTCTCCCCGTGTTTATGTGCGATGCCTCCATTTTACACTCACTCTCCAAAGACAAATCTAAAGGAATATAGATTGTGAGCCCCAATGGGGACAGTGATGGTGATGTCTCTAAAGTGCTGAGGAATTAATGGCGCTATATCAGCAATGTCTAAAAGTTACACCAAATATTCCATTTAATTTGCTACAGAGCATACAGTATTTATTACAAGTCCTACTAGTAGAGAGGGACAGCATCTCACAGTCTAATATTCTATAACTATATTCAGCTGTAATCTTTAAAATATCGCCTCCAGTCCTGAATGCTTTTTTGCTAGCCTTATCTAAGTTGCACAAATGAGATACAAACAGTATAAAGATAACTTCAAACAGGCCGCGAACAAACACAGAAATAGAAGTGACTTACCAAAAAGGACAACAGATATGATATCACAATAATTTATTATCAGCCATAACAGGTCTATTGTACAGCACATGGCAGTGGAGGATATGAAACAACAGACACCAACTTTCTACCCCAAACAAATCACTAAAAACCTTTTACATGAAGATGATGCACCTGCGATTAATAATATGCTCTGCCTTCCTTATCTGATCATTATCCTCCTTCCGATCATGGCGGGGAGGAGTCTCGGTTAGGGGTGTGCGCCGTCTGGGCCTGTCACAGGTAAAGCCTCCTCCTCCGTATCTCACCTGTGTGACGTCACATCTGGCTGACTATATATAAAGATGCTGATGAATGGGTCGGCGCAGAGGGAAATCTCCCAGTGAGATCACGAAAGAACAAGAGAAGTCCATCTCTCTCCAGTGCGACCAGTAAGTATGAGCATTACACTACCCTAAGACACTGGAAGGGAAAATGTCATTAACTTGTAAATCATTACCTCTTCTAAGCCTGACTAGTAGATATGTAGATTTCTAGTGAATAACTTAGTGTTGCTGGTATTGAATATTTTTTTCTCAATGCAAGTGCTATTTTTGCAGTAATACAACATTTTTGCGAAGAAATGTAATCACTACTACATTTCAATGAGGTTATTTTTTTTAATAGTTTTTCTCTTTTAATCACAGCTTCAAATTAATCTAATCAAAATGGTTGGACTGAGACCCTCTGACATCCCCCCTACACCAGCAGTAAAGTTCATCGGTGCTGGCACTGCGGCCTGCATAGCTGACCTTTTCACATTTCCTCTGGATACAGCAAAAGTCAGACTACAGGTAAGAGCACAATTTAGATTCGGGTCAAATCAGAGATAAACTGAGATCATAATAACCAATCTAAGTCACAGACTGTATAAATTTGTGATCAGCACCCAGGTATGAAGTTGGTGAGTTCACCATAGGAAACTATGGTGCACCCATCACAAAAGCTCTAGATACTCTAAAATATGGCATTGTTTTATCCTCTTTTTTAATATTTTACTCATATTCTATTCTTGGAATATAGATTGACAACCTAGATATCCTAAAATGCCATTCTATAAAATAGGGTTATTTTTTCCATATCTTCCATTAATCTTATTTCTTAGTTTTTGTCCTTTAGGCTAGATGGTAAAATACTATTATTTTTACTACTTCTAAAATATTCACTTACCCTAATGATAAGTAATGTAGGTGCCACCGAAGTTCTGTGTATCCGTCACAAAAGAAAATAAAAATTGTATTTTTATTCAGATACAAGGAGAATCAACAGTGTCTGGGGCGATCAATGGAATCCGTTACAAAGGCGTTTTTGGCACCATAAGTACAATTGTAAAGACCGAGGGACCCAAGAGCCTCTACAATGGACTAGTGGCCGGACTGCAAAGACAAATGAGTTTTGCTTCCATTAGAATTGGGCTCTATGATACGGTGAAAGCGTTCTACACCAATGGAAAAGAGAGTAAGTCTGTGCGCATCATTTCTATAAGTGGACACATGTGAAATAGGAAGCATTCACACTGCTGTTACGTTTCTGTCATTATGCTGTGTAGACATGTTGGTCATCGTAGTATATTCATGTTGTAGAAGCTGGGATTGTGAGCAGGATCCTTGCTGGATGCACGACAGGAGCGCTGGCTGTAACCATCGCCCAGCCAACTGATGTGGTAAAAGTCCGCTTCCAAGCCCAGGCCAGTCTCCGCGGGGTAAAGCGGAGATACAATGGTACAATGGATGCGTACAGAACCATTGCAAGACAAGAAGGAATGAAAGGCCTTTGGAAAGGTACATGATATTCAGTGATGTGATTTATATGAAGAATGTACTCTATAAACATTTTCCAATAGACATTACAAAGTGTATAATATAATAAATCTTTTATAATGTTAACAAAATATTACATTTTTTTATCTTTTTCTTTTTATATAGGAACATTTCCAAATGTGACAAGAAATGCAATAGTCAACTGCACTGAACTGGTGACCTATGACTTAATAAAGGAATCATTGCTGCAGTACAAACTATTGACAGGTAACTGCCATCATCCGGAGGTCTCACTATTAGTATCATTGGTTATACATAAGGCATTGTGTGTCCACAGCAAGGGCAGACAATAGTTCCGAGGTAGGAGATGCTCATGATTCAAACTATTACTTTAATTTCTCATTGCCTAAATGAGGCCAATGTATTCTGCAGTGTGGTACAGAAATGTCCACAATTAACGGGAACCTGGCAACTGATTAATTCTGCTCAAAATGCGGACAGCAGGAATCAATGATCTGGTCCGTTATTGCAACCATGTTTCACTCTGAAGAGCTACAGCTGGAGACAGTTCAACTAGGATGTCTAGTCTAAGGGCCCCGTCACACATAGCGACTCAACAGCGATCCCGACAACGATATCAACTTGTCAGGATCGCTGGTGTGTCGCTACATGATCGCTGGTGAGCTGTCAAACAGGCAGGTTCACCAGCGATCAGCACCAGCTACGCCGAGCGCGGGCGTCGCTGTGTACGTTAGTTACCAGAGCGCTGATGCAGGGAGCTGGTAACTAAGGTACACATCGGGTTTCTAAGCGGCGTGCGGTGCTTAGAAACCCTGCGTTTACCTTAGTTACCAGCGCTCTGATCGCAGATTGCTGGTCTCCCACCTGTCACACTCAGCGATGCATGCTGGCCAGCGGGAGACCAGCGATCAAAAAAATGTCCTGGCCATTCCAGGACGATCAGTGATACCCGGCAGGGGGGCCGGTCGCTGATCGCTGTCACACACAGTGATCTCGCTGGTGAGATCGCTGTTGCGTCACAAAACTTGTGACTCAGCAGCGACCTCGCTAGCGAGATCGCTATGTGTGACGGGGGCTTAAGAGGCACGTCCCTGACGGTTTCTAATCGCCCCCCTCACCTAGACTGATAGGTCTCTGCTGTACACACACATATGGAGAGATGCGGGGCAGGGAAAGTCCGCAGGAGACTTTTCTTGGACTATTCATTACAGCAACCATGAATGTTTCACTCCGAAAAGCTGCAGCAGGGACAGTTCAGCTAGGAAGTCTAGTCTAAGGCCAAATTCACATGTTCAGTATTTGGTCAGTATTTTACATCAGTATCTGTAAGCCAAAATCAGGAGTGGAACATATAATAGGAACATGTCACTTCTGTATTTTTCACCCAATTCTGGTTTTGGCTTACAAATGCTGATGTAAAATGCTGACCAAATACTGAAAGTGTGGCTGTTGCCTCAGAGGCACGTCCCTGACGGTTTCTCTCCGCCCCGCTCACCTAGACTGACAGGTCTCTGTCTATACACACACATATGGAGAGACCGGACAGTCTAGGGAAGCGGGGCAGGGAGAGTGACTATGCATCACAGCCACATCTTCCCTGGCCAGCTCGTAAAGATTTCCTCTGAAACATTGCATGAACCATACACGGCTGCAATAACAGAGCCAGTTACGATTCATACAGCATATGGTTTGGGCAACATGGATCAGATGTCAGGCTCCCTTTAGCATTACATTAATCCCAGTTGTAACTATTCAATTTGTATAAAGTAGACTCCATATTGTTCTGCACGTCTCCAGTATATTATTCTATAGTGGAGGTACATATAATAGTATTGCATATTGGTTACTGCTGGATGGCTAAGGCTAGTTCATATACGTCTGTGTTGACCTCATATATAGAATATTTTTGGGGACATATGGTAAGGGCTCCAGTATACTACAGATGTTGATGTGATCGCCTTGGTGTTTCATAGATAACCTCCCTTGCCATTTTGTATCTGCCTTTGGAGCTGGGTTTTGCACTACAGTTATTGCTTCCCCAGTCGATGTGGTAAAGACCAGATACATGAATTCTCCACCCGGACAGTACAAGTCAGCGATAAACTGTGCATGGACCATGCTTACCAAGGAGGGACCTACTGCCTTTTATAAAGGGTAATTATCCATGTTATAAGAAGCTTCTACATGACAGAGATCACAAAAGACACAAATACAAGATGTTGCATAATCTTATGACATTTCTATCCTTCGTCTCTTTACAGGTTTGTCCCATCTTTCTTGAGGTTGGGATCGTGGAATGTGGTCATGTTTGTGTCTTACGAGCAACTGAAGAGAGCAATGATGATGTCCAGACAAAGGGTCGAATACGCAGTATGAAAAGCCTAAGGATCAGACTATAGACCGGACGGACTACGAAGAATTATACTAATATAACCGAGCAGGTCCACCCTGATACATTACACGGGTATATACTGAAGGAGTGGGAAAAGATGACTGTAAGCAGGCAAACACAGGCGCCTAAGGAAAACGTGTCCTTATGTGTGCAAAGGCCTAAATATAGTGTTCCTGTGCGCGGTATATTCGTGCCATACAGTATACAGTGCGCACATCTGTCTTGTAACACCTGAATACTGTTCTATAAAGGAGGGAAAGTGAATAAATTGTCCTATAAGGAAGCCAGATCATTAATGGCAGAAGCTGGTTCTTTTAATTAATTTCTTTTTTAAGCCCTATAATCTTTTTAACATGTTGTGGATTTTCTATGCAGATTTTTGAGTGGAAATTTTGCATTGTACTACAATACCTGCTAAGTAGACGCGATACCAACAAATCTCAACCAGTCGTCGCTGGAAAATTATGTACGGAAATTGACAAGTGAAGTAGATTTTAAATGCAATGCAAATGGTGAAATCAATGTCAGGTCTGCGTATAATACGTGCAGGTAAAAGGCGGAGGAACAGACCCCAACAATGCATGGCCAATCGGTATATATCTACCCTAGCTGCTGTTTGGCCCCATCCCCAGCCAGGGGAGCCCCAGAAACTGTTCAATTTGAGAAAGTGTTAGATGCACTTTAATTTGTATGCAGTCTTCAGGAATCCAGATTTATTTCATATATTTTTCTGTACATTTATATTTATTTCAAATTGAAAAATAAGCAGAATAAATGACTATATTTTTTAATAAAACGATGAGTGTGTAGTATTATTACAAATATATGAAGACAGAATACTGAATGGCAATCTGACACTAGGTTTTTGCTGCGTTATCAGAGCAAAGACCATGATTCCAGTGCAGTGTCATTTACTGGACTTTTTGCTGTAGTTTTGATTTAACACTGATTTATCTGCTGCAGATCTACTAGTTTTCTCAGTGATATGATATTGCTATGTAGTCCTCCTTATTAATGAGCACTGAATAATCTCACACCCCATCACTGATTTGTAGTTTTTTGCCTATGCATACTGTATGGAGAAAGCTGTCAATCAATGGTGGGGTCGGAGTTATACAGGGCTCATCAAGAAGGCTAACAGAGCAGAAGCAGATTTATCAAAACTAGAGCAAGCAGCCCAGTAAGTCACCCAGTACTGAATTCAGGGTCTCAGTTCCTACTTTTTCTGGCATCAGATCAGGAGGCATAAACCATATACTGAGCTCCGATTATCCTAGCATCTATTCTCATGTGTAACTTGGGGATGGGGGTATTAATGCAAATTAACCCTCTCCTGGAAGGAGAGAAAACTCTTACTAGTGCCACCTATGGGGTAGCTACTCTGGAAGCCAGACTTGCATTAGCAATACCAGAAAAGTATGGGGTCCTTATTCCATATACACACATTAGCTCTCTCCAAGAACAAAGCTAGTTCACTAGTGCGAGAGGGGAGAAAGTGTAAGACACTGACTTGCTAGCTTTCTCAAGCTTTGCAACATTAGTAGTCATATCATCCACAAACAGCTCTTTCAGGCTGGAGAGAGAAGAGCAAGGTTTAACAGGCTGAAGAAAAAGCGGTTAGATGTAATTTGCTAACCAAAGTGGAGTGCACAGAGTCTCTACAGTGGAAAAGGCAAATTTTCTAGAACTTTATATAAACCAGAGCCAATTTGTGGCCCTATATGCATAACATTATTCCCTGAAAGTAACAATACCAAGGAAGATTAAACGGGTTGTCCAGTATCTTTATATTGCATTTGCTAGCCTATCTTGAGCATAGGTCAATATCAGATTAGTGGGCATGTAATCAGTGGTGGAGCTGCACAGCGCCATCAACATATAGTGGCCATCGCTGGGTACTGCACATTTACCCCTATGTGAGTGAATAGGGGTGTATCTGCCGTTCCCCACTGCAACCACTATGCAAATAATGGAGTAGTGCTGTTGTGTGCCATGAACAGTTGATTGGTAAGGGAGCCAGGTGTTGTATCCCTACCGATTTGATATTGATGACCTATCCTAAAGTTAGGCTATAAATATAAAAGTACGGGACAATAGTAATGAGAGAGCACTAAAATGCTTGGGTGCTCATTGCTCGTGTTGAGCAAAATTGGAATGCTCGGGTGCTTGACCCGAGCAACGAGCCCAATGTAAGTTTATGGGAATACCGAGTATTTTAACCGCAAACCCCCCCCCCCCGGTGGTCCTTTTAGAGTCTAAAAATGTCTGAAAATGATGGGAACACTGCTCAAATGACATGGAAACATCACGGGGAATACCCCTGGAAGCATTTCTGACTACCAGGTCACAGCTGAGAGCAATATTGTCCGAGTCTTACGCCATTTTTACAGACGCACAATAAAACTAAACAAAAATGGATTTTCCTGGGAAATATGTTAAGGAATATCTTTTCCAGGGTAATAACTTTTATATAAGGCAAAATAAATAACCCAAAACAAAACTGTTCCTCCACCACTTGGGCTATGTCCACACACAGCGTTTTTGATGCGTTTCTCAACTTTACCATTGCTTTCAACCAAGACAAATGCATTCACTGGGAAATGTCACTTTAAGGCCGGGGTCACACTAACCGACGCAAAATACGGTCCGTAGTTTACAAGCGTAATACGGATGAATGACCCCTAAATAGTGCTCCGTATGTCATCCGTAAGCAAGGTGGGGTCGCCTATTTTGCACATGTCAGCATCCGTATGGCATCCGTATGGCGAGATTTTCTCGCAGGCTTGCAAAATGGACATTTAACTGTTTTGAGGCCTGCTAACTATTTAAATCATTAGCCTGCACCCTATTTATTGGCTCTGGAACAGGTGGCTGCCTCCATTCTGTCCATTTGTGACCTTGCCTTGACTAGGTGTGTTGCTGTTGTATGTGCAACATGGCAGACAGTCTGAGTTTCAACACAACTGAGCAGGTTCTCTTCAACTGGCTTTTGTCACGCCGCTTTGGTCAACCATACCCAGTGATAGTGGATCCGCGGAGGAGGAGACACATGTGGGTCCATCCACTTTTGAGGCAACGACTCACAAGAGGTCATTTTCACCGCCTCTATTCTTCTCTGGGGGAGCATCCGGAAAAATTCTACCAATACTGTCGCATGAGCCCTGCAACATTTGATCTACTCTTGGAGACAGTGTGCCCTGGGATAACCTTTCAGGACACAAGGATGCACAAAGCTATATCTGCAGAGGAGCGACTTCTACTCACATTACGGTATGTACTACACAACCACATTCTCTATAGTCATGATGTGTTGCCCGAAGAATGCATTTTTTGCTTCTTGGACTAAGTTTAATGCCCTCATCTTATTCCAGATATATTTAAACTTACAGACCAGAATGTTATGTGTATTATGTACTGAATATCACTTAGTCATTGTGCGACCAAATATATGTGTGTTAGTAGATCTGAATTATTAACAAGTTTGGTATGTATGTACCTGTATTTTAGTTAATTTGTGCATTCTAAAATGTTACATTTCTGCTGTTCTTCAGCTTCCTGTCCACTGGCCTGTCTTATGCCGCCCTCCACCATGAATTTCTCATTGGAAGATCCACCATTTCTGGCATAGTCAGGTCGACATGTAGTGAAATATGGTCAAGACTCCATCAAGTGGTCATGCCCGAGCCCAGGATGGAAGACTGGTTGAGGATATCAAGGGACTTTGAGGAGGAATTCCAGTTTCCAAATTGTATTGGGGCCCTTGATGGCAAACATATCCGGGTGCGTAAGCCGCCGAACTCTGGCTCCCAATTCTTCAATTATAAACAATACTTTTCTGTTGTATTGTTGGCTCTGGCTGACCCTCAATACAAGTTTATAATTGTTGACATTGGGGCCTATGGAAGGACGGGAGACTCTCGAGTCTTCAATACTACCATTATGGGTCAGCGGCTACGCACCAACCAGTTGGATCTACCACCACCACGCCAGCTACCAGGCTCCACTCAAGAATCAGTCCCTTATGTCCTTGTGGCAGATGAGGTGTTTCAGTTAATGCGCAATGTCATGAGGCCATATCCCCAGTGCAACCTGGACCACCGGCGCAGAATTTTTAACTTGCGCCTATCACGTGCTTGGCGACTGGTGGAGTGTTCCGTTGGCATTCTTTGTGCCAAATGGCGGGTACTCCAGTCTGCCATTCAGCTGAGTGAACAAAATGTTAATGAAGTTGTTAAAGCATGTGTGGTTCTTCATAACTTCACCAGGATACATGATTTTTCCTCCTCTGCTGGTGTAGTGTGTGGGTCGGACAATGTGCGTAGGGCGAGACCACCTATCAACCCTCAACGCAGACCGCTCTCTGGGCTCAAAGTGCGTGATATTTTCCCAAATTACTTTGTCACCTGAGGGGGAATCTTCTTGGCAAGAGCATGCTGTGTCTATGCTATAATTTTTTGGTTTATGTCTGTCTAAATATATATATTTAAACACCTTATGATTCTATGACTGTTTAATTGCATTGGTAAGCGTATGTTAGTATGCTGACACCGTTTTTTTTAATTGAGACAGAGACGTAAAATGTAGTAGACAAATGTGTACTTTTGCCTTTTTTTTTTAAGCAAACCATATTATTGCCATATGAGAAATGTGGCAATGGGCCAAATTGGCCTTTGTGCAGATGTGAAAATTGGGTCCAATTAACATTTTCGGACATATAAAACAAACAAAATACTATTAGGCAATAACAAAATGGCAATATTATAAATTTTGGTACGGAAGGCGGAAGACCAGCCTGTGTTTGCTGCTGGCTACTTTGCCCAACTTGGCCATCGTCCTGTGTGGGGGCATACTGTTGCCCATGATGTGGGTAGTGTACTGCCTCCTGGGATTGTGCTCGGTACTGGCCAAAGTGATACTGGAGATGGGCCTCTTGTTGGGTCTGGTAGGCCCGTGTCTCATACCCACCAATATAGCCATGTCGTCCCCAACCAGGTTGGGACCAGCCTCCGACACTGGGTGGGAACAAGTGGCCATATTGGTGAGGTTGGCTAGAGCCAGACATATGTGGCTGCTGTTGGAAAGGTTGGGTAGGGGGAGGAAGGGGATGAGGTGTAAGCCCACATATTTGAGGATTCTCAGAGCCTGCTTGAGCAAGCATGTGTGTGGGGTGTCTAAGGCGCATTAGATTTCTGGGTGAAAGCTGCCGCCTCTCCAGATATTCAAATAACTCATATGGGGTATTGGGGCGTGTGCTTGCATCAAGCAGGATCTGAAAACATCCTCGAATACGGAGCCTCACCTCACAGGAAAGGGCAGGAAGATAAAGGGCCAGGCTGCGTGAGTATGCCTCCTCGCCATCATCATTATTGACTGTAGCCAGTTCGTTCAGTACCCCTGGGTCCACATTGGTACGGGTATTTTGGGCAGGGATATGGCGCCTTCTTCTTCCTCGCCGGGATGGTCCAGCAGGCTGTGGGGAGCCCCGGATCTGGCCAGTTAGGCTGCTGCTCATGTTTCCCTGCTCCTCCTGTATGGCTGATGGTGCAGCAGCAGCAGACGGTCCTGCTTGTGGATGTGGTCCTGGTGGTGGGGTTTGTGGCGCAGGCACTGGGTTTTCCTGAGAGGAATCTTCACCCATGCTTCTTGGAGGGGGAGAAGATGGGCCAACCACCTCATCCCCTACAGACCCAGGATCTTTGATGGGCTCAGTATCTGAGCTAGTTCCTCTCTCCGTAAGGTTGGACTGAGTTCTGTTATGAAATAGAACAGAGCCAAAAATAAATCAATTTTTTTGGCCCTGTAAAGTATCTGTGTAATGTGGTGTGAGGTATCTACTTACTGTTTCAGATCCAGAATAGGAGCGAGGAAGGAGAGGTGGTCATAATAGATGTATTTCCTCTTTATGTGGCCCGCATCACCACTCCTGGACCGCTGCTGACGTTCCCGCCTGTATTGGTTGCGGATGCTGCGTCAGCGTCTCATCACATCTTCCACTGCAATGTGACAGGAAATATTCTCAATTTCACATATTTGATAGGTCAAATTTGGTACCAGTAGCCTAGGCATGTGGCATTCTGGGGTGTGCTTTCTACCCAGGGTGGCATATATAATTGGGGCATCCAAGCCAAATACACAGGGGCACAATAGTTCATGTATCAAGTAACTACACTTAATAACTTGGTTGGCTAGGAGGATGAGGAGCTTGTGGGCTGGGCCAAATTATGGCAGTGTAAAACCATGGGTCGCATCAAAATCTACCCGCCTCATAAGGCAAAAAGTAGAAGCACAGGAAGGGGGGGGCGGCTGATTCTAAATGCATTTTTTGAAGTGAGGTAATTCTAAACAGTTTTTGGGTTGTACTTACTCAGTTGCCGCTGCTCCTCACGTGGTCGATCACTAAAATCGTGGCACATCTGGCGACATATGCACCTCCATGACGCCTCCTTTCTTGCCCGGTTGGCATAATGGGCATCACGTTGGTCCCAGATTTCTGGCAGCATCTCCACATTGAGAAAATATGGCGCCATGACGCTGCTGGACTCCGTGGAGGTGTACTTCCTGGATGTCTGGAGCGCTTTTTCAGCTCATTTGCATGTCTAAGCTTCCTGATGATGGATTGGCCCATTTCCTGTCACCTGCCAAAAGACCTACGTATTTCTACGCCTTAGGCCGGGGTCACACTAGAGAGGAATACGGACGAGTGAGAGGCGTTATAAGCACGCATTACACACGGACAAATGATTCTCTATGGGGCAGCTCCCAACAGCCGTATAATTATCGCCCGTATTCTACGGTCTGTGCCAACTTGCATTGGCGTACTACGCCCGTAGTACGCCAATGCAAGTCTGTGGTTCCCCAAAGAAACGGATTACACACAGACCACACGTGTGACTTGCAAGAAATACGCAGGTCTTTTGCCAGGTGACAGGAAATTACCAAGAGGCCTGCCACCACCGAGCCAGGACCGAGAGGCCTGCCAGTACCGAGCCAGGACCGAGAGGCCTGCCAGTGCCAGCACCAACAGCCTGCCAGCAAAGAGGCCTGCAAGAGTAAGTATAACCTATGCGTGTGTGTGTTTGTGTACTTTCTGTGTGTTTTTATTATGCATATTTTTTCATAGTTGTTGCATGTGTACTGCATTTTATTTTCATACTAATGTAATTTTATTTGAATATTTCAAATTGTGCTGTGATTGTGTGTTGTGTGTTTTGTATGTGATGTGACTGGTATTGTATGTGGTGTCACTGTAGCATGTGTTCAGCAATTTATTTTTTTCATGTACTGTGGTATTTAAAATAAAGAGCATATTGAAATCTGTGCTTGATGAGGCTTTAGTGACGGGGGCACTGCCGAGATCAATGGAGGAAGCGGTGATAGTAGTTCTGCCGAAGGAGGGAAAAGATCCCATGGCTGCGGAGTCGTACAGGCCCATTTCGTTGTTGACAACGGATGTCAAAATACTCGCTAAGATCCTGGCCACCCGGCTCACCGGGGTTGCGCATACCATTATACACGAGGACCAGTCGGGCTTTATGCCTAACCGCTCCACGGCTGTTAACTTAAGAAGATTATTTCTTAATATGCAACTGCCTGCTGATAATGGTGGAGAATAGTGATGTCATTGGACGCTAGGAAAGCATTTGATAGCGTGGAATGGCAATACTTATGGAAAATCATGGAACTGATGGGATTCGGCCCCGCGTTCATGGCCTGGGTGAAGTTATTGTACTCATCCCCAAAGGCGGTAGTTAAGGTGAATGGAGAACAGTCCGGGATGTTTGACTTGCATAGGGGCACAAGGCAGGGGTGTCCGCTGTCCCCGCTATTGTTCGCGGTGGCAGTGGAGCCCCTGGCGGCCAAGATCAGAGCTGAGAGGGGAGTGGTCGGATTTAAATTTGGGAAGCTGGAAGAAAAAATATCATTGTATGCCGACGACATCCTGTTGTTTTTGGAAAGTGCAGGAGAGACACTGGGGTGCGCGATGGATGTAATTAAACAATTTGGGAGCATTTCGGGACTGGAGATAAATTGGCACAAGTCTTGTGTCATGGCTGTGGATAGAGCAATAGAAGCGGAGGAGATAGATGAGAGGGGGAAACAACTCCATCTAGTTTCACAGTTTAAATACCTAGGGATATGGGTAGCTCTTCCACTGTCCCGATTCACGGGTCTTAATTTGGTTCCTCTGCTAGAGAAATTTAAAGGGAAAATAGGTGCATGGTGCAAATTGACTTTAACGGTAACGGGTAGAACTAACCTGATTAAGATGGTCCTTATGCCACAACTAATGTACGCTTTGCACAATTCGCCGATATGGCTACCAAAAAAAGGTTGATGCATTGATTCTATCTTCAGATCCTTGATATGGGGCAAGAAGCAGGCACGGATTAAATTTGGAACTTTGCAAAAAGGAAAGGAAGAGGGAGGACTGGCTGCACCAAATCCATGGGTCTATTTCTTGGCAGTACAGGGCCAGCATGTCAGGGGATGGAGAGAGCTCGATTGTGGAGGAGCAGCTCACCGGGTGCTGGTACATGTGACGGGGAGACGCCCACTTATCCAGGGTCTAGAGGATGGTACCTTTAAGAAACTGGGAGCACCATATCCTACCATAGGCATGATTCAGAAGGTATGGGACACCATTAAAAGGATCAGAGGGGTGGATGAGCTGACTAGGTACTCACCGGTGTGGGACAATGAGCATCTGCCGGAACTTAATAAGCTGCGTAAAATGGGCAATTGGAAGGCGAAAGGAGTAAGATATGTGTGCCAGCTGCAGAGTGGAACGGACCTGAAGACCTTTGAGACATTGAGAGAGGAATTTGATTTGCCTTCGGTATGGGGGTTTCAATACTATATGCTTCGACATGCTTGGAGGGCACAGTGTAGATTGGGAGCCATGACGGTTCAGGGCGACATTGTACTAGACTTTGTGTGTATGAAGGGAGGGACGAGGGGAGTTATATCGAGCATATATCATGATCTACTACACTCCTATCTGGGGGACAATCACCTCACTGCAAAGAGTAAATGGGAAAGGGAGGTGGGTACCCTCACAACAGAACAATGGGAAGCTATTCTTGAATATGTCCCGAAGATCTCTCTAAGCGAGCAGGCACGGCTCTCCCAATTATATGTAATACATAGAACATACAAAACACCGCTGGTCCTATTCAAGGCGGGCTTGAGGGGAGACTCTAGCTGCCCTAGATGTGGCACAGACCAGGCCGGACTGTTACATATGTTATGGTCGTGTCCGCGGCTGGTGGCATACTGGCTGGTCGTTATCAACAAAATTGTGAGAGCTTATGCATGTACGCTCGACAGGAATCCAGTGCTGTGTGTTTTGGGGGAGGTGGATGGGATACCTGTCTCAGAACATTACAAGGTGGCAATAGCGAGGTTGCTGTATGTGGCACGCAAACTAATAGCACGAAAATGGAAGGATTCGGAACCCCCGACTAGGAGGGAATTTATTGCTCAGACACGTACGGTAATGCATTTAGAGGAAAGCATTTACAGGCGAAGGCATGGTGAAAGCACTTTCGAAAAAATATGGTCCGCCTGGATGGCGGTGATATGATTGCTAAGACTCTCAAGTATACTCGGCATAAGGAGTATTGGGGGAGGGGGGAGGGGGGGATGGCTTTGATTGTATTATTACAAGATATGTGAATTGTTACATGTATATTGATATCCACTGTTTATTGTTTAAAATCTTTTGAAACCTAAATAAAAATAACTGGTTTAAAAAAAAAAAATAAAGAGCATAGTAGCTCCTACTTGTAAAAAAAAAAAAATGAAAACAAAAATTTTTATAATAAATAAAAACTGTCTCCGAAAACTGTCCGTAGTATCACTGTAAAACCATGTAACATTAAGTGTGGGTATACGTGCAATACCTAAACAAGGTCACGTTAAGTGTGGGTATACGTGCAATACCTAACAAGGTCACGTTAAGTGTGGATATACGTGCAATACCTAAACAAGGTCACGTTAAGTGTGGGTATACGTGCAATACCTAAACAAGGTCGCGTTAAGTTTGGGTATACATGCAATGCCTAAACAAGGTTACGTTAAGTGTGGGTATACGCTCACTGATAGATTGTGAGTTAACTCTGCAGCAGGGAATTACACATGCAATGCCAAAACCAGGTCACTTTAAAGTTTGCGTATACGCTCACTGATAGATTCTCAGTTAACTCTGAAGCAGGGAATTACACACATGCAATACCAAAACCAGGTCACTTTAAAGTGTGGGTATACATACAATACCAATGTTTTCTTTAAAGGGCAACACGAGGTGTAGGGTTGGGAAGGTTGCGCATTGCACATATCAACATTCAATTTTTTGGGGTGGTTTTTCAATCAAAATATATCTGACTTTTTTATTATATTTTGCATACAACCTATTTTTTATTATTATTATATTTTGCATAACACCTTTTGTTTTTTAATTATATTTTGCATAACAAGTGTGTTATACTTGCAGATCCTTTCAGCAGATCCGCAAGCTAGGCCGCAGCAGACCCAGAGAAAATACTTCAATTTTCCCAGTAAGTATAAAGGCCTGAAAGCTTTGGTTATCCTTTGTATAGCAGCTTAACAAGTGTCTTTATACTTGCAGATCTGTTCAGGAAGGACCCGCAAACCAGGCCGCAGCAGACCCGCCCAGCCGCAGCAGACCCGCAAGCTAGGCCGCAACAGACCCAGAGAAAATGCTTCAATTTTCCCAGTAAGTATAAAGGCCTGAAAGCTTTGGTTATTCTTTGTATAGTAGCTTAGCAAGTGTCTTTATACTTGCAGATCCGTTCAGGAAGGACCCGCAAACCAGACAGCAGCAGACCCGCCAGGCCGCAGCAGACCCGCACACCAGGCCACAGCAATAATGTCTTCTTCTGGGAGTCCCCCCCTCACATCATCAGCGAACTGAGGTAATATAAATAATGGTTTCTTTTTTAACTCTTATTTTACACGTTTTTTTTTTCAACCCTATATGCATGTATTATGTTTTCACAGGAAGCTGAATCTGAGGAGCTTCCAGGAGGAGACATGGAGGGTGGAGAAATGCAAGGAGGGGGCGCGCAGAGTGTAAATTTAGCAGATACAAACACTGACATACATAATGCTACACCCAACACAAACATTCATCACAGCACACACAATAATGTTGTGAGTTCATTTTCCCCTTCACTACTGAGGCCCGAGGAACTCCCTCTTCTGGTGAAGAAAGGTAGTGAGCCTGATTGTCAAACACCTGGGGCTGATGATGATGACTGGCTGAGTGGAGTTAATGACTGGATATAAGGCTGCCGACGCCCTTCTGGCCTGCGGGTGATTTCTCTGTGGACTTCTAGGAAACCAGTCTGATTCCTGCTCATCTAAAGCTAAGATTTCTGCTTTGCCTTTTTGCATTAGTGTTTTGTTTTCCTTGCTTTTCTGGATTCTGCCATTCCCTGCTGGGGTGAGCTGAATCTCCTTTTGCCTGTTGCTCTGTCTTCAGAATATTCCTGAGTACTGACATAGCTTTTTTGAAGCCTAGCTTCTTCAGGGCCTTTTTTACTGTCAGTTTGTTGGCTCTTATTTTCATAGGGTTTTTCACGGATTGCAGACAGCAGCCTTCCTGTCCTTTCCTATCTAAGCTAGCGTAGGCCCCATCTTTGCTCAGTCTATCTTTCTGTCTGTGTTTTGTTCTTTCTTCTTGCTTCACCGTCATTATATGTGGGGGGCTGCCTTTTGCTTTGGGGTCTGCTCTGGGGCAGTTTAGATTTCCCTTTCTGTCTTTAGGCTATGTAGTCCTCCGGCTGTGATCGAGGGGCCTAGGGCATCGTAGGAGCCCCCCACGGCTACTGCTAGTTGTGTTGATAGGTTCAGGGGTCTGCAATCCGATAGCTGCCAACTTCTCTGGTTTTCTGGACTTAGCTAGTATTTCTATTTTTGCCTCCTACGGTGACTCAATCATAACACAATAACTAAGCATCCATGCAAGCACATAACTTTTTTTTTTTTTATTACAGTCTTCACAATCCGGTGCCCGCACTAGAGCGACTCCCAGGACATCCCAGCGTCGTCGAGGTGATGCTTCCGGTGGTCGGGGAACAGTAAGTAACACTTTATTTGAGTGATTGATTAATGAACCTCATGTGTCTGAATTTAATATTCCCTTTTTTTTTTCCACAGGTTTCACAGCGTGCTCCTGACACACCAGTCGAAGAGGGTATCATCATAGATGTGAACAGCCTCATTGAGGCTGTGCAACCGCGGGAGCTGCTGTGGGACATGGCGAACCGCTACCATGCCGACCAACCAACCACCCGATGGCTTTTTGATGAAGTGTGTTCGGAAGTTATAGAGAACTGGGAGGAGCTCGATGCAAGGGCCAGGGATTTTGTGCGTAAGTATTCCAATTTCAGTAACTTATATTACAGCATGTGAAGTGTTGAATACTAAACACTGTTTTTTTTTTTCCTTCACAGGTGACAGGGTTATCATACGGTGGCAGTCACTCAGGGACCGCTTCAAGAGGGACTTCATCGAGGAGATGCAGGCCCCGAGTGGATCGAGAGGACGCAGGGGCAGCCGGTATAAATACTACCTAGCCCTGTCGTTCCTCCGGTCGACGATGGTGAGCAGAAGGTAAATATTCCACACACCATTTCTGTAGTACAAATGTTTACATGTTTAACCTAATTTTTTTTGCAGCAAGGCCAAATTAAATGTCAATATATTAATATATATTTTTTTCTCTTTTATAGCACCATCTGCAGCACTCAGGAGCCTGCTTCTGAGTTGCCTCCGTCTGGAGGGATCCCTTCGGAGACCGCCACCAGGGACCATATCGAGGTATCCGACCCCTCTGTACTTTCCCTCTTGTGTCATCCTTCTGTCCCATCCACCAGCACTGGAGCAGAAGGGCAGTCTTTATCACATGAAGCTGCAGGTGACGATTTACAGTACCCTTTACCCCACCCCTCTGACACTGCCGCAACATCTCGACCAACTTTTGGTTCTGGACGGCAGCGTCAGAGATGTCAGGAAAGAATGACTTTGTCTGACTGTTTGAATCTGAATTCAACCGTCCAGAATGCATTCCGACTTTTAGGACAGCAGATAACTTCAGAGTTGAACTTGATAAATCAAAATATCATGGAACTCAGAAGTTATATGGAGAGGATGAATTCAGAGTCAAACCAGGCGCCGAGACATATTTTTTTTCAGTCAGTTGTCCGGCAAATGGAAGATTTAAATCCTCACCTACAGATGCATGTGATGCAAGCATGTCACAATGCTCTAGTGACTGCAGTATCCCAGGCCTCCCAATCTACCCATGCACCTATTCCATCACCTTCTCATTCCACCGTCCATCCTCCCTTCGTCCATCATTCCACCGTCCATCCTCCCACCGTCCTTCCTTCCACCGTCCATCCTTCCACCATCCATCCTCCCACCACTCCTTCTCCTTTCTCTAATTCCCCATTCCATTCTTCCCAGTACCTTCCTTCCCCACTGCATTATACCCCAATGACCTCACCGTACCAACCCCCAGCCACACCTTCAATGTTCCTACAAACCTCCTCTGTTCATCAACTCCCGTCCCAACCTCATGTTTTAAACCCCCCTTCCACTTCTGATCCTCACCAACCTTGTTCCCAGTCCTCCCCCCCTCGATGTGGTCAACCCTGTTAACCCCTCTGATTATATCTCCACCCAACAATACCGCCATCTGTAAATTTGTTAAAAATTGTCATAAAAATAAAATATTTTTTCTTTCAAAACAATTTTATTGTGTGGTTTAATTTTTTTCTTTAGTGTTAAGGAAAAAAAAACAACACCAGTGGTGTTGAGGTTAAATACACAACACTTGGGTAAAGGTAAAAAAAGATTAAATGTACACCGGTGGTGTACAGGTATATACACAACACTTGGGTAAAGGTAATACACAACACTTGGGTAAAGGTAAAAAAAAGTTCAAGGTACACCGGTGGTGTACAGGTATATACACAACACTTGGGTAAAGGTAATACACCACACTTGGGTAAAGGGAAAAAAAATGGTTACAGGTACACCGGTGGTGTAAATGGAAAAAACACCCCACTTTTATTACACAAAATTGGTGTAAAGGTAACATAACTCTGAAACAAAAAAGGAAAAATTACAAAAGTTTTTCTTATTCAAAAAAGGAACCTTAGTATATAATTACTAAAAAAGAAAAAATTATACCTTGTCATCTTGCCAGTCAACTCTTCCTTCTGGTGACACAAAATAATCAGCAAATGTGTCCCTCATTCTTGTTACTGACACAGTACTCCGAACACTTGTCTGGTGATAATCCCACAAGGTGGTTTCACAAACATTTTCTTCCATGGAAACAGGTTCCTTTGAAATTACAAAATTGTGCAGGATGACACATGCCTTCACCACCTCATCCACAGTCTCAGTTTTCATTTTTATGGCAGTAAACAGCACTCTCCATTTTGATGTTAAAATCCCAAAAACGTACTCCACCACTCTTCGCGCTCTTGTCAATCGATAGTTAAAGATTTTTTTCGTGTGTGTCAATCCATGACTTCCATATGGCTTCAGAAGATGTTTTGACAGTTGAAATGCATCGTAACCAACACATACAAATGGCATTGGTGGGCCTGTTGTTCCAGGGAGTGGTCTTGGAGGTGGCAATTCAAAATTGTCTCCATACAGACGACGGCCCATTACAGACATCTTGAATACCTGAGAATCATTGGATCGACCATACACACCAATGTCGACCCCAATAAATTTGCATTTTGAGTCAGCAAAGGCCATCAATACAATTGAGAAGAATTTCTTATAGTTGAAAAATTCAGATCCGGATCCAATGGGTTTCACAATCCTTATGTGCTTCCCATCCACTGCACCAACACAATTCGGAAACTGGCAGATTTCTTGAAAGTTGTCAGCAATCTCAAGCCACATGTCCTGTGTTGGCTGTGGGGTGTACTCTTCCTGTAGACAATCCCACAATGCCCGGCAGGTCTGTTGGACTATTCCAGATATTGTAGATATCCCAAACCGGAACTGGTAATGGAGGGAGGTGAAAGATTCTCCAGTTGCCAGGAATCTGTTAAAAAAGGGTAAAAAATAAAATTAATACAAACTACAAGCAATAACATGACAATAAAAGTCTGCAGAATCAGAAAACTTTAAAAATAAAAAAAGATAACTTACCGAAGGGTCACCATCAAACGCTCCGCCGGTGATATCGAAAAGCGCAAGTAGGTGTCCCTTCTCTGGATTTGCGCTCCGACACGCTCCACCAAAATCTCAAACAGGTCCTGTCTCATCCGCACATAATTGAAGAACTTGTCCGGATTATCCCTCAATTCCAGATAAAGTGTAGAAAAAACTCCAAGGGTCAATCTTTGTGCATTTATAGGATGAATCCACTGCTATCTATTCTTTCTCCGACGCAGGATTCGCAGTCTTGTTTCCTCCGTCTGCTGAGCAAGAATTGCAAAACGATTGCACTCAAAATCAAAATCCACACAGATGCTATTAATATTCGCTATTACTCCTTCCATCTCTGCCACTAGCTCTACAACCTTTCAAAGATATTGTGTTAAAACACCCTAGATATATTTTTCCCCTAGTTTCCAGGATCCAATCATGTTTGGGAGCAGTTTCCAAGAGCCAATCATATTTGGGAGCATCCCATTATGAAGGTGTAGAAAAAGGGATCCGTCAGAAAACGGACCCAGCGGATGGCAAAACCGGATGCCAGCGGATGGTACGGATCCGTTTTTTGATGGATCCGTATAAAATCCGTACAGCGGATCCGTCAAAAAACGGATCCGTATCATCCGCTGGCATCCGTTTTGCCACATTTATAGCGGATCCGTCAATCCGCCAAGATGTCGGATCTTGACTGACGTCGAAAAACTGAATTGTGAAACAGGCCTGTTGTTGTTCCCATTATTAAACATTGGGTCCCTTATACTGTTATTGCGTATGCAGTGAGTGGCACGGCTGCCCAAAATCTGAACGCATCCCAACAACCCATTGAACAGACATCATGGATGACCACATGCATCCAAAGTTCCAAGTATTCATTTGGTACTCCCATACTCTTTGCTTATGCATTGAATGCAAGGCCTGCCCTGCACCAAAGTTACATGCACCCCTATAAGCTTTTGGACCGTGGTACTGGATGGTCACATGCAACCAAAGTTCCCAGTATTCATTTGGCACTCCCATACTGTTTGCTTGTGCATGGAATGCAAGGCCTTCCCTGCACCAAAGTTACATGCACCCCAATAAGCCTTTGAGCAAAGGTGCTGGATGGCCACATGCAACCAAAGTTCTCAGTATTCATTTGGTACTCCCATACTGTTTGCTTATGCATTGAATGCAAGGCCTGCCGTGCACCAAGGTCACATGCAGCCCAATAAGCCTTTGAACACACGTACTGGATGGCCACAGGAAAACCAAGTTCACATTATTCATTTGGCACTCCCATAGTGCTTTTTCTGTCCTCACTTAATGAAGCAGACTTCACGTAGCTATACAGGCAGCTAAACCGCTATCCTGGGGTCCAATAAGGAGACTGAAGGTTGAATCTATGCTTTATTGAGCGTGATGGTATATTGATGTGGTGAAACTATGCATAAAATCAATACTGGGTTCATCAGGGATTCATATATACATAATACATCATCTGCACTAATAGCTAACCAGGGGAGAACTAATTAAGCAGGCTAGTATGAGACAAGAATTGGATACAGGAAACATAAATACATACCAGTGATGCTGTTACAAGGGGAGAAGAGAAATGAGATGCTTCCGGAAAGCAGGCAGAAGGAAAATGGTGGACTGGAGGGAAAATGGGGGCTGAACTAACCATAATCCTTTGCAAAAGGCTACCAGGGTGCATTGCAACCTTACCAGAATTCACTGTAAATGGAGGGAAATAGAAAGTGAAAGTAAAACACACAATAACACTGCAGTTATGCCTGGCCACTAGATGGAGCCATAAAACACTGTAAACATTATCAAGCAGATAATCAGGGATTATGAATTAAATGTCGGAGACAGAACACTCCCCATCTGGAATCAAACGGATGTCACTATTTTTCTCTGAAGACAACAATAGGACCAGCTCAGTTACTGGTCTGGAGAATGTCTTAAGTTCATTCCTTTTGGCCATCCTCAGTTCAACTTTGCAGACGTTGGCATCCTTACTCGGGAATGTTGCGGTCACCAGACCAAGTGGCCACTGGTTCCGATGGGCTTGACAGTCTTTCACAAGGACGAGGTCACCAATCTTCAGATTAGGCCTGGTAGATTGCCACTTCGTCCGTGGTTGCAGGGTAGACAAATACTGTTTGCGCCACCTGTCCCAGAATGTATTGGCAAGACTTTGTACCTGTCTCCATTGGAGCTTGTAGAGGTGCTTAGAGTTGAATCCTCCTGGAGGGGCACTGGATAATCCTGTTTTCTGAGGAGAGAAGCTGGAGTCATTCTATGAAGTGTAGACACCTGAGGGCGGATTTCAGCATCTGACTCCTCTCCTCCTAGTTCAAAGATGTCTGGACAACGTTCCTCAGTGTACAATAGTTTTGGTCCCGAGAGCCATGTTGTGCTTCCTAGTCGACTTGCGTCAACTGCTCTAGTTGCGTGATCTGCAGGATTTTGGTCCGTGGGAATGTAATGCCACAGTTTTGGATGAACTGATCTCCTAATTCGTAGCACTCTGTTGTTTACATAAACATAGAATCATCTAGTTTCATTGTGGATGTATCCCAGGACTACTTTGCTGTCTGAGTAGAACTTGGCTTGTGTCAGATCTCGGATGCAATGAACTCTGCTAACTCAACGGCTAAGACTGCAGCACAAAGCTCTAACCTTAGTATAATGTGCTCTGGTTGTGGAGCAAGTTTGGCATTCCCCATAACAAATCCGATGTGGCTCTGACATTTGGAGTCTACAGTTTTGAGATAGGCAACAGCAGCAATTGCTTTGACAGAAGCATCTGCAAATACATACAGTCTTTGGCTTTGTATCTCTGTAGACGGCACAGGGGTGTATAGTCTTGGAACATTCAGGTTGGAGAGGGCTGCTAAAGAGTTCTTCCATACTTCCCACTGGACTCTCTTATCAGGTGACAGAGGTGCATCCCAGTCAGATGTTTCTTTAGTTAAGCCTCTTAGTAAGGCTTTGCCTTGTGTAGTAACAGGAGCTGCAAAACCCAGGGGATCATACAGACTGTTGATGGTAGACAGGACACCTCTGTGTGTGAAAGGTTTTTCTTCCTGGCTGACCTGAAAGGTGAAAGTGTCCGACTGTAGATTCCAAAGAAGTCCGAGCCTGCGTTGCATTGGTGTAAGGTCTGACCCCAGGTCCAAGTTTCTGAGACCATTACACACGTCTTGTGAAGGGAATGCTTTCATAAGTTCTTGGCTGTTTGAAGCTATTTTGTGAAGCCTGAGGTTAGAGCAAGCAAGCATCTCTTGGGCTCTCCTGAGAAGACTGATGGCAGTCTCATTTGAAGGCATGGCTTTCAGACAGTCATTAACATAAAAGTCTTTTTCTATGAACTGTCTGACATCTGATACGTATTCTGTTTCTCCTTCTTGAGCTGACCTTTTAAGTCCATAAATGGCGACTGCAGGTGAAGGACTATTGCCAAAGATGTGCACTCTCATGCGATACTCTGTAACCTCTTTAGTAGGATCATCGTCTCTGTACCAGAAAAATCTTAGGAAGTTCCTGTCTCTCTCTCTCTCACAAGGAAACAATGGAACATTTGCTGGATGTCAGCGATGAAGGCAATGGAATCCTTACGGAAGTGCATAAGTACTTCCAGCAGTTTGTTATTGAGGTCAGGTCCTGTCAGTAGAACATCATTCAGGGAAACATCATCAAACTTAGCACTGGAGTCAAACACCACTCTAATCTGGCCCGGTTTCTTGGGGTGGTATACTCCAAACATGGGTAGGAACCAGCATTCTTCAGAGTCTTTGAGAGTGGGAGCTAGTTCTGCATGGCATGGCAGTTCTCAAAAATCTTTGACATGAAGGAGAAAAAGTAATCTTTCATCTCTGGTTTCTTCTGCAGATTACGTTTAACAGAGGAGAAACGTTTTAGTGTCTGATTTCTGTTGTTTGGTAGACGTGATCTGTGGGTTCTGAAGGGAAGAGGTGCGACCCAGCTGTTGGTCTCATCTTTTACAACTCCCTTGTCCATTACCTCTAAGAACAACTTGTCCTCTACCGACATTGCCACTTGGTTGTCTTGCTTAGTTCTCTGGAAGACTGTGCACCCCAACTGATCCTGATAGCTTCCTGACACCATACTGCTGTCATGAGTAAAGTCTATTAAATGATTGGGCAGTTGGATGCTGTGTGGTAGTTCCTTGACATGAAACTCATTATTGCAAGGTTGAAACAGAGATGGGCGTCCTTTCTCCAATGTATTTGTCAGCATGCTTGTCACAGAAGATGGGGCGTGCATATGTCCGAGGCATACGCTTCCTATTATGACCCATCCTAGGTCTAACTTTTGGGCATAGGGAGCATTGTGGAGTCCATTGATATGAAATCTCACTTTATGGACCTGTAGGATATCTCTTCCCAACAGCAGTATTATCTGAGCCTGATGGTCGAGTTCCGGTATAAGGTGTGCTATGCGTTTTAAGTGAGCGTGATGGATTGCCACATCCGGGGTAGGTATTTCAGATCTGTTGTCTGGGATCTGATTACACACGATAATTGTAGGTAGTGGTAGACAGAATCGTCCATCTAAGGACTCAATTTGGTAGTCAGTAGCTTTAGTACCTGCTGTTGTCACAGTACCTGCACATGTGCTTGGCCCTTTGATGTTGAATAGGTCTAAGAATGTTGATCTAGCCAAGGATCAATTACTTTGATCATCCAAGATAGCATACAGTCTTACAGCTTTGCCTCTATGACTCTTTGGGTACACTCTGACGAGGCATATTTTTGAACAGGACCTACTGTCTATTGTCCCTTTACAGACTTCAGTACATTGTGACGTGATCTCTGGCGTAGCTGCATCAATGCTCCTTTCCTCCCCGCCATGCTCACTGTCAGCTGGCGTGTTTTGTGCACTCCATGGAGCTGGCCCAGGGTGTAAAGCAGTGTTATGATCTGTGGTGCCACATTCTGCGCATTTTACACTGACCTTACAATCCTTGGTGAGATGAGTTGTGGATGAGCAGCACTTGTAGCAGATACCATTCTCTTTCTGGAAGCTTCTGCCATCTGGCATAGATTTTCCCCTGAAGGCTCTGCCTTTCAGGAGAGGATGAGGCTTCTGATGGAGTGGGCACTGCTTGTCAGGGTCCTGTACCTTTGTCTCTGATTGAGTGCGGCCAGCAGACCTGTAATTGGAACTTGGAGAAGAAACATAAGTCTTGTGCACTGCCACAGATGTTCTGCGTGGGTTTGCAACTGGTGACGGTGTGGCATATGACATTGCAAAATCAAAGCTGGGATCATTTCTGATTGTCGCTTGTTCATGTATAAAGTCTACAAAAACGGAGAAGGGAGGGAATGGAACACTGTGTTTGTATTTGTACGTGGAACCACGTGTGAGCCACCTCTCCTGTAGATTGTAGGTCAACTTTTGGACTATAGTATAGGGTTAACACCTTTGGCTGTGTCAAGTAATGCAAGTCTTTGTAGGTCGCCTTCATATTTGGCAACTAGGACTTCCTTTAGCAGGTCACCTAGTTCTCTAAGTTTCTGGAGACCTTTGTTAGATATTTTAGGAAAGTCATCGATTCTTTTGAACAAGGCAACATGGTGGCTCAGTGGATAGAATTGCAGCGCTGGGGTCCTGGGTTCAAATCCCACCAAGGACAACATCTGCCAGGAGTTTGTATGTTCTCCCCGTGTTTGCGTTGGTTTCCTCCGGGTACTCCGGTTTCCTCGGTTTACAGCAAATGATCTACTAGCTAGAAATAATATCTTCACCAGCAAGCTAGACAAATACTAGAAATTAAAACTAATAAACTTTATTTTAATTTGATTAAAAAGGGACTTAGTCCATTTTAAAAAATGCACATGTACAAAAACACCAACACAAACAAAAGAACAGCTAAATGCGGTAAGACCAAACTTCAGAAACTTTCCGGTTTACTCTTAGTGTCGTAGTCCAAATAATACACAGGCACTCCTTCAGAGTATCCGCTTAGTATAAATTTGTTTGGAACAAGCACTCTCTTATAGTGCCGTAAATTGTCTATATTAAATCCATTGCTTTTAAATCGATGTGTTACTTCTGTGTTACATCCATCATTCACACTCACAATGATTTTTGACAATTTTTACAACAACAGCCTATACTATACACAATGGCATGGCACACAGTCTGAGATTCTTCAACTCGGTGTGAACCTATACATTGCTCTACTTATGCAGTTCACCACCTCCACAGACTTCTTTTAGAAAAAAAATCTCGTGTATCATGGAGAGATCTCACCCAAATATTACTCAGTAACGGGTTCCTCCATGTGACGCTCCCATCTCCCTACGCGTTTCACCGTCCAGATCATCAGGGGAGTCTCTGGGTCAAACTTAATGCCTTCATGGAAAAAGTGCCATCACAGGGCTGTTCATTTGCTTGCTTTTTATAACATGCACTCATTAGTATGTTCCCGCCTCCTACAAGTAGGCCGGGTGTATGCCCATGACCACTTCCTGTTGATGCGTTACCATAGTGATAGACCTATTACTCATATGTTTCCAATACCACCTTCTGACTCATTCAAATTAAACCCTTATCACAGGTGTACTTAGACATATTACTAATCTATGATTGCGCAGGAATCAACCTTCTCATAGGGTATAAACTCATGCGCGCTCTTTATACTTCGTTCAGCTTATCGGGTTGCCTGGTAACGCGCTGACGTCACTCCTCTCTTCTTCCTTTCTGGCGTGGACGCACCGCGCCTGCGCGCTCTACCGTGTCAAGTCCAACCCTCTTTCCTATGTCAGAGCGCCTATTTCCTCCCATCACTGAGTCACCATCCAGGGGCACACCGCGCCTGCGCACTCCATATGCAGCCGCTTCTTACAAGCTCCATCCTCTGAGTGCATATAATCCCATCACAGGGTTATCACACGGGAGCATTTGTATATCTATCTACCCTTTACATGCGCTTCATCTAACACTTTCTTTGCGTCTGTCAGCTTATGTCAATTTTCATATAAGTATAATCAGCGTTATTTAACGAAGCGACAGTATATGAAAACTTTAGTATTTTTTTAAAAAGTCAATAACGATCTATAACCGCATATAATTACAATTAACATATTTTAGCGTTATATGGCAGATGTCCCCTGCTATTTGATAGTAAATGGCATATATATACTTTAATCACTATTATTAACGGAAGTGTTCCCTCTACAGTCCCCAGGATACATGTGGGCATAGATTTTACCCTTGTATAAGATATTGGAGTTAATACATAACAGTCATTTTGGGCATACTTCACAAATTCATCATCCGATATTGAGATCTTTAAGTAATAAAACTCTGTTTCAATACTTCTTGATTTTCTCTTTTCAGCTATCTCAATCGATCACCTAGGACTATGTACAGTACTTGACTTGGACTTGATACATCTACCTTCGAGACGAAACTTCTTGTCGTCTCTTTGTCTCACTTTAGTTTATTAAACGGCTTACCCCACACTTAAGGGAACAAAAAAAGACCATAAGTCCTATTAAAAAGGTGTAACCCCTTTTACACCTTTTTAATAGGACTTATGGTCTTTTTTTGTTCCCTTAAGTGTGGGGTAAGCCGTTTAATAAACTAAAGTGAGACAAAGAGACGACAAGAAGTTTCGTCTCGAAGGTAGATGTATCAAGTCCAAGTCAAGTACTGTACATAGTCCTAGGTGATCGATTGAGATAGTTGAAAAGAGAAAATCAAGTATTGAAACAGAGTTTTATTACTTAAAGATCTCAATATCGGATGATGAATTTGTGAAGTATGCCCAAAATGACTGTTATGTATTAACTCCAATATCTTATACAAGGGTAAAATCTATGCCCACATGTATCCTGGGGACTGTAGAGGGAACACTTCCGTTAATAATAGTGATTAAAGTATATATATGCCATTTACTATCAAATAGCAGGGGACATCTGCCATATAACGCTAAAATATGTTAATTGTAATTATATGCGGTTATAGATCGTTATTGACTTTTTAAAAAAATACTAAAGTTTTCATATACTGTCGCTTCGTTAAATAACGCTGATTATACTTATATGAAAATTGACATAAGCTGACAGACGCAAAGAAAGTGTTAGCTGAAGCGCATGTGAAGGGTAGATAGATATACAAATGCTCCCGTGTGATAACCCTGTGATGGGATTATATGCACTCAGAGGATGGAGCTTGTAAGAAGCAGCTGCATATGGAGTGCGCAGGCGCGGTGTGCCCCTGGATGGTGACTCAGAGATGGGAGGAAATAGGCGCTCTGACATAGGAAAGAGGGTTGGACTTGACACGGTAGAGCGCGCAGGCGCGGTGCGTCCACGCCAGAAAGGAAGGAGAGAGGAGTGACGTCAGCGCGTTACCAGGCAACCCGATAAGCTGAACGAAGTATAAAGAGCGCGCATGAGTTTATACCCTATGAGAAGGTTGATTCCTGCGCAATCATAGATTAGTAATATGTCTAAGTACACCTGTGGTAAGGGTTTAATTTGAATGAGTCAGAAGGTGGTATTGGAAACATATGAGTAATAGGTCTATCACTATGGTAACGCATCAACAGGAAGTGGTCATGGGCATACACCCGGCCTACTTGTAGGAGGCGGGAACATACTAATGAGTGCATGTTATAAAAAGCAAGCAAATGAACAGCCCTGTGAAGGCACTTTTTCCATGAAGGCATTAAGTTTGACCCAGAGACTCCCCTGATGATCTGGACGGTGAAACGCGTAGGGAGATGGGAGCGTCACATGGAGGAACCCGTTACTGAGTAATATTTGGGTGAGATCTCTCCATGATACACGAGATTTTTTTTCTAAAAGAAGTCTGTGGAGGTGGTGAACTGCATAAGTAGAGCAATGTATAGGTTCACACCGAGTTGAAGAATCTCAGACTGTGTGCCATGCCATTGTGTATAGTATAGGCTGTTGTTGTAAAAATTGTCAAAAATCATTGTGAGTGTGAATGATGGATGTAACACAGAAGTAACACATCGATTTAAAAGCAATGGATTTAATATAGACAATTTACGGCACTATAAGAGTGCTTGTTCCAAACAAATTTATACTAAGCGGATACTCTGAAGGAGTGCCTGTGTATTATTTGGACTACGACACTAAGAGTAAACCGGAAAGTTTCTGAAGTTTGGTCTTACCGCATTTAGCGGTTCTTTTGTTTGTGTTGGTGTTTTTGTACATGTGCATTTTTTAAAATGGACTAAGTCCCTTTTTAATCAAATTAAAATAAAGTTTATTAGTTTTAATTTCTAGTATTTGTCTAGCTTGCTGGTGAAGACTCCGGTTTCCTCCCACACTCCAAAGACATACTGATAGGGAATTTAGATTCTGAGCCCCATTGGGGACAGCAATGATAATGTTCTTAAAGCACTGTGGAATATGTTAGCGCTATATAAAAAATAAAGATTATTATTATAACAAGGCTCTCTCTTTTACCTCTGCTGAGCCATAACACTCATTGAGCCTCTTCCAGATCTCTTTGAGGCCAATGTCTCTGATCCTTACTGCATGTTTGACTGACTCTTCCCCTAGGTATTTGACTAAGACCTTTTGGAAGGAAGCTTTCCAAGCTCTGTAACCTTCAGCGTGGTCAGTGAATTCCATGAGCCCCTTGGCAACCAGATCACGTTGTGTGAAGAATCTAGCAAATTCTGTTGTGAACCGGTTGTCAGCAGAGTATACTGGTGATGGGTCACACTGATAGTGATGTGAGGTGCGTTCATACCTGTTAGTATCCTCAGGGTGGTGCCAGCCGGTGTCATATTGCTTCGGTCTAACGTGCGGTGTGTCAGCACAGTGATTCACATTGGTTACCTGGCGAGGGGCAAGGTAGACATTAGCAGAGTTGTTTTGTTCCACGTTTTCCTGGAGCTGAGCCTCATAATGACTCTCACTCGCTTAACTGGATATGTCGTGTTCTTGGTTATAGTTTGGATCAGGAAGTTCATTAACATATTGAGATGTGCATTGTGGTGAATCTTGCAATGGCAACTTCAGACTTGACATACTGCATCGGCTATGCAGCTCAGGGTTTTACGCAGCTTCTAGTGATTCTGCTTCGGCTAGGGCTGCGGCGGCTTATTTTGCTGCTAGGCTCTCTAAGGCGGCATCCACTCGTGCCTTTTCTAACTGCGACCTTCTCTCTTGATCGTCTCTCTCGTTATCTATGCATACCTTCTCTAACTGTGACCTTCTCTCTTGATCGGCTCTCTCTTCATCTATGCGTACCTTCTCTAACTGCGCCTTTCTCTCTTGATCGGCTCTCTCATTATCTATGCGTGCTTTCTCTAAAGGGCCTGTCACACTAAGAGATATCGCTAGCAATATCGCTATAACTTGTGACGTTATAGCGATATTGCTAGCGATATCTGTGTGTGTGATACTTACCTACGACCGGCTCCCCCGCTGGTTATTGCTGATCGCGCGAGAACATCCTGGACTGTTTCTCGTCATCAGCTTCCTGCGGCGCTTCCTGCTGTGAGGATGAGCGACGTGTGGAGCCGGGCGGGAGGATGCAGGATCGCCTAGTGTGACAGGTAAGTAGCGATCCCCGTCCCCAGCGATGTCGCTGGTGAGATCTGCCTGTGTGGCAGCTCACTAGCGACCACTTAGCGATGTACCAGCGATCCTGACCGCGTCATATCGCTGGTCGAGATCGCTGGTACATTGCTAAGTGTGACAGTACCTTAACTTAAGTTGCATCTCTTCTTCAGCATACCTTGCTCGCATTTTGGCAGCTTCAGCATTTGCACGGGCAATGGTGACCGTGCTGCTAATGGATACAGTCTTTGAGGAGACGGAAGTAACAGATTTTGTCCTGTGTGATTTGTGGGACATGGTGTCTTGGGGGAAATGCTTGGCTGTGCAGAGATTGATGTAGCTGTATCTTATAAGTCTCTGTGTAGCCAGTGACTTGAATCTCACTAGGTGGATTTCTGCAGTTTCACTAGTTCCTGCAGGATGGAAGACTCCTCTTTCTCTGAGTTCCCACTAGCTGGATAGCTGCTGTTTCACTGTTCTGTCCTCACTAAATGAAACAGATTTCACGTAGCTATACAGGCAGCTAAACCGCTATACCGGGGTCCAATAAGGAGACTGTAGGTTGAATCTGTGCTTTATTGAACGTAATGGTATATTGATGCGGTGAAACTACAAACAAAAACATATATGCAATCAATACTGGGTTCATCAGGGATTCATATATACATAATACATCGTCTGCACTAATAGCTAGCCGGTGGAGAATTAACTAAGCAGGCTAGTATGAGACAGGAATTGGATACAGGAAACATAAATACTTACGAGCGATGCTGTCACAAGGGGAGAAGAGAAATGAGATGCTTCCTGAATGCAGGCAGAAGGAAAATGGTGGACTGGAGGGAAAATGGGGGATGAACTAACCATAATCCTTTGCAAAAGGCTACCATAGTGCATTGCAACCTTACCAGAGTACACTGTAAACGGAGAGAAATAGAAAGTGAAAGTAAAACACACAATAACACTGTGGTTATGACTCTGGTCACTAGATGAAGCCATAAAACACTGTAAACATTAACAAGCAGATAATCAGGGATTATGAATTTATGAATTAAATGTCGGAGACAGAACACTGCTTGCTTATGCATTGAATGCAAGGCCTGCTCTGCACCAAAGTTACACGCACCCCAATAAGCTTTTGAACCGAGGTACTAGATGGCCACATGCAACCAAAGTACCAAGTATTCATTTGGTACTCCCATAATGTTTTCTTATGCCATTGAATGCAAGGCCTGCCCTGCCCCAAAGTTACACGCACCCCAAAAAGCCTTTGAACCAAGGTACTGGATGGCCACATGCAACCAAAATTCCCAGTATTCATTTGGTACTCCCATACTGTTTGCTTATACACTGAATTCAAGGCATGGCCTGCCCCAAAGCTACACGCACCCCAATAAGCCTTTGAACACACATACTGGATGGCCACAGGAAAACCAAGTTCACATTATTCATTTGGTACTCCCATACTGTTTGCTTATGCATTGAATGCAAGGCCTGCCCTGCATCAAAGTTACACACACCCCAATAAGCCTTTGAACACACGTACTGGATGGCCACATGAAACCAAAGTTCCCATTATTCTCATTTTTTTAAGTTACCTAAAGTTTGCCCATGAAGTGAATACAAGGTCTGCTCAAAATTTCACATACTCCAATCCCCCAAGGAAGAAATGTGGAGGATGGTCTCCGAAAAATGTTTTCCCAATTTAAAGGAGTGGGTCTCCTATACTTGTAATGCCCATGCACTAAGCACAAGGGCTGGCAAACATTTCCCCTGGGGGTACACATAAACCTACTGAGTAAATATTTTTTTTACGACCATCATAAACACCCTTGCAAAAAACTATAGTGGCTGTTGCATCATGGACCACGATTACCCTGGTGATCTAGTGATAGTGTCGGAAGAGACATGGAGGATGGCGTACTAAAACTGTTTTTCCAGTTTACAGGAGCAGGTCTCGTATACTTGTAATGCCCATACACTCAGTGTATGGGCTGACAAATATTTCCCCCTGGGGGTACACATCAACCTACTGTGTAAATATTTTTTTACTGCCATCATAAACACCCTTGCAAAAAAGTATAGTGGCTGTTGCATCACAGAACATGTTCACCCTCGTGTTCTAGTGGTGGTGTCTGAAGAGACGTGGAGTATGGCCTCCTTTAAACTGGGTCTCCTATACTTGTTATGCCCATACACTACCTCAACATAGTGTAAACATTTTTGGAACGGGCATCATAAACACCCTTGCAAAAATTTCTAGTGGCTGTTGCATCACGAACCAGGGTCACCATGGTGATCTAGTGGTGGTGGATCATGAGGAGGAGAAGGAGGAGGATAACAGCAAATAGCCAAAATCAGGAAGTGTAAAGGTGCATGGGAATATACCTCCCAAAATATACCTCCCAAAAAAAGACACTGGATTTGAGGTTAGGTTTCACTGTTACCACGCGGTGGTGTAATCCAGCCCTTGTTCATTTTTATAAGAGTCAACCAGTCAGCATCTTCAGTTGTCAGGCGCTTGGGCTTATTAGTTATAATTCCACCAGAGGCACTAATGACTCACTCTGATAAAACGATAGCGGCAGGACAGGCCAGGACCTCCAAGGAGTAGAGAGCGACTTCATGCCACATATCCAGCTTTGAGACCCAATAATTAAAAGGCACAGAGGAATCTTTGAGGACTTTGGTACGGTCAGCAAGGTACTCCCTCCCCATCTTCCAAAACTTTGCACTCCTTGTGAGAGTACCCCACACATCAGGGCCACTGTGATGGGAGGGTCTGAGAAAACTCTCCCAGAACTTTTGCCAGTGTTTCCCTGCCTCTGCTGGATTGGAGTTGTGTCTCTCTTGCCAGTACTCCTTGGTTGTCCAACCGTGACATCTGCCGCCAGCGTTTTCAGATGGGAATTTTTTTAATAATTCCGCAACAAGGGCCTTCTGGTACTGCAACATTTTAGTACACCTGTCTGCCTCTGGAAGAAGAGATTGAAAGCTCTCCTTGTAGCGTGGGTCTAGAAGTGTCACCAGCCAGTAATGACTGTCAGCCAAAATATTGACAATACGAGGGTCACGGGAAAGGCAGCGCAACATAAAGTCAGCCACGCGTGGCAGACTGCTAACAGGCCCGACTTCCGTGTCCTCACCAAGAGGACAACTGACCATGCTCTCCTCCTCCTTCTCCTCCCTGTCCTCAGGTCATCCATGCTGAACAGACGGTATGACAGTTGTGCTTGTAGTACCGTCTATAGCGCATGAAAGTAGCTCCTGTTCTTCTTCCTCCTCCTCTTCCTCATTGTTAACCAATCCACATTGGGATGACATGAGGCTGGGCTGTGTGTAATCACCCTGTATGATTCCTTGCTGCATCTCATTGTACTCAGCCTGCAATGCATCCTCTTTGATTGTGATCAGAGAGTGTTTCAGAAGACAGAGAAGCGGGATGGTGACGCTAGTTATGGCATCATCGCCGCTCAGCATCTTGGTGGACTCCTCAAAGTTTTGTAGGATGGTACATGTCTAACATCCATGTCCACTCCTGAGGTCTTATGTGTAGGGTCTGAACTGAACACCGACAGCCTTGCTGATGATGGTAGTTAACAACTGCCCTCTTCTGCTCACAAATCCTTTCCAACATGTGCAGTGTTGAGTTCCAATGTGTGGGGACATCACACACCAGCCGGTGAGCTGGAATCTGCAAACGCTGCTGAAGCACGGCAAGGGTGGTGGAAGCTGGAGCTGACTTTCTAAAATGGGCACACAGGCAGCGTACTTTGACAAGCAGATCCGGAAGCTCCGGGTAGGTTTTGAGAAACCGCTGAACCACGAGGTTAATCACATGGGCCAGGCATGGTATGTGTGTGAGCTCGCCTCACCTCAGAGCCGCCACCAGGCTCCAACCAATGTCACACATGACCATGCCTGGCTATAGGTTCAGCGGTGTCAGCCACACATCTGCCCACAACTCTTCAGCATTGTGCAGTTTGTCACCTAAGCATATTAGCTTCAGTACAGCCTGTTGACGCTTGGCTGAGGAAGTGCTGCAGTGATTCCAGCTTGTGATTGATGTGGTCACTTCAGAGATGGAGGCTGAAGAGGAGGAAGAGGTGCAGGAGCTGTAGACTGTGGGGCAACCCTGATTGATGTAGGGCCCGCAATCCTTGGCGTTGGGAGAATGTGTTCCATTCCAAGTTCCCTCTGGGTCCCGGCTTCCACTATGTTAACCCATTGTGCCATCAGCGAAATGTAGCGTCCCTGCCCACAAGCACTTGTCCACGTGTCCATGGTTATGTGGACTTTCCCTGTAACAGCATTGTTCAGAGCACGGGTAATGTTGTGGGACACGTGCTTGTGTAATGCCGGGACGGCACATCGGGAGAAATAGTGGCGGCTGGGGACCGAGTACCTTGGGGCGACCGCAGCCATCAGGTTGCGAAAAGCTTCCATATCCACAATCTAAAAAGGCAAAATTTCGAGCGCAAGCAGACAAGAAATGTGTGAATTTAGTACTGTGGCCTGTGGGGCGGTGGCTGCGTATTTACACTTGCGCTCCAATGACTGGGGTATGGACAACCGAAGGCTGCGCTGGGACAAGGATGTGGACGTGCTTGATTATGGTGGTAGTGGAGTGTGGGCAACGACAGGTGCAGGGCAGGAGGCATCGTCACATGCAACGTGGACAGGGGATTGGCTTGCATGCACAACAGTGGAAGAAGCAGTGTTTTCACCCACACACACTGTTCCTGGAGCCTGGTGTTTGGCCCACAATGTCGGCTGCTTTGCTGCCATGTGCCTGATCATGCTGGTGGTGGTCAGGCTGGTAATTTTTCTACCCCTGCTGATGCGGGCATGGCAGGTGGTGCAAATGGCCTGTTTGGGGTTATCGGCAGATTCTAAAAAACAACCAGACTCAGGAAGACCTAACAGTTGTACTGCCAACTTCCATCATGTTGGTATTACAGGGAATGGTTGCCGCCTTCTGTCTACAGACACCACACTGGTTCTTCCTGCCTGTTGGGGTGCTATGCCTCCTTCCCCCTGTATGCTGCTGTCCTCTGCATATCCACCTGCCAGTTTGGGTCAGTTACTATATCAGCCACCAACTGGGCTTCCACTTCTGCACCCTGGTCATCCTCCTGACTTTCTGGCAATTGTGTCTCATGATCGTCCACCTGTTGTGACACGATCCCACCGTTGCCTTCGTGTGAACGTGGCTGCTCAAATATTTGGGCATCGCTACATGTGATCCCATCTTGCCCTGGTTCAAGTGGACCGGATTCAGTTACTCTATTGCGGGCGCACACAACAGTAGTTAAAGCTGCCAGCCAATCGGAGGCTGGCAGCTGACGTCAGTGCACGCTTTCAGGTTGGGGTGAAGATCACTCGCTGCTGGAGCGCGATTACAGGGAACGGTTGCCCGCCTTGTCAGTCGCCGGTGAGTGCACGCTTTCAGGTTGGGGTGAAGATCATTCACAGCTGGTAAGGAGAAAGGTGTTTTTTTTAAAATTAGTATCGAAAGTGGCAAGCCGGCAGGATGGAGATGGGGCAGGATTGGAGACACTGGGGGTAGGATTGGAGACATGGGGCAGGATTGGAGACACAGGGGCAGGACTGGAGACACAAGGGCAGGATTGGAGATACGGGGGGCATGATTGGAGACACGGGGGCATGATTGGAAACACAGGGGGCAGGATGAAAGACAGGGGGACAGGATTGCAGACACAGGGGGCAGGATTGCAAACAATGGGGCATGATTGGAGACACGGGGTAGGATTGGAGACACTGGGGGGATGATTGGAGACACTGGGGGCATGATTGGAGGCAGGGGGCAGAGTTGGAGACAGATAGGGCAGGATCATGGGGCAGGATGGAGACAGATCGTGCAGGATGGAGACATATCATGCAGGATCATGGGGCAGGATGGATACGATAGACAGATGGAGCAGGATGCGGAGATCATATGGGGCAGAATGGATACTCATGAGGGCAGGATGGGAGAACATAGGGCTGAAGCCACGAATGAGACACAAGGGGAGCTAATTAAAGGATATTATTACTGCAGTGATGTATTTTATTTTTTGAGTATACGGTTTTAAATGGGGGAGGCGATCCTGTTACTGTGCAGAGTGATACTATGTTGGCTTTTTTCTTCATGTGGTGTAAAGTAAAAGCTCGGAAAAAAATAAGTAATGTGTTCTGCAAGCGGAGCTCTAGATAATTGTGTTATTTCATGCAGAGATGAGCCCTGGCTGGAAGAAGTGATGGCGGTCTGTGCTGGATGAAAGATGAAAAGCGAAGATGAAGGACTTCAGCTAGAGACGTCACTGGTGAGTCAGTGTGTTACCTATACACTGACACTATACACCAGAGGTCTCAAACTACATTCCTCAAGGGCCGCAAACAGGTCATGTTTTCAGGATTGTATTGCACAGGTGATAATTTAATCACCTGCACAGATGATTCCAGCACCTTGTGCAATGCTAAGGAAATCTTTAAAACACGCATGGTTTGCAGCCCCCGAGGAATGCAGTTTGAGACCCATGCTATATACTGTATACTATATACAGAGGTCCTGTGTATATCACCAGTGATCCCTGTATTACCTATACATTATATACAGAGCTCCTGTGTATAATGTTATTGATCACTGTATTACCTGTACAGACACTGCATACTAAGTACAGACCTCTTGTGTATAATGACACTTATGGTGATAGTATTGTTTTTTTTTTTAATACTGATCAGTATTGTAGTATTCAGTCACTATGTGGTGGTATTATGTGGTCTGGACATGGTGTTGCGGTATTTGTCCCTTGTATATGATATTATTCGATCACTGTGGTGGTAATATGTGGTCTGGTCATGGTGTGGCGGTATTTGTTCCTTGTATGTGGTATTATTCGGTCACTGTGGTGGTAATATGTGGTCTGGTCATGGTGTGGCGGTTTTTGTTCCTTTTATGTGATATTATTTGGTCACTGTGGTGGGAATATGTGGTCTGGACATGGTGTGGTGGTATTTGTTCCTTGTATGTGGCATTATAGGTTATTATGTGGTGGTAATATTGTGTCTGTACAAGGTGCGATGGTATTTGTCCCTTGTATATGGTATTATTGGTCATTTTAAAAATTGAAAAATAAAAATATACCTAAATTGTATTGCATATTTTAACAAATATTTAATAGGTTACAGTAGAGTAGAGCTCGGCCAAAAGTGTCTACCGTGTCGTGGTGGGGGCTTAAAAAAATCTTTGGCCAAAACAAAAGCTGCTGGCTATATGTGTGATCTGGTGATGAGAACTGTTAATGTGTGATTGGTGAGAAGTGGAGTTTTTCCAAGAGAGAGCGCTGGGGCTGTGGACCGTTTGAGGGGTGGAGGTGGGGCTGGGGTGGAGCCTGGGCGGAATCTCAAGGGGGGCCCGAAATTCCTAGTGGCAGCCCTCTTACCGTACCACCATCTTTACCAGCTTTCAGTGTTGGTCTATGAGAGTCTCGTTGTGGCTGTCAAAGACTAACGTTGAGTTGTGACTTCCTGATCGCCCAGCAAAGCCAAGGGCTGGGAATTTAAATTAGTTGTGCCATTCTAGCACTGCAATAAAATTTAAAAAAAACACACTGGAGTGGTGCTTCAATCAGGTTTCAAAGTAATGACCAAAAAACCCAGAAAAACGAGAAAAGTGTATGAAATTGTTAGGCCCCACCAACACAAAACAAAATCAAATGTTTAATAGATTTTAGGTTCTTAAAGGGAACCTGTCACCCCCTCAGGGTGTTTTTCAGTGAAAGAGCCACCTTCACAGAATGCAGCCTTAGTGCTGCTCTTCTTTTTCTGATCCCTAGTATCACTGAAATATCGACTTTTATAAATAGCTCCTCATACGTGTAATGCGTCCCATAGGTATGGTGTGTCCCCCTGTATCAGCCACCTACCATCCGTCCATCATGCCTGCCCTGTGTCTCGGCAACGCCTACCATCCGTCCATCATAATGCCCCTGTGCGTCGCTGCCTCCTCTGTTTTGAATGCAGGCGCCTGCGCTGTGACAAGAGCTCTCGGGCATGCGCAGTGCGCGCTGCCCGAGAACCGACATCAGGCTATTGCGTCTGCGTGTTGTGGAGGCCCCAGATCCCGCCCCACAGTGTTATGATGTATCATGATGGACGGATGGTAGGCGGCTGATACAGGGGGACAAAACATACCTATGGGACACATTACAGGTATGAGGAGCTATTTATAAAAGTCGATATTTCAGCATTACTAGGGGTCAGAAAAAGAAGAGCCACCTTCACAGAATGCAGCCTTAGTGCTGCTGAAGGTGGCACTTTTACTGAAAACCACCCTGGGGGGTGACAGGTTCCCTTTAACTATTGATTGTTACATTCCATCTATTGCAGTTTTGCAATGTGGACCCAGTCTGTAGCCATCTACACTAGCTGAATTGCACTTGGTGTTCCCTCTGGTGGCCACATTCCTACATGACAACTAAAAGCATAAGAAACATAATCCCTTCTTGGCAATTTGTACATTGGGTAAAATACAAATTTTTCAAATGAGATGAATTATCCTATGCTAATAAGAAGAAAAGGAAACAAAAAAAACACATCAGCTAGGAAAAAAAAGTTTACTATGAGTATAAAAGTATTCTGGTAGTGAAGAAAACAATATCTATATGGGTATATAGTACAAGAACAAGATACACAGTGACCAGCAGAAACTAGAAGAAATGTAGTTTAAATGCAAAACATAATGGCTCTACACAGAGGAGTGAAGAGGAGCAGAAATTAAACAGATTGTTTTAAAATACGGTACTTCTTATAATTGCAAATTATGTTTCTGAGATGTTACGTTACTTCAAGAATTCTTCAGCTCAATGTTTGATCTTGTCTCTTTGCACATAATGGTTGCATTGGACTTCAAGTGTAAACTGGTAATGTTTCAAAAGTAAAATATTCGTCAGTCTTGCCCACACTTTATGTATATATTATATTCATGCTTTTTACACTTAATGACAAAATATTTTAGAAAAAATACAATCCAGGTAGGGTGAACTAACGTTCCACAACTATGAAAATATATTTGTAAAATTAGGTTTATACGAAAGCCCAATGGCAGTGTAGCTCTGAGCCCTCAATCATTGAGTACTGGTAACTATATAAATCTCTGTATTGTCTGCACGGATTCTCCTGCTCCACAAACAGGGGGTAAAACATATGTGATTGAAACTAATAGTTCTAACACTGTAGCTGACCATCCCATGGAAATTTGTAACAAATTAGCAAAATTAATTTGTGGTAATTGTAGTAGATGTTAGCAAACTGTCAGACTGATATTGTTCTAAAAAAATCTAGATATCCATTAAAGGTTGTCTGGTTGAAAAAATATCTTTAGTTGTGCTCCTAATTTAAATATATAGAACTTCATAATATACTGTCATTTCAAAAGGCTCCCCAATCTTCAGCTATCAGCCTTGGTCCTGGTAGCTCAATGTTCTGCTTGGGTTTGGCATAGGGGTATTCTGGTCTTGGCATATAACTAGTGATATATATAAAGGGAACGAGCTTATTGCTTCATTTTAATAGAAAAGTCAGTCCTTTTCTCCATCGATGCCTCAGCATGACAGCATACGCATCAATGATGATGTGAGGACACAGGAAAAGGGCAGCCTGATACCTGAAAACTGAGATGACTTAGGAAATTCAAGTGGATTAGTAAATTCTACACTTCTAGATCTGGAACACAAACTAAGACAGCAGAACAAGGCCTTTAATATCAGGAGTCTGAATCAAGTTCTGAATGTCAAGAAATATTGAGGTTGACGTGATTATTTTACTAAAGGTATGGATTGTAAATTGTGAAAAATATCAAAACATGTTTTGATTTGCGCTTTTTAGTCATTAGGGAAGAAGGGACTATGCCACTCTTCAAAGACCTCAGGAGGCTGTCTCCAGGCTAGACCTTTATTGCTAGATCCAGCACCACATACTGCAGAGATCTGATTTCAGGGTCTAAACATTAAGCTAGCCCAATAGCATGTGATCTTTAAAGAACAAGCGAGCAATGGCCTCTCTAATTAGAAGAGATGGGATAAGTCGTCCGAATCTGCAGAAGATTTCAGCCGACCATCTCATGTGTATGGGGAGCACCTGACTCTCGCCTGACAGATGACGGAATTTTAAATGCCCGATCCTTTTGTTTTAAGGGAAGACAGGAACTGCCAGACAGATCTTGTAGCGGTTCTTCCTCCTCTCGCCACTGAAAACAGTGCAGGGCAAGAGCTGTCAGTCAAAAAACAAAAGACTATCTCATGTTTTGGAGGAAAGAATTACAGTTCACCTAAAACACACGATGGCAAGTAATAGTACAAGGAATTAGTAGTGTAATAAGGTTAAACATTTGAGCCCATTGCCAGCAATGGACAGCACTCAACAATTAAAAAATAGACTAACTTTAAGAAAGCCCATTGATTTTGGAGAAAAAAGAAAAAACAAGTGACACTAAAAACTTTCTTCATAATAAATCAAAATGATTTTTCTTAGTATTACAGGGACACAAATTTTTACTTTCATTTTAACAGGAGATCAAAATCCAGTGAAATTGTCTCCTTAGTTGTGAGATCCCAACTGTGAAGGGGCTGACTCTTTACAACATTTGAAGGTAAGTGGAGCTTTGTGCACAAATCTTGCAGGACTTTGGGTGATATCATCTATTTTAAGCTTAGCTGACTTGAAGCTACATCACAATCTCCCAATGTAAATCTATGAGAGCCAGAACGAGGCTCTAGTAGACCTGCATTCAAGAGTAACCTCTGGCTCACGACATGAAACACTGGAGCTGCCGGCAGGTAACAAACTGCAGGAGATGGACCGATGTGGCAGCGAAAACGCTGGAAGGTTGGTATCAGACTGGGGGCAGGGAACTTGGAATTTAAGCACCACCCCAGCAGTTAAATAACCCCCCCCCCGCTGGAGTGGTGCTTTAATGTTTTGCCAGCGTTATCGCTCATGCTGCTGCTTCTAGCCAGCTGCTACTCCAGAATACACAGGAACCCATCTTCCATTGCTGCATATGTAACTACAATGAGTATGAAGTGAGGCAGCACAGATGGCTATTGTATTCACATGCTGCCCTCTCACAGCCTCACTCCTCACAATGGTGTCAGCAAGTAAATCTACAATTTGCTGCCTGGAGCAAGCCTGACTTCAGTGTCCCTTTTTTTCAAATGACCAATGCTTTCCATACTACTTCAAGAGGCTTTTCAGGAGCCGACAGGCCATTTTTAAACTAAAGACATAAACCAAAGACATAAAACAAATTCAAATATGTGTATGTTATTATTAAAGATTTCTTAAAGGGAATCTGTCACCCTTTTTTTGGCTTTGCAGCTGCTGGCATAGACATCGGGGGCTTATCTACTGCATTCTGTAATGCTGTAGATAAGCCTCAGATGTAACCTGAAAGAGAAGACAAACACGTTATATTATACTCAAAGAGGTGGGCGGTCCGGTCCGATGGGTGTCGCCGTCCCGTCCGGCGCCTCCCTTCTTCATGCGATGACGTCCTCTTCTCCCATCCTGTAATGGCTCCGGCGCAGGCGCACTGCTCTGCCCTGTTGAGGGCAGAGCAGAGTCCTGCAGTGCGCAGGCATCGGGAGAGGTCTGGCGCCTGCGCACTGCAGAACTCTGCTCTGCCCTCAACAGGGCCGAGCAATGCGCCTGCGCCGGAGCCATTTCAGGACGGGAGAAGAGGACGTCATCGCATGAAGAAGGGAGGCGCCGGACCGGACCGCCCACCTCGGTGAGTATAATATAACGTGTTTTTCTTCTCTTTCAGGTTACATCGGGGGCTTATCTACAGCATTACAGAATGCTGTAGATAAGCCCCCGATGTCTATGCCGGCAGCTAATAGGGGATAAAAAGGGTGACAGATCCCCTTTAAGAGTGCTTACTTAAAGGTGGCATCTGCTTTTAACTACATCATAACCATTAGAGTAGTTTGAGGTATGTGCCCATGAATGGAAATAAAAACGATATTACGTTAACACAAACAGCAAATTCAGTAAAAATAAAATGCATTGAAAAGGGAATATCACATAAACAGATCCTCTGACATCGAGTTCCAATGTAATGAGCTGGTTGTCCTATAGGGCACCTTAGTCCTTTCATTGTAGGTACGTTATCCAGACTTCATCCACTCTTTCATAGGTTGGAGCCCACCAACACCAAAAGAAACGTCTTGGTGAGAGATCATTTCATTCAGATGAAACTGCAGCAAGTACTGCAAAACAGTTTGGAGACCACTACTAACATGGAAAACAGACATAACCCGTGGAAAACATACAAACCTTTTTTAAGGCCTGAATCCAGAATGCTAATGGACTAGAGATTACTGATGGGTTTTGAAAGGGAACATATGGCATCAGATAACGCTATTAACCTGCCGATATAAGGTTAATCTGTGGGTTAATTGTGTTAAAAAGCTGCCCAGTTGCCATACTGAAAGCAGGTTCCCAGGAGAAAATTAAATTTATTCCTGCCGGGAGCCACTGGATTTTAGTTTTACAGGCTTACCGGTAACGCTACAGTCATCATTCAAAGCACTGAAAGTGATGGTTGTAAGCACGCCCCGGCACACTGATCTGCAGTGTAAATGCCACGGTGTGCTCACAGGTATTTATCACGGTGTACTGAGGAGTGACTGAACACTTGCTAGCATGCCTTTATGACTGAAAGCCACCGGCTACTAGGAGGAAAAAAGTTAATTTTCTCCCCACTTTCAATACAGCAGCACTGCACCTTTCTAAGGCTGGTTTCACATTTGCGTATGGAGGAGCTGCGGAGGGATGCAGACTTCCTCCGTGAAACTCTGCCCACGGCCGCACCTCCTCCGGTCAGCTCCGCCTTTGTCAGCTTGCGGCCTGCGTACCCTATCTTTAGCATTGGGAACGCAGGCCGTGCGGATGTATGCGGATGCCTCTGCATGCGTTGTTTTGACGGTGCGGCAACCGCACCAAATTGCAACACGTTGCGCTCGGCTCAGGTCACTGCACCGTCAAAACGACGCATGCGGCGGCATTCACATACATCCGCATGGCCTGCGTACCCAATGCTAAAGATAGGGTACGCAGGCCGCATGCCAATGGAAGCGGAGCTGACCTGAGGAGGTGCGGCCGTGGGTGGAGCTTCACGGAGGAAGTCTGCAGCCCTCTGCAGCTCCTCCATATGCAAATGTGAAACCAGCCTAACACTATTCACCTGCAGATTAACTATATATCTGCAGAATAATAGCATCATCATACGTGACAGGTTCATTACATGACGAAGGATCACAGTCAATTGGGAAAAAGGTGATGGGTTGATAAACTTCTATTTAATGTTACTAGGAAAAAATTTAGTTTTCTACAGTAGCCTCTGCACCATAAACATGGATGATGTCCCTATTAGCACTCCAAAAATAATATTCATTTATAGCATCAGACTACGTGGGAGATGAAGAGTAGGTTAACTCTGGAGTGGTGGGCAAACCCATTGTGATGATAATGACTTTGCCCAATTTTCATACAAACATACATAGAATCTGATTGTCAGTCAGCCTTAGTAAAACAAATATACACATTGATGAAAACAATACATAAAGGACATTTTCATTAAATAATTCAAGATAGCCAGAGCCTCGAATACATAAATTATGATTATGTTAGTGCTGTTAAAGAGTCAGTATGACATCGGGGTCACTGAGGAGATGCTTGATCTGATCATGGAACTTTTCTCTGTATTGGTTGAAATGCATAATACTCTCAGGTTCTTCTTTAAACCAGAACTTGTCAAATTCATACAGAAGATAGCCTAAAAAAATAAAAAAGATACACTTTAAAAGAGGTGTGTTATAAGAAAATCAAATATTACAAAAATGTACAAGCACCTCCTGGAAGGTCAATGCTGCAATGATTACACTATATGCAAACCAAGGAATATAGCAGCACCCTGTATATGCCACGACATGTGCAAACTGCATTACTGCCGTTTGGAATAAACTCATAAATTGAAGGCACATAGGGCCTGATTAATCAAGTGTTTTTGTTTGTTTTTTTTTCTTTACAGTAACTTTTCTTTTTTCTTATCTTGTGGTATTCACTGTAGTTTAATGTGCCAAATTCTAAAAGGTACGCACATTTCATGAATTCTAATTTTACGCAAAGTAAAAAAATGTTTTTTTTTCCTGTCTTTAACCCCTTACTGCCAGCTGACGGAAAAGTACATCAGCTGGCAGTATCCCCCTGCTTTGAGATGGGCTCCGGCGGTGAGCCCACCTCAAAGCCGTGACATGTCAGCTGTTTTCAACAGCTGACATGTCCCCGCAATAGGCGCAAGCGGAATCGCGATCCGCCCGTGCCTATTAAGTAGTTAAATGCCGCTGTCAAACACTGACAGCGGGCATTTAAATGCACTTCAAGACGCCGATCCGGAAATACGCGCAGAGACGACCCCCGTCACGTGATCGGGGGTCATTGCTGTGTTGCCATCACAACTAGAGGTCTCCTCGAGACCTCTATGGTTGTTGATGCAGATTGCTATGAGCGCCACCCTGTGGTCAGAGCTCATAGCAATGCTGTAATTCAGCTACATAGAGGTGAGCTATGCATCACCTCTATGTAACAGAGCCGATCATGCTATGGCAGCTTCTAGCCTCCTATGCTAATGAAGCATGCCAAAAGTTAAAAAAAAAAAAAAAAAAGTGTTTAAAAATATAAAAAAATAAATAAAAGTTCAAATCACCCCCCTTTCGCCCCAATGAAAATGAAACAATAAAAAATCAAACCTACACATATTTTGTATCGCCGCGTTAACAATTGCCCGATCTATCAACAAAAAAAGGATTAACCTGATGGCTAAACAGCGTAGCGAGAAAAAGATCAAAACAGAATTACGCTTTTTTTGGTCGCCGCGACACTGCATTAAAATGCAATAATGGGCAATCAAAAGAACGTATCTGCACAAAAGTGGCATCATTAAAAAGGTCAGCTCGGCACGCAAAAAATAAGTCCTCACCCAACCCGAGATCGCGAAACATGGATTTTTGTGATAACTCACCGTAAAATCCTTTTCTCCGAGATGCTAATTGGGGGACACAGATACTGTAGGTGTATGCTTCTGCCGCTAGGAGGCTGACACTAAGTGAAAAAAAGAGGTTAGCTCCTCCTCCGTCGTATACACCCTCGCCCCTATTGCGGGCGGAACTCAGTTTGGTGCCAAAGCAGTAGGAGGACAACAAAATCAGCTATAATACAAGTACACCATGTCCAGAAAAGGACCACCCTTATATCACATAAATAAATGCGTATTAACTAAACAGAATCAGAGCCAACTGGCTAATAGGGTGGGTGCTGTGTCCCCCAATGAGCGTCTCGGAGAAAAGGATTTTACGGTGAGTTATCACAAAAATCCATGTTTCTCCTTCGCCTCATTGGGGGACACAGATACTGTGGGACGTCCTAAAGCAGTCCCTGGGTGGGAGATTGACTCACCGATCCAAGCTACATGCACGTCGTTTAAAAGGTACGCCACCGCTGCTTGGAGAATCCTTCTATCCAGATTCGCATCCGCCGAGGCCTGAGCATGGATATTATAATGTTTGGCAGGATGGACCAGGTTGCTGCCTTGCAAACCTGTTCCGTCGAAGCCTGGTGCCGAAGCGCCCAAAAGGCGCCCACTGCCCGGGTAGAGTGCGCTCCGATCCCTGCTGGAATCGGTGTGCCTCTAATGCGGTAGGACTCCTGAATCGTCCAACGAATCCATCTGGCTATGGTCGATTTTGAGGCAGCGTGTCCCTTCCTACGCCCTTCGGGGAGCACAAACAGCGTGTCCGTCTGACGAAAGGGTGCCGTCCGCGACACGTACCTCCAGAGGGCTCTTACCAGGTCTAACGTGTGAAGAGCCTTTTCCACATGGCGCACCGGTGCTGGACAAAATGAAGGCAAAACAACATCTTCATTAATGTGAAAAGAGGACACGACTTTCGGCAGAAAAGGAGGGGCTGGTCTCAGGACCACATTATCCTTATGGAAAGTGAGGAACGGAGCTCGGCAGGATAGGGCCGCCAGCTCTGAAGCCTGCCTGATGGAAGTGATGGCCACTAGGAACACCACTTTCCAGGAAAGGTACCTCAAAGAGATATCCTGAAGCGGTTCAAATGGGGCTTCCTGCAGAACACAGGACCATGTTAAGGTACAAGGCGTCCATAGGCGCCTTATAGGGAGGTACCAAGTGGGAGACTCCCTGAATGAAAAGTCTTCACCTGCAAATTGGTAGCAATTTCTGCGCTGGAACAGGACAGATAAGGCCGATATTTGTCTCCTGAGGGAACCTGGGGCAAAGCCTGAGTCTAATGCTCTGCCGACTGAGCTATCCGGGATCTCTAAGCCCGACTGGAGAAAAGCTAAGATGTTGGGGATCGAGAATCCCAGCGGGGAAACACAGCGGCGTCGACACCTAAGCAAAGAACACCTTCCAGGTGTGGTGGTAAATTCGTGCTGAAGCAGGCTTCTGGGCGCTAATCATTGTAGCGACCACCTCGCTCGCAAACCCTGCCTGGGTTAGAATCCAAGATTCAACGGCCATGCCGTCAAACACAGGGTCCCTGAGTTCGGGTCGCAAATCGGCCCTTAATACAGTTGATCTGGGCGCTCTGGCAGGCGCCAAGGAACGTCGGCGAGCAGCTGCATTAGATCTGCGTCCCACGCTCGACGGGGCCAGCCTGGGGTCAGCAGGATTGCCGGCACCCCTTCCGTATTGATCTTTTTGATGACTCTCAGAAGAAGTGGCAGTGGGGGAAATAGATATGGGAGGCGAAACTGGTTCCATGGCAGAACCCACGCGTCCACCGCGAATGCCTGCGGGTCCCTGGCCTGAGCGACATATGTGGGCACCTTGGCATTCACTCTGGAAGCCATCAGGTCCACATCCGGAGCCTCCCACAGTTGACAAATCTGCTGAAAAACTTTGGGATGTAGAGACCACTCTCCGGATGCAAGACCCTGCCGGCTGAGAAAGTCTGCCGCCCAATTTTCCATGCCCCGGAATGTGGACAGCCGAAATCACCGAGTGGTTTGCTTCGGCCCACTGAAGAACGAGCTCCACCTCGCGCATGGTTGCTCTGGTGCGGGTGCCCCCTTGATGATTTATGTAAGCCACTGCCGTGGCGTTGTCCGATTGAATCCAGATGGGGCGGCCTGCTAGAAAGTGAAGAAACTTCTGCAGAGCCAGCCGAATTGCTCGTTTCTCCAATAAGTTGATCGGGAGGCCTGCCTCCTGTGGCGACCACTGTTCCTGGGCTGTGTGGTGGCGAAACACCGCTCCCCCACCGAGGAGACTGGCGTCGGTTGTCATTACCAGCCAATGATCTGGGGGGTAAAGGTTTCCCCTGGGCCAGAGAGGAACTGGTTAACCACCATCCGGGCGACTGCCTGACTTGAGAGGACAGTCGGCACCCCTGATCGAGCGTGAAAGAATTCTTGTCCCAGGCTGACAAGAGGGTTTGCTGCAGGGGGCGAAGGTGGAACTGGGAGACAGGTATTGCTTCCATTGCTGCCACCATTTTCCCTAGAATCCTCATCCCGGATCAGATGGTACGAGGGACTGGTTGGAGGTGTCCGGACTCCCTGCCGGAGAGCTAGCGCCTTTTCCTGAGGGAGAATTACCAACCCTCGGCAAGTGTCGCAGATCATTCCTAGGAAGGAGATCCTCTGAGCTGGCACAAGGGATGACTTCTTTGCATTGCCAACCATCCTAAGCGGGCAAGAGTATCTAGCGTGATGTTGACCTTTTCCTCGCATGCCCGTATTGACAGGCCCTTGACCAAGAGGTCGTCCAGATAAGGCAAGACGACTATGCCTCAAGAATGCAGTGTGGCCATGACAACTGCCATAACCTTTGTGAACACTCTGGGAGCCGTGGCTAGCCCGAAGGGCAGCGCTACAAGCTGAAAATGTTGATCGCCGATGGTGAAGCGTTGAAACCTCTGATGAGGAAAAATGGGAATATGCAGATATGCGTCCTGGATGTCTATTGAGGCCAAGTATTCTCACTGTTCCATGGCCGATATGACTGAACGGAGAGATTCCATCCGGAAATGTTTGATCCTGATGAATTTGTTCAGAAGCTTCAGGTCCAAAACAGGCCTGACAGACCCGTCCTTTTCGGGAACCGCAAAAAGGTTGGAATAGAACCCCTGAGCTCTTTCATGTTCCGGCACTGGAACAATGACTCTGTTGTGCTGGAGTGATTTGATGACTCCCAATAGAGCCCTTGCCTAGGTATCCACCCTGGGAAGCCGGGAAGAAAAAAACCGTCTTGGAGGATATCTGACAAATTCTATTCTGTAACCCGAGGCCACCTATTCCTTTCCCCATGCGTTGTGAGCGACATTGACCCAGACAGAGTGAAACCAGAGTAGGCGGCCGCCCACCTTGCCGGTGTCGTCTGGTAAAGGCCTCGAGTCATTTGGCCGATGATCTTTGGGATCTGGATCCCCTCGATCTGGGCTGCTGAGTATGCATTCTCCCCAATGGGTGGGCTCTATATGAGACCTGCCACTCCCTATCCTGGTTGGGGCGGCCTCAGGCAGCGGAATTGGCCGCTGTAGTCCTCCCGGGGTTGCGAAAGGCCCGAAAACGTGCCTGAAAACGGGTGACGAAAAAGCGTTTTGACCTTTTGTTGAGGGAGAAACCCGCTCTTTCCTCCTGTGGAGTCGGAGATAAGTTGATCCAACTTCTCCCCAAATAGGTGGCCACACTGATAAGGCAGGGAAGTCAAGGACTTCTTAGAAGTAGAATCGGCTCGCGATGTCCTTAACCATAGGGCTCTTCTGATAGAAATTGCATTAGCGGCAGCAAGTGCCGAGCAATTGTCCGCATCCAAAAACGCATTGATTACATAGTCTCTGGCCATCGCCATCTGACCTGCGACCTCCGAAATCTCTGCAGCTAGATCCTGCTCCTGCGCGACCTTGTTTAATGATTCTGACCATGACATCATAGCCTTGGCTACCCAAGTTGCTGCAAATGAGGGAGCGAGCGCTGACCCTGACGCCTCATATACTGAGCGAGCTACGCTCTCTATAGGGCGATCTGTGGGATCCTTAATTGAGGAAACACTAGGGACGGATAGCAGGGTCTTAGTGGCTAGGCGCGAAACCGGAGGATCCACAACGGGGATTCCATCCATTTTTTACGGAGGTCCGGAGCAAACAGATACCTTGTTTCGAGTGCCTTTTGACCCGAGAAACGCCTGTCTGGACGTTCTCTGTGCCGCTGCACTATTTCCTCAAACTCCGGGTGAGAGGAAAAAATTCTGTGCGGGCGCTTCACTTGCTTAAATGCCACTTCATGCCCCGTAGCCGCTGCGTGACGTTGGAGTATCCAGGTCAAGGGGCTCGTCTGAGTCGCATTCTGAGGTCTGCTCGCTTTCAACCACTGGTGACAGGGAGCGAGAAGCAGAACTTACGGATGCCAAGGCACCGGATGGACTGGGCGACACCGTGTGGATTTGTTTCCCTCGGGTCTGCCTGGAGTGAGAGCGGCCCTTGCAGGCGAGGGGCTCTTGTGAGGTGGAGGTCCCCTCTAAGGCCGGCGAGCCACTGTCCCTGCCGCCATCTGAGGCCTGAAGGGACTCAATTGCATGAACTGTGACAGTGATAGGACCCACTCTGGGGGGTTTGGCACACTGGTCGCGGTCGCAGGGGAGGACGGACACTGAGGTTCTGTTAGGCGTCGGGTTGCGGGCGCTGTACAGCGGGAATCCCGAGCCTTGTCCTCTGTGGTCTGCCCACACCAGTATTGTGGGTTCGGTCGCAGGGGAGGGCTCCGGGGCGCATTTGGAGTCGCCGGCTTTGCATAATCGCTTGTTCTGCGCCCGCGGAAACGCAGACCGACAAGAGATGCATGCTGCTTCTTCAGACATGCTGTATCTGTCCGCTGCTGGGGATTGGGGGAAGGAGGTAGCACCTCGTTTTCCCTGTGGTCTCCCGGGCAGCACTTACCCTAGTCCTGTGCCCCCCCATTTCTGGATGCCTCCACACAAATATCGCACGACACCAGTCGTGGGGCGGACCGCCAGCATATAGACTGGTCCAGGTGCGGTATTTCCAGGTCTGCGGCCTAGCCGCGCTCCGAAGCCGGGGACTAAATTTATCCCCCGCCGCCCAGGCCTGGGGGACGGGCCGCCGGAAGTGAACTTCCGGTCGCGGCCTAGCTTCGGCTAAAGCCGCGGCCTCAATTTATCCCCTGCCCGCAACGGGGGAGGGGGGGACGACTCCATGGCGCCACAAAAAAATTGCACTACTTACTGGCGCGGGCTTCCCCGCACCGCTATGCAGCCACTGGCCGATGGCACCTGACAGCTAAGGGCCCCAGCCCCGGATCTTCGCCGCAGGAGCCCTCCCAGGCCCTCTCCTCACTGACGATCCTCTTCAGCTCCCCAGCTCAGGTATGTGAGGGGGCCTTGACAAAATAGGACGGTGCAGGCACTCTAGCTCCATCTAACCCCTTCAGGGGGTGAGGAGAGGGACCGTCCGCCGCCTTGCAGCACCGCAGTCTAAGCATTGGTGGAGCAGTGGGGGCTGCACGGACTAGTCTTGTGCCTCTGTACAGTCCATGGTTTCAATACCTAGGGGTCGTCAGGGCTAAGTCCGGCATAGTGTCCCACGTCGCGGGAGAGGATACGTGGAGGGACACTTGCACGTGCTCGCCTGCTGATGGTTTGGGGAAATCGGACCCTTTCAATAGGATCCATTGCCCCTGTCTCATCTTCATAGACGGTAAAAATAAAATAAAAAAAGGTCTGGGGGAAAACAGCCCAGATATGTCCCAAGGTGAGGGAGAGGATACGTGGAGACGATACTCAACACGTGCTCACCCGTTGATGGTTTGGGGAGATCGGACCCTTTCAATAGGGTCCGTCCCCCCTGTCCCATCTTCATGGAAAAAAAAAAAAAAGAAAAAGTCTGGAGCGAAACCAGACGTGTGTGCCTCCATGGACACTAAGCAAAAAACGGAGTTCCGCCCACAATAGGGGCGAGGGTGTATACGACGGAGGAGCTAACCTCTTTTTTTCACTTAGTGTCAGCCTCCTAGCGGCAGAAGCATACACCCACAGTATCTGTGTCCCCCAATGAGGCGAAGGAGAAAAATGGAGACGCTACGGGTTTTGGAAAATGGCGCAATTTTTTTTCTTTTTTTTTTAGCAAACTTTGGAATTTTTTTCACCACTTAGATAAAAGAGAACCTAGACATGTTTGGTGTCTATGAACTCATAATGACCTGGAGAATCATAATGGCTGGTCAGTTTTAGCATTTAGTGAACCTAGCAAAAAGCCAAACAAAAAATAAGTGTGGGATTGCACTTTTTTTGCAATTTCTCGGCACTTGGAATTTTTTCCCATTTTCGAGTTAACGATATGCTAAAACGAATGGTGTCGTTCAAAAGTACAACTCGTCCCGCAAAAAATAAGCCCTCACATGGCCATATTGACGGAAAAATAAAAAAGGTATGGCTTTGGAAAGAAAGGGAGCTAAAAACAAAAACGAAAAATTGAAAAAGCTCCTGTCATGAAGCAGTTAACAAAAACTTGCATCTTTTTTCAAAATGTTGCAGAAATTGCTCAAAATCGAATGGCATAGATAAAAACACTCCAGTGGTAGGGGGGTCTGTAGTACATTTGCATCAAATTTTGCAACTTTTCGAAACGTCTCTAATGATGAATCAGGTGCAAACATCTGGAAACCCTAAATCATGACCACAGTGGAGAACTTAATATATACAAAGAACAAAAAAGGCCAGAATGTACAAAATGGACTTAAAGGCGCAAATGGAAACAATGAATTTTGTGCAGGAAAAGAACCACCAAAAACTTGCCCACCAACCATGAAAAGGTGTACCTTTCTCTGACAAGACCCTAATCCTAATATTTAAGAAACATGCCTCTCCTGGGCTAAAAATCTACAAACTTAAAGGGGACGATAGAATCCAGCACTAATTAAGGAGCTATCCTTAGGCCGATGGACGCAGAATAGGAAAATAAAATATTGTTTAACCCCTTTTTCTGACTAAGCCTGTTTTCTATTCTATACTAACATGCACCCCATACTAAAAAAACTTCCCAACTTTCTCTTTCCATATACATAGCCATATCAGGGCTTGTTATTCATAGGATGGGTTGTAGTTTTTAAAGACACCATTCACTTTACCATAACAAGTGGGAAAGAAATTGCAAGTGAAGAGATAAAGTGAAAATTAATGCCATCGGGTTTTTTGGATTTTGTTTCTACGATGTTCATTGCAAAATTCGCTGGGCAACTTGTAACTGGTAACTCTCCAACTGCTTTTCAAAAAACTCAAAGTTTTTTTTTTTTCTAAAACGCATAACACTTTGATCTGTATGAGAGCTTGCTTTTTTCCGGGGCTAGTTATCTATTTTATTATTACTATTTTGGGTTGCATTTGTCTTTCTGATCACTTTTTATTCTGTTATTTTCTTGGACAATTGTAAAACAAAATTCTGCCGTTTTGATTCTTTTTCTTTATGGTATTTCAATTATGGGTTAAATAATTTTGCATTTTAAAAGACGGAGCTACCAAATGTGCTTTGTTATTTAGGAAAAAAGTGGCAATTTGAACTTTGTAAGTTTTTTTTCCACATTCTTTTAGGTGGATGATGGCCAAGGATTCCCCTACACACACCTACATCAAAACAATGAAACAATGAGTTTTTAGTGAGTTTTTGATGCAGCAAAAAGGCAACATCTTAGGCTAGTTTCACACTAGCATATGGAGGAGTTGCGGAGGGATGCGGACTTCCTCCATTCAGCTCCACCCACTGACACTATCTTTAGCATTGAGTAAGCAGGCCGTGCCGATGTATGCGGATGCCTCCACACGCGTCTTTTTAACGGTGTGGCGATCACAACAAAATGCAACACGTTGCATTCGGCGCAGGTCACCGCACCATCAAAACGACGCACACACCGGCATAGTTCCAGCGAAGTGGAAGATATTTATAGAAATTTCATGTCAACGGTGCTTTTTTTTTCACAAGCAGATTAAACTGACCTGCGGTGTGTGTTTCAAATACTTAAATATCAACTTCTCTTGCAGGAACTTCGTGACAGAGCCAATTTGGTACTTAATGACCAGGTCAATTTTTATAATTCTGACCACTGTCACTTTATGAGGTTATAGCTCTAGAACGCTTTAACAGACCTCAGAGTTTCTGAGATTTTTTTTTATGAAATATTGTATTTCATGTTAGTGGTAAAATTTCTTCGACATGACTTGCGTTTACTTGTGAAAAAAATGGAAATTTGCCAAAAATTTAAAAAATGTTGCAATTTTCAAAATTTAATTTTTGTACCCTTAAATCAGAGAGTCATATCGCACAAAATAGTGAATAAATAACATTTCCCACATGTCTACTTTACATCAGCACAATTTTGGAAACAATTCTTTTTTGTTAGGACGTTATAAGGGTTAAAAGTTGACCAGCGATTTCTCAATTTTCCAACAAAAATTTCCAAAACCATTTTTTAGGGACCACATCACATTTGGATGGAGTTTTGGGGGGGTAATATAACAGAAAATACCAAAAAGTGACATCATTCTAAAAACTGCACCCCTCAAGGTGCTCAAAACCACATTCAAATAAGTTTATTAACCATTCAGGTGCTTCACGAGAACTAAAGCAATGTGGAAGGAAAAAATAAACATTTTATGAGTACTTTTTTCACAAAAAATTTACCTTGGAACCAAAGTTTTTTATTTTCACAAGGGTATCAGGAGAAAATGGACCACAAAGTTTGTTGTGCAATTTCTCCTGAGTACGTCGATACCCCGTATGTGGAGGAAAGCCACTGTTTGGGCGCATGGCAGGGCTCAGAAGGGAGGGAGCACCATTTGACTTTTTGAAGGCAAAATTGAATGGCATCAATGGAGTGCCCCATTTGGTGTTTGGAGACCCCTTGATGTAACTAAACAGTGGAAACCCCCCAATACTATCTCCAACCATAACACGACCCTAACCCCAACACACCCCTAACTATAAGTCTAACCACAACCCTAACCCCAACACAACCCTAACTTCAACTCTAGCTCTAACACTAGCTCCAACACTAACTATAGCTCTAGCTCCTTACCCTATTGGAAAAATATACATTTTTTTATTTTATTTTTACCTAACTAAGGGGGTGATAAAGGGGGGTTTGATTCACTATTTTTTTTATTTTGATCATTGTTATAGGGTCTATCACTGAGATCAAAATTAACCAATAGGAGAAATCCCCTATTGTTGCCGGGTGCCAGCTGGCAGATCTCGGCGGGTGCACTTGCGCATGCTCCTGTCATTTTCTTCCGGGAAGAAGACACCAAGGGCCGGGGGACACAGCCGGAGGGACCGGGGGCCACCAGAGGTACTGGGGGGGCCTCAGGGGACCCCATTTCTCTCTCCTCTGATGTGCTAGATCATATCAGAGGGGAGAGAAATAAATAGGAAATCTGACTTTTTTTGGCGGTCAATGGTGATCAAAACACTGGGGTTGGTAAAAACTGACCCGAATCATGTTCTACGGGGTCTCGGCTACCCCCGATCGCCGAGACTCCAGAGATTTTCAGATGCTTGGGAGCATTTTTAACTTATTTCTCAGTGCCGTTAAAAAGCGGCGCTGAGCAACAGGTACCCTTAACTGCCGCTGTTAAAAGGGGGCATCAGCTGTTGTTAAGGGGTTAAGTGCAGACTTTCCCCATAAAATTGCAATAGATATACAAAACATTTAGGTGGTTAAACAGCATCAATAGGTTCTAGCTTCCATCGGTGCTGTAAGAAGTCAGCAATTTTCACGTGGGGCGAGGGGACAGCTCACAGCTCTGGAATCTGCTCTATACACTCTCAATACCCAAAAGATGTTTATTTAGGTTATATACTCTAAAACACGCCCATCTATTTTAAGTGCCTTTTCAGAAAAAGACGTCATATGTGTACATAAGGAGCAGAACTATTTCTGGCTACTGGAACAAAGAGGAGAGAGCAGCACTGTAAACATGTCATTCATGTATGGGTGCAAAGCATCCAAGGGTCCAATATATATGTATACTTAGATTTACGCTGTGTCAATATGTGCAACCCTGCCTAATCTATGACATGGCAATCATGGGGTTACTTTCCTATAATGGCTTTATACATACAGTTGTGGCCAAAAGTATTGACACCCCTGCAATTCTGTCAGATAATACTCAGTTTCTTCCTGAAAACGATTGCAAACACAAATTCTTTGTTATTATTATCTTCATTTAATTTGTCTTAAATGAAAAAACACAAAAAGAATTGTCCTAAAGCCAAATTGGATATAATTCCACACCAAACATAAAAAAGAGGGTGGACAAAAGTATTGGCACTGTTCGAAAAATCATGTGATGCTTCTCTAATTTGTGTAATTAACAGCACCTGTAACTTACCTGTGGCACCTAACAGGTGTTGGTAATAAATAAATCACACTTGCAGCCAGTTGACATGGATTAAAGATGACTCAACCTCTGTCCTGTGTCCTTGTGTGCACCACATTGAGCATTGGGAAAAGAAAGAAGACCAAAGAACTGTCTGAGGACTTGAGAAACCAAATTGTGAGGAAGCATGAGCAATCTCAAGGCTACAAGTCCATCTCCAAAGACCTGAATTCCTGTGACTACCGTGCGCAGTGTCATCAAGAAGTTTAAAGCCCATGGCACTGTGGCTAACCTCCCTAGATGTGGACGGAAAAGAAAAATTGACAAGAGATTTCAACGCAAGATTGTGCCGATGTTGGAAAAAGAACCTCGACTAACATCCAAACAAGTTCAGCTGCCCTGCAGTCCGAGTGTACAACAGTGTCAACCCGTACTATCCGTCGGCATCTGAATGAAAAGGACTGTATGGTAGGAGACCCAGGAAGACCCCACTTCTTACCCCGAGACATAAAAAAGCCAGGCTGGAGTTTGCCAAAACTTACCTGAAAAAGCCTAAAACGTTTTGGAAGAATGTTCTCTGGTCAGATGAGACAAAGTAGAGCTTTTAGGGCAAAGGCATCAACACAGAGAATACAGGAGAAAAAAAGAGGCATTCAAAGAAAAGAACACGGTCCCTACAGTCAAACATGGAGGAGGTTCCCTGATGTTTCAGGGTTGCTTTGCTGCCTCTGGCACTGGACTGCTTGACCGTGTGCATGGCATAATGAAGTCTGAAGACTACCAACAAATTTTGCAGCATAATGTAGGGCCTAGTGTGAGAAAGCTGGGTCTCCCTCAGAGGTCAAGGGTCTTCCAGCAGGACAATAACCCAAAACACACTTCAAAAAGCACTAGAAAATGGTTTGAGAGAAAGCACTGGAGACTTGTAAGGTGGCCAGCAATGAGTCCAGACCTGAATCCCATAGAACACCTGTGGAGAGATCTAAAAATGGCAGTTTGGAGAAGGCACCCTTCAAGTATCAGGGACCTGGAGCAGTTTGCCAAAGAAGAATGGTCTAAAATTCCAGCAGAGCATTGTAAGAAACTCATTGATGGTTACGGGAAGCGGTTGGTCGCAGTTATTTTGGCTAAAGGTTGTGCAACAAAGTATTAGGCTGAGGGTGCCAATACTTTTGTCTGGCCCATTTTTGGAGTTTTGTGTGAAATGATCAATGTTTTGCTTTTTGCTTCTTTCTCTTTTGTGTTTTTTCATTTAAGACAAATTAAATGAAGATAATAATACCAAAGAATTTGTGTTTGCAATCATTTTCAGGAAGAAACTGAGTATTATCTGACAGAATTGCAGGGGTGTCAATACTTTTGGCCACAACTGTAGTTCCTGCTAATATATTACATTCAAGGGCCCAGATCGCTATGACCGCAGTGGAACACCTCTGACCGGAGCATTCTGGTTCCCTGATCACCTAGGCAGAACGGGATTTCCTAAGACTGAAAGGTGGAGGGTTAGCGAAAATCTGCCCAAAAGTGAACATTCTGAGTATGACTGGGGGTATTGCCAGGAGGGGCAAGGTGAGATAAAACATTTGAGGCGATATATAGGAAGAGATGCAGAGGACTAAACTTGTTTATATTTCTTACTATTTTATTTATGGTCTTTTAAAAGTTATAAGTCATCAGAAATTAGCCCCATATGAAAAGCCCTCCTCTATTGCTCTATATTATCCTGCTAAGTTAGTAACATTTATGGTTAGCAATGAATAGGACCTGACAGGGTCAGTCATCGCTGAGCAGGGGCGCCATCTGCGTGATTAATAGGGTGCCACCCTCCACGGGCAGGTAGGGCCATCTAGGGAAAGACACAGGTTATATTCTTGGGTATAATTTGGTAATTGTTTTTTTTCTGTGGTAATACATATTTATTTTATATGTTCATCTAAGATATATTTGAGTATCTAGTATTTATAATAAAGGTTAAATTTTAGAGAGTTAATTTTTTTGTAAGCTGTAACCAGAAATGTTGGAACCCATCAGAAGTAGAACAATTGCAGTGGCAAGGAGTGGGATTGTGACCGGGCCCAGAAGGGCCTGGAGGACCCACACAGAGCCAGCAGGTTCCATTGAGTGAAGAAGGAGCGTGGCTACTCCTGCAGTTACAAGAGAAGCAGGCAGCGAGCCTCCCTCCAGCACTGCAGCCTCTGTGATCGCCTGCACCTTTGTGACAGAGCGTCACTAAGCTAATCAATCCACGCACTGGGATGTGGGGTTGGGTTGGGAAGGGAAGGAGGGCATGTTCCCCCCAGGCTGGCCTTCTTTACGATGTTTAGGACTGTACTGGCAGCGGCACACATGGCCAAACTAATTACTGATCTCAGGCAGCTTCAGTCCCTGCTGCTCGGGGGCAAATGCTTCTTGGTTCAGCCTATCAGCGTTTAGCAGACAGGAAACTCAGCGCTGATTGGCTGCCGGCATCTCTCTCACACTTGACTCGGCTCCAAGTTTGTGTGACCTGCATGCTGAGGTGGGGTACACATAGTGCAGCACATGAGTGGGGGTAGAGGTGCCACAGAATGACGTGTGGTTGAGGGGTGAGCGATGGGGGACCTAGTCAAAAGTTTGTTCTGGTGCCCATTGTAATCTAGTTACTACTGGCACCTAAGCATTGAGTGACAAGGAGGTGTGGTTACTGTGCACATATACATTTTTTATAGGAGGAATTGACTTTATACAGCACTATGAAAACACCTAAAAAACACTTACAAAATGCTAAAAAAGATGTTCAAGATTTTTTGTGGTGTCTATTAACTTCTATTGTAAAGTCTGCAGTATTTTCACAGCAGAAAAAGCCAGAAAAATACTACAGTCAAATCTTTTAAACGCTTAGTGTTTTTAGAAACATGAAGCGAATATTAAATCTTAAAAAGCTCGAACAAGAAGCTATTTTTTAATAAAAATTATCAAGAAGAGTCTTTCAAGTGTTTTTTCTTTTCAGAGTGAACCGGTACTGAAAATATTTGAAAAAAAGCTGCGTGACCATGCGCTTTCAAGAACCATAACATTTTTCCTATCAATAAAGCCATATAAAAACTTGTGAGACTAATTGCTGTTTTGAGCGACACCATTCACATTAATGGTAAAATAAAAATAAAAATGTAAATCTACAATTTTTTTTATAGGACTCATGACTTTATATTTTGAATGTATGAGAGCTTTTTTTTCCCAATGCAGGATGTAGCTTTTATTGGTATAATTTTGAGTACAGACAACTTCTTGTTTACTTTTTATTTAACTATATGGAGAAAGCAATGTTTTCCGAGATTACACTATTTTGGTCACGGTAAGGCTGTGTGCACACGTTGCTGATTTTGATGCATTTCTGCAGCGTTTTTGAATGCCTGGAACTGCATCAAATCCACAGTGTAGTAAAGTACCAATGATAGTCAATGAGAATTTGAGAATTGCTGTGCACATGCCGGGGAAAAATGCGCGTGAATTTGCAGCGTTTTATTTTTCGCAGCATGTCAATTCGAAACGCAGCGTTTCTGCACCCATTAACTAAACATTGAGTAAGGCAAATCCGCACAACAAAAAACGCATGACAATCCACAACAATTCCGCAAGTAATCCACAAGAAATCAGCATCAATTACGCAAGAAATCTGCAAGCATTTTGGCCTGCGTTTTCTGCAAAGAGATGCAGATTCTGTGCGGAAAATTCGCAACGTGTGCACATAGCATGCACCAAAAGCCTCCCACCAGAATGGATAGGCAAAAGAATGTATGGTTTAAAAATACATTTTATTAATCTTACAAATTCATTACAATAATATAGTAAGTCCAATTATAATGATGCCTCTAGTCAAAACAGATCACGCTTGATTCCTAACTAGATATAAGAAATCACAGAAGCTAAACAAAGTCAGAGTTTAAAGACAATTTTTATATGGACTTTTTCCCTTTACAACATATAAGGTGCCACATGACACTTAGTACACCGCAGGTAATGTGCAAATAACGCCAATGCAAAGTGCTAAAGTGTCTATAAACTTTACCAGTATACAATAACTGTTAAGCTAAAGGATCACCATTAAATAAATCAAGACAAAATACCTAAGTACATGTACATATTGCTAGCTAATGTGATCAAAATAAAGTGCTTCTCTAGATTAATTACCTTAGTAGAGGAACCGCACAAGACCTGCCACCCACCCCAACGTACGTTTTGATAGATTCTTCTTCTGGAGGCGTGGTTGACAGAGGGAAACATGGATTTTTGTGATAACTCACAGTAAAATCCTTTTCTCCGAGACGCTCATTGGGGGACACAGATACTGTGGGTGTATGCTTCTGCCGCTAGGAGGCTGACACTAAGTGAAAAAAAGAGGTTAGCTTCTCCTCCGCCTTATACACCCTCGCCCCTATTGCGGGCGGAAATCAGTTTGGTGCCAAAGCAGTAGGAGGACAACAAAATCAGCCTTAATACAGGTACAACATGTCCAAAACACCACCCTTATATCAAATTAGTAAATGCATAGAAATTTAAACAAAACAAGAGCCAACTGGCTAATAGGGTGGGTGCTGTGTCCCCCAATGAGCGTCTCCATGTTTCTCCTTCGCCTCATTGGGGGACACAGATACTGTGGGACGTCCTAAAGCAGTCCCTGGGTGGGAGATTGACTCACCGATCCAAGCTACATGCACCTCTTGATTAAAGCTGCGCCACCGCTGCTTGGAGAATCCTTCTACCCAGGCTCGCATCCGCCGAGGCCTGAGCATGGATATTATAATGTTTGGCAAATGTGTGCAAATGTGTGCAGGCTGGACCAGGTTGCTGCCTTGCAGACCTGTTCCGTCGAAGCCTGGTGCCGAAGCACCCAAGAGGCGCCCACTGCCCGAGTAGAGTGCGCTCTGAACCCTGCTGGAATCGGCGTGCCTTTAATGCGGTAGGACTCCTGAATAGTCAAACAAATCCATTTGGCTATGGTCGATTTTGAGTCCCTTCCTGCGCCATTCGGGGAGAACGAACAGCGTGTCCGTCTGACGAAAGGGTGCCGTCCTCGACACGTACCTCCGGAGGGCTCTTACCAGGTCTAACGTGTGAAGAGCCTTTTCCACACGGTGCACCGGTGCTGGACAAAATAAAGGCAAGACAACATCTTCATTAATGTGAAAAGAGGACACAACTTTCGGCAGAAAAGGAGGGGCTGGTCTGAGCACCACCTTATCCTTATGGAAAGTGAGTAACGGGGCTTGGCAGGATAGGGCTGCCAGTTCTGAAACCCGCCAGATAGAACTGATGGCAACTAGGAACACCACTTTCCTGGAAAGGTACCTCAAGGAGATATCCTGAAGCGGTTCAAATGAAGCTTCCTGCAGAACACTTAGGACCAGGTTAAGGTCCCAAGCATCCATAGGTGCCTTATAGGGAGGTGCCAAGTGGGAGACTACCTGGATGAATGTCTTCACCTGCAGATTGGTAGCAATTCTGCGCTGGAACAGGACGGATAAGGCCGATATTTGTCACCTGAGGGAGCTTGGGGCGAAGCCCGAGTCTAGGCCCGACTGGAGAAAAGTCAAGATGTTGGGGATCGAAAATGTCAGCAGAGAAACACTGCGGCCTCGACACCAAGCAAAAAACACCTTCCAGGTGTGGTGGTAAATTCGTGCTGAAGCAGGCTTTCGGGCGCTAATCATTGTAGCGACCACCTTGCTCCCGAACCCTGCCTGGGTTAGAATCCAAGATTCAACGGCCATGCCATCAAACACAGGGCCCCTGAGTTCGGGTGGCAAATCGGCCCTTGAGAAAGTAGATCTGGGCGCTCTGGCAGGCGCCAAGGAACGCTGGCGAGCAGCTGCATTAGATCTGCGTACCATGCTCGACGGGAGCCAGTCTGGGGCCAGCAGAATCGCCGGGACCCCTTACGTCTTGACAATCGGTAGTAGTGTCAGCGGGGGAAATAGATATGGGAGGCGAAACTGGTTCCATGGCAGAACCAACGCGTGCCTGCGGGTCCCTGGCCCGAGCGACATATGTGGGCACCTTGGCGTTCACTCTGGACGCCATCAGGTCCACATCCGGAGTTCCCCACAGCTGACAAATCTGCTGGAAGACTTCGGGATGTAGAGACCACTCTCCAGACGCAAGACCCTGCCGGCTTAGAAAGTCTGCCGCCCAATTTTCCACACCCGGGATGTGGACAGCCGAAATCATCGAGTGGTTTGCTTCGGCCCACTGCAGAACGTGCCCCACCTCGCGCATGGTTACTCTGCTGCGGGTGCCCCCTTGGTGATTTATGTAAGCCACTGCCGTGGTGTTGTCTGACTGAATCCGGACAGGGCGGCCTGCTAGAAAGTGATGAAACTTTTGCAGAGCCAGCCGAATTGCTCGTATCTCCAATAAGTTGATCGGGAGGCGTGCCTCCTGTGGCGACCACCGTCCCTGGGTCGTGTGGTGGCGAAACACCGCTCCCCAGCCGAGGAGACTGGTGTCAGTTGTCATCACCAACCAATGGTCTGGGGGGAAAGGGTTTCCCCTGGGTCAGAGAGGAACTGGTTAACCACCATCCGAGCGACTGCCTGACTTGAAAGGACAGTCAGCACTGCCGGACGAGCGTGAAGGGATTCTTGTCCCAAGCTGACAAAAGGGCGTGCTGCAGGGGGCGAAGATGGAACTGGGCGAACGGTACCGGTTCCATTGCTGCCACCATTTTCCCTAGACTCCTCATCCCGGATCGGATGGTATGAGGGACCGCTTGCCGAAGTGCCCGGACTCCCTGCCGGAGTGCTAGCACGTTTTCCTGAGGGAGAATTACCAACCCTCGGCGAGTGTCGAGAATCATTCCTAGGAAGGAGATCCTTTGAGCTGGGCAAGAGTATCTGGCGTGATGTTGACATTTTCCTCGTATGCCCGTATTGAAGGGCCTTTGACCAAGCGGTCGTCCAGATAAGGAAAGACAACTATGCCTCGAGAATGCAGTATGGCCATGACAACTACCATAACCATTGTGAACACTCTGGGGGCCGTGGCTAGCCCGAAGGGTAGTGCTGCGAACTGAAAACGTAGATCGCTGATGGCGAAGCGTAGAAACCTCTGATGAGGAGGAAAAGTGGGAATATGCAGATATGCGTCCTGGATATCTATTGAGGCCAAGTATTCTCCCTGCCCCATGGCCGATATGACTGACCGGAGAGACTCCATCCGGAAATGTCTGATCCTGATGAATTTGCTCAGAAGCTTCAGGACTAAAACAGGCCTGACAGACCAGTCCTTTTTGGGAACCGCAAAAAGGTTGGAATAGAACCCCTGATTTTTTTCGTGTTCCGGAACTGGAACAATGACTCCGTTGTGCTGGAGCGATTTGATGGCTCCCAATAGAGCCTTTGCCTGGGCATCCACTCTGGGAAGCCGAGAAGGAAAAAACCGTCTTGGCGGGTATCTGACAAATTCTATTTTGTAACCTGAGGCCACCAATTCCTTTACCCATGCGTCATGAGCGACATTGGCCCAGACGTGGAAAAACCAGAGTAGGCGGCCGCCCACCTTGCCGGTGTCGTCTGGTAAAGGCCTCAAGTCATTTGGCTGACGATCTTTTGGGATCTGGATCCCCTCGATCTGGGCTGCTGAGTACCCAATCTCCCCAATGGGTTGGCTCTATATGAGACCTGCCGCTCCCTATCCTGGTTTGGGCGGCCTGAGGCGGCGAAATTGGCCGCTGTAGTCCACCCGGTGTTGCGAAAGGCCCGAAAATGTGCCTGAAACGGGTAACGAAAAAGCGGTTTGACCCTTTGTTGAGGGAGAAACCCGCTCCTTCCTTCTGTGGAGTCGGAGATAAGTTTATCCAACTTCTCCCAAAATAGGCGGCCACCCTGATAAGGCAGGGAAGTCAAGGACTCCTTAGAAGAAGAATCGGCTCGCCATGTCCTTAACCATAGGGCTCTTCTGAACGAAATTGCATTAGCGGCAGCAAGTGCCGAGCAATTGGCCGCATCCAAAGACGCATCGATTACATAGTCTCCGGCCATCGCCACCTGACCTGCGACCTCCGAAATCTCTGCAGGTAGATCCTGCTCCTGCGCGTCCTTGTTTAATGTTTCTGACCATGTTATCATAGCCTTGGCTACCCAAGTTGCTGCGAACGAGGGAGCGAGTGCTGACCCTGACACCTCATATACTGAGCGAGCTAAGCTCTGTATAAGGCGATCCGTGGGATCCTTAATCGAGGAAACACTAGGGATGGATAGCAGGGTCTTAGTTGCTAGGTGCGAAACAGAAGGATCCACCATCGGGGATTCCATCCATCTTTTACGGAGGTCCGGAGCAAACGGATACCTTGTTTCGAGTGCCTTTTGACCCGAGAAACGCCTGTCTGGACGTTCTCTGTGCCGCTGCAGTATGTCCTCAAACTCCGGGTGAGAGGAAAAAAATTCCGTGTGGGCGCTTCACTCGCTTAAATGCCACTTTATGCCCCGTAGCCGCTGTGGGATCATCCTCAACCCCCAGGGTCTGATTGACGGCTTCTATGAGGCTTGTCCACTGTTTCACGTGACCCTGGAGTGTCCAGGTCAAGGGGCTCATCTGGGTCGCAATCTGAGGTCTGCTCGCTATCAACCACTGATGACGGGGAGCGAGAAGCAGAGTTTACGGATGCCAAGGCACCGGATGGACTGGGCGACACCGTGTGGATTCGTTTCCTCCGGGTCTGCCTGGAGTGAGAGTGGCCCCTGCAGGTCGGAGGCTTTTGTGAGGTGGAGGTTCCCTCTACGGCCGGCAACCCAACGTCCCTGCCCCTATCTGGGGATTGAAGGGACTCTATTGCTCTCGTAAGCGACGCCATGGACTGTGACAGTGATCGGACCCACTATGGGGGATTTGACACATTGGTCACGGTCGCAGGGGAGGGCTCCTGTGCGCGTTCGGATTCGCAGGCTTCGCATAATCGCTTGCTCTGCGCCCGTGGAAACGCAGTCCGACAAGAGATGCATGCAGCGTAAAAGAACGTGTGCGTCGAAGCCTTTGCGGACATACTGTATCTGTCCGCTGCTGGGGATGTGGGGAGGAGGTAGCAGCTCGTTTTCCCTGTAGCGTGGCCTCTCGGGCAGTACTTACCACAGTCCTGCGCCCCCCCCGTCCTAGCTGCTTCCTTCAAATCGCGCACAACCAGCTGTGGGAGGGAGCCAGCATGTAAAACCGCTCAAGGGGCGGTGCTTCCGTTCTGCGGCCTAGCCGCGCTCCGAAGCCAGGGCCTAAATTTCTGGGCCGCCGGAAGTGACGCGCGGCTCCAGGGGCGGGACTTACGGCCGCTGCCTAGCTCCGGCTGAAGCCGCGGCCTCAATTTTTCCCCTACCCGAGCGGGGGGGGGGGCTTCAGCTTGAGCGCAGGTATGTGAGGGGGCCTTGGTAAAATAGGACAGTGCAGGCACCCTAGCTCCATTCAACCCCTTCAGGGGGTGAGGAGAGGGACCGTCCGCCACCTTGCAGCACCACAGTCTACGCATTGGTGAAGCAGTGGGGGCCGAAAGACTAGTCTTGTGCCTCTGTACAGCCCATGGTTTCAATACCATGGGGTGGTCAGAGCTAAGTCCGGCATTGTATCCCACGACGCAGGAGAGGATACGTGGAGGGACACTCGCACGTGCTCGCCCGCTGTTGGTTTGGGGAAATCGGACCCTTTCAATAGGATCCGTTGCCCCTGTCACATCTTCATGGAAAAAGACGAAAAAAGTCTGGAGAAAAAACCAGACGTGTGCCTCCATGGACACTAAGCAAAAAACTGATTTCCGCCCGCAATAGGGGCGAGGGTGTATACGGCGGAGGAGGAGCTAACCTCTTTTTTTCACTTAGTGTCAGCCTCCTAGCGGCAGAAGCATACACCCACAGTATCTGTGTCCCCCAATGAGGCGAAGGAGAAATGGGAATGCTTTTATCATGTCCACTAACCAATCAGTGCTCCCAGATACCTCACATGATCTAGTATTACATTTAGGTAACCAATTATTAACAATTGCATTGCTTGCAAAAATAGGACCTTTCCGGACACACGAGACGTAATTTCTTTTACTAAGCGTCTCAAAAATAGGACCTTTCCGGTCACATGACTCGGCATTCCTATTGAGCATGTCTAAAATGGAGCGCACTGCGCTCCAAACAGCAGAAGTGCCCGCCTATCTGACATCAGATACTGGCCCATGTGACCTCAGCACAATTTTCAAATCCAGAACAAGGAAAGCCAGTGACTGGGTGCAGATGTTTATAGCCTGGGAAGGGGGTAATACCCATGGAGATTCCCACGCTATTAATATCAGCTCACAGCTGTATAATTAGCCTTTACTGGCTATTAAAATAGGGGATCCCCCAAAAAATAACGTGAGGTCCCCCTATAATTAATAGCCAGAAAAGGCTATGCAGGCAGCTGCGGACTGATATTAATAGTCTAGGAAGGGGCCATGGATATTGCCCCCACCAGCTGCAAACACCAGCTCTCAGCCGCCCCAGAAATGGTGTCTCTCTAAGATGCGCCAATTCCGTCACTTAGCCCCTCTCTTCCCACTGCCCTGTTGGGTTGATGTCACCTTTGTATTGAAAGGTGACATCAAGCCCGGCTTAGTAAAGAAGAGGTGTCAATAAGACTCCTATCCATTACTAATCCTATAGTTGTTAAGGGGTTAAATACACAGCCAGAATAAATTTAAAGAAATAAAACACAACACAGTTTCCCATATTTATTATACGCCTAATTCCATGCAACTCCCTTGTTCTACTGCAAAAAAAAAAAAAAAACAACACAAATACTCCCTGTTCCGATGTAATCCATTTAAAAACGAGTGTCCCACGACGATCTCCCCTATAGAGCAGTCACATCGGAAGATGTGACCACTCTACAGGGCCTCCAATGACACACTGAAAGGAGATAATACTCCCGCAGTGTACGTCATCGGATTTCATGCTCTCACTTTACAGCACCACTGCTATGTGAGAATTTTCTCACGCAGCGGTGCGGCAAGTGACAGGATGAACTCAGGTGACCTCTAGGTGGCGGAGTGATCCACTGTGGGAGGATTATCTCTGGTCACTGTACACCGGATCCACTTTAGAGCGGTCACATCTCCCGATGTGACAGTTCAACATGGGAGATCTTCGTTGGACAATCGTTATTAAATGGATTACTTCGGAACAGGAAGTATACTGTTGGTTTATTATTTTATTTTTTTGCAAGCGATCGAGGGCGTTGGGGATTAGCTGTTTGGTGAGTATGTACTGTATGTGTATATGTGTTTTTTTTTTTTACTATTTCAACACAGTAGCCGGATGATGGGACTACTACTGTCCCATCATCGGCTAATGGTGTCACTGTAGCAGATATAGCCGAATTGGACGATGCCTGCCTACACACAGACTTGCGCGCGCGCACACACACACACCCGCAGACCCCCACGCGCACACACACACAGACCTGCACACACCCGCAGACACACACACAGATACACATAGACACCCGCACACATTCTCTGCACACACATAACCTCCTCCCACACACTCTTCTTCCTCCCTATCTGCAGCGTTTCTCACACGCAGCTACGCAGCAGAACCGCAAATCTTTTTACACCTGCGGTTTTGCTGCGGATTTGACTGAATCAATGGAAGTCAATGGGTGCAGAAACGCCAAAAAAGATTCACAAAAAGAATTGACATGTTGAGGAAAATAAAACGCTGCAAATCCGCGCATATTTTTCCGCAGCATGTGCATGCACACCAATTCTGAATTTCCCATTGTCTAACATTGGTTGTGCACTACACTGCAGATTTGATGCAATTTCGCGCCTCCAAAAACACTGCGGTTCCGCATCAAAGATCGCAACGTGTGCACATAGCCTTAGATCCCTCACTACTCCAGCATTGTTACACCTGTGCCCCTATCTGGTGCTTGTTTTCATGGCTATAGCAACCATATACCACCTACACATATGCCAGCTGCAGCCAATCATTCATCTCAATGAGATCTTCCTATACACCGCCAGCACAATTTTTATGTTGCTTCAAGTATGTGTGTACAAAAAAAATATACATATACACATACTATACTAATACACTGTGTACAATGCTTAGGAGATAAATAATATTATACAAAAAAAGAACAACTTACAAAAAAACTGATGAAAGCATTTCATCTCCGGGAACCCAGGAACCATGTTATAAAAGTGAGACTTCAGAGCATCACTCTTTAGTAAACTGTATGCCATTTCTGTCAGATTGATGCCAACAATAGCATAGGAATACCTGGAAAACACAGCCTTATTAATTATCACTTTATTAATTGCTGCAAAAAGAAATACTAGATGCCAGCAGACCCTATCAATAGCAGCAAGTAGTTCGTTCAGAAGATGCATCCAATCACAAAGAAAATGTCTACTGTGGGAAAAAATTATATAATTTACCCCACATCCTTTTAAATCGGAATACCGTATTTTTCGGATTATAAGACACAATTTTCTTCCCCCAAATTTTGGGGGGAAAATGGGGGTGCGTCTTATTACTTGAATATACCTTACCGGCCGCGGTGGAGCAGAGTCCCTGCTGGAGAAGGCAAGAGTGGCGCGTTGCTGCAGGCTGGCGTAAGGGGGTGCGACACTGCGGGTGTTCGGTGGTGCAGGAGCTCCGCCGACATTTTGTCAAAGTCCGGGACCTCCGCACTTCCATGGTTTACATTGCAGTGGACTCCGGGAAAATGGCTGCCGTGTGCAGCGCACGCACAGATGGAGATCTCGGCACCAAGATCTCGGGAGATGAGATGTCAGTGCCAAGTTCTCCATCTGCGCATGCGGCGCCCCCGGCGGCCATTTTCCCAGAGTCCACCGCAAAGTAAACTATAGAAGTACGTTCGCTCTGGGCTTTCACAAATAATCAGCGGAGCCCCCACACCACTGAACACCAGCAGCGTCGCACATCCGAACACCCCTTTCTCTCAGTCTGGAGTCCGCAGCATCGGCCAACTCCTGCCTCCAGCAGCAACGACCATGGGATCCCACTTCACCTCAGTTACCACACCCGGTAAGCAATAAGTTGCATGAATTGTAAGAAGCAAAACCATTTTAATAAAAAAAAGGTTTTTTTCCAACTCAAACTTTGTGGTGTGTCTTATAATCCGATGCGTCTTATAAACCACAAAATACGTATATCAAAATCATAAATTGATATTTTGTAATCCTATATAACCAATTTAAGGGGTCTTCTCAGACTAGCATTGATACTGTGTCATTGAGGAGGTCATCAATGTTTAATGACCAGAATCCACCCTTTAGGACAACATTGTGCCCCAGATTTCTTTACACAGGCAAGACCCATTTTGCTTGTATACCAAGCACCCCCTGTACAGAGAAGCAGCATTGCCAGTATAAACGACCCAATGCCTCTTTAGTATGCGGATTATCAGAGATCTCAGAAGTTTAACAGTCACTGGTCAAATATTGAGGGGCTATCCTAAACCATCAATGTTGACGTCCTAATGAAACCCATTGAAGCTGAGCAGCGACATAACATACTTGTCACCTGACCAAATGATCATAATTTCCATGGCTACTACATTGACACATATATTATCTCTTTGTAAGGATAGAAAATAACCAGAGTATGTGGTTAATTTTTACTATACTTGTCAAACTACTACAGGTGTCTGGAATTCTGTACCCCAACATGTCCGATTATCCACGACATTCGGATCCTTCAGATGGAACCTGAAAATTCATCTCTTCAAGAAAGCTTACAGCCTGCAATGACCCCGCTGCCACCTCACCACTACCACCACTGTTGAAACCCCCCATCCTACAGTCTCCTAACCCACCATCCAGTAGAATGTAAGCCCGCAAGGGCAGGGTCCTCTTTGTACCAGTCTATCATTGTTGTTTTGTCCTCTGTAAGTGATATCTTTATTTTGTAGGTAACCCCTTCTCATGTACAGCACCATGGAATCAATGGTGCTTTATAATAATAATAAAAAATATATACCAGTATCTGAAAAGGTTACTTTTTAATAGTCTTACCCAATTTTTGGATGATTGGAATGAGACAGTAATAAACGAGATTCCTCTGTGTAATTTCTACTAAAATACCTACAAGAATAAAAAAAATCAGGAAGTTATTACATGTTAAAAGTACAAGAGTACTTGTCAAGTAGTACATCATGTACATTACTGCCAGGGTCCCCATCCTCTTAGTGCATGCGCACAGTGTAAATGCCGAGCATGCTTAAAGATCAGAGATAGTCTGGCAACCAGGATCAGAATCACGTGCTTAATGTATTGGATCTGATCTTGGCTGAGAAGGGAGAAGAGGATATCTGGTCAAATGACCCACATTGTCACATTAAAATGTAATCACACAATTATACCCAATAATATTTACACGCACCCATACCATATTTGGGCTAAAGTACCCCCTTAAATACTAAAGTTTATTCACAAAAATGATATACCAATATTTAAAAGTATTAAAAGGTCATAAAAAGGGCCAAAGTGCCATGGGGTGCCACATAACACAAGCTATTCAAAAATTAGCAGCCCAATGCAGAGTCATATATAATAATTACAAATAACAATTACTGTGAAAAAAACAGGACCGAAAAGATGCCAGTATATTCTCAATAAACAATTTAATAATAACCAAAAAATATATTTCTCTTTCGTCTCATTGGGGGACACAGAAACCGTGGGTATGTGCTGCTGTCACTAGGAGGTTGACACTATGCATGAAAAAAAATGTTAACTCCGCCTCCGCAGTATACACCCCTCCGACAGGCTGTAGGACAATCAGTTTTTTGCTTATTGTCAGCAGGAGGTGGACAGGGGTCTCTTGCAGACCCATGCCTACCTCAGTGTGCGTCGTTCCTTTTCAGGTATCCATGGAGGGATACAGAGTAGAGCTGCTACATCTGTACTCCCACACCGGGATCATGGGTACGTAGTGTACTGCCACCCTGTATCCTCATGAATCCCACGGGCAGGACCCTATCCCCTAACACAGGACTCGTGTTCAGGTGGCAGCTCCTGGTCCTGACCTTCGTCTCCCATCACTCGCCCACCAAAGCCTGATGATCGAGAGAGACACCCTGCAGATAAGGTTTGGGACAGCACTCTTTTCATGCAGATAACTGACCCCTGTTATGGGGTGAACTGGAGGTAAGAGGCTGCAGCGTTGTATAACCCACTTACCAGCCGCTCTGGCTGAATGTGGCCGCTGTAACCAGCACTCGGGCTTACAGCCCAGGGCTCTATCCTTATGTTAAGAGCCAACACTTTCTTTCAAGCACGCGGTGCAGCACGGTTGCCGCCTCCTCCCGTGGCGGTGTTATGGCCCTGGGCTCCAGCAGGAGCCCAGCAAGGCCGACGCTAGATTCCGGCTTCCGGCAGGCTCCGCCCCCCAGCTTCCTCTTCCTGTACCAGCGCCATCTTGGTGCTCCAGGAGGCCAGAGCAGGGCCCCGCCCACCATTTCCGGGCGGGGATTTCATAAGGTTTCTAGGCAGGGCTGTTCACCTCGCTCTCTCTTTCCCCCTCATCAGCCTTCAGGTGGTAGCTGCGGCGGGCACACAGGTCGTGGGTATGTGAGTACTGCACTACAGGTTGCTCCCTCACTCCACTTTCTACCCCCGATGGTCGGCACCAGGTAAAAACCTGTCAGTATGCCCAAGGGAGAGCAGTCCCGCTCCTCCTCCTCATCCGCTTCAGTGACGTTGGTCAAATATTTTGTATGTACTAAATGAAATGTCAGGCCTCCTTCAAGTCAGTCCTCGCCACTCTGCTCAGATTGCAATAGACCTACGGTGTCACCTACGATAGAGAGCAGGTGTAGCCCCCCCATTTTGCCTGTCAGAGCTCCCACATTACCCCTGGAGCAGGAGGAAGCACCTTGCCTGCCGCCCAGGGGCCATCCATCCCCACGAGAGACCGCAAGTGTCCAGGATGGGCCTCTTCCTTATCGTGGCCGACCTTACCAAGGTATCACAGACCTTGGTAACGGCGCGTAACAGATTGCTACTTCAGGTTCCAGTGGACATAGGAGCACCAAAGGAGCCTCCTTTTGGGCCTTCTAGAGGCCGTGAAAGGTTTAGACAGGACCATCAACCCAGGTCCCCTTCTCACTCCGTCTCACTGCCAGAATTCCTCTGGCTGGCTGCCTCCTCCCGGTCCTCATTCCCGGAATCAGGCGAGGCATTATCGGAGACTCACTCAGAGGAGGGTTCTGAGTACGGGCCGGAACAGTTCCAGGTCAAGGATATGGTTCAGGGCCTCATTGCCGCAGTCATTGAGACCTTTTAACATTGGGGGTCGCCTCATCAAAACCTAATGATCAGGCTTTTTCATTTAAGCGTCATAGGTCCACCTCTAGGGTTTTCACCTCCCACAAGGATTTTGAGGAAGTGTTGGCCAGGGAAAGGGAAAACACAACCAGGCGATTTCAGAGAGGAAGTCGTATCCCTTCTCTCCAGATCTCACCGCCAACTGGACCGTCTCCCCTTCGGTGGATCCACCAGTGTCCAGACTCACTACCAATACAGTCCTCCCACCCGCCAGTGGGGCAGCCCTAAAGGATCCCAATGATAGGAGGATAGAATCCCTGGCAAAATCCGCTTTTGAGGCAACAGCCGCCACATTGTGTCCAGCCTTCGCCTCAGCTTGGGTAGCTAAGTCTGTTACAGAATGGGCCAAACAGCTTAGACAGGGCATAATGGCCGGGGCAACACCAGCCGAACTGGCGGAATTCGCAGATCAAATCTCCCATGCCGGGAGGTATATAGTATCAGCAGCCCTGGATGCCGCGTCTTGCGCAGCTCAAGCATCCAGTAACGTGGTAGCCGTTCTGCGGATGGTCTGGCTAAAGGCTTGGCAGGCTGATTTGTCCTCAGAGAAATCACTGACCAATCTGCCGTTTCAGGGCATTCGGCTCTTTGGGTCAATGTTAGATCAAATCATTAAGGATGCAAGGGGGTACACGCTTCCTTCTCCCTCAGGCCAAGCTTCATCGATATGTTTTCAAACGTAGGGCTCAGCCCTTTCGCCGTACCCCAGTGACAGGCACTTATGCTCAGGGCCCACAGAGGTCGCAAGCACCGAGAGATAGGAGGAAGGTATACTTTCGGGCCACCCCTTCAAGGCATTCCCGCAGTTCCAACAGCAGAACTACCAGGTCAGGGCCGGGCACAGCCACTTCAGCCTGATGCCAGCAGGGAGTCCAACTCCCTTTCCAGTACCTCTCCCTGACTAGGCCGCCTTCTCCTCTTCAGAGATATCTGGCGGAGTTCAGTAGAGGATATTTGGGTAAAGAAGGTAGTATTGACAGGATGCAAGATAGACTTCAACATGCTTCCGCGAGATCGCTTCTTTCTATCGCAACCACCAAAAGGACACTGCTAGGGCTCAAAGTTTTCTGCGGCAATCTACTCTCTTCTCAACGCAGGAGTAATCGTCCCCGAGCAGGAACGTTTTGCCTGCTTTTACTCAAACCTGTTTGTGATACCAAAAAAGGATGGCTCAGTTCGTCCCGTACTAGACCTAAAAAGGCTAAACAAGATGGGTCCGCTTACGACATTTCAGGATGGAATCGATTTGGTCGGTAATTACGTCTATGATTTCCATAGACATCCGGGACGCCTATCTACACGTCCCCATTTTTCAGGGACATCAGATGTTTCTGCGTTTTACTGTCCAAAAGCAGCATTTCCAGTTTGTTGCCCTGCCATTTGGGCTGGCAACAGCCCCCAGAATTTTCACAAAGATTATGGCAGCGATGGTAGCTATATTAAGGGTCAGAGGCATAATATTCATAATATTAGTACCGTATCTCGACAAGTCGCCCTCCTTCGCTGAGGCCCAGGAAAATCTAGTGGTAGTTTTAAATACGCTGTCCCGGTTTGGTTGGATCATAAACAGCGAGAATTCTCACCTAACGCCAACACAACGCCTAGAATTCTTAGGAATAGTAATCAACACCCGCTGCTCGAAGCTCTTTCTCCCAGAAAGAAAATGGATTACCCTCCAGCAGGGAATTCGCGCTCTGTTGAAATGCAGGCTTCTATCCTTTCGCGCTGCCATGAGAGTCCTGAGAAGGATGGTGGCAGCTTCAGAGGCAATACCCTTTGCCCTGTTCCATTCCAGGATACTACAGAGGAATATCCTCCTTCAGTGGGACAGGTCCATCTCTTTGCTGGATCGCCCCTTCCTCCGTTCCATTCAGACCACGGAGTCCTTCAAGTGGTGACTGACCTCCACCCTTGTTCATCTGGATGGCCTTTTCCCTCTGTCCATTGGCAGGTAGTAACTACAGATGCCAGTCCCCTGGGCTGGGGTGCGGTATTCCGTCACCTGACGGGCCTGGGACAATGGTCGAGGCAAGAATCCTCACTATCAATCAACTTTCTAGAACTGAGGGCGGTCTTCCTAGCACGTCTACATTGGGAAAGATACCTCAACCATCAGCCAGTCCGGATTCAAACGGACAATGCCACGGCGGTGGCATACATCAATCACCAAGGGGGAATCAGAAGTCCCAGGGCACTGGCCGAGGTATCCAGAATCTTCAACTGGGCAGAAACTGCAATTTCGGCAGTTTTCATTCCCGGCACAGACAACATGGCCGCCGACTTCCCCAGTCGGGAGGGGCTCGCGACAGGAGAATGGTCCTTACACCAGGACGTGTTCCGTCAGATATGCCAGCTATGGGGGACTCCAGACGTAGACCTCCTGGCATCGCAACAGAACAGAAGGGTCCAACAGTTTGTCTCAAGATACAGCGATCCTCTAGCAACAGGGGTCGACGCACTGGTCACTCCCTGGACACAGTTCAGACTCCCTTACCTGTTCCCTCCCCTTCCTCTCCTGCCCAGACTGGTAAAGAAGATCAACGTGGAAGGGGTGCCGGTCATATTGATCGCCCCGTACTGGCCCAGGAGGGCCTGGTTCGCAGAAATTATCAATCTTCCCGCAGGCACCCCCTGGAGACTCCCCGACAGACCAGATCTCCTGGCTCAGGGGCAGTTTTACCATCCAAATTCTCGGTGGCTCAATTGGACGGCATGGCCGTTGAAACCACGATACTGAGAGCAGCGGGATTTTCAGACCATTAATCCCAGGATTTTTGGACCATTTCAGAGTCATTAATACAATGATCCAGGCTAGGAGGCCATCCTCTTCCAAGGTCTATTATCCAGCCTGGAAGGCCTATTTTGGCTGGTGTGAGTCTAATCACATCACACCTATGCTCTGTTCCCTGCCATCTGTCCTAGCTTTTCTCCAGGCAGGGTTAGATGGCGGTCTGGCCCTAAGTTCCTTGAAAGGCCAGATGTCTGCTCTCTCTAGTCTTTTTCAAAGAAATTTGGCCTCCCGCTTACAGGTTAGGACCTTTCTGCAAGGAGTGGCCCATGCGGCCCCTCCTTACAGATCCCCTGTGGCTCCAGGGGATCTTGACTTGGTCTTGGAAGCCTTGACAGGTTCACCCTTCGAACTCCTCCAGGAAGCTCCCATGTCTTTGCTGTCCTGGAAGGTGGTATTTCTCGTAGCCAACATCATATTAGGCAGGTTTCAGAATTAGCGGCTTTGTCCTGTCGCCCTCCATTCCTAATTATGCACCAGGACAAGGTTGTTTTGCGGCCTCCTCCTAACTTTCTTCCAAAGGTGGTATAGGCCTTCCGCCTGAACGAGGATATAATCCTTCCGTCATTTTGTCCTGCTCCAACCCATGCTCTGGAGCGTTCTTTGAATAAGCTAGACCTGGTAAGGGCGATAAGGGTCTATCTGGCCAGGACCGCTCCCTTCAGGAAGGCGGACTCGCTCTTTGTTATCCCCAATGGGGTGAGAAGAGGTCAGTCGGCCTCCATGGCAACAATTGCCCGCTGGATCAAAATGGCAATTCTGGAAGCCTACCGGGTGAAGGACAGGGTGTCCCCTGCTGGGGTCAAGGCCCATTCAACCCGGGCAGTGGGCGCCTCATGGGCGGTACACAATAAGGCATCAGCCATGCAGTTGTGCAAGGCTGCCACATGGTCATCCGTGCATACCTTTTCAAGATTCTATAAGGTCCATACCTATGCTTCAGCGGACGCTAGCCTAGGCAGAAGAATCTTGCAGGCGGCAGCAGTGAGTTCTCTGACCTGAAGGAAGTTTCTGTCTTTTTCCCACCCCAGGGACTGCTTTTGGACGTCCTACGGTTTCTATGTCCCCCAATGAGACGAAAGAGAAAACAGGATTTTGGTTGCTTACCGTAAAATCTGTTTCTCAGAGTCTTCATTGGGGGACACAGCGCCCTCCCATGATTTTATCATCTGTAATGATTATATGATTGACTTACATGATAATGTCTCCTCCTACTGCTTTTTCACTAACTGATTGTCCTCTACAGCCTGTCGGAGGGGTGTATACTGCGGAGGCGGAGTTAACATTTTTTTCATGCATAGTGTCAACCTCTAAGTGATAGCAACCCTCACCCACGGTTTCTGTGTCCTCCAATGAAGACTCTGAGAAACAGATTTTACGGTAAGCAACCAAAATCCTGTTATGGCCAGATAAAGAAGCAGACTGTGGTAAAAAAAAAAAAAGCAGGAAAACAAATGGCAGTAACAGAAGTTTAAACCTGTATTGTTAAGAGGCTGTAATCACGACTTACCATGTATAGGCAAAGATAGGTACACTATCTTAAATACTGCAATCTACTCAGGAGCTGCTACTTAGTGTAAACATAAACCGCACTACTGGCAAACAGAATGTATGAAATATGATAAAAATAGGGCATATAGTACCTGTGGTGTGCATGTGGCTATCCCAGTTGTCCCTCTGCCCCGACACGTGTTATCTCACTGCTTCTTCGGGAGGCATCACATTAAAAGTCAAATTAAAAATAGTGTCCGCCTTGAAGAGTTATTTACTAATTTCTCCTGTATGTAGAATTTAAAGTATTTCTAATGAAAGATAGCCTTGCTTTTAGGCTACAGTTAAACAGTGACTTTGGGGTCACACGGCATGAAGATCACAATGTTGCATTGTGACATCAGATCTAATGACTTGACAGTTGTGAAAAATCCAAACCTACTGGATTTTTTATTGCAGTTGGACACAACTTTGCAAGCTTAAAGTACTATATAGTATGACTAACTAGCTTTCTAAATATTTGCATTTTGTTTTATCCTCACTTCTGCACTGTAATTGTCTTCCAATATAATTAGAGGTAGACTTTAAATTGTCCATCATCACCCTAAACATTAAACAACAAAATCAGAAACATGATGAACCTACAATAAATTGGCCAGTCCCAGAAAGCCCATGCCACGGAAATCTGTCTTGGGATCATCACCTTGAAAGCCAATATCACCCCACTGCTTAGTGATTCTCGATTTCAGCTTCTCGTGTGGCATTAGCAAATCCCAGAGCTGAAATAACATAAAACAAAGTTACAGTGGTAGTTCAAGGGTTTGTCTATTTCTATAACACATGCAATTCTACTTCTATTTAGTGTTCACTAGTAAGTGAAAACGAGATGATATTATGGTTTCAATTAAATGAGAACATTTCCAATGCTATACGATGATGACCACTAGTGACTACTGGAGACAAGCAGTAAAATCTAACATCTTAGATGCCATCAAAATGTTGCTTATATTTCAGTAATGTTCGGATGGTGGGGGCTTCATTGGATCACTGTAATAATAACCAATGAGCTGCTATTCCAAAAGAATTAACAAGTTTTTTTGGCATCAGTCTGAAGTAATTCACACATTAATCTTCTTAACACCACTGATTCTGAGACTGTTTTTTCGAGACATATTGTACTTCATGACAGTGGTAACAATTGTTCGATATGACTTGCATTCATTTGTGAAAATATCAGAAATTTTGCGAAAATTTCGCAATTTTCAAACTTTTGATTCTTATGTCCTTAAATCATAGTGTTAATGTCACATAAAATAGTTAATAAATAACATTTCCCACATGTCTACTTTTACATCAGCACAATTGTTGAAACATTTTTTCTTTTGTTAGGAAGTTATAAGGGTTAAAAGTTGACCAGCGATTTCTAATTTTTTCAACAAAATTTACAAAACCATTTTTTTAGGGATCATATTACATTTGAAGTGATTTTGAGGGGTCTATATGACAGAAAATATCCAAAAGTGACACCATTCTAAAAACTGCACCCCTCAATGTGCTCAAAATCACATTCAAGTGGTTTATTAACCCTTTAGGTGCTTCACATGAGTTAATGGAATGTGGAAGGAAAACTTGAACATTTAACTTTTTTTTTTTTTTTAAATTTTACTTTAGACTCCATTTTTTTTATTTTCACAAGGGTAACAGGAAACAATGGTCCCCAAAATTTGTTGTGCAATCTCTCCTGCGCATGCCAATAGCCCATCTGTGGGGGAAAACCACTGTAGGACAGGGCTCAGAAGAAAAGTAGATGACTTTTTGAATGCAAAATTTGCTGAAAAAATTAGCAGACGCCATGTCTCATTTGGAGAGCCCCTGATGTGCTTAAACAGTAGAAATCCCCCACAAGTGAACCAACTGGAAACTAGACCCCTCAAGGAATGTATCTAGAAGTGTGGTGAAAACCTCAAACTCTCTCAGGGGCTTCACAGAAGTTTATAATGCAGAGCCATGAAAATAAATAAGAAATTTTCACACAAATGTATGACGCTTTGGAACGCAGACTTTGATGGAATGGTCTGCGGGTGTCATGTTGCATTTGGAGAGCCCTTGTTGTCAACTAAACAGTAGAAACCCCCCACAAGTGACCCCATTTTGGAGACTACACCCCTCAAAGGGGTATAGCGAGCATTTTGAGCCCATGGGTACTACACAGAATTTGATAACATTAGGTCGCCATATTGAAAATTTTCATTTTTTCACGAAAATGTTGTTTTTGCCCCTAATTTGTAATTTTCACAACGGACAGTAGGTGAAAACAGACCCCATAATTTGTTACACAATTTCTCCTGATATGATACCCAATATTTGGTCAAAAATTTATTTTTGAGCACATGGCAGGGCTAAGAAAGAGTGCCATTTGTCTGGAATAGATTGTGAATGCCAAGTCACATATGAAAAGCCCCTGGCATGCAAAAAGAGCAGTAACCCCCCACAAGTGACCCTATTTTGGAAACTAGACCCCTCAAGGAATTCATCTAGGGGTGTACTGAGCATTTTTAATCTACAGGTGATTCACAAAACTTTTTTTTTCCCTAAAATACTGTTTTAGCACCAAATGTATAATTTACACTAGGGATAATGGAAAAAATTGGAACCCACAATTGGTTATACAATTTCTCCCGAATGTGGCAATATCCCATATGTGGGTGCACATTACTGTTTGAGCATATGGCAGGGATCGGATGGGAAGGAGCCCAACTTGGCTTTAAGAATGCAATTTTCGTTTGAATAGATTAGCTGAGCCAGAACAGCAGAAATCCCCCAGGTGACCCCATAATGGAAACCTCACTGCCTCAGGAATTCATCTAGCGGTGTAGTGAGTATTTTGAACCCACAGGTGCATTACAAAATGTTATAACACTGAGATGTGGAAATATGAAATTTTATTGGTAAAAATGTGATATTTGTATTTTCTACAAATTTGTTGGGTACACAAAGCTAATAGGTGACACTAGACCCATAATTTATTGCACAATTTCTCCCAAACATGGTGATGCCCTGTACGAAGCAGCGCTATTTGGCTTTTGGAGCACAGATTTTGCTTGGATTTTTTGCGGGCGACATTTGCAGAGCCCCAAAGGTGTCAGAACAGCAGAATAACCCCAAAACATGGATTTTTGTGAGTACTCACCGTAAAATCCTTTTCTCCGAGACGCTCATTGGTTGACACAGAGACTGTGGGTGTGTGCTTCTGCCGTCTGGAGGCTGACACTAAGTATACAAAACAAGATTTAGCTCCTCCTCTGCCGCATACACCCTCGCCCCCAGACCGGGCGTAACTCAGTTTAGTGCATAAGCAGTAGGAGAACGCGCCTTAAATTCAGGCAAGAAATTATACGTCTGGAAAAGGGACCACCCTGATCCTTACATAAGGATTTGTATAACTCAAAATAAGCAAAAGCCAACTGGCTAGTAGGGTGGGTGCTGTGTCCCCCAATGAGCGTCTCGGAGAAAAGGATTTTACAGTGAGTACTCACAAAAATCCATGTTTCTCCTTCGACTCATTGGGGGACACAGAGACTGTGGGACGTTCTAAAGCAGTCCCTGGGCGGGATCTTAGCTCACCCAATCCATGCTATTTTGCGCCCCTGATTAGAGGTGCGCAACTGCTGCCTGGAGAATCTTTCTTCCCAGGCTTGCATCCGAGGATGCCTGGGTATGTACGTTATAATGTTTGACAAACGTATGCAAGCTGGACCAGGTAGCTGCTTTGCACACCTGTTCCGCTGAAGCTTGGTGTCGCAGTGCCCATGAGGCACCCACTGCTCGAGCCGAGTGTGCCTTGATCCCTGCCAGAACCGGCGTGCCACTAATTTCATAAGATTCTTGGATCGTCAGGCGAACCCATCTGGCCAAAGTCGCTTTGGACGCAGCGAGCCCCTTCCGCCGCCCTTCTGGGATCACGAATAGAGAGTCTGTCCGGCGGAAAGGAGCTGTCCTTGTCACATACCTCCTAAGAGCTCTTACCAGATCCAAGGTGTGCAATGCCTTTTCTACCCTGTGCACCGGTGCCGGGCAAAACGAGGGTAAGACAATGTCTTCGTTGATATGGAATGCAGAGACAACCTTCGGCAAGAAGGGAGGAGCTGGCCTTAAAACTACCTTATCCTTATAAAAGGTCAGGAACGGCGGTTTACAAGATAAAGCCGCCAATTCCGAAACCCGCCTAATAGACGTAATAGCTACCAGAAAAACGACCTTCCTGGACAGGTAAGGTAAGGAGACTTCTTGTAACGGTTCGAAAGGAGCCTCCTGAAGGGCCCTGAGCACCAAGTTCAGGTCCCATGATTCCGTCGGCGCCTTATAGGGGAGTACTAAATGTGCGACCCCCTGCATAAACGTCCTAACCTGCCAGACCGAAGCGACCTTTCGTTGGAAAAGCACCGACAGAGCCGAGATCTGCGTTCTGAGCGAACTCGGAGCCAATCCTGTGTCCAGCCCTGCCTGCAGAAAAGCCAGTACGTTGGGGATCGAAAAAACCAGAGGAGCCACTCCGCGATCCCTACACCAACGGAAAAAAACTTCCCAAGTCCGATGATATACTCTCGCCGAGGAAGGCTTTCGGGCACTCACCATCGTGGCTACCACATCGCGCCTGAATCCTGCCTGTGTTAACAGCCAAGATTCAATGGCCACGCCGTCAAACACAGGGCCCCTAAGTTCGGATGGTAGATCGGCCCCTGGGACAGCAAGTCCGGCCGATCTGGGAGACGCCAGGGTACATCCACCACTAGCTGAACCAGATCTGCATACCAGGCCCGCCGAGGCCAGTCTGGGGCCAGCAGAATTGCTGGAACCTTCTCTCTCCTTAACTTTCTGATGACTCTTGGAAGCAGAGGTAGCGGGGGGAACAAGTACGGGAGACGAAACTGGCTCCACGGAAGCACCAGAGCGTCTGCTGTGATTGCCTGCGGGTCGAGGGACCGAGCGACGAACCTTTGTACTTTGGCGTTCTCTCTGGATGCCATAAGGTCCACGTCTGGTGTCCCCCACCGTTGGCAGATCTGTTGAAAAACCTCGGGGTGCAGGGACCATTCCCCTGCCGCGACCCTCCGTCGGCTGAGAAAATCTGCCGCCCAGTTTTCGACTCCCGGAATGTGCACCGCTGAAATTACCACGTGGTTCTTCTCTGCCCAACGCAGTACCAGCCCGACCTCGCGCCTGGCTGCGCGTGCCCCCTTGATGGTTGACATATGCTACTGCTGTAGCATTGTCCGACTGAATGCGCACCGGCCGGTGTCTCAGGAAACACTGGAAATGTTGCAGGGCCAATCGTATTGCCCGTATCTCCAGAATGTTGATCGGGAGAATTATCTCCTGAATGGACCACCGCCCCTGGGCTGTGTGACTCTGGAAAACTGCTCCCCAACCATGCAGGCTTGCATCGGTCGTCACCACCAACCACTGCTCCGGGGGAAAAGGTTTCCCCTGGACCAGAGACGAGTCGCGAGTCCACCACCGGAGTGAATGTCGGACCAGCGGAGACAACTTGCACCGATGACTGAGAGACAGCAGCCTCCGGTCCCATGCTGACAAGAGCGCATGCTGAAGCGGACGGAGATGGAACTGGGCAAACGGGATTGCCTCCATTGCCGCCACCATTCTGCCCAACACACTCATGCCGTACCGGATGGATCTGGTGCCCGGCTGCAGAAGGTTCCGTACTCCTTGCTTGATTTTTCGCGCCTTGTCCTGAGGGAGGATCACCAGCCCCTGGGAGGTGTCGAAAATCATGCCTAGGAACACGATTCTTTGGGCTGGAACCAAGGACGACTTGCTCCGATTGATCAACCAGCCTAGCCGGGCCAGGGTATCCAGCGTGATACTGACATTCTCCTGGCACGCCTGAAACGACGGCCCCTTTACCAACAGGTCGTCCAGGTAAGGTAGTACCATTATGCCCCGAGCATGCAGGATGGCCATAACCACCGCCATTATCTTCGTAAAGACTCTGGGAGCAGTGGCCAGACCGAAGGGCAGAGCAACAAATTGAAAATGTCGCCCTCCGATCGCAAAACGCAGGAACCTCTGGTGTGGAGGAAAAATCGGAATGTGCAGATATGCATCCTGCACATCGATCGAGGCCAGGAACTCCCCTGGATCCATGGCTGCAATGACCGAACGGAGGGATTCCATCCGGAACCGCCTGACTCTGATGAATTTGTTCAGGATTTTTAGATCTAGTACTGGTCTTACTGTCCCGTCTTTTTTGGGGACCGAAAACAGGTTGGAGTAAAAACCTTGTGTCTCTTCGCTTTTCGGCACTGGGACAATGACCCCGTTGCGCCGTAGCGTCGTTATGGCCTGTAACAAACCCTCTGCCTGCGATACTGTTCCGGAAAGCCGGGAATGGAAGAATCGCCGTGGCGGGGGTCCGACAAACTCTATCTTGTACCCGGACGATATCAATTCTGCCACCCAAGCGTCGCGTGCCACTGCGACCCAAACGTGGCTGAACCTTAGTAGGCGTCCGCCCACTCTGTCGTCCGTAGGTACGGAGCGCCTCGAGTCATTTTGCTGGAGGCTTTTGGGATCTGGCCCCCCTCGTTCTGGGCAAACGGCCTCGGCCTCTGCCCAGCGGATTGGCTCTGTAAGAGGTTTGCCTTTCCCTAATCTGACCATCATTTGCGGAGGTGGATGCTCTGGCCGAAGTCCCCCTCCAGGGGTTACGAAAAGGCCGAAAACGCCTCTGTGTCTGCCTGAATGCTGGCCAAGTCCTCTTCTGCGGGAGGAAACTACTCCTCCCCCCTGTGGCTTCTGAGATAAGCTTATCAAGCTTCTCACCGAACAACCGATTGCCCTGAAAAGGCAATGAGGTCAAGGATTTTTTGGAGATAGAATCCGCTTTCCACAATCTCAGCCATAATGCTCGCCTAACGGCGATCGCATTTGCTGATGCCACAGCAGAACACTCGGCCGCGTCCAGAGAGGCGCTGACGAGAAAATCACTTGCCCCTGATATCTGATTTGTAACCTCCAAGACCTCCGCAGGCAGATCTCTGTTTTGGAGGGCATTATGCAGAGCGTCCGCCCATGAAACCATGGCCTTCGCCACCCAAGTAACCGCAAAGGAGGGGGCCAGGGCCGACCCCGCTGCCTCATACACTGAGCGGGCAAGCCCCTCAATAAGGCGATCAGTTGGGTCCTTGATAGAAGAACCGCTGGGTATCGACAATAGCGATCTTGATGCCAAACGTGATACCGGTGGGTCCACTACTGGCGACTCCACCCATCCTTTATGGAGTTCAGGAGGAAACGGATACTTTGCTTGCAGCGCTTTTTGCATTGCAAAACGCTTATCCGGGTGTTCCCTATGTTTCTGGACTAGCTCCTCGAACTCCGGATGCGTGGCAAACCTTCTATGCGGTCGCCTGGTCTTCTTGAAGGAGACCTTGTGACCTGAGGCCGTGGACACATCGTCCTCGATCTCTAATGTCTGGTTGACTGCCTCAATGAGGCTGTCCACTGAGTCTTGGTATCCCAGGCTTTCTGGATTCCAGGCCTCCTCCCCCTCCTCCTCGCCCTCATCCTGCTCGCTTCCTGAGCTTGGCGACGGGGAACGCGATGCCCTAATACCCGCCGCCGAAGCCCCAGAGGGTCCGGCCGACGGGGAACGAGCTCTTTTGCTATGAGCTTGTCTGGTGCTGGAGCGGCCTCTAACGGTCGGAGGGTCCTGAGACGTGGACGAGCTGTCTTCCGCTGGCAGACCACCATCCTTGTCCCTGCCCGGGCCTCGAAGAGACTCAATTGCCCTTGTAAGGGACATCATAGAGTGTGATAAAGACACCGCCCATTCTGGGGGGTCCTGACTTCTGGGCTCTGCAACAATGGGGGGCTCCTGGGCTCGCTCCGACTCGCAGGCTTCACAAAATTTACCCGGCTGCGCTTTAGGCAGCCTGACCCCACAGGAAACGCAAACAGCATATAGGAAAGAATGAGCTTTCCCTTTGCCAGACATATTGCAGGGTAGGGTAGGAGGAGGAGGATAACCCCTTCCTTGACCACTAGTGCGGCACTCGAAACGGGGTTGCACTCACCCACCGGTAATGTCCACCTTGCGTCTCTTCCACGGGGCGTGCGGCGTTACTCGCCGGGGCACTTGCGGCGCACTCCGGGAGATAGGCGGCGGCTTCCGGCCGCACTTCGCGAGGAAATGAGGAGGGGGAGGGGGGCGGGGAGCTTCCCGGTAACTGTGCGCGCCCGCCGCTCTCCGCCCCCGGAAGTTAGTGGGCGGGGCTTCCGGCTACCCCCGGAAGTCGGCGGGCGGGCGCGCGGAACTCCGGACCTCCCCATACAGCGGGGACCGCGGCCGCCGACGGGGCTTCTGGCCGCACTACACGTGCGGCGTTCGAGGGAGGAGGGCGGGAGCTCCCCGGTAACTGTGCGCGCCCGCCGCTCTCCGCCCCCAGAAGTTAGTGGGCGGGGCTTCCGGCTACCCCCGGAAGTCGGCGGGCGGGCGGAACCTCGGACCTCACCATACAGGGGGGCCGCGGCCGCCGACGGGGCTCTGGCCGCACTCCACGCCCATCAACAAAAAAGGTGAGCCGGGCCGCCGTGGGCTTGTGGTGCTCTCAACCCCATCCCTGGGCAGGGAGGGGGAGGCTACTGCACCGGTCTTCGACGCTTCTCACTTGCGCCTCCAGGACCACCCCTGGTCTCCTACCTAGGGGTGGTAGGGGCATTAATGCATTCCCACGTTGCAGGAGAGTAACAACGTGGAGGATCACTCACACGTGCTCGCCCGCTGGGGTTTATGGGGAACCGAATCCTCTTATTAGGACGCGTTGCCACCTCTTTAAAAAAATAACAAAGAAAAATGGTTTTCTGGGGAAAAGTCCCAGATGTGTCCCTCGGTGCGGGAGAGAAAACACGTGGAGGGCTACTCACACGTGGTCGCCCGTTGATGATTTGGGGAGATCGGACCCTCTCTATAGGATCCGTCGCCCCTATCTTATCTTCATAGAAAGAGGCCAAAAAAAAAAAAAAAAAAAAAAAAAATCTAGTCTGGAACTCCAGACTGCGTGTGCCTCCATCAGACACTAAGCAAAAAACTGAGTTACGCCCGGTCTGGGGGCGAGGGTGTATGCGGCGGAGGAGGAGCTAACTCTTTTTTTGTATACTTAGTGTCAGCCTCCAGACGGCAGAAGCACACACCCACAGTCTCTGTGTCCCCCAATGAGTCGAAGGAGAAAGTGATTCCATTGTAGAAACTCCACCTCTCAATGAATTCATCTACGGCTGCAGTGAGTATTTTGTAACATCCATGCCAGGCTATTTTTCTGGAGAATTGCAAATATGCCAGTTAAGTCCCCATGCATTGTGCCCCCATAAAGTGTACAGCCTCCATACATTGTGCTCAGCATGTGACACGCACCCCGTAAAGTCAAACATGTGGTCGCTTATTGTGATTTAGGCACAGTGGGGCTCAGAAAGGAGGGCATTTGAATTTGGGAGAGCAGAATTCACTGGATTTTTTTTTTTTTTGGGGGGGAGGGGCGTCACGTACAGCTGACACCCACATGAATTTCATCCGCTGGGCAGCGCTATACACTTGTTCCTCAGCGTCGTTAACAAGCGGCGCTGAGGAATAAGGCCCCTTAACAGCAGTCGTCAAGTGGTTAAAGAGGATCATGCAGTTAATTTTTTACATTGAACTAGACAAAGATCGCCTCTCTATTGCAGAGATATTAGCAAAGTTTTTGGCCCCCAACAAGTTAATTTTCGTTAAGTCCCAGTGGATGTTATCAGATAGTTTTCACTGGGGGCATGTACTTCTTTCCCCTGTATGATGCTGAGCAATCAAAAGTAGGCGGCAACACTAAAAAAATAAATAAATAAAAAAAGAATACGTCCTCAGTCAAAGCCGTCAGATAACACCCACTTGTACTTAATGAAAATAAACTCATTATGGGCCAAATACATTGATTGCTAAAATTGCTGCAACAGAAAGGTGAAATAAAAAAACAAACAAGATTTTATTCTGCTCTGCAGCTGCTATTACATTGTGTGTCCAGTTCAACATGAGACATTTGGTAAAAGGTCGAGTGTTCACAAACTATTCTGAAAAGTATATCTATATATGGCAGCAGACATGGCGATCACTGAATCACGAATGTGCTGGCTTGTCTCATGAAAAGGACTATGAGAAGTTACTCACTTCCAGCAGCTGTTGCTCATGCTGAGGATTGTCAGCGTCATATGGCTGTTTCCTTACACTCTCCACATCCAAATATAGCTTCTTATAACCAGAGATCTGTAATAAGCATATCCTTAGGTTTATCTGAATCCTGAAAGAAAAGGCAAACATTTTTAACTAAAGCAAGGATTTTTTTCACGGTATCGAATATAGTAGAGTCAATGTCATACAAGTATGTGCGTTCTGTACAGGCTACGAACCTTTTATCTTTTTCCACATTCATTTTCTTTTCTTTTACAATATCTGCCACATATCTGTCAACTTCATTTTCAACAATATTAATAGCACATCTCAGAATCTGTTGAAATTGAAAGGGCAGAACATGTAAAGCATTATATTTAGGATTTCCTTTTTATGGTATTCGGTATGGTAAAATGTTAAGGGTTGTCTTGCCTTTGGATAGTTCATTAAGTTCAGATACACCCAGCGACCCCACCATCATCATAGTCGAACTAACCCACCCCATACACTCCCCAACACCTGGCACTGTTAATATGGTGGATGGAGCCCTGTACGTATTTCATGAGCGAGGCAACAATACGCTACTATCATACAGCCATTTTCAAATGTGAGGAATGAAAAAGGGGCAATATTTAAGTGTAAGGATCGGCATAGATCAAGTATCGTCTGTCGGCTCACAAAGTATATAATGCAGAAATGGGTTCTAAATATTGTTGAAGAACATGATATGACAGCTCCCCTATTTCTTAGGAGAACCTTTGGTGGCAATTTTGCTTCATCCTCAATCTTGGCCGCCAGCTCTCTAGGAACTACTCATTCACGGTATACTAGAAGAGAGCATAAGGAGTCACTAGCACCCACCTATTCCATAAAGATCTACACATTCCAGCTAAAGATCTACACATGATATTTCCAGCGATTCCACTACAAAAATATACACGGAATTTATGTCCAGTGAGAAACAAGACACATCTTATCTCACGGCAGAAACAAAGACTATTGCATGTTGAAATCTAGCTCCCCCCCAAACATTTCATCATTAATTATATTCTCACATTGGACAATTACATACTATCCCCATGTTGGGTCCTCCCAGGAATTAGCTGTGGGAAATCCTGGGAATCTTCAATTTCCCTGTAGTGCCGCCACAAGCAAAACTAGTACACTATTAAAGAGGTTTTTTGGTCTTGTGATATTGATAGCTTATATCATCAATCAGATTGGCAAGGACTGACACCAGACATCCCCATCAATCTGATATAGATGATCTAGCCTAAGGATAGGTTATCGGCATCTCAAGGCTGAACAACCCCTTTAAGTATCACATAGTATTCATTTAATGTGATGGGTTTTCTGTGTAAGGCAGGACAGGACAATTCCTCTACAGTAAGAGACGCTCTCTGAAGCCGCCCTAAAAAATGACCAAAGTATAAGGATCCTGAACTCAGGAACCTCTCTATTATCTCACAGCTCAATGAAGGGGTTTTCTGCATGGAATAATGGATATATTATGTGATTTCTATTTCTGACAATGCTTACAGATGAATATTGCTCTTACCTTACTTTTTGAGTGTTCCAATGAATATTCTAAAATAGAAACAGAAAGCAGTTTAGCTGCATAATCATATTATACGTGGCGTAACTGAATCAGTCAATATACGAAAAGAACTTTACTTACACTTGTTAGTTGTCCCATTTACTAAACCTCAGCATAATCCATTTTATATGGATGAGTTACTAACAAATCGGTGGTGCGGAGGTGCATTATACAAGGCAGCACGTAAAGGATGCAAGTTTCACTCATTTCCTATAATTGCTAGTGCGTCTTGTTAAACAGTCTATGGCTCTATGCAATTCCCAGGCTCAAACTTGCCCGCCGGCGAATTCCCCAGTGGGCCCCTGCTAAGACCCTGAGCTGGCCATACCAATCACGGTCACAGATGGTGTGACCATGACCACAGCAGAAGGGGCCCGCCGGTAAAAATGCTAGTTTCAGCTGCACAAGCTCGGATACACAACCAGCTGAAAATATTGCAGAGCACAGAGCCACTTGTTCCCACCCCACAATACCTCTACACGCCGCAGGCCCTTTAGAAGACATCGAGTGACATCGCAAACAGCGTAATGACTGCATTGCGCTGCCTGCAATGTGCGATCTGAGATACAAGAAGCAGCTGGAGAGAGAACAGGTCAGCAGGATCATGTTTGGTTTCTTTTTTTTTAAATTAGCATGTAAAGAAAACAACATTATACCAGAGAAAAGGACGTACTTTGCAAATGTCTCTCTGGCCTCCATACTGTATAATGTCCCCTTCTTTGGCCCCTAAATAGTATACAGTAGGGGGGACAATACAACACATGGATAGAAGAATTGGGGACAATACACTATATGGGAGCCAGAATGGGGACATTATACTGTATGGGGGCCAGAAGCTTGATGCAAAATGACCGTCAAGGGAGTTTCTTATAGGTGAGGTCTTATTAATACCACTGTGCATGTACTTTAGTATACATGACACCCTTTTCCTTTTTTATTAAAATTGTCTTAAAGCATTGATTACCTTGTTTTTTTTTTATTTATGAGTATCCATATTCAGTGCTTAGACATTAATTATTCATACTCTTTATTGTTTTGCTCAAACATTCAAGACTGTGTGGTCATTGCTCACCTACTTGTTACTTTATTTCATGTGTCTGATTTTGTATGTTGATTAACTGTTTTTAATCAATGTCAACAATAGAATACATTTTATTAGATTTTTGGACCTTTGCACGTTTTTTTGCATAAGTATTTCTTGATTTTGCTGTGCATAGGAGTTTTATACTTGAAGCTTAGGATACTAATGTATGTTTGGCCCAGGATTTAAAAAGTAGCAAAACACAGCATAAGAGACTATACCTATCCTATGTGTCCTTCGGGCACCATCCTTGGTGCCGTTACAAATCCTTTGCAGCTCACATTTGCCATCTATTCGCCTTAGGAACCATTTCAACCAAAATCTAAAGTAATTGCTGTAGAAATACTGCCAGATATAGAGAAGCATCCTAAAAAAAAAAGACATAATTAACGTTTGCAAACAAATCTTCAGATAGAGAACCTTCACTGTGAAAATGCAACCCACAATTATACAATAAGATGGTGTAACAGACTGTAATTGGAAAATAAGGAAATTTGCTTAAAATATAACTGTAGGGTTAAGAAACCTGTGACACGCCAAGTGTTGTGAAACTAAAAACTCCCAACATCCTTCTGACTGTCGGTAGCTGTGAGGGAATGAATGAAGGGGTGGTTTCACAACAGTGGAGTGCTGAAGGTTGCGACAACAGGACTTATTTAACAAGTCTTTAAAAAGTTTTGTCCTCTACTTTTCTATTGATGATCTACACTTGGCTCTGTGGGACCCGGCACCCCAACTGGTCAGCTCTTATCAGCTTCGGTGGCGGCCGGATGTAAATAGTGTAAAGAGCACTGGTCTGTACAGTGCTTACCGGCTGCTGCAGATGAGCTCCTACTAAAGAGAAGAAGTGATCTGCAGTACTCGGCAGCTATGCCCGTCTGTGCAGTACACCGCTTACACTCAGAGGGTGCGCCACAGATCTAAGTACAACAAAAGAGAAAAAAACAGAACAATAGGGATCGGACACATTTAGTATTTTATGTGGAGTTCATGTATTTATTAGTGTGCATATGTTCGTATATTGGCCACATAGCATATTTATGTACCTGTACATTATGGTAATACTAAAGTGTGCGGGCTGGTTTTTTTTTCCTTTTTTTTTGTAGTAGTGTGCTGGGATAAGGTGATATCTGAGCATGCTCAGGTGCTAGCAGAGTGTCTCCAGCGTGCTCGAATAATATGTTTGAGTCCGCGCGGCTGTATGTCTGCACCCTTATCCACACATCTCTCCCATACAACGCTTTAATAATTGATAGCTACACCTGGTTTCCTTTTCACTCTCCATTCGGATGAAGCCTTGTTTGGCACATGGAGAGGTAGGACATATAGCAGTTAGGGACCTGCCATATTAAAAAGTGCTCCTTGATCAAAAAATGCTAATGAAGTACCTTACGTTTTTAAAGGGAACCTGTCACTAGGTTTTTCCCATATAACCTATAGCCACTAATGATGGGCTAGTAGCATCATTGCTCGGGTGATCTCCGAGTATTTTGGCGTGCTCAGAGATTTAGTTTTCTTCGTCTCAGCTGCATGATTTGCGGCTGCTAGACAAGCTGAATACATGTAGAAATTCCCTATCAAACAGGCATTCCACACATGTATTCAATCTGTCTAGCAGTCGTAAATCATGCAGCTGAGGCGATGAAAACAATTTCCGAGCACGCCAAAATACTCGGAGACCACCCGAGCAACGAGTATACTCGCTCATCACTAAATTGGCCACCACCTTTCAGCCCGATGTTATTGAGAGCTGTATATAAGTCTCTAAGCCGCCATGCATAAGAAAGAAAAGAGATTTTATTATACCCACCTACAGAGGTGTCTGGTCTGGCGCCTCCTCTCTTCTTTAGATGCCATCCTGCTCTCTACTTTGTGTGGATGACGCATCCTTTGTCATCCACACAGTATTACTAATCACGCTCCTGTACAGGCTACTTCTCTCTGTCCTGTCAAGACCAGAGCAAAGTACTGTTCTGAGCATACATGGAGAAAGGCCAAAGAGCGCTGGCGCATGCATGCTATAGTACTTTGCTCTGCCTTCAGCAGGACAGAAAGAAGTGCGCCTGCGTAGGAGTGCAATGGCGACCGCTGTGTGGATGACAAAGGACGCGTCATCCACACGAAGCAGAGAAGCAGGATGGCAACGCGAGAGGTGTCGGACCAAGACCAGCGATGCCCAGCATACCGAACCACCGCCTAGGTGAGCATAATAAAAGCTTTATTTATTTTACTTTGCGGAAAGACTTGAAACTGTAATTATGCACTATTAAGACATGAGATGAGATACAAGGGGCCTGTTCATATATGTGTAGTAGTGCCCGCCATGTACTGTGTTCAGATATGTGTAGTGCCCGCCATGTACTGTGTTCCTGTATGTGCAGTAGTGCCCATGTACTTTGCTCCTGTATGTGCAGTAGTGCCTGCCATGTACTTTGCTCCTGTATGTGTAGTAGTGCTCACCATGTACTGTGTTCCTGTATGTGCAGTAGTGCCTGCCATGTACTTTGTTCCTGAATGTGCAGTAGTGCCTGCCATGTACTTTGCTCCTGTATGTGTAGTAGTGCCCGCCATGTACTGTGTTCAGATATGTGTAGTGCCCGCCATGTACTGTGTTCCTGTATGTGCAGTAGTGCCCATGTACTTTGCTCCTGTATGTGCAGTAGTGCCCATGTACTTTGCTCCTGTATGTGTAGTAGTGCTCACCATGTACTGTGTTCCTGTATGTGCAGTAGTGCTCACCATGTACTGTGTTCCTGTATGTGCAGTAGTGCCTGCCATGTACTTTGCTCCTGTATGTGCAGTAGTGCTCACCATGTACTGTGTTCCTGTATGTGCAGTAGTGCCTGCCATGTACTTTGCTCCTGTATGTGTAGTAGTGCTCGCCATGTACTGTGTTCCTGTATGTGTAGTAGTGCCTGCCATGTACTGTGTTCCTGTATGTGCAGTAGTGCCCATGTACTTTGCTCCTGTATGTGTAGTAGTGCTCACCATGTACTGTGTTCCTGTATGTGCAGTAGTGCCTACCATGTACTTTGCTCCTGTATGTGTAGTAGTGCTCACCATGTACTTTGCTCCTGTATGTGTAGTAGTGCTCACCATGTACTGTGTTCCTGTATGTGTAGTAGTGCCTGCCATGTACTTTGCTCCTGTGTGTGTAGTAGTGGTCGCCATGTACTGTGTTGCTGTATGTGTTGTAGTGCCCGCCATGTACTGTGCTCCTGTATGTGTAGTAGTGCCCGCCATGAACTGTTCATGAATGTGTAGTAATGCCTGCCATGTCATGTACTGTGTTCCTGTATGTGTAGTTATGCCTGCCATGTACTGTTCCTGTATGTGTAGTAGTGCCTGCCAAGTACTGTTCCTGTATGTTTAGCATTGACCACCATGTATTGTTCCTGAATGTGTAGTAGTGACCGCCATGTACTGTTCCTGTATGTTTAGTAGTGACCACCATGTATTGTTCCTGAATGAGTAGTAGTGCCCGCCATGTACTGTGTTCAGATATGTGTAGTGCCTGCCAGGTACTGTTCCTGTATGTGTAGTAGTGCCTGCCAAGTACTGTTCCTGTATGTTTAGTATTGACCACCATGTATTGTTCCTGTATGTGTAGTAGTGACCACCATGTATTGTTCCTGAATGTGTAGTAGTGATCGCCATGTACTGTTCATGTATGTGTAGTAACGCCTGCCATGTACTGTGTTCCTGTATGTTGGGAAACCAGAGAACAACAGGAGTTTTCAATAAAAACATACACAATTTTTATTAATGTATACAAAGATAAAACGGCATTACAAAAATAGACAATGCATAGAAATCGGGCAGGCGCTGCTGTGCCATTGATGTGAGTATTCACTAGCTCCTCTCTCTTCCCTCCTCCATGATTGAGTTGGTCATGTGTGACCATGGGTGTGATATGTGGTATAAAGTAAGGCCATATGGTTGGCCGTGCTCCATTTTACCGTGATGGGACCCTTTATTGGTAATGAATGAGGTTTAACCCTTCTTAGCATGGGAGGATTACTATTTGGGGAGAGATATCTTGGCTTCACCTTACAGTTTGGCGCTATATACTCCAGATTTTTGGTGTCGATTTCTATGCATTGTCTATTTTTGTAATGCCGTTTTATCTTTGTATACATTAATAAAGACTGTGTATGTTTTTATTGAAAACTCCTGTTGTTCTCTGGTTTCCCAACATACAGGAACATAGTACATGGCAGGCATTACTACACATACATGAACAGTACATGGCGGTCACTACTACACATTCAGGAACAATACATGGTGGTCACTACTACACATACAGGAACAGTACATGGCAGGCAGGTTCTCTGGTTTCCTATCATTCTTCAGTGGAGTGGCTAAGTGTACCTACTGGGTGTGTGTACACTCGGTGCAGCTAATTATGGTTTTTGAGATATTAATTGTGTTCCTGTATGTGTAGTAGTGTCTGCCAAGTACTGTTCCTGTATATGTAGTAGTGCCAGCCATGTACTGTGTTCATGTATGTGTAGCAGTGCCTGCCATGTATTGTGTTCCTGTATGTGTAGTAGTGCCTGCCATGTACTGTTCCTGTATATGTAGTAGTACCAGCCATGCACTGTGTTCATGTGTGTGTAGTAGTGCCTGCCATGTACTGTGTTCATGTATGTGTAGTAGTGCCTGCCAGGTACTGTTCCTGTATATATATAGTAGTGCCTGCCATGTACTGTTCCTGTATATATATAGTAGTGCCTGCCATGTACTGTTCCTGTATATGTAGTAGTGCCTGCCATGTACTGTTCCTGTATATGTAGTAGTACCAGCCATGTACTGTTCCTGTATATGTAGTAGTGCCCGCCATGTACTGTTCCTGTATATGTAGAAGTGCCCGCCATGTACTGTTCCTGTATATGTAGAAGTGCCCGCCATGTACTGTTCCTGTCTGTGTAGGAGTGTCTGCCATGTACTGTTCCTATATGTGTAGTGTCTGCCATGTACTGTGTTCCTGTATGTGTAGTAGTGTCTGCCAAGTACTGTTCCTGTATATGTAGTAGTGCCAGCCATGTACTGTGTTCATGTATGTGTAGCAGTGCCTGCCATGTATTGTGTTCCTGTATGTGTAGTAGTGCCTGCCATGTACTGTTCCTGTATATGTAGTAGTACCAGCCATGCACTGTGTTCATGTGTGTGTAGTAGTGCCTGCCATGTACTGTGTTCATGTATGTGTAGTAGTGCCTGCCAGGTACTGTTCCTGTATATATATATAGTAGTGCCTGCCATGTACTGTTCCTGTATATATATAGTAGTGCCTGCCATGTACTGTTCCTGTATATGTAGTAGTGCCTGCCATGTACTGTTCCTGTATATGTAGTAGTACCAGCCATGTACTGTTCCTGTATATGTAGTAGTGCCCGCCATGTACTGTTCCTGTATATGTAGAAGTGCCCGCCATGTACTGTTCCTGTATATGTAGAAGTGCCCGCCATGTACTGTTCCTGTCTGTGTAGGAGTGTCTGCCATGTACTGTTCCTATATGTGTAGTGTCTGCCATGTACTGTGTTCCTGTATGTGTAGTAGTGCCTGCCATGTACTGTGTTCCTGTGTGTGTAGTAGTGCCTACCATGTACTGTTCCTATATGTGTAGTGTCTGCCATGTACTGTGTTCCTGTCTGAGTGGTAGTGTCTGCCATGTACTGTTCCTATATGTGTAGTGTCTGCCATGTACTGTTCCTGTCTGTGTAGTAGTGTCTGCCATGTACTGTGTTCCTGTATGTGTAGTGTCTGCCATGTACTGTGTTCCTGTATGTGTAGTAGTGTCTGCCATGTACTGTGTTCCTGTATGTTTAGTAGTGTCTGCCATGTACTGTGTTCCTGTATGTGTAGTAGTGTCTGCCATGTACTGTTCCTGTCTGTGTAGTAGTGTCTGCCATGTACTGTTAATATATGTGTAGTGTCTGCCATGTACTGTGTTCCTGTATGTGTAGTAGTGTCTGCCATGTACTGTGTTCCTGTATATGTAGTAGTGCCTGCCATGTACTGTTCCTGTCTGTGTAGTAGTGTCTGCCATGTACTGTTCCTATATGTGTAGTGTCTGCCATGTACTGTGTTCCTGTCTGTATAGTAGTGTCTACCATGTACTGTGTTCCTGTCTGTGTAGTAGTGTCTGCTGTTGTGAGTTCATTTTCCCCTTCGTCACTGAGATCTGGTGAACTCCCTATTCTGGTAAAGGAAGGTAATGAGCCTGATTATCAGGCACCTGAGCCTAATGATGATGACTGGCTGAGTGGAGTCACGGACTGGATATAAGGCTGCCGACGCCCTTCTGCCCTGCGGGTGATTTCTCTGTGGACTTCTTTGAGACCAGTCTGATTCCTGCTCCTCTAAAGCTAAGTTTTCTGCTTTGCCTGTTAGCATTTGTGTTTTGTTTTTTGTTTGCCTTGCTTTTCTGGATTCTGCCATTCCCTGCTGGGGTGAGCTGAATCTCCTTTTGCCTGTTGCACTGTCTTCAGAATATTCCCGAGTACTGACATAGCTTTTTGAAGTTTAGCGTCTTCAGGGCCTTTTTTCACTGTCAGTTTGTTGGCTCTTATTTTTGTAGGGTTTTTCACGGATTGCAGACAGTGGCCTTCCTGTCCTTTCCTATCTAGTTAGCTTGGGCCCCGGCTTTGCTCAGTCTATCTTTCTGTCTGTGTTAGTGTTCTTTCTTCTTGCCTCACCGTCATTATATGTTGGGGGCTGCCTTTTGCTTTGGGGTCTGCTCTGGGGCAGTTTAGATTTCCTTTTCTGTCTTTAGGTTAGGCAGTTCTCCGGCTGTGATCGAGGGGTCTAGGGCATCGTAGGAACCCCTCACGGCTACTGCTAGTTGTGTTGATAGGTTCAGGGGTCTGCAATCCGATAGCTGCCAACTTCTCTGGTTTTCTGGACTTAGCTAGCATTTCTGTCTTTGCCTCCTACGGTGACTCATTCATAACAGTCTGCCATGTACTGTTCCTATATGTGTAGTGTCTGCCGTGTACTGTGTTCCTGTATGTGTAGTAGTGTCTGCCATGTACTGTTCCTATATGAGTAGTGTCTGCCATGTACTGTTCCTATATGTGTAGTGTCTGCCATGTACCGTGTTCCTGTATGTGTAGTAGTGTCTGCCATGTACTGTGTTCCTGTATATGTAGTAGTGCCTGCCATGTACTGTTCCTGTCTGTGTAGTAGTGTCTGCCATGTACTGTTCCTATATGTGTAGTGTCTGCCGTGTACTGTGTTCCTGTATGTGTAGTAGTGTCTGCCATGTACTGTTCCTATATGAGTAGTGTCTGCCATGTACTGTTCCTATATGAGTAGTGTCTGCCATGTACTGTTCCTATATGTGTAGTGTCTGCCATGTACCGTGTTCCTGTATGTGTAGTAGTGTCTGCCATGTACTGTGTTCCTGTATATGTAGTAGTGCCTGCCATGTACTGTTCCTGTCTGTGTAGTAGTGTCTGCCATGTACTGTTCCTATATGTGTAGTGTCTGCCATGTACTGTGTTCCTGTCTGTGTAGTAGTGTCTGCCATGTACTGTTCCTATATGTGTAGTGTCTGCCATGTACTGTGTTCCTATATGTGTAGTGTCTGCCATGTACTGTGTTCCTGTCTGTGTAGTAGTGTCTGCCATGTACTGTGTTCCTGTCTGTGTAGTAGTGTCTGCCATGTACTGTTCCTATATGTGTAGTGTCTGCCATGTACTGTGTTCCTGTCTGTATAGTAGTGTCTGCCATGTACTGTTCCTATATGTGTAGTGTCTGCCATGTACTGTGTTCCTGTATGTGTAGTATTGTCTGCCATGTACTGTGTACCTGTATGTGTAGTAGTGTCTGCCATGTACTGTTCCTGTATGTGTAGTAGTGTCTGCCATGTACTGTTCCTGTCTGTGTAGTAGTGTCTGCTATGTACTGTTCCTGTCTGTGTAGTAGTGTCTGCCATGTACTGTTCCTGTCTGTGTAGTAGTGTCTGCCATGTACTGTTCCTATATGTGTAGTGTCTGCCATGTACTGTGTTCTTGTATGTGTAGTAGTGTCTGCCATGTACTGTGTTCCTGTATATGTAGTAGTGCCTGCCATGTACTGTTCCTGTCTGTGTAGTAGTGTCTGCCATGTACTGTTCCTATATGTGTAGTGTCTGCCATGTACTGTGTTCCTGTCTGTGTAGTAGTGTCTGCCATGTACTGTTCCTATATGTGTAGTGTCTGCCATGTACTGTGTTCCTGTCTGTGTAGTAGTGTCTGCCATGTACTGTTCCTGTCTGTGTAGTAGTGTCTGCCATGTACTGTTCCTATATGTGTAGTGTCTGCCGTGTACTGTGTTCCTGTATGTGTAGTAGTGTCTGCCATGTACTGTTCCTGTCTGTGTAGTAGTGTCTGCCATGTACTGTTCCTATATGTGTAGCGTCTGCCGTGTACTGTGTTCCTGTATGTGTAGTAGTGCTCGCCATGTACTGTTCCTGTCTGTGTAGTAGTGTCTGCCATGTACTGTGTTCCTGTATGTGTAGTAGTGTCTGCCATGTACTGTGTTCCTGTATGTGTAGTAGTGCCCGCCATGTACTGTTCCTGTCTGTCATGTACTGTTCCTATATGTGTAGTGTCTGCCATGTACTGTTCCTATGTGTAGTGTCTGCCATGTACTGTGTTCCTGTATGTGTAGTAGTGTCTGCCATGTACTGTTCCTGTCTGTGTAGTGTCTGCCATGTACTGTGTTCCTGTGTGTGTAGTAGTGTCTGCCATGTACTGTTCCTGTCTGTGTATTGTCTGCCATGTACTGTGTTCCTGTGTGTGTAGTAGTGTCTGTCATGTACTGTGTTCCTGTGTGTGTAGTAGTGTCTGTCATGTACTGTTCCTGTATGTGTAGTAGTGTCTGCCATGTACTGTGTTCCTGTATGTGTAGTAGTGTCTGCCATGTACTGTGTTCCTGTCTGTGTAGTAGTGTCTGCCATGTACTGTGTTCCTGTCTGTGTAGTAGTGTCTGCCATGTACTGTTCCTGTATGTGTAGTAGTGTCTGCCATGTACTGTTCCTATATGTGTAGTGTCTGCCATGTACTGTTCCTATATGTGTAGTGCCCGCCATGTACTGTTCCTGTCTGTGTAGTAGTGTCTGCCATGTACTGTGTTCCTGTATGTGTAGTAGTGCCCGCCATGTACTGTTCCTGTCTGTGTGGTAGTGTCTGCCATGTACTGTTCCTATATGTGTAGTGTCTGCCATGTACTGTGTTCCTGTATGTATAGTAGTGCCCGCCATGTACTGTTCCTGTCTGTCATGTACTGTTCCTGTATATGTAGTAGTGTCTGCCATGTACTGTGTTCCTGTGTGTGTAGTAGTGTCTGCCATGTACTGTTCCTATATGTGTAGTGTCTGCCATGTACTGTGTTCCTGTATGTGTAGTAGGGTCTGCCATGTACTGTTCCTGTCTGTCATGTACTGTTCCTATATGTGTAGTGCCAGCCATGTAATGTTCCTGTCTGTCATGTACTGTTCCTATATGTGTAGTGCCAGCCATGTACTGTTCCTGTCTGTCATGTACTGTTCCTATATGTGTAGTGCCAGCCATGTACTGTTCCTGTCTGTCATGTACTGTTCCTGTATATGTAGTAGTGTCTGCCATGTACTGTGTTCCTGTGTGTGTAGTAGTGTCTGCCATGTACTGTGTTCCTGTGTGTGTAGTAGTGTCTGCCATGTACTGTGTTCCTGTGTGTGTAGTAGTGTCTGCCATGTACTGTGTTCCTGTGTGTGTAGTAGTGTCTGCCATGTACTGTGTTCCTGTATGTATAGTAGTGCCCGCCATGTACTGTTCCTGTCTGTCATGTACTGTTCCTGTATATGTAGTAGTGTCTGCCATGTACTGTGTTCCTGTGTGTGTAGTAGTGTCTGCCATGTACTGTTCCTATATGTGTAGTGTCTGCCATGTACTGTGTTCCTGTATGTGTAGTAGTGTCTGCCATGTACTGTTCCTATATGTGTAGTGTCTGCCATGTACTGTGTTCCTGTATGTGTAGTAGTGTCTGCCATGTACTGTTCCTGTCTGTCACGTACTGTTCCTATATGTGTAGTGCCAGCCATGTACTGTTCCTGTCTGTCATGTACTGTTCCTATATGTGTAGTGCCAGCCATGTACTGTTCCTGTCTGTCATGTACTGTTCCTGTATATGTAGTAGTGTCTGCCATGTACTGTGTTCCTGTGTGTGTAGTAGTGTCTGCCATGTACTGTGTTCCTGTGTGTGTAGTAGTGTCTGCCATGTACTGTGTTCCTGTGTGTGTAGTAGTGTCTGCCATGTACTGTGTTCCTGTGTGTGTAGTAGTGTCTGCCATGTACTGTGTTCCTGTGTGTGTAGTAGTGTCTGCCATGTACTGTGTTCCTGTGTGTGTAGTAGTGTCTGCCATGTACTGTGTTCCTGTGTGTGTAGTAGTGTCTGCCATGTACTGTGTTCCTGTGTGTGTAGTAGTGTCTGTCATGTACTGTGTTCCTGTGTGTGTAGTAGTGTCTGTCATGTACTGTGTTCCTGTGTGTAGTAGTGTCTGTCATGTACTGTGTTCCTGTGTGTGTAGTAGTGTCTGTCATGTACTGTGTTCCTGTGTGTGTAGTAGTGGCCGCCATGTACTGTTCCTGTATTTTGCCGCCATGTTTAGCCACCAGAGGGGGCAGATAATTATAATGGGAGAACAGCACAGCCCTCACCTGGTGAAGAGGAGCAGACTCCGTGTTGGTCGCAGCACTGCACGTATAATAGCAGATGTGTATCGTTACACACGAAAGATGCCAGGACACGTCACTGCAGTGCACAAGCGAGCTGCTACATTGGAAGTAAGTCAGGAGCAGCCATTTTGTTGGCGTCGATCCCATAGAGCCCAGAGCAGTGCTGCCTCCGCCATAATGGCTGCTGTTGGAGACCTATTTGCCTCCTGTCGCGCGGCCTCTAGTGTTGAATGACGCAGTAACTGAGCGACGAGCACCCGTCACTATGGAGACCCCCAGAATTCAGCAGTGGCGCCGAGGGAAGCTGTTCTGTGCGGCGCTTCATACTGTAATGACATTTACCCACGTGCTAGTGCCCCGGATATAGCCTGCCCCGGATATAGCCTGCCCTGTGCCCGTGTCACCAGTAGTGGCCGTACTCTACACTCCACACTTACCCTGATGGTGCCCTGCAGCCCTACGCTGTGTTCACATCTACCATGCCTGTCGTAGCTCACATTGCGGTGTGGCGCTGGTCTAGTCAAGACCATGGACCCAGAGCCCGGACCCCGGTACTAGTCAATGTGGCCCATATTGAGGTGACTGTGACTTCCATCAATGTCTGTTTCAGCTCTTCCCTCAGAACAGCAGAATTACCCAGCTGCCACCTGTACGGCCTCCTTCACACGTTCGAGCACCCATTATAATCTATGGGGCTGCAGCACGGATGACATACGTGTGACATCTGTGTGACAAGTACCAGAACGGAATACAGAATAGTAATGAAAAATTCTTATATGTTAAATATGTGTAAAGAGACCGTGGGTACGGAAAGTATTCAGGCCCCTTTACATTTTTCACTCTTTGTTTCGTTGCAGCCATTTGGTAAACTCAAAAAAGTTCATTTTTTTCCTCATTAAAGTACACTCTGCACCCCATCTCGACTGAAAAAAAACAAATGTAGAAATGTTTGCAAATTTATTAAACAAAGAAAAATATCACATGGTCATAAGTATTGAGACCCTTAGCTCAGTATTGAGTAGAAGCACACTTTTGAGCTAGTACAGCCATGAGTCTTCTTGGGAATGATGCAACAAGTTTTTCACACCTGGATTTGGGGATCCTCTGTCATTCTTCCTTGCAGATCCTCTCCAGTTCCGTCAGGTTGGATGGTGAACGGTGGTGGACAGCGATTTTCAGGTCTCTCCAGAGATGCTCAGTTGGGTTTAGGTCAGGGCTCTGGCTTGGCCAGTCAAGAATGGTCACAGAGTTGTTCTGAAGCCACTCGTTTGTTATTTTAGCTGTATGCTTAGGGTCATTGTCTTGTTGGAAGGTGAACCTTCAGCCAAGTCTGAGGTCCAGACAGGGTCGGTCTGGCCTGCGGGGTACCAGGGATTCCCCCGGTGGGTCCTTGGCAGTGGGAAGAGAAGGAGAGGAGAAAAAAAATGCACTTTTTTGGGGTGCGGGCCCTTTAAAAGCACAGGAAGGTAAGAGGAATCTTTTTTTTCTCTCGCTCTCTCTCTCTGTCTCTCCATGAAGCCAGGATAGGGGGCCAGGAAAAAAGGACCAGGAGGAATTTAAGGGGGGTGGCAGGATGGCTATATAGTGGGCAGGAAAAAAGGACCAGGATGAATTTAAGGGGGGTGGCAGGATGGCTATATAGTGGGCAGGAAAAAAGGACTAGGATTCATATAAGGGGGTGGCAGGGTGGCTATATGGTGGGCAGGAAAAAAGGACCGGGATGGATATAAGGGGGTGGCAGGATGGCTATATGGTGGGCAGAAAAAAAGGACCAGGATGGATATGGGGGAGGGTGGTGGCAGGATGGCTTTATGGGGGGGCAGGATGGATATAAGGGGGGTGGCAAGATGGCTATACGGGGGCAGGAAAAAAGAACCAGGATGGATATAAGGGGGGCGGCAGGTTGGCTATATGGAGGGCAGGAAAAAAGGACCAGGATGGATATAAGGGGGGCAGCACGGTGAATATATAGGGGGGCAGGAAAAAAGGACCAGGATTGATATCGGGGGGGGGGCAGGATGGCTATATGGGGGGCAGAAAAAAGACCAGGATGAATATAAGGGGGCGGCAGGATGGCTATATGGAGGGCAGGAAAAAAGGACCTATGGATATAAGGGGGCGGCACGATGAATATATAGGGGGGGCAGGAAAAAAGGAGCAGGATGGATATAAGGGGGGGGGGAACAGGATGGATATTTGGGGGCAGGAAAAAAAGGACCATGATGGACATAAAGGGGAGTGGCATGATGGATATATGGGGGCAGGAAAAAAGGACCAGGATGGATATAAGGGGGGTGACAGGATGGATATATGGGGGGAGGGCAGGAAAAAGGACCAGGATGTATATAAGAGGGGGTGGCAGGATGGATATATTTGGGGCAGGACAAAGAACGAGGATGGATACATATGGGTCACGGGGAGCCAGGATGGATACATATGGAAGGCCAGGATATATATATGAGGGTGCAGGATGCAGATATATGGGCGACCAGGATGGATATATATGGGGGGGCAGGATCGATATATGGGAGGCCAGGATGGATTTATGGGGGGGGCAGGACAATGGAACAGGATGCATATATATGGGGGGCCAGGATGGCTATATGGTATGATATATATATATATATATACACATACATCCTGGCTCTATATATATAGAGGGCCAGATTCAATATATGTGGGGCAAGGGTGGATTTATGGGGGGGCAGGACAAGAGAACAGGATGCATATATATGGGGGGCCAGAATGGATATACAGGGGGGTCCAAAAGTAGGTGGACAGTATGTGTAAAATAGGGTAATGAAACATTTCCTAATAAATGGATTGGCCGAAGAGGCCCACTTGATTGGCCATCACGTTCACCAGACTTGACCCCAATGGATTTGTTCTTTTTGGGAGTACTCAAGGACAAATTTTATATTCGAAAATCAAAAAGTATCAGTGATTTGAAAAACTACATAAGAAATGCATTTCAAGAAATTACTACCCAAAGAGACTTATGCAAAATTGTTTGTCGAAGCGTAAGAGGCAGAAGTCAAAGCTGTGCAAATTGTAATGTAACACAGTGTGAGCATCTGCGTTGATAAAATTTAAGGGCTTTGTATATTGTTCAGAATAAAATTTAATTGTCAATGTTATGCTTGTGTTAGTAAATATAATTTTATATATAAATTAAAATAAATGTTATTTTCAGATAGAGTGAAATATACACGGGCGCTACCCAGCCACAAAATAGCTCAGATGCAGCGGATAGGGAGACAGGACTGTGTCGATTCCTGTTTAAAACCAAAGAATTGTATAATAAAATACCTTACCGCGCTATACTGAGCAGATATAAAAAACAGAAACAAGGGACAAGGAAAAAAAGGGGGGGGGGGGGAAGAGGGGGTTTATAAACCAATACTTACTTTTAATTGAAGGGATTTTGAGGAATATTCTTAGTGATATAGGGCGTTTGTCTGGCGGATACCTCGCCTGTGATGTTGTATTCGTGATTTCTTGTAGTGATCAGTGATACTGATAAAAGAATATATTAATAGGATTAAAATATCAGTAGTGTTAATATCCTATACTAAACCTTAATGAATTAACTGTACTCACTATGATTTACTGAATATTGCTATTTCCTTCAGGTTGGTACCGTGGTGTTTACTGTGGTGCTTGCTGATAGCCCACTTTCACAGTGCTGACCAAATAAAATTAAATACAATTAGTATTAATAACCGTGATAAAGAATCACAGCTATGGAGTAGCCGCTGCACTTACTTATATTTGTATGTAAGAAGTAAGCAGGAACAGTATCCTCTCATGTAAGCATTGTAATGAGGCTTTAGCTGTAAAGAAACTTTCACTTGTAGAGTGCTTGTGGTAATTCCTGCTAGTTGGATAAAGCAGGAGCAGGGTTTGCTGGTTATGTCAGGCACTAGACAGGAAGAAAACCACTTGATATAGTGATGTTATAGTAAACGGTCAGTCCGAACAGGACTTACTTACTTGTACCGCTTGCTGAGTGCCGCAATCAGCCTAGGTAGTGGCTGTTGGCGCAAAAAATCCCTGCACACGGGGAGGATGAGGCTGCACCGCACGTAGCGGGGGAGCGGGAGAACGCCGGCACCTCGTGTGCTCCGGCCGGAAGCAACAGCGAGGACGCGGCGCGATGGGGGGGCGGAGCTATGTGTCGTCACAAGCTAGGTAAACAAGGACGGGAGCACAGAAGGCACAAACCAACGCGTTTCGAGGGTGGCTTCCCTCTTCGTCAGGGCTATGACAAGTGTCTATCTGCCCGTCCTTATATATTAGGTCTCCCAGCTGCATTCAATCATCCTTAAACAGGTTGTGGTGCTAATGGATAATCATTAATGACTTGCGGTAACCCTGCTTTGTACTGATTAATGGAACCAATGGGGTTGTAGCACTTATTGTATACTATAAAATGTATCATCATAATCCATCTAGTAGATTATTAAAAGAGGAGAATATGAATAATCATCCATTTATATTAAAACTTAACTTTTATTGTTAATAAATTAAATTAAATAAACCTCCATCATATTAATACATTTAAAATGAAAAAAATTAATCACAATAAATACTAAAAAATTAATTACGATGAATACTAAAAAATGTGACTTAATGAATAAAAATGAGGATAAAAATATATATATATGTGTATATTTTTATATAAAAAATGCAAACAATGCCTCACTTATTTTTATTTTTAAAAAAGGTCCATCACTGGGACCAGGGACAGAGAAAAAGGGGGGGGGGAAATTTACAAGAGAAAAAAAGAAAGAAAGAGACCCTCTATGAAAGAGGGGGGTAAAAGGGGGGTGTTAAAGGTTGTCGTATACACGATTGGTATATCATGAATGTCATAAATTGTAGTATACATAATTGGTATGTCAAAGATTGGGAAAAGAAAAAGGGGTAAAAGATAATATAGAGGAAAAGAAGTGGGTTGATATTTCCCAGCTAGATTTAGAAAGCATGTAGCTCAATCTCATGATTTAGGCCTTTCGGAGCCAAGCTGTCAAGGGTGAAAATCCACTTAGATTCCACCCTTGACATAGCTTTCAAAAAGTTTCCCCTCCTGGGGTTCTGGGGGACCACCTGGATTCCACAATAGGATACCCCTTTATAGGATTGATTGTGTTTGTCCAAAAAATGACGTGATAAGGGATGTCCTTTAAAACCTTTCTTAATATTATCCAAGTGTTCTTTTATTCTATCCATTAACCGTCTCTTGGTTCTACCTACATATATTTTATTGCAGGGGCACCTGAGCATATATATCACTCCCTTTGTTTGGCATGTTATTACATCTCTAATAGTGAACTCGTTTTTAGTCATATCTAAAAAGGAAGTATGTAATTTCCTTTGTGTCATTGTTCTTTTGCAACAAGAACATCTCCCACATGCCAAAAAACCAGACAACTGCATATTTTGGTTGGTAATAAGTGATTGACGTAGGGATGACCCTGTTGCCGATTTGATGGCTTTTGTAGTAGGTGCTACAAGAAGTCCAAGGTTTTTTGCTCTAGTGTACACAAATCTAGGACGTATGGGAAATAAATCCCCTATATGTTTATCTTGCTGCAATATTGGCCAATATTTTCGTATGATATTATTAAATTGCTTATGGCCTGCATGGAACTGTGTGATGATAGGTAATTGTTTGATTTGATCTTGGATGGTTGGTGAAGGATTACTATTGCGGGGTTTGTATATTAGAGAAGTTCTGGACATATTTTCTACCTCCCTTTTAGTTTCATTTAATATTTGGGAATCATATCCCTTTTCCTTAAACTGATCTGTCAGACGTTCTGTTTCCTTGTGAAAATCTTCAATATTTGTGCAGTTTCTTTTTACCCTCATATATTGACTCTTGGGTATGTTTGTTAACCATACTGGTAAGTGACAGCTACTTATATGGATATAGCTGTTTGAGTCCACCTCCTTGTGGTACCCTTTAGTAATTAATCTATTGTTTTCTACACAGATGGTTAGATCTAGAAAATTTACACTTGTCTTACTATAAGCAGGTGTAAATTCCAGCCCGAATGAATTTGAGTTAAGGCTGGAAATGAATGTCTGCAGGTCTATAAGTGTACCATCCCAGATGAAGAGTATGTCATCTATAAATCGTCTCCATAGTCTCAGGCCTTTATGGAGACTACTATTTTTGAAGATGAGATTATGCTCCCACATACCTACGTATATATTTGCAAAACTTGGCGCGAATCGCGTACCCATAGCAGTGCCATGTGTCTGCAGATAGTATTGATTATCATATGAAAAGTAGTTGAGTTTGAGGATGAATTCAATACACTCAACTATAAATGCTATCTGGGAGTTGTGGTACAAACCCAACATATGGAGAGACCATTCGGCTGCTTGGCATCCTTTTGTTGGATCAATAACCGTATAGAGAGACTTTATGTCTAACGTCCCCAAGATAAAATTGCTATTCCACTCTAATGAATTTAAAATTTGTAGAGTGTGAGTGGTATCTTTTAAGTATGCTGGTAATAATGCCATGCACTTTTGTAGGTGTGTGTCTACGTACCTTGATAGATTGGCAGTTAGGCAGTTTATGCCGGATATAATTGGCCTGCCAGGGGGGTTTTTTGTATCCTTATGAATTTTTGGAATGTGATAGAACACTGCTATAGAGGGGGTTTTGTTGTTAATATATTGGCATTCTTTTTTATTTAAAATCCCTAGAGCTGTACCCTTTATGGCTAATGTATTCAATCCCTTCATGAATTGTGCAGTGGGGTCAGATAGTAATTTCTTATAAGTAATTTGATCCCCTAGAAGTCTCAAGGACTCTTTATGGTACATAGTACGATCCATTATTACAATGCCCCCTCCTTTATCTGCCGGGCGGATTACAATTTCATTGTTTTCCTGAAGTTGAATGATGGATTTTCTTTCTCCTAAACTGAGATTTTGAGTGACCGTCTTACTTGGTCGATTGTTCATTTTTCTTATTTCTGCCGTTACTAGAGTCTCAAATGTTTTAAATGAATTAGAATATTCATTCAAAGGGTTGAAGGTAGACGGTAAGGAAAGCTCGGTGTGTATGAAGGGTATAGGGCTTGTATTTGAGTATGTGGGCCCTGGATGATTATCCCCTTTTTTTAGAAAATATTTCTTTAGGGCCAAATTCCGGAGATATTTCTTCATGCTAATATATAAATTGAATGGTTTTGGTAATGCTGTTGGTGCAAATTTCAAACCCTTTTGAATTAATTGTTCCTCATTTGGTGAAGGTTGATATGAGCTTAAATTAAAGATTTTTTGTGTGCTAGTGGGTCCTACGTGGTTTTGTTTATTTATTTTCTTTTGGGAGAGTGACCTACCTCTCTTGCCTCTTTTTGTTTTGTATTTTGGATATGAAAAAAATCCTTTATGGGTGGATGTGTTTGTAGACCTACTTGTCTTTTGGATTTGGTAACGTGGTTATTGGTTATTTTTGATCTATAGCCAGGTTTGTAATTTTGGCCATAATTCGAAACTGATGGTTTTAGTGTTGATTGCTTCCCATTTGGAGTTTTATTACTAAATAGAATCCTTTTGTGCATTGGATTATTGGTTTTTACCCTTTTGGTCATACCTGATAATGTACTCATAGATCTGCTAGGTAAATTTACCTGCAAAGCATTACTTCCTGATGGGGTGGATTCCTCCCAATTATTGGTATTATCTGATTCTTCCACCAATGCAGTTAGTTCCGAATATCTGTTGGTGGTGGGGATGTTTTCGGTGTCAATAAAGGGAGAATCTATAATAGTTGGCGGATCCTCTTGACAGTAGAGGTGGTTGGAAATGTCATTTACCTCTACTGATTGATTTTGTAAAGATTTTGGTTGTGTTCGAGTTGAGACAGGTGTATATTGTGTTGAATTACTATATGTGGAAAACACCATTGATGTCTCTGATAAATTTTGTGTTGAGGACAGATTATATTCATCAAGAGTTATGAATTTATCATTAATAGTGGGGCTATGGTTTGTATTGGGGTGATCTTGTCTATAGGTCTCGTCTATAGGGATATTATCTCTTGCAAATTTTCGCATTTTCTTGGTTATTATTTCCTTCTCCTTTTGCTTTAGCCTATACATGATATTAGTGGTTAGGATTTCAAGCCCCTCTAAATCATTAAAGGTGCTTAGTTGGTCAAAAAGTGCGTTAATTGTACAGCTCGTTTTTTTGAGGTTCGCTGCTCTTTTAGAGATAATAAATTGTAATATATGATTGGAGAAGTTTGTGAACAAATTGTCCCATTCTGATTGTATGTTGGGGTCTCCAAAGTCACCTGCTAGTGTTTTATAAACTACCAGGCCTTTGGGGACCATCCCTGCTTGGACATATCTTTCCAAGGAAGCAATTTCCCACATATCTCGCATTTCATTTATTAATAATTTTTCCAATGATTTTAAAAGGTCCTTGGCTTTACCTAATTCATCCTGGGAGTGATTATATTCCGGAAACTGTTTGTTCATAAAAGTACGGCGGAAGATTCGATCTTCCCTGAGGGCCTCAATGGCCATAGTGGTGCTGCCAACGTGTGTGACACAGTAAAAGTATAAAACGGATAGAGTGAAATATACACGGGCGCTACCCAGCCACAAAATAGCTCAGATGCAGCGGATAGGGAGACAGGACTGTGTCGATTCCTGTTTAAAACCAAAGAATTGTATAATAAAATACCTTACCGCGCTATACTGAGCAGATATAAAAAACAGAAACAAAGGACAAGGAAAAAAAGGGGGGGGGGAAAGAGGGGGTTTATAAACCAATATATAAAAACAAACAAAAGCCAGCTCACCAAATGTAGACCGCAGACCTCGGAGCTCCGTCTGGACTGACATGTGATCAATAGGAAAAGGCAATTAGTTCCAGCTGCGTGTAAAAAAATTTCTTCTTTATTTCAACATTAAAATTATGTCATCTTCATAGTATGCCATACACACGGACACGGCAACGCGTTTCGATCTGTAAGATCTTTGTCAGAGCCATAGAGATACACTGATCTCAGCTGCATATATACTGCATTTGATCCAATGACATGCACAAAAACAATCACATGACAATTAACTCATTAAAATTACATAGCAATGTACAAAATAAATTAAAATACATGTTGCAAAAGAAAAATATTTATCTTTTCAACAATAATGAAGCATTAGGTCATTTCGTTTATTTAAACCATTCGGGGATCGGACATCTAGGTGATAAATCCAAAAAGCCTCTCTTGTTAACAGGCGTCGCTTTGAATCTCCGCCGCGGAAAGGAATTTTAACCTGTTCTATTCCTTGCACTTTAAAACTCGAGATGTTTCTAGCATGGTGCCTAATGAAATGCTGCGACACAGCTGATATATTACGATTCATGTTATTCGTATTTTCAATATCATGTAGATGTTCCCTAATGCGCATCTTCATTTTTCTAGATGTACACCCTATATATGATAATTTGCAAATGGTGCAATCTATCTTGTATATTACATTAGTTGAATTACAATTAATATATTGTTTTATGGTATATTGCACTTTATTTGCCGCATCAGAAAATTTTTTTGTAACATTTGCATATCTACATGTTTTGCATTTTGTAGCTCCACATCTGAAAAAACCATTACAGGTTAACCAGGTTTTATTAGTTGTATTTTTAAGAGAAAATAAATTAGGTGATAATTTGTCTCCCAATGTAGGTGCTCTTCTCGATACTATATTAATACCTGGCTTTAATATATCTGCCAATTTACTATCTTCATATAAAATGGGCAAATATCTATTAATGATTCCCTTGATTTGTGGAAATTGGCGACTGAACTGAAAACAAATATACGGTTTCTTTCCAATAACTGTCTCATTTGCGTTGCCACCAGAAAAAATCATTTCATTACGTTTTTTATTTTTTACTATTTGTTGTGCTCGATTCAAAGACCAATCCGGATACATGCGATTTTTTAATTTTTTCTTTACATGTTCCAGTTCACTATCTAGATTACTCTCTTCACTACAATTACGTTTAACCCTTGTGAGTTCTCCTACTGGTATTGCTTTAAGGGTATGTTTATTGTGACTGCTGGTTGCATGTAAAATAGTATTCCCACTATAGGGTTTATGATGTGTTTTCGTAGAGATTATTTCCCCCTCAACACCAAATAAATCCAAATCCAAAAAAGATATATGTTCCATATTATGTTCATGCGTAAAACATGGAACATGTAAAGAAAAAATTAAAAAATCGCATGTATCCGGATTGGTCTTTGAATCGAGCACAACAAATAGTAAAAAATAAAAAACGTAATGAAATGATTTTTTCTGGTGGCAACGCAAATGAGACAGTTATTGGAAAGAAACCGTATATTTGTTTTCAGTTCAGTCGCCAATTTCCACAAATCAAGGGAATCATTAATAGATATTTGCCCATTTTATATGAAGATAGTAAATTGGCAGATATATTAAAGCCAGGTATTAATATAGTATCGAGAAGAGCACCTACATTGGGAGACAAATTATCACCTAATTTATTTTCTCTTAAAAATACAACTAATAAAACCTGGTTAACCTGTAATGGTTTTTTCAGATGTGGAGCTACAAAATGCAAAACATGTAGATATGCAAATGTTACAAAAAAAATTTTCTGATGCGGCAAATAAAGTGCAATATACCATAAAACAATATATTAATTGTAATTCAACTAATGTAATATACAAGATAGATTGCACCATTTGCAAATTATCATATATAGGGTGTACATCTAGAAAAATGAAGATGCGCATTAGGGAACATCTACATGATATTGACAATACGAATAACATGAATCGTAATATATCAGCTGTGTCGCAGCATTTCATTAGGCACCATGCTAGAAACATCTCGAGTTTTAAAGTGCAAGGAATAGAACAGGTTAAAATTCCTTTCCGCGGCGGAGATTCAAAGCGACGCCTGTTAACAAGAGAGGCTTTTTGGATTTATCACCTAGATGTCCGATCCCGGAATGGTTTAAATAAACGAAATGACCTAATGCTTCATTGTTGAAAAGATAAATATTTTTCTTTTGCAACATGTATTTTAATTTATTTTGTACATTGCTATGTAATTTTAATGAGTTAATTGTCATGTGATTGTTTTTGTGCATGTCATTGGATCAAATGCAGTATATATGCAGCTGAGATCAGTGTATCTCTATGGCTCTGACAAAGATCTTACAGATCGAAACGCGTTGCCGTGTCCGTGTGTATGGCATACTATGAAGATGACATAATTTTAATGTTGAAATAAAGAAGAAATTTTTTTACACGCAGCTGGAACTAATTGCCTTTTCCTATTTATAAACCAATACTTACTTTTAATTGAAGGGATTTTGAGGAATATTCTTAGTGATATAGGGCGTTTGTCTGGCGGATACCTCGCCTGTGATGTTGTATTCGTGATTTCTTGTAGTGATCAGTGATACTGATAAAAGAATATATTAATAGGATTAAAATATCAGTAGTGTTAATATCCTATACTAAACCTTAATGAATTAACTGTACTCACTATGATTTACTGAATATTGCTATTTCCTTCAGGTTGGTACCGTGGTGTTTACTGTGGTGCTTGCTGATAGCCCACTTTCACAGTGCTGACCAAATAAAATTAAATACAATTAGTATTAATAACCGTGATAAAGAATCACAGCTATGGAGTAGCCGCTGCACTTACTTATATTTGTATGTAAGAAGTAAGCAGGAACAGTATCCTCTCATGTAAGCATTGTAATGAGGCTTTAGCTGTAAAGAAACTTTCACTTGTAGAGTGCTTGTGGTAATTCCTGCTAGTTGGATAAAGCAGGAGCAGGGTTTGCTGGTTATGTCAGGCACTAGACAGGAAGAAAACCACTTGATATAGTGATGTTATAGTAAACGGTCAGTCCGAACAGGACTTACTTGTACCGCTTGCTGAGTGCCGCAATCAGCCTAGGTGGTGGCTGTTGGCGCAAAAAATCCCTGCACACGGGGAGGATGAGGCTGCACCGCACGTAGCGGGGGAGCGGGAGAACGCCGGCACCTCGTGTGCTCCGGCCGGAATCAACAGCGAGGACGCGGCGCGATGGGGGGGGAGCTATGTGACGTCACAAGCTAGGTAAACAAGGACGGGAGCACAGAAGGCACAAACCAACGCGTTTCGAGGGTGGCTTCCCTCTTCGTCAGGGCTATGACAAGTGTCTATCTGCCCGTCCTTATATATTAGGTCTCCCAGCTGCATTCAATCATCCTTAAACAGGTTGTGGTGCTAATGGATAATCATTAATGACTTGCGGTAACCCTGCTTTGTACTGATTAATGGAACCAATGGGGTTGTAGCACTTATTGTATACTATAAAATGTATCATCATAATCCATCTAGTAGATTATTAAAAGAGGAGAATATGAATAATCATCCATTTATATTAAAACTTAACTTTTATTGTTAATAAATTAAATTAAATTAAATAAACCTCCATCATATTAATACATTTAAAATGAAAAAAATTAATCACAATAAATACTAAAAAATTAATTACGATGAATACTAAAAAATGTGACTTAATGAATAAAAATGAGGATAAAAATATATATATATGTGTATATTTTTATATAAAAAATGCAAACAATGCCTCACTTATTTTTATTTTTAAAAAAGGTCCATCACTGGGACCAGGGACAGAGAAAAAGGGGGGGGGGGGGAATTTACAAGAGAAAAAAAGAAAGAAAGAGACCCTCTATGAAAGGGTCTGAAGGAAATAGCAATATTCAGTAAATCATAGTGAGTACAGTTAATTCATTAAGGTTTAGTATAGGATATTAACACTACTGATATTTTAATCCTATTAATATATTCTTTTATCAGTATCACTGATCACTACAAGAAATCACGAATACAACATCACAGGCGAGGTATCCGCCAGACAAACGCCCTATATCACTAAGAATATTCCTCAAAATCCCTTCAATTAAAAGTAAGTATTGGTTTATAAACCCCCTCTTTCCCCCCCCCTTTTTTTCCTTGTCCCTTGTTTCTGTTTTTTATATCTGCTCAGTATAGCGCGGTAAGGTATTTTATTATACAATTCTTTGGTTTTAAACAGGAATCGACACAGTCCTGTCTCCCTATCCGCTGCATCTGAGCTATTTTGTGGCTGGGTAGCGCCCGTGTATATTTCACTCTATCCGTTTTATACTTTTACTGTGTCACACACGTTGGCAGCACCACTATGGCCATTGAGGCCCTCAGGGAAGATCGAATCTTCCGCCGTACTTTTATGAACAAACAGTTTCCGGAATATAATCACTCCCAGGATGAATTAGGTAAAGCCAAGGACCTTTTAAAATCATTGGAAAAATTATTAATAAATGAAATGCGAGATATGTGGGAAATTGCTTCCTTGGAAAGATATGTCCAAGCAGGGATGGTCCCCAAAGGCCTGGTAGTTTATAAAACACTAGCAGGTGACTTTGGAGACCCCAACATACAATCAGAATGGGACAATTTGTTCACAAACTTCTCCAATCATATATTACAATTTATTATCTCTAAAAGAGCAGCGAACCTCAAAAAAACGAGCTGTACAATTAACGCACTTTTTGACCAACTAAGCACCTTTAATGATTTAGAGGGGCTTGAAATCCTAACCACTAATATCATGTATAGGCTAAAGCAAAAGGAGAAGGAAATAATAACCAAGAAAATGCGAAAATTTGCAAGAGATAATATCCCTATAGACGAGACCTATAGACAAGATCACCCCAATACAAACCATAGCCCCACTATTAATGATAAATTCATAACTCTTGATGAATATAATCGGTCCTCAACACAAAATTTATCAGAGACATCAATGGTGTTTTCCACATATAGTAATTCAACACAATATACACCTGTCTCAACTCGAACACAACCAAAATCTTTACAAAATCAATCAGTAGAGGTAAATGACATTTCCAACCACCTCTACTGTCAAGAGGATCCGCCAACTATTATAGATTCTCCCTTTATTGACACCGAAAACATCCCCACCATCAACAGATATTCGGAACTAACTGCATTGGTGGAGGAATCAGATAATACCAATAATTGGGAGGAATCCACCCCATCAGGAAGTAATGCTTTGCAGGTAAATTTACCTAGCAGATCTATGAGTACATTATCAGGTATGACCAAAAGGGTAAAAACCAATAATCCAATGCACAAAAGGATTCTATTTAGTAATAAAACTCCAAATGGGAAGCAATCAACACTAAAACCATCAGTTTCGAATTATGGCCAAAATTACAAACCTGGCTATAGATCAAAAATAACCAATAACCACGTTACCAAATCCAAAAGACGAGTAGGTCTACAAACACATCCACCCATAAAGGATTTTTTTCATATCCAAAATACAAAACAAAAAGAGGCAAGAGAGGTAGGTCACTCTCCCAATAGAAAATAAATAAACAAAACCACGTAGGACCCACTAGCACACAAAAAATCTTTAGTTTAAGCTCATATCAACCTTCACCAAATGAGGAATAATTAATTCAAAAGGGTTTGAAATTTGCACCAACAGCATTACCAAAACCATTCAATTTATATATTAGCATGAAGAAATATCTCCGGAATTTGGCCCTAAAGAAATATTTTCTAAAAAAAGGGGATAATCATCCAGGGCCCACATACTCAAATACAAGCCCTATACCCTTCATACACACCGAGCTTTCCTTACCGTCTACCTTCAACCCTTTGAATGAATATTCTAATTCATTTAAAACATTTGAGACTCTAGTAACGGCAGAAATAAGAAAAATGAACAATCGACCAAGTAAGACGGTCACTCAAAATCTCAGTTTAGGAGAAAGAAAATCCATCATTCAACTTCAGGAAAACAATGAAATTGTAATCCGCCCGGCAGATAAAGGAGGGGGCATTGTAATAATGGATCGTACTATGTACCATAAAGAGTCCTTGAGACTTCTAGGGCATCAAATTACTTATAAGAAATTACTATCTGACCCCACTGCACAATTCATGAAGGGATTGAATACATTAGCCATAAAGGGTACAGCTCTAGGGATTTTAAATAAAAAAGAATGCCAATATATTAACAACAAAACCCCCTCTATAGCAGTGTTCTATCACATTCCAAAAATTCATAAGGATACAAAAAACCCCCCTGGCAGGCCAATTATATCCGGCATAAACTGCCTAACTGCCAATCTATCAAGGTACGTAGACACACACCTACAAAAGTGCATGGCATTATTACCAGCATACTTAAAAGATACCACTCACACTCTACAAATTTTAAATTCATTAGAGTGGAATAGCAATTTTATCTTGGGGACGTTAGACATAAAGTCTCTCTATACGGTTATTGATCCAACAAAAGGATGCCAAGCAGCCGAATGGTCTCTCCATATGTTGGGTTTGTACCACAACTCCCAGATAGCATTTATAGTTGAGTGTATTGAATTCATCCTCAAACACAACTACTTTTCATATGATAATCAATACTATCTGCAGACACATGGCACTGCTATGGGTACGCGATTCGCGCCAAGTTTTGCAAATATATACGTAGGTATGTGGGAGCATAATCTCATCTTCAAAAATAGTAGTCTCCATAAAGGCCTGAGACTATGGAGACGATTTATAGATGACATACTCTTCATCTGGGATGGTACACTTATAGACCTGCAGACATTCATTTCCAGCCTTAACTCAAATTCATTCGGGCTGGAATTTACACCTGCTTATAGTAAGACAAGTGTAAATTTTCTAGATCTAACCATCTGTGTAGAAAACAATAGATTAATTACTAAAGGGTACCACAAGGAGGTGGACTCAAACAGCTATATCCATATAAGTAGCTGTCACTTACCAGTATGGTTAACAAACATACCCAAGAGTCAATATATGAGGGTAAAAAGAAACTGCACAAATATTGAAGATTTTCACAAGGAAACAGAACGTCTGACAGATCAGTTTAAGGAAAAGGGATATGATTCCCAAATATTAAATGAAACTAAAAGGGAGGTAGAAAATATGTCCAGAACTTCTCTAATTTACAAACCCCGCAATAGTAATCCTTCACCAACCATCCAAGATCAAATCAAACAATTACCTATCATCACACAGTTCCATGCAGGCCATAAGCAATTTAATAATATCATACGAAAATATTGGCCAATATTGCAGCAAGATAAACATATAGGGGATTTATTGCCCATACGTCCTAGATTTGTGTACACTAGAGCAAGAAACCTTGGACTTCTGGTAGCACCTACTACAAAAGCCATCAAATCGGCAACAGGGTCATCCCTACGTCAATCACTTATTACCAACCAAAATATGCAGTTGTCTGGTTTTTTTGGCATGTGGGAGATGTTCTTGTTGCAAAAGAACAATGACACAAAGGAAATTACATACTTCCTTTTTAGATATGACTAAAAACGAGTTCACTATTAGACATGTAATAACATGCCAAACAAAGGGAGTGATATATATGCTCAGGTGCCCCTGCAATAAAATATATGTAGGTAGAACCAAGAGACGGTTAATGGATAGAATAAAAGAACACTTGGATAATATTAAGAAAGGTTTTAAAGGACATCCCTTATCACGTCATTTTTTGGACAAACACAATCAATCCTATAAAGGGGTATCCTATTGTGGAATCCAGGTGGTCCCCCAGAACCCCAGGAGGGGAAACTTTTTGAAAGCTATGTCAAGGGTGGAATCTAAGTGGATTTTCACCCTTGACAGCTTGGCTCCGAAAGGCCTAAATCATGAGATTGAGCTACATGCTTTCTAAATCTAGCTGGGAAATATCAACCCACTTCTTTTCCTCTATATTATCTTTTACCCCTTTTTCTTTTCCCAATCTTTGACATACCAATTATGTATACTACAATTTATGACATTCATGATATACCAATCGTGTATACGACAACCTTTAACACCCCCCTTTTACCCCCCTCTTTCATAGAGGGTCTCTTTCTTTCTTTTTTTCTCTTGTAAATTTCCCCCCCCCCTTTTTCTCTGTCCCTGGTCCCAGTGATGGACCTTTTTTAAAAATAAAAATAAGTGAGGCATTGTTTGCATTTTTTATATAAAAATATACACATATATATATATTTTTATCCTCATTTTTATTCATTAAGTCACATTTTTTAGTATTCATCGTAATTAATTTTTTAGTATTTATTGTGATTAATTTTTTTCATTTTAAATGTATTAATATGATGGAGGTTTATTTAATTTAATTTAATTTATTAACAATAAAAGTTAAGTTTTAATATAAATGGATGATTATTCATATTCTCCTCTTTTAATAATCTACTAGATGGATTATGATGATACATTTTATAGTATACAATAAGTGCTACAACCCCATTGGTTCCATTAATCAGTACAAAGCAGGGTTACCGCAAGTCATTAATGATTATCCATTAGCACCACAACCTGTTTAAGGATGATTGAATGCAGCTGGGAGACCTAATATATAAGGACGGGCAGATAGACACTTGTCATAGCCCTGACGAAGAGGGAAGCCACCCTCGAAACGCGTTGGTTTGTGCCTTCTGTGCTCCCGTCCTTGTTTACCTAGCTTGTGACGTCACATAGCTCCGCCCCCCCATCGCGCCGCGTCCTCGCTGTTGATTCCGGCCGGAGCACACGAGGTGCCGGCGTTCTCCCGCTCCCCCGCTACGTGCGGTGCAGCCTCATCCTCCCCGTGTACAGGGATTTTTTGCGCCAACAGCCACCACCTAGGCTGATTGTGGCACTCAGCAAGCGGTACAAGTAAGTAAGTCCTGTTCGGACTGACCGTTTACTATAACATCACTATATCAAGTGGTTTTCTTCCTGTCTAGTGCCTGACATAACCAGCAAACCCTGCTCCTGCTTTATCCAACTAGCAGGAATTACCACAAGCACTCTACAAGTGAAAGTTTCTTTACAGCTAAAGCCTCATTACAATGCTTACATGAGAGGATACTGTTCCTGCTTACTTCTTACATACAAATATAAGTAAGTGCAGCGGCTACTCCATAGCTGTGATTCTTTATCACGGTTATTAATACTAATTGTATTTAATTTTATTTGGTCAGCACTGTGAAAGTGGGCTATCAGCAAGCACCACAGTAAACACCACGGTACCAACCTGAAGGAAATAGCAATATTCAGTAAATCATAGTGAGTACAGTTAATTCATTAAGGTTTAGTATAGGATATTAACACTACTGATATTTTAATCCTATTAATATATTCTTTTATCAGTATCACTGATCACTACAAGAAATCACGAATACAACATCACAGGCGAGGTATCCGCCAGACAAACGCCCTATATCACTAAGAATATTCCTCAAAATCCCTTCAATTAAAAGTAAGTATTGGTTTATAAACCCCCTCTTCCCCCCCCCCTTTTTTTCCTTGTCCCTTGTTTCTGTTTTTTATATCTGCTCAGTATAGCGCGGTAAGGTATTTTATTATACAAATGTTATTTTCAGTCCACCTACTTTTGGACCACCCTGTATATGGGGGGGCCATGAGGATATATGGGGGGGCAGGACAAGGATGGCTATATATGGGGGAGCCAGGATGGATATATATTGTGGAGCCAGCATGCATATATATGGGGTCCAGGATGTATATATGGTAGAGCCAAGATGCATATATATGGGGGGGGCAAGACAAGTGACCAGGATGCATATATATGGGGGGGTCCAGGATGGAAATATATGGGGGAGCCAGGATGCATATATATATGGGGGAGCCAGGATATATATATATATATATATATATGAGCCAGGATGGTTATATATGGGGGAGCCAGGAAGCATATATATGGGGGGAGGCCAGGACAATGGACCAGGATGGATAAATGGGGGTCCAAGAGAGATACAGTGCCTTGCGAAAGTATTCGGCTCCCTGGAACTCTTCAACCTTTTCCCAATATGCTTCAAACATAAAGATACCAAATGTAAATTTTTGGTGAAGAATCAACAACAAGTGGGACACAATTGTGAAGTTGAACAAAATTTATTGGTTATTTTAAATTTTTGTGGAAATTCAAAAACTGAAAAGTGGGGCTTGCAATATTATTCAGCCCCTTTAACTTAATACTTTGTTGCGCCACCTTTTGCTATGATTTCAGCTGCAAGTCGCTTGGGGTATGTATCACTTTTGTACATCGATAGACTGAAATTCTTGCCCATTCTTCCTTGGCAAACAGCTCGAGCTCAGTGAGGTTGGATGGAGATCGTTTGTGAACAGCAGTTTTCAGCTCTTTCCACAGATTCTCGATTGGATTCAGGTCTGGATTTTGACTTGGCCATTCTTACACCTGGATACGTTTATTTGTGAACCATTCCATTGTAGATTTTGCTTTATGTTTGGCATCATTGTCTTGTTGGAAGACAAATCTCCGTCCCAGTCTCAGGTCTTTTGCAGACTCCAATAGATTTTCTTCAAGAATGGTCCTATATTTGGCTCCATCCATCTTCCCATCAATTTTAACCATCTTCCCTGTCCCTGCTGAAGAAAAGCAGCCCCAAACCATGATGCTGCCACCACCATGTTTGACAGTGAGGATGGTGTGTTCAGGGTGATGAGCTGTGTTGCCTTTACACCAAAAATATCGTTTGGTATTGTTGCCAAAAAGTTTGATTTTGGTTTCATCTGACCAGAGCTCCTTCTGCCACATGTTTGGTGTGTCTCCCAGGTGGCTTGTTGCAAACTTTAAACAACACTTTTTATGGATATCTTTGAGAAATGGCTTTCTTCTTGCCACTCTTCCATAAAGGCTGGATTTGTGCAGTGTATTCCGGTACGAGATACACATGTTCACACGGAAGGCCAACAAAAAACCACATGGATAGTAAAAACAGACCATCTCACACATATGTTTTTAAAAGCGGGCTTGTGAAGGGGGTCTAATAAAAGGACAAATAATGCGGTACATATAGCCTGCCGCAGAAATTATTAATTTACTCAGAGCCACTGCCAGTACCTGACCTCGCCCAGTACTTAATATGTTCTAGCGAAGCCGATTCCTGTTCAGAAACAGTACCGTACCTCTGTCATGGCCCCCACAGTGCATTCCTCACAACTACCACACAGTAGGATTGCCCTAAAACTCGTACACACAATGTGATGCCTTCACACAAGTATCCCAACTGTGTATCTTGTGTCTCTGGTGCAAACCAAGTGACTGGAGAATGTCACATAACCTGAAAGTTCTTCAGGCTCTGTCCAGCCTGAATGGTGGCTTAGAGATCTGACAGTTTCCTGCTCGACCGTTGTATTCATCTATAACATCAGGACGTAAACAGGTGAAGTCGGGACATGCTTCCGTTCTCCCGGGACAGTTGACATGGCTCAGAGACCTGTTTTGCAGGAATATCATGTAACCAGAGGGCCTTATACAAATCTTCATAAAGTAGGAACCGGTTGTGAGTGGCCACTACACATAGTTGTCGGCTGTGCTCCAGCTGCCACGGGTTCTACAAACAGCTGATCTGTGGTGTTGCTGAGTGTTAGACCCCCATCGATCTGATATTGGGGAACTATCTTAAGACGAGGTCATCATTATCATAGTAGTGGAAAATCCCTTAAACGTGTTGTACATGGATTCTTTCCCTCACAGTCTGAAATTGAGTTTGATGAGCCATGCCGTGTCGTCTGACTCCAGTAAATATCCTGCACACATCACAGTCTGATAGAAATGATAAAAAATAATGGGATATCGGTAACTGGGAGAACCACTCTGCTAGGAAAAATAAGATTAAATTGAAGTATAACTAAAGATTTGCTACAGCAGAGGCTTAGTTGGATAAGCAGGTGCAATTACCAGGGAGAGTAAGGGGATATATTCAGATGTCCTAATTCATTAACACTGGCGTTGTGCACTGTAGTCTTATTGTAAGGGGCTGCTGGAGTAGGATGCACCTAATTCAGAGTTGCATGCCACTTATTAGGTGCATCTTATTGAGTCCTTGTGGGGCAGTGCTGATGACCGATTATTTCACTGACAGAATCTGCTTGCATGCTGTATTTTCACTCCGAAGTTGGATCTCACTCATTCAAATCTTTGGGTGTGTGGAAAACAATGGATTGGATTTGGATGACATCTGAGTGCAGTCTAATTTCCGGGGGCTGGAATTTTGTTCTCCATCTTCTCCTCACAGTGAGCTCCGATTCTCGCATCCCAGAGAATCTGACCCCACTATGCTGACACTCGGATCACACTCTGATTAGAGTTAGATCACGATGTCATTTGCGTAATCGACCTGATTCTCTGGGATGCGAGAATATATGGCCATCTGACTGTAGCCAAGCTTCAGCTGTACATGAAGCTAGCCAAGATTGACTTGAAATGCCAAAAGCAGAAATGTTTTTATGTAACTTTTGTGTTGTTCAAAAAATATTGCAACATGTCAAGGTGTTTTACACCAGAAAACTGTGAAAAACACCTTCCATGTTGAGACTTTATGCTGACATAGCAGAGCTTAGTCAGAGCACAACGGCGTGAATATCACACTGCTGTGCTGTGCGTGGGTTCACACGTGGCTTTTTTTCGCGTTTCCGCGGCGGTTTTTACTGCGAAAAATAAGCATCCCATGCATTCCTATGGGATTCCGCAATGCTGTGCTGATGCTGCGGTTTTTACAGCGGCGGATTTGCTTCACGGTAAAAAACGCAACATGCTCATTAATTTCGCAGATTCGTGGCGATCCCGCACCCATAGGAATGCATTGTTCTGCTTTCTTTACGCATGTGGCTGTGCACACCATGCGAAAAGTAAGCAGAACATTTGCGGATGGTACCCACGGTCCGGAGGAGAGGAGACTGGGCTTTGGGTACCATATCCCTGTAAAAAATAGAATTTAAAATAAAAAATATTGTTATTCTCTTCTCTTCCGACGTCCCGCGCTGCCTTCCCGCCTCTCTCCACGCTCCCGGTCCCAGTAAGCCTTTGCGAGCGATGACGACAGTTCTCGTGGGATCGTGAAGTCTCGCGGTCATTCGCGCGACATCATCGCGAATGACCGCGAGACGTCGTGATCCCGCGAGAACAGACGTCATCGCGGTAATTGTCGCAAAGGATTACTGGGACCGGGAGCATGGAGAGAGGCGGGAAGGCTGCGCGGGATGTCGGAAGGTGAGAATAACAATATTTTTTATTTTATTATTATTATTTACATTCTATGGCGGCCTCAATAGTAAAAAGTTGGTCACACTAGCCAAACACTATGTTTGACGAGTGTGACCAACCTGTCAATCAGTTCTCCAAGCGATGCTACAGATCGCTTGGAAAAAGCTAGCAATTCTGCAAGCTAATTACGCCTGCAAAATGCTAGTTTTTCTGCTGGAAAATCGCGGGAATTTAAAATGCGATTTTCCCGTGGAATGGAATTCCGGAACGCTCGCGGTAATTTCTGCGAGAGTTCCGCTACGTGTGAACCCAGCCTAACAGCAGTGGTGAGTCCAGGTCTGGCATCCTGGTATTGTATTACTAATCCCAGGCTGCAGACCTCTTCTCCCCACAAGAAGTCACCTCCACAGCACTGCGCTCACCGCTCAAAGCTGGACTGCAGAGGTGATTCCTTCCAGTGGTGAAAACAGCTTGGTAGCCTGACGTTATTAGTAATTAGTAGCAATGTCAGGCTGCTGACCTATGTTCACAGCAGCTGTGAACTGGACAGTAGGGGGCGTGCCCAGTTCACAGGGGAGACAGCCACAATGTAGAAGATGCAGTTGAATGCCAACCCGAGTCTCCTGTGCCCTGTGGCTGCTGTATTTGGGTGTGTAAGTGTCCTGCTCAGACACTTACACATCAGCAAATAAAATTTGCAGCAATCCAGCTGCTGCAGAAAAAAAAGAAGTTAAACATTACATTTAATTTTGTATTGCAAATAATTGATTACATAATGAGTAATTATAATAAAATTAAAATCGAGACCTATTTCTTTTACCCTTAGTACCAGGGGATGGTCTGGCATAAGAAAAGGGAACAGATCCAATGGCACAAAGAGTTTCAGCCAATTAAATAAAATTACTGATAACAGAGAAGATTTGCATGTCAGGAGTTCTGTAGCAATAAACTGTTTTCCTCAACTCATACCTCAGGCTATGGGCTTGTTTATACTGGCTAATGGTTGGTGACTGTTAAGCAACCGCCGATCAGCTACATGGTCGTCAGGTTATTAACATTCTTAACACTGGCCAATTGTGGAGGTAGAAGCACACCTACAAATGCTTCTTCATTATAATCAAGAAAAGCACCCTAAGGGTATATGCACGCATCACATTTTTGTTGCTTTTTTTTGCACAGTTTTGTCACAAAACCTGAATGATTTCGTAGTACCAGCAAAGTGAATGAAATTCCTGAAGTTGCTTACTTTTTATTTGCAGATTCAAACCTGCAGCATATTAATTCTTTCAGTGTTTTTGTCGTAGATTTCACCTATACTAATGAATGGGGAAATATTCACTACAAAAACGTGTAAAAAAAAAAATCAATAGAAACTTGTGTGTTTTACGCAGTGTTTTTCCTGCCAACACATCAGGATTCGCAGCAGAATTTCCAGCTGATCATTGGGCCAACAGCCATCTCAGCCGACTCTCCCATACACAGGAGCGCTCATTCGGCCGAGCACTAGTGTTCTCTATGAAAAAGCCATTGTTGGCTTATCTATGGGAGAACAGCAGTCCAAAAACAGACATGCACAGTTGACATCTCTCCTAACCATCGGTCTGAAGGCACCCTACACACCCTACACACATTACATCGATGACCGAACATGTCAATATCGGCGTGTTTTGCCGATGTTAGTCTAATGCAGTGGCGTAGCAACTGTTTGTGGCGACCGGGGCGGTCGAAAAATTTGCCGCCCCTTTGGTTGTTGATAATTCGGAAGCATCCGAAGAGCCCACGCTACACTCAAAGATCTAATTTTTAGTCTGCTACTAACTCTGCTGTTATTATTTCTAAATTTCTAGACTTTCATCTTCTTGCAGTTCTCTATCTATATCTATTAGCTTGATGATGCTGGATAAAGACCTAATGGCTTTTTTAATAATAATTTTTAATAATGTGACAGAAAAAAACAGAAAGTACAAATTATTTTGGCGGACACTGACAACTTGGGGCCCCTGTGCAAAAAATGTGTCCGGGCCCCCCTCCTTTTATGGTGTCAAAGCTACGTGTGTGTGTATGTATATATACATATAGATAGATAGATATTGATATTATATAGCCACACACATACAGGTATATAAATTACATAGTCTCCTTTATTATGTATATTGCTGTCCCTTACACAGTGCCCTCTCTTGTTATGTACAGTACCGTCCCATACATACTGGATTATATAGAGCCCTGTTTTTTATTACATACCGTCCTGTCTTGTTAGCTGTATAATGCAATGATGGCTGATGGAGCATGGGAAAGCTTCCTTTCTAATGGAGGAGCTGATGGACTGGTAGTTTGGTCACCGGCTCCTCGATCAGCAGTCATTTTATATCTAAAAAGAGAGGGGACTATGTAATAAAAGAGGGCACTGTAAATAACAAAATTAACAAGAATACACTATGTAAGAGAGCACTATACGTAACAGCAGAGGAAGCTATATAATAAGGGACGGCATCATATATAACTAGAGAGGATGATACGAAATAAGGGATGGTGTTATACATAATAAAAGAGGAAACAATGTAATTAAGGATGGTGTTATACAGAAATAGTGAGTACACTATATACTAAGGGGCTGTGTTAGACATAGTGAGTACACTATATACTAAGGGACTGTGTTAGACATAATAAGCGATAATGTCTTCCTCCACCTCCCCCTGTTCCTAAGGCCATTATAAGTCCCCCTTCCTCCCATCCCAATCCCCCACACCCCTCATTGTCCTCCCCTCGCATCCCATTATTGTCCTCTCCCCCACCCCATCATTGCCCTCTTCACCACCTCCATCATTTTCTTCTCTCCCACCACTATCTTTGCTTTCTCCCCCACCACTCCCATCATTGCCCATTCCACCACCTCCATCATTTCCTCCTCCACCACCCCCATTTATTGCCCTTTCCACCACCACCATCATTGCATTTTTCCCCCCACCCCATCATTGCCCTCTCCATCACCCCCATCATTGCCTTCTCCCCATCACCCCCATGGACACCGCATCTGGAGGCACGTTTGCCCCTCTCCTATATACTGACAAGCTCATTACCTTAGAGAGATCATTCTCAATGCCTAAAGCACCATCGTCCTTTCTGATAGATGCCTATAAGCGCTACACAATCTATATACTACACGTAACTGAAGAAGGTCACATTGACCGAAACGTCTTTTTTCGTGTACTACAATAAACCGCCTTACAAATACCTTTAAGATGAGTGCTAGGTTCATATTTGTTGCTTTATCGGTTTGGGAACCTAACCTTAGCACCATCTTGAGTTGTGCTCACGGTGTTCTTTCTATACACAGACAGACAGACATACACACATACAGTTGTGGCCAAAAGTATTGACACCCCTGCAATTCTGTCAGATAATACTCAGTTTCTTCCTGAAAATGATTGCTAACACAAATTCTTTGGTAGTATCTTCATTTAATTTGTCTTAAATGAAAAAACACAAAAGAGAATGAAGCAAAACATTGATCATTTCACACAAAACTCCAAAAATGGGCCAGACAAAAGTATTGGCACCCTCAGCCTAATACTTGGTTGCACAACCTTTAGCCAAAATAACTGCGACCAACCGCTTCCGGTAACCATCAATGAGTTTCTTACAATGCTCTGCTGGAATTTTAGACCATTCTTCTTTGGAAAACTGCTCCAGGTCCCTGATATTTGAAGGGTGCCTTCTCCAAACTGCCATTTTTAGATCTCTCCACAGGTGTTCTATCGGATTCAGGTCTGGACTCATTGCTAGCCACCTTAGAAGTCTCCAGTGCTTTCTCTCAAACCATTTTCTAGTGCTTTTTGGTGTGTTTTGGGTCATTGTCCTGCTGGAAGACCCATGACCTCTGAGGGAGACCCTGCTTTCTCACACTGGGCCCTACATTATGCTGCAAAATTTGTTGGTAGTCTTCAGACTTCATAATGCCATACACACGGTCAAGCAGTCCAGTGCCAGAGGCAGCAAAGCAACCCCAAAACATCAGGGAACCTCCGCCATGTTTGACTGTAGGGACCGTGTTCTTTTCTTTGAATGCCTCTTTTTTTTCTCCTGTAAACTCTATGTTGATGCCTTTGCCCAAAAAGCTCTACTTTTGTCTCATCTGACCAGAGAACATTCTTCCAAAACGTTTTAGGCTTTTTCAGGTAAGTTTTGGCAAACTCCAGCCTGGCTTTTTTATGTCTCTGGGTAAGAAGTGGGGTCTTCCTGGGTCTCCTACCATACAGTCCCTTTTCATTCAGATGCCGACGGATAGTACGGGTTGACACTGTTGTACCCTTGGACTGCAGGGCAGCTTGAACTTGTTTGGATGTTAGTCGAGGTTCTTTATCCAACATCCGCACAATCTTGCGTTGAAATCTCTTGTCAATTTTTCTTTTCCATCCACATCTAGGGAGGTTAGCCACAGTGACATGGGCTTTAAACTTCTTGATGACTCTGCGCACGGTAGACACAGGAACATTCAGGTCTTTTGAGATGGACTTGTAGCCTTGAGATTGCTCATGCTTCCTCACAATTTGGTTTCTCAAGTCCTCAGACTGTTCTTTGGTCTTTCTTTTCTCCATGCTCAATGTGGTACACACAAGGACACAGGTCAGAGGTTGAGTCAACTTTAATCCATGTCAACTGGCTGCAAGTGTGATTTAGTTAATGCCAACACCTGTTAGGTGCCACAGGTAAGTTACAGGTGCTGTTAATTACACAAATTAGAGAAGCATCACATGATTTTTCGAACAGTGCCAATACTTTTGTCCTCCCTCTTTTTTATGTTTGGTGTGGAATTATATCCAATTTGGCTTTAGGACAATTCTTTTTGTGTTTTTTCATTTAAGACAAATTAAATGAAGATAATAATACCAAAGAATTTGTGTTTGCAATCATTTTCAGCAAGAAACTGAGTATTATCTGACAAAATTGCAGGGGTGTCAATACTTTTGGCCACAACTGTACATATACCTACACACACACAGACATACATACACACAGATACCACCTCTCTCCTCTCACCTGTCCGCAGCATCGCCCGCGCTTCCTCGCTCACACAGCAGCGGCTGCTGAATGATGACGTCATTCAGCTGCGCTCCTCTGTGTCAGACAGGAAGCGCGGCCTCCGGGCAGGAAGCAGGACGGACCCTTGCAACTCCGCTCCTGCTATTCCCTCTTGCAGGCAGCGGAGCTGCTGTGATCGCTCCCTGCCCGCCACTGCACTGTGCCTCCGCGCTTCTCCCACAGAGAGGAATTGCTGCCGCGCCGCCCCCACACACGTGCCGCCTGGGGCGGACCCCCCCCACGCTACACCACTGGTCTAATGTGTATGGGGCCTTTAGGCAGAATTCCGACATACTTTCATATACATTCATACATGCATATACCTGTAGGCTTTATAAAAGGAATCACCAATGTTCCCTTATACCAGGAGTGCACGACATTTTGTGGTCCAAAGACAATTTTTTGAACCACCATCAGTACATTAATACATCACAACAACAAAATGTTTAGAATTTTAGAAGGATTTGGAGAGTTTCTGCTCAAAAAGCAGCGTGAACACATGCTGGCTTAAACTGAGCTTTGTACAGCAGAAACTCGCCAAATCCTCCTTATAATCTCAAATTAAACCTCTAGTTTTTGACACTTTTTAAGTATTATCATAGCCATGAAACACGCTATGGATTACTACATGTGTAAAAGATCAGAACCACTAACAGCACATGAGTAAAGCACCAGAACCACCATCAGTATATGAATGCAGCATCAGAGCCACCAGCACCAGAACCACAGTCAGTACATGAATGCAGTCCCATAAACACTATCAGTACATGAATGCAATTTCAGAAACACTGTCAGAACATGAATGCAGTGCCAGAAATACCATCAGTACATGAATGCTTCAAAAGAGTTTCCATCAGTACATGAATGCAGTGCCAAGCTTAGTACAGTGTTCAATTGTAATGTTAGGCCAGACCCATATACATTTGTATTATGTGAACCTACAATTCCCAGTATGTCCTTAACAATGGTATGGAGATGCTGGGAGTTGTTACCAGCCATCATCGTCAGACTGCAGAGAATACAGTAACCACAGTACTGATGAAAAGCAGGCAATATCACAAATAAACATCTCCTTCGTCTCCACGAGGCACAAACGCCATGATTTCAGAGCTTTCTCCACACTTGACTCTTCTTCATCTTCAGCAGCACGTCCTGACACGGTGCCCTTAAAAATATAAGCATCATTATGCTGCTCTATAAATAAAAATATCTCCCATGATCTGCACCCCCCAAGTAACCAAATAAATAAATTTCCTTCACTGTGCTTCCTGCACAAAATATCCTACACACACACACAATGTTCCCTCTACACTTCCCCTTTACAAAATATAGTCCCCACTGCACTTGTTTATAATTACCACCACACACTGCCCCTTTCCAAAATACTTCACATTGCCGCTCTCTCAAATAGTCCCCCACACTGCTCCTCTATAAAATACACACACACACTGTCCTCCAAATTATCCCCCCACTCTGCCATCTGTATACTATCCCCCACTGCCCCTTCTCCAAAATATACCCCTACACTGCCCCTATTTAATATCCCCCCACACTATCCCTCTCCAAAATAACCCCATACTGCCTGCCTAATATCTACTCCACATAATTTCTCACACACAACCCTCTCCATTATGTCCCCCACATACTATCCCTTTTCAATTCCCCACTGCCCCTCGCTATACTATGCACTCTTTCGCAATCCCCCTAATTGCCCCATAATGTCCCAAATTGCCCCATAATGTTTCAAAATGCCCCATAATGTCCCAAATTGCCACATTATATGCCCTTGTAGTAACACTACCCTTTCCTCCCCAGCCCGTCATCTAAAATGACCTGACAATTAATCTTCAGCTCCTTCATGGAGCATTTACCAGTGCCCAATGTCTCCTCTGGATGTGCGGTGTGATGACGTCAGCAGTGTGATGACGTCAGCTCTTTCTCTTAACTTGTGAGGGTTGAGTCTTGCCCCTACTCCCTGGCAGCACCTCTGCTGCCCCCACCGGAGAAGAAGGGGATGGTTGCAGAAAGACAGCAGAGATCATGTCATGATCCAGGTTGGATATGACAGAGAAAATGCACAAGTAACCTTTTTTTTCTGTGAGCTGGTGTGCTTAGAGATAGTTTTCCCCCGGTGGCCAGTATGGCCATTGCACTGGTGTTTTTAGAAATAGTTTTGCCCCGGTGGTGGTGAGCGTCATTGCACTCTGTTTCTTTAGATAAGTGCACAAGATTAGATTGCAGGTGGGATTGCTGGCTCTGCTATAAAAGAGTCACAGGTGTTGCAATCAGTGTTGGTGATAGTCCTCAGTTACAAGCAAGCCTGGGTGAAGGATGGAGCTGAAGGAGAGTCCCGGGCAGCTCAGTGAGAGTCCTGGAGTGGCAACTATGGTGTCTGCGAGGAGGGCTGGCATGGCTTGGTGGAGTTGCAGCTATGGTGTCAGCAAGGAGTTCTTGCATGGCTTGGTGGAGTGGCAGCTATGGTGTAGAGCTGCACTCATGATGATGGACTCGGTTGCTGGAAAGCTGGACTCAAGATGCTGGACTCTTTTGCTGGAAAGCTGGACTCATATGCTGGACTCTGTTTCTGGACAGCTGCATGCAGGTGGTGGACTCTGTTTGCTCCAAGGATGCACTATGGTGTTGGATCCGGTCGGAGGAAAAGATGCACGCAGGTGGTGGGCTCTGTTGCTGGGAGCGTAAGCAACAGAGCAAAGCTAAGTGGTGATTCCCTGTTTTGTCTCTTTTTCTTATGTGTGTTTTAGTGCAGTGGTGGGATTAGTTTTCGCACCGGCCATTACACTAGAAAGGGGTAGGTGGAGGGCAAGCTAGGTTTAAAGGTATCCTGAGCGGCGCCCAGTGTGGAACCGGCCTAGGGAACGTTAGGAGTGTAGAGACACTGACTCAGGGGAGTACAGGAGGTCTCCACTTCCCCGTTCCCTATCACAGGGCCACCATTGTTATTGTTACCCAGGTTTTCCCTTTTATTGTTTAAATTCGCCTTACTGGAGGCGGGGTTTCCAGACATACATGTACTTCCGAAATTCACCTGTTGGAGGCGGCGTATCCAGCTGCATGTTTTATAATTTAAATTCGCCCAACTGGAGGCGGTGTATCCAGGGTCAGGCATGTCATCTAAATCCGCCCTGCTGGAGTCGCTGTGTCCAGCCACGTGTGACCATGACATTATCACCAACCCTACATTTTTTTTTTCTGCTGAGCTTTGGGCCATGTTCAGACCTGTGAGCATTTGCTGCTGGGCCTCACTGAGGTGTGGGAGGAGCTGCATGGTGTGTATGCAGTTCCAGCAGCAGTAATCAGGGTCTGGGGCCTTCCCTTTGACTCAACCGGAAAATCAAATAGCAGCTGGCAATGAAGCCCCCTAGAGTCGCTGCTGGGGAGCGGGACTTGCTCATACAGGTGGACGCACCCAGACAGGTGGGTGGAGTTGGTGTCCCCATGGTGCTGTCTGGGGTTCCCCGAGGTGAATGGGTACGTCCCTGTAGTGAGCAGACTGGTGTTATAGTCCGTGGGGCTCACGCCAAATCTTCCATATCACTGAAGAAGCCGCCCCCTCCTGGTCGTGTGGAGGAAGGTGACCAGGGAGTGTATTTTTCCTCCATATCCCAGGCCCCTTCCTCTCCAGTGTGAGCAGCAGGTGCGCTGCAGGGGAGTAGGGGCAAATCTCCACCCTCGCCATTAGCCAACCCTGGGAGGCGCAGACCTCGTGGTGTAAAGGGCTGGAGGGTGGTGTTCCCTTGGTGAATAGCGGGGGTGTGAGTGTGGTGACACAGGGGGATGCCTCTGTTGTCGATCCCAGAATGAGTTCACCGAATATTGACAAATGAATGTGTGGCAATAAACATTCAGGTCCGGACCTGTGTGTGAACGAGCATGTATGGGTGGCCACCACAAAACATCCTGTGGAAGTGTGTTGCGGAGTCTTGCAAGCTCATACCGAACATACACATACATAACTCGTTCCCCAGGTCGGCGCTTTGGAGATGTGTGGTGCCTCCAGAACGTACATTGCCTATACCATCGGTGTGTTTGTCATTAACCTGAAGTGTCAGGTAGTGGTTGAGGTGAACTCTGGATCTGGGTGTCCCCGCTATAGGTGGTTCCCTAATGAGGAGTGGTCTTGAGGGTCCAGAGGCCCCTCATTAAGGGGAGGGTACTGTCTTGATCCAGGTTGGATATGACAGAGAAAATGCACAAGTAACCTTTTTTTTTCTGTGAGCTGGTGTGCTTAGAGATAGTTTTCCCCCGGTGGCCAGTATGGCCATTGCACTTGTGTTTTTAGAGATAGTTTTGCCACCGGTGGTGGTGAACGTCATTGCACTCTGTTTCTTTAGTTAAGTGCACATGATTAGATTGCAGGTGTGATTGCTGGCTCTGCTATAAAAGAGTCACAGGTGTTGCAATCAGTGCTGGTGATAGTCCTCAGTTACAAGCAAGCCTGGGTGAAGGATGGAGCTGAAGGAGAGTCCCGGGCAGCTCAGTGAGAGTCCTGGAGTGGCAACTATTGTGTCTGCGAGGAGGGCTGGCATGGCTTGGTGGAGTTGCAGCTATGGTGTCAGCAAGGAGTTCTTGCATGGCTTGGTGGAGTGGCAGCTATGGTGTAGAGCTGCACTCATGATGCTGGACTCTTGCTGGAAAGCTGGACTCATATGCTGGACTCTGTTTCTGGACAGCTGCACGCAGGTGGTGGACTCTGTTTGCTCCAAGGCTGCACTATGGTGTTGGATCCGGTCGGAGGAAAAGATGCACGCAGGTGGTGGGCTCTGTTGCTGGGAGCATAAGCAACAGAGCAAAGCTAAGTGGTGTTTCCCTGTTTTGTCTCTTTTCCTTATGTATGTTTTAGTGCAGTGGTGGGATTAGTTTCCGCATCGGTCATTACACTAGAAAGGGGTAGGTGGAGGGCGAGCTAGGGTTTAAAGGTATCCTGAGCGGCGCCCGGTGCGGAACCGGCCTAGGGAACGTTAGGAGTGTAGAGACACTGACTCAGGGGAGTGCAGGAGGTCTCCACTTCCCCGATCCCTATCGCAGGGCCACCATTGTAATTGTTACCCAGGTATTCCCTTTTATTGTTTAAATTTGCCTTACTGGAGGAGGGGTTTCCAGATATACATGTATTTCCAAAATTCGCCTGTTGGAGGCGGCGTATCCAGCTGCACGTTTATTATTTAAATTTGCCCAACTGGAGGCGGTGTATCCAGGGTCACGCGTGTCATCTAAATCCGCCCTGCTGGAGGCGCTGTGTCCAGTCACGCGTGACCATGACAGATCATAGCTCCCAGGCAGCAGTCCTTACATGACTGACCCCAGCTGACTACTTTCCTGGACCGCCAATCTATGACTGGGTTGTGTTTTTTCAACCAAGGTAGTCCTAAGACCATGGGAGTTGGCATACCCTCCAAAACCCCATCACCACAATAGTGAATCTAGATTGTTTGTAGCTAGGGGTACTGATATTTTGCAACTTGGGCCAAGGGGAGGAGATTTTGGGAAAAACCTTGCCAAGCTTAAATGAAAATGGTTTTATGCACTTAATGAGAGTTTTTGCTTTGGTGCATACTTATAATTGGGGCTCTTTTGGTCTATTTGTTCTTTTTGTCTTCTTATTTTAGGTGATATGGGGTTTTATTTTTAGGGTGTGTGCACACGCTGCGGATCCTGCTGCGGTTCCGCAGCGGATTTGGCCGCTGCGAGTCCGCAGCAAAAAACGGTGTACAGTACCATTATTCCCTATGGGAATAAAAAACCGCAGTGCAGACGGTGCGGATTTTTCCGTGCGGTTTTCCTGCGATTTTGAAACCGCAGAAAAAATTGACATGTCAGTTCTTTCTGCGGATTCCGCTGCGGTTTGCCATCTCCTCCATTGTGGAGATGAAAAACCGTAGGGCAAAGCCGCAGGTCAATCCGCAGGTAAAACCGCAGGTCTTTTGACCTGCAGATTTACCTGCGGATTTTACAAAATCCGCGCGGCCAAATCCGCACCCCAATCCGCAGCGTCTGCACGTAGCCTTAGGGTCTTTTTGATATAATCATTTATTGTATTTTATTTATAGTTTAGTTGGAGTATTTTTCATGTATGGATGCTATATTCTGTGATGCCAAGAAGATTCACCATTTTTGTCTTATACAGAGTGATGAAAACTTCTATCAAGAATTTTTCACTCTTGTCATTGTGTCTTTTACTTTTTATGTTTTTTTGTGCACAATTCTGTAGTGTTTTTTGTATCTAGCTGCATATTATTGCTGTATAATTGTGTAACATTCAGTTACATTATTATAGTCTATATAAAATGAATAATTTATTGTGATAAAATGATCAATGTATGAAAAATATGTCTATTTATAGTACACTGGATATATCACTTTTACACATATAATTATATGATAAAAGTTTGTCTAGTTTTTAATTTTTTGTATGTATGGGTGTATTTTCACATAAATGTATAATGCACTTGTATTTATTATATATATATATTTATATATTTATATTATATATATATATACGCATTTGCACATTTAATTATTCACAATGAGATCTGTATTAAATTTGTATATTTATGATTTTTCATAATGTCTGCTAGATGATAGTAGATTTTCACATGTATGTATTAGCACTGTTATTCATTGTACGCGCATTTGCATATGCATAATGAAATTTGCACTTATGTTTATTATCTAATATATAAAGCTCAATGTGTGTATGTATGTGTGTACAGTGGGGAAAAAAAGTATTTAGTCAGTCAGCAATAGTGCAAGTTCCACCACTTAAAAAGATGAGAGGCGTCTGTAATTTACATCATAGGTAGACCTCAACTATGGGAGACAAACTGAGAAAAAAATTCCAGAAAATCACATTGTCTGTTTTTTTTTCATTTTATTTGCATATTATGGTGGAAAATAAGTATTTGGTCAGAAACAAGCAATCAAGATTTCTGGCTCTCACAGACCTGTAACTTCTTCTTTAAGAGTCTCCTCTTTCCTCCACTCATTACCTGTAGTAATGGCACCTGTTTAAACTTGTTATCAGTATAAATAGACACCTGTGCACACCCTCAAACAGTCTGACTCCAAACTCCACTATGGTGAAGACCAAAGAGCTGTCAAAGGACACCAGAAACAAAATTGTAGCCCTGCACCTGGCTGGGAAGACTGAATCTGCAAAAGCCAACCAGCTTGGAGTGAAGAAATCAACTGTGGGAGCAATAATTAGAAAATGGAAGACATACAAGACCACTGATAATCTCCCTCGATCTGGTGCTCCACGCAAAATCCCACCCCGTGGGGTCAGAATGATCACAAGAACGGTGAGCAAAAATCCCAGAACCACGCGGGGGGACCTAGTGAATGAACTGCAGAGAGCTGGGACCAATGTAACAAGGCCTACCATAAGTAACACACTACGCCACCATGGACTCAGATCCTGCAGTGCCAGACGTGTCCCACTGCTTAAGCCTGTACATGTCCGGGCCCGTCTGAAGTTTGCTAGAGAGCATTTGGATGATCCAGAGGAGTTTTGGGAGAATGTCCTATGGTCTGATGAAACCAAACTGGAACTGTTTGGTAGAAACACAACTTGTCGTGTTTGGAGGAAAAAGAATACTGAGTTGCATCCATCAAACACCATACCTACTGTAAAGCATGGTGGTGGAAACATCATGCTTTGGGGCTGTTTCTCTGCAAAGGGGCCAGGACGACTGATCCGGGTACATGAAAGAATGAATGGGGCCATGTATCGTGAGATTTTGAGTGCAAACCTCCTTCCATCAGCAAGGGCATTGAAGATGAAACGTGGCTGGGTCTTTCAACATGACAATGATCCAAAGCACACCGCCAGGGCAACGAAGGAGTGGCTTCGTAAGAAGCATTTCAAGGTCCTGGAGTGGCCTAGCCAGTCTCCAGATCTCAACCCTATAGAAAACCTTTGGAGGGAGTTGAAAGTCCGTGTTGCCAAGCGAAAAGCCAAAAACATCACTGCTCTAGAGGAGATCTGCATGGAGGAATGGGCCAACATACCAACAACAGTGTGTGGCAACCTTGTGAAGACTTACAGAAAACGTTTGACCTCTGTCATTGCCAACAAAGGATATATCACAAAGTATTGAGATGAAATTTTGTTTCTGACCAAATACTTATTTTCCACCATAATATGCAAATAAAATGAAAAAAAAAACAGACAATGTGATTTTCTGGATTTTTTTTTCTCAGTTTGTCTCCCATAGTTGAGGTCTACCTATGATGTAAATTACAAACGCCTCTCATCTTTTTAAGTGGTGGAACTTGCACTATTGCTGACTGACTAAATACTTTTTTTCCCCACTGTATATCCAGGATTGGCATCTGCACCTTCGCAGCTACAGCCACAAAAATTTGCACAGTCACACGTCTGGACCCCCGAGAGCGTGATAGGCTATGTTGTGAGGCGAAATTTTAACCCCGCGCATTCCAATTCACCAAACAATTTTGCCTATTATTCTTATCATTTCTATGGTGTTATCGTCCTTCTGTAAATCTGGAAATAACACAATTTATTACCGTGCCAACACAGACCACCCTCTGACAGACTGTAGGGGGAGCCCAGTATCACACAGGATAGGATTAGATACACGGCTGAGCAGTCAGTATCACACAGGATAGGATTATATACACAGCTCAGCAGTCAGTATCACACAGGAGAGAATTAGACACATGGCTCAGCAGTCAGTATCACACAGGATAGGATTAGATACACGGCTGAGCAGTCAGTATCACACATGATAGGATTAGGTACACGGCTCAGCAGTCAGTATCACACAGGATAGGGTTAGATAAACGGCTCAGCAGACGCTATCACACAGGATAGGATTAGATACATTGCTCAGCAGTCAGTATCACACAGGATAGGATTAGATACATGGCTCAGCAGTCAGTATCACACAGCATAGGATTAGATACACAGCTCAGCAGTCAGTATCACACAGGAGAGAATTAGACACATGGCTCAGCAGTCAGTATCACACAGGATAGGATTAGATACACGGCTCAGTAGTCAGTATCACACAGGATAGGATTAGATACACGGCTGAGCAGTCAGTATCACACATGATAGGATTAGGTACACGGCTCAGCAGTCAGTATCACACAGGATAGGGTTAGATAAACGGCTCAGCAGACGGTATCACACAGGATAGGATTAGATACATTGCTCAGCAGTCAGTATCACACAGGATAGGATTAGATACATGGCTCAGCATTCAGTATCACACAGCATAGGATTAGATACACAGCTCAGCAGTCAGTATCACACAGGAGAGAATTAGACACATGGCTCAGCAGTCAGTATCACACAGGATAGGATTAGATACACAGCTCAGCAGTCAGTATCACACACGATAGGATTAGATACACAGCTCAGCAGAAAGTATCACTCAGGAGAGGATTAGGTACACAGCTCAGCAGACATTATCACACAGGATGGGGTTAGATACACAGATACACATGTTGTTTACCAAAAGGCTCTTGAATGAGTTGAAAATAAAATACTGTCAGTACTTGGGTAATCGTTTAGTTAATTTGTGTTGCAAATCTGTAGTGTCGAATATATGATGATCATTATAATTTGTTATAACTAACCACAATTGGTTACTATGCCCAGGCAACGCTGGGCTCTTCAGCTAGTATGATATATATTTGTAAATTGTGTATTATTCTGTATAATATTTGCTAGATATTTGTCATTGCACATGTTCACTTTAGATTGATTATTGCACAAGGATAGGGAGATTTCAACAGTTTGAACTCCATTGAGCACGCTGGTCTTTTGCACTTGCTTACAGATTCTGATTTCCCCGGCAATTATGAGACAGCTGACTTACACGTAACTAGTACCATGGCTACGGATTTGTTTGCGTTTCTCTGACCGGGGCTGATGAATCTATTTAGGTCAATGACTCGGCGCGCCGCTATGTGGAGGGTCACCTGTTGATAGACACATGATACAGAACTGACACCTGATTGGTGTAAGGCTGTTTAAAAGATCCGCTTTCCCTCATCCCTGAGGAAGAGGACGAAACGCGCGTCGGGGTGAGGGGCACGCGGCATTTGCTCCACCACATGTGAGTTATTAGGGTACTTATTTCATGTTTTTCATGATCGCTTTGTTTTTGTGGAATTATTGCCATCTTTGCTATAACGTATTTGTTCATGGGTATGGCTTATTGCCGGGCCAGGTGCTAATTTACTGATGCTGGATGTATTTCTATATTTATCACCAACTAGTGGTCTGAGTAATCCTATATTACACATAGTCTTTTTTAGACTTGTAATTGTATGTTTTGATTGTGTGGTTTATAGGAGCCAATAGCCTATGCTGTGTCCCACAACGGAGGTTTATCAGTTTATATATTCATATGGCAACTTTAATTATTTGATTAATAAAATTATGTTTGTTTATTAATTTCTAATTGTGCTGTATCTGTGCTCCGGTTTTTTTACTTTTGGTGGGACAGACGGGTCACTGTAGAATGCTCTAACACCGACAGTCAGCTGATGCATCAGGTAACCTTTTAAAGGGTGGTGGGAGTGGTCACCGCCCACATCAGCTGACCCAGCAGCAATACAATTACACCAGATTGCCAGCGGGGAAAAAATGACATTAACCCCCACTGGCAGGAAAGGAAAAAACGTTTAACTCCATGAAACCAGATCTGTTGTGAGTTCATTTTTCCCTTCACCAGTGAGGTCTGATGAGCTCCCTCTTCTGGCGAAGGAAGGTAGTGAGGCTGATTACCAAACAGCTGAGCAGGTAGATGATGACTGGGTCACAGGAACTGATGACTGGATATAAGGCAGCCGACGCCCTGCTGCCTTGCTGGTGATTTTCCTGCTGGATTCTTGGAGACCAGTCTGATTTCTGCTTCTCAAAGCTAAGTTTTGCTCTGCCTTTTGTACACTTTAGTTCTGGTTTTGTTTGCCTTGTTTTTTGGAGTTCAGCCATCCCCGGCCGGGGGTGAGCTGAATTCCATTTTTGTCTCTGATCTGTTGATCTCTGGCTCTGTCTTCAGAATATACCTGAGTGCTGATATAGTCTTTTTGAAGCCTAGCGACTTCAGGGCCTGTTTTTCCTATCAGTCTGTTGGTTCATTTTTGGATAGGGTTTCTGCGGATTGCAGACAGCAGCTTTTCTATCCTGTCCTATTTAGTTAGCTTTGGCCCCATCATTTGCTCTACCTATCTTTCTATCTGTGCTAGTGTTTTTCATCTTGCTTCAGTCATTATATGTTGGGGGCTGCCTATTGCTTTGGGGTCTGCTCTGGGGCAGTTTAGATTTCCCCTTTCTGTCTTTAGGCTAATTTAGTTCTCCGGCTGTGATCGAGGGGTCTAGGGCACCGTAGGAACCCCCCACGGCTACTGCTAGTTGTTGTGGATAGGTTCAGGGGTCTGCAATCCGATAGCTTCCAACTTCTCTGGTTTTCTGGACTTAGCTATTATTTTTGTTTTTTCCTCCTTCGGTGACTCATCCATAACAGAATCACCAGCCATACCGCAGATCCTAGGGTACTCAATAGCAGGAAAGAATTGTAAGAGAAAAAAAAAAAAGGGTGTCAGAATTTCTTTGTGTATATTTTTTCCTCTATATCTGAGGCCGTAGGGGGAATTTTTTTTCTCTCAATGGAGATGAAGCAATTGTCTGATCGTGTGGAGCAGCTCGCTGCGGAAGTGCGGGGAATTTCCGCCTATCTTACTCATTCACATGCTGCTGAACCAAAGATCCCCACTCCTGATGTGTTTTTTGGGGATCGGTCTAAATTTTTGAATTTCAAGAATAATTGTAAATTATTTTTTGCCTTGAAGCCTATCTCGTCGGGGAGCTCCGCGCAGCGGGTTAAAATTGTCATCTCTTTGCTGCGCGGCGATCCCCAGGATTGGGCGTTTTCTTTGAAACCTGATGATCCTATTCTAAATAATGTGGATGCATTTTTTCAAGCCTTGGGGTTGTTGTATGATGAACCTAATGCTATTGATCAGGCTGAAAAGGCCCTGTTGGCACTGAGCCAAGGTCGGGATTCTGCAGAGTTGTACTGTCAAAAATTCCGGAAGTGGGCGGTCCTTACTACCTGGAATGATGATGCCTTGGCAGCTCTCTTTCGGAAAGGTTTGTCAGAAACCGTAAAAGATACTATGGTGGGATTTCCTGTTCCCTCTGGTCTTGACGATTCTATGTCATTAGCCATTCAGGTTGATCGGCGTTTGTGTGAACACAAGACCGCACGAGAGGTGTTGCCACCTGTTGAACAAATGTCTGAACCTATGCAATGTGATAGTTTTGTCCAGGGCGCAACGTCAGGAGTTCAGAAGGCATAATAAGCTGTGTTTTTTTGTGGAGATGCCTCGCATATTATTTCTGTCTGCCCTAAACGAGAGAAACATTGTGCTCACACGTTTTCTGTGGGTGGTGTTCAACCTAAGTTTCTTCTGGCAATTACTCTGATCTGCTCCTTGTCCACATTTTCCGCCAAGGCTTTTGTGGATTCGGGAGCAGCTCTGAACCTGATGGACTTGGACTTTGCTAAACGTTGTGGATTTCCTATGACGCCTTTGCGGACGCCTATCCCTTTGAGGGGTATTGATGCGACTCCTTTGGAGAAAAATAAACCTCAGTTTTGGACCCAGGTGGTAATGCAGGTCGCCCCAGACCATCAAAAAAATTGCAGATTTTTTGTGTTGCATAATTGCATGATACCATTGTTCTGGGGTTTCCCTGGTTGCAAATCCATAATCCAGTTTGGATTGGAAATCTGTGTCTGTGGTGAGTTGGGGTTGTCGGTGTGCCCTTAGTGATGCTCCTGTTTTCTCCACCTCTCCCCAGTCGCATGATGTCCCTGACTATTTGGCTGACTTTTATGATGTATTTAGTGAGAATGAGTCTGCGTCTTTGCCTCCTCATAGGAGTTATGACTGTGCAATTGAGCTGAGCCCGGGGTGTAAATTTCCCAAGGGTCGGCTTTTCAATTTATCTGTACCCGAGCACGAGGCTATGCAATCCTATATTAAGGAGTCGCTGGAGAAGGGTCATATTAGACCATCCTCTTCACCCTTAGGTGCTGGGTTTTTTTTCGTGGCTAAAAAAGATGGTTCATTAAGGCCTTGTATTGACTATCGTGCCCTCAACAAAATTACTGTTAAATATCAGTATCCGTTACCCCTGATTTCTGATCTGTTCTCCAGAGTTAAAGGTGCTTGCTGGTTTACCAAGCTTGACCTCAGGGGGGCGTATAATCTTATTCGCATTAAGCATGGGGATGAATGGAAGACGGCGTTTAATACTCCGGAGGAACATTTTAAGTACCTGGTGATGCCTTTTGGGCTCACTAATGCCCCTTCTGTCTTCCAATCCTTCATGGACGATATTTTCCGAGACTTTGTGGATAAATTTTTGATTATCTATCTGAATGATATTTTGATCTTTTCCAAGGATTGGGACTCTCATGTGGAACATGTTCGGACTGTGTTCCGGATTTTGAGGGAGAATTCCCTGTATGTCAAGGGATCGAAATGCCTTTTTGGGGCACAGAGGATTTCATTTTTGGGATTCATTTTGTCTCCGTCAACTATTGAAATGGACCCGGCCAAGGTACAGGCCATTTATGATTGGGTTCAGCCCACTTCTTTGAAGGCCCTCCAGGAATGTTTTTGGGTTTTGCTAATTTTTATCGGAAATTTATAGCTAATTTTTCTAGTATTGCCAAGCCATTGACTGATTTGACTAAGAATGGGGCTGATGTGCTGAATTGGTCTCCGGAGGCCGTTTCTTCCTTTCAGGAGCTGAAGCGAAGATTCACTTCTGCTCCGGTTCTGCGGCAACCTGATGTCTCACTCCCGTTTCAGGTAGAGGTGGACGCCTCTGAGATCCCAAAAAGATCCTGTGACATCTAAAATGAATCACTGTGCTTTCTTTTCCCGAAAGTTCTCCCCATCCGAACGTAACTATGATGTGGGGAATTGGGAACTGTTGGCCATGAAATGGGCATTTGAGGAGTGGAGACATTGGTTGGAGGGAGCTAAACACCAGGTCGTGGTCCTTACTGACCACAAGAATTTGATTTACCTGATGTCGGCCAAACGCTTGAATCAGGCTAGGTGGGCCTTGTTTTTCACACGTTTTGATTTTGTGGTCTCTTTTCTTCCTGGCACTAAGAATGTCAAGGCAGACGCCCTCTCTAGGAGTTTCTTTGCTGATTCTCCTGTTGTGACCAAGCCTGCTACCATCTTAGGCGAGGGGGTAGTTCTTTCTGCTATCTCGCCCGATTTGAGACGTGCTCTGGAAGAGTTTCAGGAGGACAAACCTGAGCGTTGTCCCAGTGGAAAGTTGTATGTTCCTGACCAGTGGAGGAAGAGAGTGATGTCTGAAGTTCATTGCTCTGCATTGGCTGGTCATCCAGGTATTTTTGGTACTAGAGATCTGGTGAGTCGGTCTTTTTGGTGGCCCACCTTGTCTCATGATGTCAGGAATTTTGTGCAGTCCTGTGGGACTTGCTCCCGGTCTAAACCTTGTTCTCGCTCTAGTGGGTTGTTAATGCCTTTGCTGGTGCCCAAGAGGCCATGGACCCATATTTCAATGGATTTTATCTCTGATATGCCTGTCTCTCAGAGAATGACCGTTATTTGGGTGATTTGTGATAGATTCTCTAAGATGGTCCATCTTGTGCCACTCCCTAAGTTGCCATCTTCCTCTGAGTTGGTGCCCTTGTTTTTGCAACAGGTAGTTCGCTTGCACGGGATTCCTGAGAACATTGTGTCTGACAGCGGAGTTCAGTTTGTGTCTAGATTTTGGAGGACTTTCTGTTCCAAGCTGGGAATTCAGTTGTCTTTCTCCTCTGCATTTCACCCTCAGACCAACGGGCAGACGGAGAGAACAAACCAGACTTTGGAGTCGTATTTGAGATGTTTTATTTCGGCTGATCAGGATGATTGGGTTTCATTTTTGCCCTTGGCCGAATTTGCTTTAAATAATAGAGCTAGTTCTGCCACTTTGATGTCACCTTTTTTTTGTAACTTTGGGTTTCATCCTCGATTTTCTTCAGGGCAGGTGGAGCCTTCTGCCTGCCCAGGTGTTGACACTGTGGTGGAGAGAATGCACCAGATCTGGGACCAAGTGGTGGATAAGTTGTCTCTCTCCCAGGAAAAGGCCCAGCGGTTTTCCAACCAGCATAGGACCATTGGTCCCCAGTTTAAGGTGGGTGATATGGTTTGGTTGTCATCAAAAAATATCGCTATGAAGGTGGCTTCTCCTAAGTTTAAGCCTAGATTTATTGGACCTTACAAGATTTTGGAGATTATTAATCCGGTCTCTTTTCGGTTGGCTCTTCCTGTCATGTTTAAGATTCATAATGTGTTCCATAAGTCCTTGTTGAAGAGGTTTGTTGAACCAGTAGTTCCTGGGGTGGCACCTCCTGACCCTGTATTGGTTGAAGGTAACATGGAGTATGAGGTAGAGAAGATACTGGATTCCCGTCTGGCTAGACGGAGACTCCAGTATTTGGTTAAGTGAAAGGGTTATGGTCAGGAGGATAATTCCTGGGTCTCTGCCTCTGATATTCATGCCGAAAGATTGGTGCGTGCCTTTCATCGGGCTCGCCCTGATCGCCCTGGTGGCATGGATGAGGGTTCGGTGACCCCTCCTCAAGGGGGAGGTACTGTTGTGAGTTCATTTTTCTCTTCACCAGTGAGGTCTGATGAACTCCCTCTTCTGGCGAAGGAAGGTAGTGAGGCTGATTACCAAACAGCTGAGCAGGTAGATGATGACTGGGTCACAGGAACTGATGACTGGATATAAGGCAGCCGACGCCCTGCTGCCTTGCTGGTGATTTTCCTGCTGGATTCTTGGAGACCAGTCTGATTTCTGCTTCTCAAAGCTAAGTTTTGCTCTGCCTTTTGTACACTTTAGTTCTGGTTTTGTTTGCCTTGTTTTTTGGAGTTCAGCCATCCCCGGCCGGGGGTGAGCTGAATTCCATTTTTGTCTCTGATCTGTTGATCTCTGGCTCTGTCTTCAGAATATACCTGAGTGCTGATATAGTCTTTTTGAAGCCTAGCGACTTCAGGGCCTGTTTTTCCTATCAGTCTGTTGGTTCATTTTTGGATAGGGTTTTTGCGGATTGCAGACAGCAGCTTTTCTATCCTGTCCTATTTAGTTAGCTTTGGCCCCATCATTTGCTCTACCTATCTTTCTATCTGTGTTAGTGTTTTTCATCTTGCTTCAGTCATATGTTGGGGGCTGGACTTAGCTATTATTTTTGTTTTTTCCTCCTTCGGTGACTCATCCATAACACAGATCTGACACAAATCCAAAAATGGATCGTGACAATTTGTGTATGCATCATTTCTCAGTCCTAGACATAGTTTGTTGTGGGTTCTGTCCATTTTCCCAATTGCTGTGCTTCCCCTTGCTAAGCTCTTAGCTATTTCCGTGACCAGATTTAATAGTTTTCTTTTGTTAGTCTTTTTTATGTCATTCAATTCTATATACCATATTGTTTTGTTACCATTTTGTGTCCTTTTTGTATATTTTGTGATAAAGTAATGGGATCACTGGTGGGTGGGATTTCCAGCGTGCTTGCCCGAAGCGCAAGTTAAATGCCGCCGTCAGAAATTGACATTTAACTAGTTAACAACCGCAGATGGATCGCGATTCTACCCACGGCTCTTGCGGGTACATGTCAGCTGTATATATCAATTGCGTAATTGTCCTGATAATTTTAGGCAGCGGAGTTGCATTCTCTTGACAACAGCTGGCAACGGTGGAATCTGTGTGATCTCTACGGCATCATCTGTGACAAAGTAGCAACAGTGGCAGTCTGAAAGATGTGATTACATTGTTCGGCGCGGGCCATATGTTATGCAGGCCTACATTACATAATCACTCCTTTCATTTACCAGAAAAAGTTTACAGACAGGCCATGTTTTCTTTCCAGTGTGCTGGACCAATTTTTACTCCATCAGGACAGGACATCTCCGCCTTTGGAGGGTTTTTTTTGCAGGCAGCGTTCTGCAAGTAAAGAACACCTGAAAGGTACACTCATTGTAATGGGTCCGTTATCTATCTGTAAAAATATTGGCTAGTGCACTTACCAAAAAATATTTATCTATGAAAGAACTGTTACTGTCTAAAATTTGTTCGCTCCCTCTCAAGGGTACATGTTACAAAATGGTTTCAATTGTTAAAACGTATAACATCAGGGGCTGTCGCTTTATGTTCCTTTTATTTTATACACTGACTCTTAGACCTTGATTTATCAAATTGTTTTTCAGCAGAAATCTGGCATAAAACTCATGAAAATTTTGCCAGATTTTTGTGCAACATGTAGTTCTGTAAAAATATTCTAACATTTCCATTATGTAATGCCAGCGCTGATGATTTTTTTGACAAGTGCGCAGAGCTTACTGGGAGGTCTTATGGAGTAGAGGTCTTATGGGATGAGCTTATGGTCTAGCTCGACCTTACTTTTATTACAGTGTTCTCACTACCGGAGTACATCTCTTACGCTAGTGCATGACTTCCAAAAGATGTGCCAAATTAATTCAAAGACACAAGCCTAGTAATTAATTTGGCGAATCTTTCTCCAGTGCACTCACCATCAATATTGCCATGCTACTGTATATGCTGGTCTTATTGAATTGGCCCCTTAGTGTATATGGGTCGCCCTCACACCCAGGGCAGCGGGCTACCCGGTACCGGGCCGGTGTCAGGGGGAATGTGTCACAGCAGCAGTGGCCCGGTCCGTGGCCATGGGCGCCCAATATCAATGGCGGTGATGTTAATGTTGTTAAAGTTTATTTGAATAGTTCGTGACGCCACCCGTGGTGTTTGGCCAGGGAAATGGTAAGCCAACGCTGCATGCAGATCCGCTGGGACTGATGGTGTGGTGCAGCCAAGATGGTATAGCTCCCCACACTGCCCTGGAGCTGTAGTCCCAGGGCAGTGTAGGTGCAATGGATGAGGAGAGGCGCAGAATGGTATAGATGCTGGTACCCAGATGTAGCGGTGCTGAAGTTGCTAACGGCGAATGAATGGAGGACACCAGGGCTTGAAGTTTCAAAGCTTTACTCACAGTTCGTGGTACCCACTGGTGCCTGCCTCCGTGCCGTGTCCTCTGGGGTAGAGACTCAATCAACCTCCCGGGCAAGTCAGGGTTCTCCTCTCCAACACTCCGCCAACATGTGCCTTTCCTGAACGACTCCTCTATTGCGCCTTTTAGTGTGAAGAACTCCAGTACCGTAGTTCTCTGGAATTCCTCCTGTCAGATGTTCCTAGAACCTTATTTGTATGACAGAAAGCTGTAGCCTCTATCGGGGACTCCCTTCTCAGAAGTCCTGGCTCTCTATCCAGTTGCTGTTGTGTCCCAAGTCTTAGAAGGGAGTAGTGCATTTACAGCCAACTACTCCACCGGTGTCTGCTGCAGAACCATAAGTGTCCATACAACCTCGAGGACCGGGCCCTGGCCTTGCGCTGAGAACCTATAGGCAGGGTTTCTCTTCCAACCCACAACTCCTCTGTTCTCCTACTCCTTCGTTCCGCGCTGTTCCTTCTCTCTCTTATGGAAGCTGAGGTTGTAGGTCTACGTCCTTCTCCTCTTCTCTTTCCCGTGCCAGCTGGCTCAGATCACTGAGGCAGCTGCAGCACTCTTTCTAAACTGAACTCAAAACTAACTTCAGAACTGAACTTCTCTGGGACTCACCCCGGACTGACCTTCTGTCAGACTGACCTACTATTCTCTACTTTCCCCCTCTTTTATACTAACTCCACCCACCTCCCAGCACATCTCTTGTTATGAAGCAGGGTTCCACGAAGGGTGCTCTGCTACCCCCAGCCTGAAGCTGCTAGGCGGACCTACTGAACTATCCTGTGTGTGGGATGCAGGTGTTGGAGTGTGGAAAGGAGTTCCCAACTTACCTAGGTTTTGGGGCACTACACCTTAGGAGAAGGTGCAGTACCTCTGTGGCGACTGAGCCTCAGGGACGCCACATATACACAGACCTGAGACGAGCCACATGGAATATTTTAACAGTAAGCAGTTATGAGGTTTATTTTAATTCTTCTTTTGGGAAAATATCTGATCTTACAGACTAACATTTTATGATTACTAATAATAAGATACTGCAAGAAATTGAAAAAGCGTTATATCTTCTTTAAATAAAACTATTACTTCAGGGCCTTTTATTTTCCCACAAGAAAACTAGCTGCCTGAGCTCCCTCTTGGGATATTCTCGCTGTAAATAGGCAAACTTCACAGCTGAGCCTCCCTGCATATCTCATGGTGAGAACAGTTACAGAGGAAATCTGTCTTTATAAATGTATAAGGCATTATTCAGATGTGTGTACTGTACCCATGTAATATCTTTTGGAAGTAGTTCGGGAAACCCTCATTATTCTTGTGAACCAAAGTTACAGTGTCCTAAAGCCAAATAATGTGACAAAGTCAGCTATGACATAAATAGGGAAAAAAAGTGAGGGTGGATCTTACAGTGGCTCAGGATTTTATTTAGCAAGCCTTAAAAAAGAAAAACAGGGTTTAAAAACTGACACTTTTCTTTTGTATCATAGTAATGATAGTAAATTATAGTAATCATACCATAAGCAAACTAAACTAGATTGACAAAGGTCCCAAACATTAACAACTAATACTAAAAAAGAGACCCTCCTACTATTTACAAAATATTTATTAAAAATTACAATAAAAAGGGGGACTTAAGCTAATTAGGCCCATTCCCCCTCCCCAATGTGACTTAACACTATAATAGCCTCCTGTGTTACCCCTACCTTGCCACGGAGGTTGGCACCCTAGTAATACGATGTGGCGCCCCAGCTCCTTTTTGGCTTTCACTCCCTGACCCTATTACACCCTAGATATAAATACCATAGGTATGTGATCAGGTGACAATAATAGTGAAAAAAAAATAATATCAAAACATTCACGTATCAAAAGAGGTCAGCAATAAGATCAATAAAAATATATTTATATTTTGGTCACTTTGCAAGGACAGACTGAATCAGTTTAGATGAAAGACAAATCTCTCAAAGGGTCACATTCTCCCTCCCTCTATCTTTATTATTTTAAGTCCCCCTTTTTATGGTAATTTTGAATAAATATTTTGTAAATATTAGGAGGGTCTCATTTTTTAGTATTAGTTAAAATCCTTGTTTTATTGAGCCACTGGAAGTGCCGCGCTCCCTCTTTTTTTTCCTTCTAGTGTTGCTGTGCTGTACCAGCTGGATACATGGCACCCACTGGTTCTGCCGCCCATGGACTCTAATCTTACAAGCTCCATCCACCCCTTTTTTCTATTACATATACTGTATAGTGTGGATTCATGCTCTTTGGTAGCTGGTAGAGTACACAGTTGAAATAGTGAGTAGTTTATTCAAAATCCATAAACGATCACAGCTCACAAATGAAAACAGACTTTTCTTGGCACAAAGTTATGACAAAGTAACCAAAACAGTTAACATATAGTAGTAGAAACGGGCTCAACCATTTAGAATGCAGTCCAAGCTCTTCTTACCGCTCCTAGAACCCGATCCAAAGTCAGGTGCCATTAAATCTTTTCAGCAACCTACTGTTGCTGGAACCGAATTTCCACGGTTTACATCTCAGAGGCTAAGCACCTTGGTAGTACCTATCTCCAGTCCAAGACTTTACCACCTGCTTTCCTACAATATGTCCATACTGACACCATTATTTTCCATGCTAGGAAATGTTTTAGTCCTATGATATTTGTTTGTTTCTAGTACATACCTGAAAAAAGGGCGCAGAAAGATTTCCATGGAATTATTTGTAAAAATTGTCCTTAGCAGCCTTTATACCCATAGTATGGCAGTTCTCAGCAGTCTTTATGGCCCCAGCTGGACAAACCCACAAATAGGGCACTAACTTCACCCTTGACCTTCTCTATTCTCTAGTATGGTATGCTACAGTATATTCTCGATCTCAATACTAAAAAGCCGTTTTCTTGGTACAGTACAAATCTCTTGTCTTTCTTCGTCTTTCTCTTGTCCACATTTTACCTGCTTCCTACAGGATACAGTGAGTGCTCCCGTTGCAGTTAGCTGGGCATGTGGAAGGTCAGGGGTCTTATTAATCACCTCTTTTTCTCTAGTAGCATCTAGATTCAAACAGACTATAGCCAGGGTTGGAAAACTAGGGCATTTGACCCGGTTACTGGGTGTCAGGGGGTTGTCAACAAGTGGCTTTGCCTGAACAGAGATATTTAGATTTAGGCCAGGGTCAGACTTGTGAGAAAGTCGCACGAGTCTCGCACGTCAATATCTGTCACTGCCGCCGGGTCTCGGGTCGGAGCGTTCAGCTGAGTGCCGGAGGCAGTGTCGGGTATTGGCGTGCAAGATTCATGTGAGTTTCTCGCAAGTCTGACCCCGGCCTTAGTGTGAGTGGAATACACTGTACATTTTGCCCTGGATGAAGGCATTGCACTGATCCGCCATGACATTAAAATCACTGACCGCTATAGTAGAACAGATATTAGCTGAACCAGGAGTAAAGGCAAGTGATCTCAAAAGCAATCACAATTATTGATAAAAAGATTTAATGATTGTTACATATCAATATATGTCTTCAGAATTAATTGTTATTTTATTCCTCGGTGCTTGTTTTTACAATCTTTTCTTTTTAAAGGTTATAATACAGTTTAACTTTATGTGTTAAACTAGCTGAAGAGCCCGGCGCTGCCCAGGCATAGTAACTAACTACAGTTAGTTATAACAAATTATAATGATATCTATATATATATATAAAGCTGAGTGTATAGCCCCGCCCACTCCGCATAGCCACATTCATTATAATATCCAACATCATCCCGTCAGCCAGAGCTACCGGACTACTTCCCCTAATATCCCACATCGTCCCATCAGTCAGAGCCACCGGACTACTAATATCCCACATCATCCCGTCAAAGCCACCGGACTACTACCCCTAATATCCCACATCATCCCATCAGCCAGAGCCACCGGACAACTACGACTAATATCCCATATCATCCCATTACAGCCGCCAGACTACTACCCCTAATATCCCACATCATCCCGTCATAGCCGCTGGACTACTACCCCTAATATCCCACATCAGCCAAAGCCACCGGACTACTACCCCTAATATCCCACATCATCCCGTCAGCCAGAGCCATCAGACTACTCCCCCTAATATCTCACATCATCCCATCAGCCAGAGCCACCGGACTACTACCCCTAATATCCCACATCATCCCGTCAGCCTGGGGTCAGAACCAGAGCGCTGAGAGGAACGGTCCTAACTTCCATACCAGGGATCCCTTTAAGAGAGGCCTGGGGTGAGAATCAGAGCGCTGAGGGATTTACCCTAACTTCCATACCGGAGATCCCTTTAAGAGAGGCCTGGGGTCAGTACCAAAGCGCAGAGTGGATTTGCCCTGACTTCCATACCGGGGATCCCTTTAAGAGACCCTGAGATCAAAACCAGAGGACGGAGTAGATTTGCCCTGACTTGCATACAGGATATCCCTTTAAGAGAGCCTGGGGTCAGTACCAGAGCATTTGAAGGCAATTGCCCTGACTTCCATACCAAGGATCCCTTTAAGAGAGCCTGGGGTCAGAACCAAAGCGCTGGATGGATCTACCCTGACTTCCCTACTGGAGATCCCTTTAAGAAAGGCCTGGGGTCAGTACCAAAGCGCAGAGTGGATTTGCCCTAACTTCCATACCAATGATCCCTTTAAGAGACCCTGGGGTCAGAACCAGAGCTGAGTGGAACGGTCCTAACTTCCATACTGGGGATCCCTTTAAGGGAGGCCTGGGGTCACAACCAAAGTGCTCTGTGCTCCTTTCTGTGGGGCAGACAATGGCTGGGAGCTTATGTTCTCAGGGATTTCTCCCACCCAGTCAGTGTCGGTTGAGGTGTTGTCAAGTGGGAAAACTTGCCCATAGAAACCAATCACAGCTCAGCTTTTAACCAGCTCTGGTGAAATGAGAGATGCTTGGTGATTGGTTGCAAGGAAAACTGTTGCTCATAGCAACCAATCACAGCTTAGCTTCTTTTGAACAGCTCTGGTGAAATGAAAGATGCTTCGTGACTGGTTGGTGATACACGCATACATGCATTCAGTTTTATAGGCTGGACAAACTGATTAGAAGGGCCAGCTCTGTACTGGGATGCCCCCTTGATCCAGTTCAGGAAGTAGGCGACAGGAGGATACTGGCCAAGGTGAGCTACATGGTGCAGAATGATTCCCATCCAATGTATGAGACCGTGACAAAGATGTGCAGTACTGTCAGTGACCGGCTACTTCATCCTAAATGTGAGAGGGAGCGCTATCGAAAGTCCTTCCTTCCTGCTGCAGTTAGGCTGTATAACCAGCACTGTCCAAAACGGAGAACGACCCAAACAGTGAACTGATAGATCCAAAAGTTGTGATAGTCCGGTTACATCTTTTTTTTTTCCGTATATGTACCTACCTACTGTCAATGTAATGCGTTTATGCATCTGTATCTGTACTTGTTCCTGCCTTGCTGCTGTAATGCTCTGAATTTCCCCATGGTGGGATGATTAAAGGATCTTTTATATATATATAGATGACCTTTCACAGTGAAAACTGAATTGTTTCGAGGCTTGTTTAACAGGTTATTTTTCAACCCACATTGAACTTTATGTATACCCTTTTAATGCTCCAAATCAAACATACATAATCACTGGTTTATCAAGGATTACAATGGATAAGTTTTTATATAGTAGATTAGCTGGAATTGGATGGCCTGCGTTCTAAAGGCCCTGTCTCACATAACGAGATTGTTAGCAAGATCGCTGAAATGTCACAGGTTTTGTGACGCAACAGCGACCTCGCCAGCGATCTCACTACGTGTGACACATAGCGGCGACCGCTGCCCCCCGCTGGATATCGCTGATCGTGCTCGAATGTCCTTGGCCATTTTTTGATCGTTGGTGTCCCGCTGGCCAGCATGCATTGCTGTGTTTGACGCCGACGAGTGACCTCGTTAACGACGCAGAACTCAGGGACGCAGGCGTGAGTCGTCAGAATAACTGCTGTGTGACAAGGTCCCAACGACCGCCGAGGTCGTTATATGGATCGCCGTATCGTTGCTGCGTCGTTGAATAGATCTACCTGTTTGACAGCTTACTAGCGACCATGTAGCGACGTACCAGCGATCCTTACCAGGTCGTATCGTTGTCGGGATCGCTGGAGCGTCGCTATGTGTAACGGGACCCTTAGGCAGGAACATAAAGCAGCACATTCTAGTTTTGGGGGGTTATATTCCACTTTGGAGTAAATGTTACATTCCAAGGATGTGACTACTATTTTTGCTAAATGCAAAGTACAGTGGGTACGGAAAATATTCAGACCCCTTTAAATTTTTCACGCTTTGTTTCATTACAGCCATTTGGTAAATTCAGAAAAGTTCATTTTTTTCTCATTAATGTACACTCTGCACCCCATCTTGACTGAAAAACAGAAATGTAGAAATTTTTGCAAATTTATTAAAAAAGAAAAACTGAAATATCACATAAGTATTCAGACCCTTTGCTCAGATACTCATTTATGTTGCATGCAGTCCATTACCTTGTGATCCTCCTTGAGATGGTTCTACTCCTTCATTGGAGTCCAGCTGTGTTTAATTAAATTGAAATGACTTGATTTGTAAGGGTACACACCTATCTATATAAGACCTCACAGCTCACAGTTCATGTCAGACCAAGTGAGAATCATGAGGTCAAAGGAACTGGCCAAGGAGCTCAGAGACAGAATTGTGGCAAGGCACAGATCTGGCCAAGGTTACAAAAGAATTTCTGCAGTACTCAAGATTCCTAAGAGCACAGTAGCCTACATAATCCTTAAATGGAAGAAGTTTGGGACCACCATAAATCTTCCTAGACCTAGCCATCCAACCAAACTGAGCAGTCATGGGAGAAGAGCCTTGGTGATAGAGGTAAAGAAGAACCCCAGATCACTGAGCTCCACAGATGCAGTAGGGAGATGGGAGAAAGTTCCACAAAGGCAACTATCACAGCACCCCTCCACCAGTTGGGCCTTTATGGCAGAGTGGCCCGACGGAAGCCTCTCCTCAGTGCCAGACATATGAAATCCCGAATAAAGTTTGCTAAAATACACATGAATAACTCCCAGACTGAGAAATAAGATTCTCCGGTCTGATGAGACGAAGATAGAACTTTTTGGTGATAATTCTAAGTGGTATGTGTGGAGAAAACCAGGCACTGCTCATTATCTGCCCAATACAATCCCATCAGTGAAACATGTTGGTGGCAGCATCATGCTATTAGGGTGTTTTCAGATGCTGAGGCAGGACGACTAGTTGCAATTGAAGGAAACATGAATGCGGCCAAGTACAGAGATCCTGGATGAAAGCCTCTTCCAGAGTGCTCTGGACCTCAGACTTGGCCCAAGGTTCACCTTCCAACAAGACAATAACCCTAAGCACACAGCTAAAATAACAAAGGAGTGGCTTCAGAACAACTCTGTGACCATTCTTCACTGGCCCAGCTGAGCCCTGACCTAAACCCAATCGAGCATCTCTGGAGACACCTGAAAATGGCTGTCCACCAACGTTCACCATCCAACCTGACGGAACTGGAGAGGATCTGCAAGGAAGAATGGAAGAGGATCCCCAAATCCAGGTGTGAAAAACTTGTTGCATCATTCCCAAGAAGACTGATGGTTTTACTAGTTCAAAAGTGTGCTTCTACTCAATGCTGAGCAAAGGGTCTGAATATTTATGACCGTATGATAGTTGTTTTTCTTTTCTAATAAATTTGCAAAAATTTCTTCATTTCTGTTTTTTTCAGTCAAGATGGGGTGCAGAGTGTACATTAATGAGAAAAAAAAGAACTTTTTTGAATTTACCAAATGGCTGCAATGAAACAAAGAGTAAAAAATTTAAAGGGGTCTGAATACTTTCCATACCCACTGTATATGGAAAAAAAAACATTCCAGCTCACATAGGTGTAACGTTGGCCTGTAGAATTGCTTTATTACTTTTCTCACCACTCTCATACCAAGTCCATAGATACCAGTTCTATCAAAGTCCTATTGGCAGTGTTACTCCTGTGTTCATGAATTGGCACATTACAAAATGCTTCTTGCTATGGTTTACTCATACTTGTCAACTCTTCGAAAACATACGGGAGAATGATGGGAAAAATAGGCAATATACTTTCTTTTGCTAGAAAAATGTGTGGCAAAATAGACAAGCAGAATATTGCTTTTTAATAGCAGGTGGCAGTAAGGAAGCATGTAACTAAACATTTAGGTACAGTGGTTATAGAAAGTCCACACAACCCTGTTAAAATACCAAGTAAAATCATTTCAGAACTTTTTCTTTTCCAAAGTTTTATTTTTCAAAACAAAGCAAAACAAGACAATAACATCGAGTCATTAATTGACGCAACAGACGTTAGATCATACAAAATCAAGTGCAAGCGCAAACATAGCGATCGAAGTAATGGATAAAGTACAATAAACGTTATGTCACAAATCAAGTTGAGGGACCATTTTGTTAAATAAAAATCCTACCAAACTCATACTAACAGGGGAGGGAAGACATGGTCCCATACAGACCATTTCTTGAAGAATTTTTTGAAGTGATCATTATGAAGAGCGAATTGTAGCTCATGTGATCTATGTTGATTGATCAGTTTAATTATGTCATTAGAACTAGGCAAAAAAGTGGATTTCCAATGGTATGCTATGGTGTTCTTCGTGACGAGACATATATGATTGAAAATAGGTTTCAGTGAATGATCTATTTCATCCAAATTTAATGAAAGCAGGGCAATGCAGGGAGTAAGGTTGAATGGCTTTCCAATTATTTTGTTGATTATAGATGAAGAGATTTGAGACCATAACAATTTTGTCACTTGGCATCCCCAAAAGACATGCAGAATATCCCCTTTTTGGCCGCATCCTCTCCAACAAAGTGGGGAGTTTGAGGAACCTATGTGAGCCAGTCTGTTGGGAGTGTAATACCATCTGGAGATAGTTTTATAGTGGGTCTCCTGTAGTGGGATGGACATTACAGATTGGTAAGCTGAAGAAAGAGCGTCCTCCCAACTTTCAGCAGAGAATGAAGAGTTGAGATCCTTCTCCCAACTCAACATTGAGGGATTTTTAAGTAATAATGTGTCGTTATTAAAATTATCATATATGAAGCTATGGCTCCAAAAGATCTGGTGCTCATGATTATTCAATAACTTTATAGATGCGTCAGAGAAATTGAATTTTAGGTCCAGAAAGGATTGTATGGTGTCTTTGAGGATTTGGTACTCTAGGAAAGAAGATGAGGAAATATTATATTTTCTCTTGAGAAAAAGAAAACTCGAGAATTTGTTTTCGTGGAAGATGTCTCTTAGTTTGAAAATATTGGAATCTGCCCAGATAGGAGATAGAGTACGGTTGACGAGATTTGCTATGAAGGTAAGGGGGAGTTTTTTTTTTATTTCAATTTGCTGAATTTTTAGTCTTGTTTTTGAGAACTTATTCCAGGCCGTAGCAATGGCCTGGAAGATTGGGTGAGCAATCGTGTTGGGGAGGTTATAGGTAATAGCTTTGATAAGTATGGCTTTGGGGTGTACATTGTTATTCAGAGTAGTTTCCAAATCAAGCCAGGCTGGGCTGTGAGAATCATTTAGCCAATGAGCACTCTGATTAAAAGCGTGTTATAGTGAGCTGTGATATTTGGTATGCAAATGCCTCCGTGTATTTTTTTATATAACATTTGTGTTGCAACTCTTGGCTTCTTATGGCCCCATATAAAGGAATTTATCTGTGATTGCATGCTGGTAAGGTGGATAGAGAATATTGGGAGAGGAAGACATCTAAGTATGTGAAGAAGTTTAGGATTAGTGAACATTATTTTCATTGTCAAGACCTTCCCCCACCAGGTTAAGTGTTAAGTTTTGTAGGTGGCATTGTCTTTATTGATGATTTCAGTCATTTTATTAAGATTGGATTTGACCATCTGTGTGAGGTTTTTGGAGATGAGTATACCTAGGTAGGGAAGAGTTTTATTGGTCCAATTAAGAGAAGTAACTGTTTTGATATAAGAGACTGATTTTTCATTAACGTTAATCGGGAGAATATATGATTTTTGGTGGTTAATTTTAAAGTTAGATATGGCAGAGAATTGGTCAATTTCAAGGATAGTTTCAGGGATGGAGATGCAGGGGTCCGTAAGAGTAAGGAATAAGTCGTCGGCATAGAGGCTAATTTTATATTGGCGGTTTTGCGTGTCTATACCTTTGATAGAAGGATGGTTTCTAATTCGTTCTGCTAGGTGCTCCATGGCAAGATTGAAAAGGAGAGGAGAAATGGGGCAACCTTGCCTAGTACCGTTTTTTATGAGGAATGTGTCAGATACATGGTTATTACAAACTACTCTGCCTTTGGGGGATGAGTAAAGAGCCATTATGGAGGTTACTAGTGAATCATTGAATCCAAATTTAGTTAGGGTTTCTCGAAGGAAAGGCCAGCTTAATCTATCGAACGCTTTTTCTGCGTCGAGCGATATTAAAGTCATAGGGTGTTTGGTAGTATTGGCCCATTTTATGGAGTTTATCAGTCTCCTTGTGGAATCTGCTGGTTGCTGCTCCTTTGATAAAGCCCGACTGATCATTGTGAATATGCTTAGGGAGAATGGAGCTAAGCCTGTTCGCTAGAATTTTAGAATATAATTTAACATCAGTGTTAAGGAGGGATATGGGTCTAAAATTCTCGATAGCCTCTGGATCTCCTTTGTTTTTAGGTAGAACTGAGATGGAAGCTTCCAACATCTCAGAGGGAAATTGACCTGTATTGGAAGCATGGTTAAAGGCCAAGGTGAGGTGAAAGGATAGCGTTGAAAGCTTTATAATACGTATTGGTGAACCCGTCGGGGCCTGGAGATTTGTTGAGGTCGAGCTTGTTGATGGCTTCCTCAATTTCTGATTTGTCTATTGGGGCAGATAAGAACGAAAGGTCATTTTCAGAAAGAAGGGGGAGGTTAATAGATGAGAGGTAATTGGCAATTTCTGCTGTATTCTGAAGCGAAGATGTGGGGTTGGTATTTAAGTTGTAGAGATTGGCGTAAAATTTTGCGAATTCATTTGAAATCTCTTTATTCTGTTTATTTTACTTTGAATTCTGCTATTTTTAATTTTGTTGGCCATGTATTTTGTGGGTTTGTTTAGCGAGGTATAGTAATTGAATTTGGATGATCTCACTACGGCTTCATAGGGGGCCTGAATTAGATTCCTAAGGTCAGTTCTGAGTTTTGATAGGTCCGATTGATGTTGTGGTGATGGCGAGGGCAAACCAATTATAATGTTCTCTATTTTCCGAATTGATTTTTGGATATTGAAAATTTTTAGGTTATTTTCCTTTTTGTTCTTAGAGGAAATCTCTATTAGGATACCCCTTACCACTGCCTTGTGAGCACACCAATTTGTTAGCGGACTGGTGTCTTCTGGCTTGTTCTCATTAAAATAGTTGTTGATAGCATTTTGTAAGGTAACTTTATGTATGGGGTTATTGACAATGTTGGCGTTACATCTCCAAAGTTTGGTATTTCTTAGCGGAGGACCTAGAAAAATGTTTCCAATAACCGGTGCATGTTCGGACATTGTTCTGTGGCCAATAGAGACATCTTCAAATCTGGTAAGAGAAAAAACATCAGAAACGATGAGGTCGATTCGCGATGCGGATTGGTGGGTATCGGAGAAATGTGAAAATTCTACTGAAGAATTTAGGCATCTATAAGTGTCGAACAGCTCATTTTATCAAGCCAAGTGTTTAGGTTATCAGTAATGGGTCTAGATAGTGAGGATGAGTCTATCGTGCTGTCTGGGGTGAGGTTAAAATCGCCCAGGAGAAACAGATCTCCTCTCCTCACAGATGATACCTTTTTCATCAACTTATTGAGAAACTTATGTTGGCCTCTATTGGGTGCGTACAAATTGACTAATGTGCAGACCTGATTATTCAATTTGCAAACTAATATGTGGAACCTACCCTCCTCGTCACCATGTTCCTCGAAGGGGATAGATCCATTAATCAGCGTTATAACCCCTGCTTTCTTGCTAGAGTTGCAAGACTCATAAATATGAGGATACTTGCTGTGTTGAAAGTATGGGTGGTTGTCTCTGAGGAACTTCGACTCTTGAACACATGCAATGTCAACACGTGCATTTATCAACTCTCTCCAAAAAAAGTGTGTCTTTTCTTAGGGCTGTTTAAGCCTTTAACATTGTAAGATAAGAATTTAAGACTCATATTTGAGGAACGACAGAGACGGACCACTGATATGAGGAGAGAGCTGGTAAATGGTTTAGGTTGGAAGCCAACAAAGCAACTAGACCAATTAATGAAAAGAAATAACTATCAAATGTTATTTCAACTTTTGCTTCAAATTATATATAACGGAACAATTTAAAATGTAAAACTGTTCAAGTAGTTAAAAGCAAAGAAACTAACTCTATAATATCATAGAATCATAGAATCGTAGAGTTGGAAGGGACCTCCTGGGCCATCTGGTCCAACCCCCTGCTCAAAGCAGGATTCGCTAAATCATCCCAGTCAGATGTCTGTCCAGCCTCTGTTTGAAGACTTCCATTGAAGGAGAACTCACCACTTCTCGTGGCAGCCTGTTCCACTCATTGATCACTCTGTCAAAAAGTTTTTTCTAATATCTAATCTGTGTCTCCTCCCATTCAGTTTCATCCCATTGCTTCTAGTCTTTCCTTGTGCAAATGAGAATAAAGTTGATCCTTCTACAATGTGACAGCCCTTTAGATATTTGTAGACAGCTATTAAGTCTCCTCTCAGTCTTCTCTTTTGCAAACTAAACATTCCCAAATCCTGCAACCTTTCCTCATAAGACAGGGTTTGCAGACCGGTCACCATTCTGGTCGCTCTTTTCTGAACTTGCTCCAGTTTGTTGATGTCTTTTTTAAAATGTGGTGCCCAAAACTGGACACAATATTCCAGATGAGGTCTGACCAAAGAGGAGTAGAGGGAAATAATGACTTCACGTGATCTAGACTATATGCTTCTGTTAATACATCCTAGAATTGCATTTGCCTTTTTTGCTGCTGCATCACACTGTTGACTCATATTCAGTCTGTGATCTATTAGTATACCCAAGTCTTTTTCACATGTGCTGTCACTTAGCCCTATTCCTCCCATTCTATATATGCTTTTTTCATTTTTATTGCCCAGATGTAGTACTTTGCATTTCTCCCTGTTAAAAACCATTCTGTTAGTTGCTGCCCACTGCTCCAGTTTATTTATCTTTTTGAATCCTCTCTCTCTCTTCTCTAGTATTAGCTATCCCTCCTAGCTTTGTGTCATCAGCAAATTTAATCAGTTTACCCTCAATTCCTTCATCTAAGTCGTTGATAAAGATGTTGAACAATACAGGGCCCAGGACAGAGCCCTGTGGTACCCCACTTGAGACATTCTTCCAACTGGATGTGCAGCCATTTACGACCACTCTTTGGGTCCGATCACTAAGCCAGTTATGAATCCACCTAACAGTTGCCTTGTCCATTCCATACTTAGTCATTTTTTCAATAAGGATTGTATGAGAGACTTTGTCAAATGCTTTGCTGAAGTCAAGATATACTATATCTACAGCATTTCCTTGATCCACCCAATCAGTGATACCGTCATAGAAGGAAATTAAGTTAGTCTGACATGACTTATTAGTTACAAACCCATGCTGACTCTGTTTAATCACTTCATTCTTATCCAGGTATTGGCATACATGTTGTTTAATAATTTGTTCAAAGATCTTTCATGGTATAAAAGTCAGACTCACCGGCCTATAGTTCCCTGGGTCCACCTTCTTCCCCTTTTTGAAGATAGGAACAACATTTGCTCTTCTCCAGTCTTCTGGCACTTCTCCTGTTCTCCAAGAATTTTCAAAGATTATGGAGAAGGGTTCAAAAATTTCTTCTGCTATCTCCTTCAGTACTCTGGGGTGTAATTCATCTGGACCTGGAGACTTGAATTCATTTAGGTTAGCTAAGTGTTTCCTCACTATCTTTCTGTTTATAGATATCCTGGATTCTTCTATTCCCTTAATAGGACAGTGAATAACAGTTGATGTTACATTTCCTTTCTGAGAGAAAACAGATGCAAAATAGGAATTTAAAAGTTCAGCCTTCTCAACATCCTGTCTTACCATTTCATCATTTTCATCCTGTAAAAATCCTATAGCATCTTTGACTTTTCTTTTACTTTTGACATATCCCCAAAATCCTTTATTATTGTTTTTGACATCTCTTGCAAGCCTCAATTCATTTTCAGCTTTAGCTAATCTGATTTGTGCCCTGCAGGTTCTGCAGACGGCATTATATTCTTCTTTAGATATGCCTCCCTCTTTCCATTTTATAAACATTTTTTTCTTCCTTTAGCATGTGCTTAAGTTCTGTGTTCATCCATCCTGGTTTCCTTAAATGCTTCCTATTCTTCCCTCTTTTCGGAATTGTTAACAACTGTGCTTTGAGAATTTCATTTTTCAAGATTTCCCATCCCTCCTGGACATTTTTGTCTTTTAGGATATCCAGCCATTGGATCCCTCCAATTCTCTTTCTGAATCCCTTAAAATCTGCTTTTCTGAAATCTAACCTTGACGTCTGAGTCTTCACAGGTCTTCCGCCTCTAGCTATCCAAAATTCTAAAATAGCATGGTCACTACCTCCTAGGGTCCCAGCCACTTTTACCTCCTCAACCATTTCCTCCCTGTTTATAAGGATTAGATCCAAGGTAGCAGTTCCCCCTGTTTTCTCCCTTACCTTTTGGAAGATAAAGTTGTCAGCAAGAGAGGATAAGAATTTCCTTGACCTGTTAGTTTTGCCTGAGAGAGATTCCCAACAAATGTCTGGATAGTTGAAATCTCCCATGACAACTATGTCATATTTTTTGGAGAACTTGGCCATTTGATGCATAAAGAGTTCATCCATATCTTCAGCTTGCACAGGCGGCCTGTAGTAAATGCCTACAATGGTGTCCTTTCCATTGTTCTGTCCTTGTATTCTTACCCAAACAGTTTCCACAGAACTCCCAGTCTCTGAAGCTTCAATCTCTGTGCAGATATACGTGTTTCTAACATACAATGCGACACCCCCTCCTCGTTTATCAAGTCTGTTTCTTGCAAATAAGTTGTATCCTTCTAGTCTTGTATTCCAATCATGTGTATTGTCCCACCAAGTTTCAGTGATTCCAATGACATCATATTTCTTTTCCTGTGTTAGTAGTTCCAATTCTCCTTGTTTGTTGCCCATGCTTTGTGCATTAGTATAAAAGCATTTTAGTTTGTGATTGGTTTCTCTTTCTCCAATATTTTTATTAATTAGATTCTTTCGTCTTTGTTCTTCCTTTCCACTTCTAATAGCAGAGTTCTTAATAGCATTTGTCAGGTGTATGGCTTTTTTTGTTCTTTTGCTTCCCTTCCCATGTTCTAGTTTAAAGCTCTCCTTACAAGTGTAGCAAGGCGACTTCCAAATACATGCTTTCCAGTCTTCGTAAGGTGCACCCCATCTCTAGCAAGTAGTCCATCGTATAAGTAGTTCACTCCGTGATCCAGAAATCCAAATCGTTGCTGACGGCACCATCGACGTAGCCAGTTGTTCACCTGCAGAATCTTATTCCACCTCCTTGTTCCATGGCCATCCACTGGGAGGATGGAAGAGAAGACCACCTGCGCTCCCAGTTCTTTCACTTTCTTGCCTAAGTCTTCAAAGTCTCTGCAGATGGTTTCCAGGTCGTTTCTTGCGGTGTCATTTGTCCCCACATGTAGTAGCAGGAATGGGTAGTCATCTGTAGGTCTGAAGAGTCCTGATATCCTGTCAGACACATCTTTAATTTTTGCACCTGGAAGACAGCACATTTCTCTTGAAGTTATATCCTGTCTGCAGATAGCGGCCTCTGTTCCTCTCAACAGGGAATCCCCCATGACCACCACTCTCCGTTTCTTCTTCACAACATTTTTCTTTCTCCATCCAGGAGGACTCTGAAGGCGTACAAGGTTGCTGTTTGTGGGCAAAGTCTTATCCTGATGTATTTCTTCATCGTTTTCCTGCGTGAGAGCCTGGTACTGGTTTCTGAGCAGTATGGGTGCTGACTGCCTCCTGATCCTCCTGCTTCTCTGGGTCACATGTCTCCATTCCTCTGTTTCTTCAGGTGCACTTCGAATTTCTTCTCTTTCTGTAACATGAAGAGATAATTCTGCTCTGTCCAAGAACTCTTCACCTTCCTTAATGATCTTCAACGTAGCTAACCTCTCTTCGAGATTTTGCAACTTTTCCTCCAACAGGGACACAAGCTTGCATTTGTGGCATGTGAAGTTTGGCTTTTCCACTGGTAAATCTGTGAACATGTAGCAAGAAATGCAGCTCACCAAATGGCTCCTGGCCTCTTCCATATTGAGATTTCTTAAAAACTATGAAAGATGAGCCAAAATTCGCGCGCCGATAGGCCAAAACCCAGTGATCGTTGAGCTCGCGGTGACTCTTCACTTATCCCAGAAGGCACTGGGAATATGCAAATGATTTCCTCAAGACTCTTCCCCTGGTTTTCCGATTTCCTCTTTTCAGCTGCAACGGCCAAAACCCAGTGATCGTTGAGCTCGCGGAGACTCTTCACTTATCCCAGAAGGCACTGGGAATATGCAAATGATCTCCTCAAGACTCTTCCCCTGGTTTTCCGATTTCCTCTTTTCAGCTGCAACGGCCAAAACCCAGTGATCGTTGAGCTCGCGGAGACTCTTCACTTATCCCAGAAGGCACTGGGAATATGCAAATGATCTCCTCAAGACTCTTCCCCTGGTTTTCCGATTTCCTCTTTTCAGCTGCAACGGCCAAAACCCAGGGGGTAATTCCGTGAACTAGAATAGGATGGTAAACCTCCATTATAAGAGACTACAGGCCTGAGTACCTGTGGAAAAAAAGGTTAATAAGCAGGCAGGCTGTGTATGATTACATCAATTATTATGCCTGGAATGACTATTGCTAATTGAATCCAAGAAATCACCTCCTTCCTCTGGAGTGAAGATGGGGATCGTTCTCCCTCTATAGTTCACCAGCAATTTGACGGGAAAACCCCATTTATAGGGTGTGTCCTTGTCCCGAAGGGCTGCAGTTATATTATGAAAGGACCGACGAAGTTCCATCGTTTCCTTGGATAGATCCGGGAAAACTTTGAGATCTTTGTATGGGTCAGCGAAGGATTTGTTGGTCTTGAGATAATTTAGGATCCTTTCCTTAGTTTGATAGAAATGGACTCTAAGAATTGTGTCTCTTGGAAGTTCCTGAGAAATTTTTGGCGGGCGAGGGAGCCTGTGTGCTCTGTCTATTATCAAGTCCGATTCGGATAGGTCAGGGATGGCTAGCTTGAAAATTTCTTGGATATGACTTGTAAGATTTTCTTGGAGGATGTTTTCGGGGATCCCCCGGATTTTAATATTATTCCTCCGTCCTCTATCCTCTAGGTCGGCCATTTTGACTCTCAGTTTTTGTACTTCGGCTGATAAGTATTGAATGTTGACTGAGGACTCCTTCGACTTTCGTTCAAGTTTGCACAGTCTTTCTTCATGATTGGCTAGTTGCCTGTCGATGGTCTCACAATATTTTTTAAAGTTATTATCCATTTTTTGGCTTAATAGCTCAAAATTTTTGTTCATAGAATTAAACAGTTTACTGAGCATGTCTTGGCTGGGGTCTTGAGGGCTAGCAGATTGCTGAGATGGTGGATGGTCAGGTCCTGGATCCAGAGCAGATTTTTCAGGTCTAAATTTGGTTTTAGTGGGAGTTGGATTAGGTGATGTGTCGCTTGACACTCCTTCGGAGTCTGAGATCCTCTTGATTTGAGCAAGATTCGGCCTGAGCTCCTGGAGTTCTCCTTTTTTTGTTGTAGGAGGTATCCATAGTTTCCGCTGAATAATATGTTGATATCTGTTTCGAATTATGGGTATTGAATTGAGAAGACAGATTTGTTCTTCTAGTTTGACCTGAAGTAAGAGGAAGGTCCCTTGTAGGAGACCTGGATCTCAATGGACTTGAGGTATTGTCTTGTGGACTAGTTTGATGCCTGTTCCAGGAGGAAATTTCCATCTTTCGTTGATTTTGTGACTTGGGAAGAGATGGAGTAGAGAGTTTACCTTTGGACTTGGAATAGCTCATAGTGGTAATAAAATTGCGTTGAAATGGAGAAACAGAAATATAAAAGATTTTGTGGCGTCGCAGTAGCGATCTCAAATGGAGTCGCACAGAAATTGTAATGCGGTAAAGACTCCGCGGGGATTTTTAGTGCAATACCAAAGGATTGCGATGAGGAAGGAAGACTTAGTAAAGTCTTGTTTGAGGACGCTCGGTTCCACTGAGTCTCGTTAGGGAACTTGCGAACGGAGTCAGGGTCTAGTGGAGACCAAATAGGGACGCTTGCGTCTCCAGCAGTAAGAGAGATCGCAGGGAGGATCGCGGAACCTCGCAAAGGTAGGTCGCAGCTGCGTCCCGATTATGGAGCTTGCAGACGGTCACAACTGCGACCCGATTTACGGAGCTTTGTGGCAAAAGAGGGCCTCTCTGCTTACCAGTCAGTCCCGTTCGGTGTCCACAGTCCTGATGTGTCTGCAGGATGCTGATGGTGTGTGGTCTGTACCAAGAGGGCCTGTATTCTCGGCTCCGGTCAGAGTTGTGATGAGGCTGACAGCTCTGGAAGTTAAGTCGGTCGCTGCCAGCTACTTTAGCCCCTGGCTTTGCGGCCTAGCAGCAGGTTTTAGGCCTCATTCCTCTTTGGTGCCCTGGAAGATCAGAGGTCGATTTTTACCGTGCCTGAAGTGATCTCTTGGGTGTCAGAAGATTTAGTGCTGAATGGCCTGTTTTAGCTGCTGTGGAAGTCAGATAAGGGAGGTATACTCTCCAGAGCTCCAAAACCTACATCCACCTCATGTGGGATCTAGGCCACGCCCCCTTCAGAACTTTTTCTACCTTAAGGGTATGTGCATATGTTGCAGATTAGTCAGCGGAATTTTCTGCACAAAATCCGCATCTCTTGGCAGAAACCGCAGGTCGCTTGCTGATTTAGGCCGGTTTCACACTAGCGCATTTTCAGCGCGCGCACGGCCGGGGGTAGCTCCGCCCCCGATCCGGCTCTCTGCCCGGCGTGCCCGCCCCTTCCTTGTTGCGCCGCCTCCTAGCGGACAGCGGTGCCTGCGATCGGCGCACCCTATCTTTAGCATAGGGTGCGCCGATCGTGCGCAGGCCGTGCGCTAGTTGCGCTTTGACCTGCGCTGCGCACTTTTGACGGTGCGCCGTGCGCGCCAAAATCAAACTTTTCGGATTTTGGCGCGCACGGCGCACCGTCAAAAGTGCGCAGCGCAGGTCAAAGCGCAACTAGCGCACGGCCTGCGCACGATCGGCGCACCCTATGCTAAAGATAGGGTGCGCCGATCGCAGGCGCCGCTGTGCGCTAGGAGGCGGCGCTACAAGGAAGGGGCGGGCACGCCGGGCAGAGAGCCGGATCGGGGGCGGAGCTACCCCCGGCCGTGCGCGCGCTGAAAATGCGCTAATGTGAAACCGGCCTTAATGTGGTATTGATGCGGATTTCCTATGGATTGTAATGCGTTTTTGTTGTGCGTATTTTGGATCTGTACATTTGAGAGAGAGAGAGAGACTGGAAAATGCTGCAGCTGATTCGCAAAAAGAATTGACATGCTGCGGAAGAAAAGCCGCTGCAAATCTGCACGGATTGTTCTGCAGCATGTGCACAGTGAGTCTTCATTCACCATAGACTAACATTGCCTGTGCACTACACTGTGGACTTGATGCAAATCCGCATGGCAAAAGCCGCTGTGGATCCGCATCAAAATCCGCAACGTGTGCATATACCCTTAAAGTCTCCCAGGTTCTGCACAATTCAATGGAAAAATAAACATAAATCTTTTCAGGTGGAAAAAAAAATAAAGAACGAAAATAATGTGGTTACATAAATATGCACACACTTAAGCTAATACACTTTGAAGCACCCTTTGAATGTATGACCGTATTTTAGTCTTTATCAGTAGGAGTCTATCAGCATGGCACATCTAGAATTGACAATCTTTGCTCACTCTTCCATGTAGTAGCGCTCCTAATCTACTAGATTGTGAGGGCATCTTCCGTATACAGTCCTCTCCAGGTCACCCACAGATTCTCAATTGGATTCTGGTCTGGGCTCTAGCTGCACAGCTCCAAAACTTCGATTTTCTTCTGGTGAAGCCATTCTTTTGTTGTGCAATTGTCTTGCTGAACACTGAAATTCACATTTCTAAACATGCTTTTTGACTTAATGTAGGTTTTAGCAAAGCATAGCTGTGCTTGGATGTTTTTCCTCGTAAGAAAAGGCTCCATCTTGCTGCCCTACGTTACAGGTCAGACATATGAAGATTACGGGCCATTGTTATCACATGCAGTACACAACCAGTGCTTGTGAAAAATTCCTACTGCTCCTTTAATGTTGCAATAGGCCTCCTGGCAGCTTCTCAGATCAATTTTACTCTTGTCTTTTCATAATTATTTTTAGGGATGTCCAGTTCTAGGTAATGTCACTGTTGTGCCAAATTTAAGCCACTTTTTGATGACCTTCACAGTGTTCTTGTCATGAGTGTGTCACGGCCTCCTGGGAGATCTGGGGTTAGACAATCTTTACGTACTCCAGGACAGAAAGGAAAGGTTTGTGGATGATTTCCGCACTTGCTGATAAATGATGAGACATATATCCCAGAATGTAAACCAAATTTGTGGTTTATTCTACAAGATATTTACGTACTGTGTATCGCAGATCTTCCATTTAGCCTGTGGGATTGGTTCCTTTCATTAAATGGACTTTGTTTCCTTTGGTGCTGAAGAGGTTAACGACTCTTTGTATGCTGGTTACAGACATGCAGCTCCATCTCACAGCTGCTCCTGACCTGCTCTCTATAAAACCTGGCCAGACCTTCTCATCCCTGCCTGTGAAAGTTTTGCTTCCTGGCTTGCTGGAGTTCGTATTTGCTGCTGGAGAGTGTTGTCTGCTGTTTTTTGGTACATGCTTTCTCCATTATCCTATTCCCATTTGGTTTGTACCTTCCCTTTATTCCTCTCTATCCTTGGTGAATGTTTTTGTATGTAAGTTGCTTTTGTTATCCCTGTTTGTCTTATATGTATATTTATTTTATTTGTATTGTATATACACTAGCATATCTATCCCAGGCCTCCTGGGGGAGGGGACAGCATAGGACATTGACAGGAGCTTAGTAAGGGCATAGACTTGGGCCTCTCTACCTTTAAAAGTACCCCCGAGACAGGGATAGTAAGGGTCCCAGTTCCAGGGACAGTTACTGAAAACAGTCAGAGCCTGACAGTTCTAATGCCTTGGAAATGTTTTTGTATTTTTCTCTTGACTGATAACTTTCAACATTGAGACCACTTTGCTGTATTGTAAGCTGTTTACAGACCATGGATTTTACTGTAAAATGCAACTAAGAAATTGACAGGATAATCCTACTAGAACAGCTGTATACTATTATTTAACATAAGTTTAAAGGGATTTTCTGGTCCCAATCGATAAACCTGCAGTCAATTTGTGTGACTGCAGACTTATAAATCCTCCCAGTCCACACATTGCACGCTGCAGGTATTCGCAGGTTTCTGATGTATGTGGAATGGAGGGGTTGTATGTGTATGTGGTATATATTGAGCAAGGCCGTGCCCCATCTAGTAACTCAGCCAACCAGTAAGCATGGTCCTCTAGAGAACACAGCCTCGCTCCAAACAAGTGTATGGAAACGCAGTAGCACCCACTGGCTGGGAGTGTGTATAACACATGCATATCATCCGGTCCAGGCTCAGAAACCGGTGAATTACAGCAGCGTGCAGTGTGGTGACGTTAATAAGGTTACTGCAGTTCACAGCTTCCAGGTCTAATGAGGGCAGCAAGAGAGCCAGCAGTGACATCACCGTAGTAACGTTGCCGCTCATGATTCCGGCTCTCATGCTCGCGCTGTGCAGAGCACAGCATGAGAGCCGGCAGTGGCTGCTGCTTCAATCTATAGAGCTTTGTTCTTTGAATGGGACTCCATACACTGAATGAAGAAGATGGGGAGTGTGCGAGGGACCTCCATTTTGATTACAGTAGACCGGTGTGGATTTTTTTTTAAAATAAATGGGTGAAAGAGGGAAATTGTCAGGGAGTGATTTTTTACAAATTTAGGACTTTTATGCGAAGAGTGAATCCAAAACCTGGAGACAGTTTAACTCTTTCTAGTATACTGTAGCTTTCTCCATATTAGCTCCAGTACTGGATTTACCCTCTCATCCCTCTCATGTCCTGATTCTGCATTGAAGCATTACAATGAAACACTTCAAAGTGCCCTGGATGAATTTGCACCTCCTATGAATAGAACACCACAACACAGACGGCGACAACCCTGGCACACCCTGCAAACAAGTTTCCTGCAGCGGTGCTCCAGGTGCGCCGAACGTCAGTGGAGAAAATCCAATCTACATGAAGATTTCATCCATTATAAGTTTATGCTTAGAACATACAACACTGCCCTTCACCTCTCAAAGCAAACCTATTTCAACACCCTCATCACCTCACTGTCCAATAACCCTAAACGTCTCTTTGACACTTTTCATTCTCTACTCAACCCAAGAGTACAGGCCCCAACCACGGAGCTTCGAGCTGATGATCTGGCCAACTACTTCAAAGAAAAAATTGACCAGATCCGACAGGAAATTATCTCCCAATCACCTCATACCATGCACTGTCCTCCCTCCCCCACTGCATCTAGCTCACTTTCTGATTTTGAACCAGTCACAGAAGAAGAAGTAAGCAGGCTCCTTGCATCTTCTCGCCCAACCACTTGCACCAGTGACCCATTTCCGTCACATCTCCTCCAGTCCATTTCCCCTGCTGTCTCCCCTCACCTAACTAAAATATTTAACCTCTCTCTCTCTTCTGGTATCTTTCCCTCCTCATTTAAGCATGCCATCATACATCCACTACTTAAAAAACCATCCCTTGACCAAAAAAAGTAGTGAGGTGCTTCTCTAACAATAAACCATGGATCAGCCCTGGAATAAAGGCTCTTCTCAAAGAGAAGAAGTTGGCCTTCAGATCAGGTGACAAGGGCAGGCTGAGAGAGGTGCAGAAAGATCTGAAGAATCTAGTCAGGCAGGGAAAGGCTAATTATAAGAGAAAGATTGAACTCAAATTGTCACAGAAAAGGATTCATGAAGTCTGGGAGGGTCTAAAGTCTATATCTGGGCACAGACAGACTGTCGCCAGGATGGTTGTAGATAAAGAGGGGCTTAATGAACTTAATCTATTCTTTAACAGATTTAATCACACACTGGCTGCTCCTGCCCCTGCATACCATTCACACCTCTCTGCTACAATAACCTCACCCCCTGCTGCAACTTGTCAACTGAGCCAGGGTCTGTTGTTCACAAGTACCCAGGTTGCAAAAGAACTGGATAAGATCAAAGTTTTGAAGGCTGCAGGTCCTGACGGCATCAGTGCAAGGCTAATCAAAACCTGCGGGCACCAGCTGAGTGAGATCATTACATATCTGTTCAATATGAGCCTGAGAATAGGTATAGTACCACAACTGTGGAAATTATCGTGTGTGGTACCAGTTCTGAAGAAACCTTATCCGAAAGACCTTAATGACTATAGACCTGTAGCATTGACTTCACACCTGATGAAGGTACTAGAGAGATTGGTTCTCACATGTCTCCGTCCTCTAGTGAGCTCGGATATGGACCCTCTCCAGTTTGCTACAGGCTGGGCATTGGTGTGGATGATGCCATTATCCATCTTCTAGATAGGACTCTCTCTCACCTGGAGAAACCTGGGAACACTGTGAGAATAATGTTCTTCGATTTTTCTAGTGCTTTTAATACCATACAGCCAGGACTACTGAGAGACAAGCTGGGCCTTGTTGGCGTGAACCTCCAACTCTCCACCTGGATCCTTAACTACCTCACCAACCGACCTCAATTTGTAAAGGTTCGGGACAGTGTGTCAGACACGGTGATCTGCAATACAGGGGCACCTCAAGGTACAGTTCTTGCCCCTTTTCTCTTCACACTGTACACTGCGGATTTTAAGTGCAACTCATCTAGCTGCTACTTGCAGAAGTATTCTGATGACTCTGCAATAGTAGGCCTCTTCACAGGAGGAGATGAAAGAGAGTACAGAGATACTAACCAAGCTTTTGTGGAGTGGTGTCAGAGGAACCACCTTAGGATTAATTCCAGGAAGACCAAGGAATTGGTGGTGGATTTTCGCAAGGGAAAAAATCCACCAGTAGTGGTGAACATTCAGGGAAATGACATTGAGATAGTCGACACCTATAAGTACCTTGGTGTGATCCTCAATAATAAGCTTGACTGGGCCCATCACTTGGATGCAGTGTACAGGAAGGGTCAAAGTAGGCTTTATCTGCTCAGAAGGCTGAGAGCCTTCGGAGTTAGGGGGGCACTCCATGCATCCTTCTTCAACTCTGTTGTGGCATCAGTCATCTTCTTTGGTGTGGCGTGCTGGGGTAGTGGCATATCAACCAGGGATAGAAATAGGCTGGACAAACTGATTAGAAGGGCCAGCTCTGTCCTGGGATGCCCGCTTGATCCAGTTCAGGAAGTAGGCGACAGGAGGATACTGGCCAAGGTGAGCTACATGGTGCAGAATGATTCCCATCCCATGCATGAGACCGTGACAAAGATGTGCAGTACTGTCAGTGACCGGCTACTTTATCCTAAATGTGAGAGGGAGCGCTATCGAAAGTCCTTCCTTCCTGCTGTAGTTAGGCTGTATAACCAGCACTGTCCAAAACGGAGAACGACCCAAACAGTGAACTGATAGATCCAAAAGTTGTGATAGTCCGGTTACATCTTTTTTTTCGTATATGTACCTACCTACTGTCAATGTAATGCCTTTATGCATCTGTATCTGTACTTGTTCCTGCCTTGCTGCTGTAATGCTCTGAATTTCCCCATGGTGGGACGATTAAAGGATTATCTTATCCTATCTTATCTTAAACTGTGCCGCTAACTATAGACCTGTCTCTAATCTTCCCTTCATCTCTAAACTCCTGGAACGCCTGGTCCACTCCCGTCTTATCCGCTATCTCTTTGATAACTCTCTTCTCAACCCTCTCCAATCCGGTTTCCGCTCTTTACACTCTACTGAAACTGCCCTGACTAAAGTCTCTAATGATCTACTAACAGCTAAATCAAATGGTCATTACTCCATGCTAATTCTCTTGGATCTCTCTGCAGCATTCAACACTGTGGATCATCAGCTCCTCCTCACTATGCTCCATTCCATTGGCCTCAAGGACACCATTCTGTCCTGGTGCTCCTCCTCTCTGACTGCTCCTTTACTGTATCTTTTGCTGGTTCCTCCTCCTCTCATTTTCCCCTTAATGTTGGGGTTCCTCAAGGATCAGTCCTAGGCTCCCTCCTCTTCTCTTTGTACAATGCCCCTATTGGTCAAACAATCAGTAGATTTGGTTTCCAGTACCATCTCTATGCTAATGACACCCAATTATACGCTTCTTCTCCTGATATCACGCCTGCCTTTTTAGAAAACACCAGCGATTGTCTAAACGCCGTGTCTAACATCATGTCCTCACTATATCTGAAACTGAACCTGTCAAAGATTGAACTCCTTGTGTTTCCTTCCGCTACTAATGTACATACCTGACTTTGCCATTTCCGTGTGTGGTTCCACTATTACTCCCCAGCAACATGCCCGCTGTCTTGGGGTCATACTTGACTCCGAGCTTTACTTTGCCCCCCCCACATCTGATCGCTGTCTCGCTCTTGTTATCTGCACCTCAAAAACATTTCTAGAATTCGACCTTTTCTTATTTTTGACTCCGCAAAAACTCTTACTGTTTCTCTTATTCATTCTCGTCTCGACTATTGTAACTCTCTTCTAATCGGTCTCCCTCTAACCAAGCTCTCCTCCCTCCAATCTGTCTAGAATGCTGCAGCCAGGATCATATTCCTCACCAATCGTTACACCGATGCCTCTACATTGTGCCAGTGATTATACTGGCTACCCATCCACTCCAGAATTCAGTATAAACTTATTACCCTCACCCACAAAGCTCTCTATGGCTCAGCACCACCCTACATCTCCTCCCTTGCTTCAGTATACCACCCTACCCGCACCCTCCGTTCTGCTGATGACCTGAGGTTAACATCCTCAATAATCAGAACCTCCCACTCCCGTCTCCAAGTTTTTACACGTGCTGCGCCAATTCTTTGGAATGCACTTCCCAGGTCAATACGATTAGTCCCCAATCCCCACAATTTTAAGCGTGCCCTGAAAACGCATTTATTCAGATTGACCTACCACCTCAACACATTAACCTAAATATCCCTGTGTGGCACAGCCAAAAGTTTTACCATAACCAGGTTCCCCGCATCATGTTCCCACATGCTTTATGCATCCATTAGCCCTCTGTGTCCGTACTGTTACACACTTAACATTATGGCTGGTCCATACAATCAGGGCAATTGTTACCACCCACCTTTCATGTCTACCTTTTTCCTCATAGATTGTAAGCTTGTGAGCAGCGCCCTTATTCTTCTTGGTATCTGTTATGATCTATGTGATTATTGTTATGCTGTAATGTCTAGTGTCTGGAGAAGTCCCCTCTAAAATGTAAAGTGCTGCGGAATATGTCGGCGCTATAGATATAAAATTTATTATTATTATTATTATTATTATTACCCTATGGCACAGTCAGATCGCCATATAACATGGATGACGATTGCTTCGCAGTGCTCGGACTCTCCGGCAGCTCTCTTGACCTGAGAATGACAGCATGTGTATGTATGGGCCTTGCAGAAATCCTTTTATATATGGGGCTTGCAGAAATCCTTATCTGTATGGGGCTTGCAGAAATATTTGCACATGATGCATAACCAACCTCTTTAGATAAATTGTACTAATTTACAGCCATATAAACTTTAACATATAAACCTTGTTCTATGTGAATTGACCTATAAAAGAGTTTTTCAGATTAAGAAAAGTGGTCCACAAGTAATAGGATACTGATAAAGAAATATAGATAATGCTCATCCTCCCCCAAGTCGAGAATCGGCTTAAGGTCGCTTCTATTTTTGTATTATAGCTGCAGTGTTGATGTCAACACTGGCAACACACATCACCACTGCAGCCAATCGCTCAGTTTGGCGGCTCATACCGTCTACATCAGGGAGGGTGAATATTATCTATATTACTAGTTTTAACAGCTCATCGTTTGGGGATCACTTTCCTAAAAGGTGGAAAACCCCTTTAAGTTCTAGGTTGTCTATTGATATTACTTGTTGGAGCATAGTCAGCCTCTTGTAATCAATGGCAGACCACAAATTCTCCAGAGAGTAATATTAGGACAGTAAGGAGATGGCACTTTGCGATGTGATTTTATTCTAGAAACTCTAGCCCAGTGACACAATTGGCCATTGATAGAATGCTCTAACGATATGTTGCCTGTCCGCCCTAGGGTTATATACACACAATGTCTTTTTCAGGCGGGTCTGCTCCGAAACTCATCTGAAAAAGCACCTAGAAATCATTTAAAAGAATGAACTTACAGTATACATTTCGATGTAAAAATGTTTATTTTTTTGAGCAGGTTTCCAGACACCAAAAGAAATGAGCTACCGTAATCATTCTTTAGTCAATGGTAAGCCTCAAACGATGCTTGGAAGACAGCGACTTTTAGATTGATTTTCCAGCATTTTTTCAATGTTTTTTTCTTCGTTTTAAGATCAGCAAAAAAACCCACCTCACAAACGATTGGAAAAATACAACACAATGCCGGACAAAAACATTGAAAAATGACACAGGTAACAGCTTCAGGAAAAAATCTCCAGCAGTTCCTGAAGCGTCTTTTAAAAAATCTTGGCACAATATGTGTGCACATACACTAAGACAATCTATTAACGCTGCATTCACACACGGCATTTTGCAGTCTTTGAGACGAGTTTTGTTATCATTTTAATGACTTTTTTCTATTCCAGTAGTGGTTCAATGGTATTTTATTGTCTCTTTTTGGAATTTTCTTTTTTACTTCTAACCCCTTAACCCCCAAGGGTGGTTTGCACGTTCATGACCGGGCCAATTTTTACAATTCTGACCACTGTCCATTTATGAGGTAATAACTCTGAAACGCTTCCATGGATCCCGGTGATTCTGACATTGTTTTCTCGTGACATATTGTACTTCATGCTAGTGGTAAAATTTCATTCATATAACTTTTGTTTATTTGTGAAAAAAATGGAAATTTGGTGAAAATTTTGCAATTTTCCAACTTTGAATTTGTATGCCCTGTTTACTTTACATCAGCACAATTTTGGAACCAAAATTTTTTTTTGGTAGGAAGTTATAAGGGTTAAAAGTTGACCAGCAATTTCTCATTTTTGCAACACCATTTTATTTTTACGGACCACATCACATTTGAAGACACTTTGAGGGGTCTATATGATAGAAAATACCCAAAAGTGACACCATTCTAAAAACTGCACCCCACAAGGTGCTCAAAACCACATTCAAGAAGTTTATTAACCCTTCAGGTGCTTCACAGGAATTTTTTGAATATTTTAAAAAAAAATGAACATTTAACTTTTTTTCACAAAAAAAATACTTCAGGTTCAATTTTTTTTATTTTACCAAGGGTAACAGGAGAGATTGGACTGCAAAAGTTATTGTGCCGTTTGTCCTGAGTACGCTGATACCTGATATGTGGGGGGAACCACTGTTTCGGCGCATGGCAGAGCTCAGAAGGGAAGGAGCGCTGTCTGACTTTTTCAATGCAAAATTGGCTGGAATTCAGATCGGACGCCATGTCACATTTGGAGAGCCCCTGATGTACCTAAACAGTGGAAACCCCCCACAAGTGACCCCATTTTGGAAACTAGACCCCCCAAGGAACTTATCTAGATATGTGGTGAGAACTTTGAACCCACAAGGGCTTCACAGACGTTTATAACGTACAGCAATACAATTAAAAAATCATATTTTTCCACAAAAATGATCTTTTCACCCCCAATTCTTATTTTTCCAAGGGTAACAGGACCCTAAAAGTTATTGTGCAATTTGTCCTGAGTACGCTGATACCCCATATGTGGGTGTAAACGACTATTTGGGCGCATGGCAGAGCTCAGAAGGGAAGCAGTGCCATTTGACTTTTTTGGCTGGAATTGAGATCGGATACCATGTCGCGATTGGAAAACCCCTGATGTACCAAAACAGTGGAAACCCCCCCACAAATGACACCATTTTGGAAGCTAGACCCCCCAAGGAACTTATATAGATGTGTGGTGAGAACTTTGAACCCCCAAGGGCTTCACAGAAGTTTATAACGCCCGTGCGTGAAAATAAAAAAATCGTATTTTTTTCCACAAACATGATCTTTTAGTCACCAATTTTTTTATTTTCCCAAGGGTACCAGGAGAAATTGGACCAAAAAAGTTGTTGTCCAATTTGTCCTGAGTACGCTGAGACCCCATATGTGGGAGAAAACTGCTGTATGGGCACACGTCAGGGCTCGGAAGGGAAGTAGTGATGTTTTGGAATGCAGACTTTGATGGAATGGTCTGCGGGTGTCATGTTGCTTTTGGAGAGCCCCTGATGTATCTAAACAGTGGAAACCCCCCACAAGTGACCCCATTTTGGAAACTAGACCCCCTAAGGAACTTATCTAGATGTGTGGTGAGCACTTTGAACCCCCCAGTGCTTCACAGAAGTTTATAACGACCGGGCGTGAAAATAAAAAAATTGTATTTTTTCAACAAACTGTCATGGTTTATTGAGCTCTCAGGGTTGGAGATGTAGGAGTTAACTTGTAAAGCCTCTCTGTGAATCCTGGGAGGGTTTTTATAGCCTCATGTTAGAGCCATCCCCTGTCATTTATGCTCCTAGTTGAGTGTGCCTGACCCTGTTCTGCCTGTGCTTCGTGCCAATCTTTGTGTATCTGGTGTTTGATTCGGTCCTGTTTCGGTTTACGTCGCTTGCCTGCTGATTTTGTACTTCTCTGACTATCCTGTGTATGACCCCTGGCTACGTTATTTGACCCCTCTTGAGAATATCCCTCCTGTACCGCACCGCCCATTCTGTGTGTGACCCTTGGCTATGTTATTTGACCTGTTTCTGTACCTCCCTTCTGTACCTCGTCGGCCGCCCTGTGTTTTGACCTGATTTCGCTTTTATTCTCTGAGCCACGTTATTCTCTGTACAATTGCTAGCGTCCCTGGAGCTTGCCTGTGGCTCCGCCCACTCCCTCTGACGCGCAGTCACGTGACTGCAGGTCCTGCGGACCCCGGGCGTCTCACCAACGCTCCGCCCTCCCCGCAGGTCCTACAGCCAAGTGGTGAGTAGACATTGTGCTGTCCGTTATCCAGCCCTGGTCACCCCAGTGGGAACGCTATCTAGCTGTCAGTGTGACAGTCCTGATACAAACATGATCTTTTAGTCCCCTTTTTTATTTTCCCAATGGTAACAAGAGAAATTGGACCCCAAAAGTTGTTGTCCAATTTGTCCTGAGTACGCTGATACCCAGTATGTGGGAGAAAACTACTGTATGGGTACACATTGGGGCTCGGAAGGGAAGTAGTGACGTTTTGGAATGCAGACTTTGATGGAATGGTCTGCGGGTCTCGTGTGTTTGGAGAGCCCCTGATATACCTAAAAACTATTGAAACTCCCCACAAGTGACCCCATTTTGGAAACTAGACCCCCCACGGAACTTATCTAGATGTGTGGTGAGCACTTTGAACCCCCAAGTGCTTCACAGAAGTTTATAACGCTCGGACGTGAAAATAAAAAAATCATTTTTTTCCACAAAAATGATATTTTTGCCCCCAATTTTTTATTTTCCTACAGGTAACAGGAGAAATTGGACCCCAAAAGTTGTTTTGCAATTTGTCCTGAGTAGGCTGATACCCTATATGTGGGGGTAAAACACTGTTTGGGCGCATGGCAAAGCTTGGAAGGGAAGGAGCAACATTTGACTTTTTCAACGCAGAATTGGCTGGAATGGAGATCAGACGCCATGTTGCATTTGGAGAGCACCGGATGTGCCCAAACAGTGGAAACCCCCCAATTATAACGGGGGGTTTGATTTACTATTTATGGCGGTTTTTATTCCTCGTGCCTGCGCTTTGCAGGCACTGAGGAAGCCGGCTCCCTGCAGGCCCCCGAAGGTCCCCGTCGTCATCTTGGATTCGGGGACCTGCAGGGATGGAGCCCCCTGCAGCAGCGCTGCACATTGCGCTGCTGTGGGGGGCTCAGGGAAGCACGGAGGGAACCTCCTCCCTGCTGATGCTTCCCTTTAACACCCGGTACACCGCGATCGTGTTTGATCGCGGTGTGCAAGGGGTTAACATGTCGGGGGCGGTCCGTGACCGCCCCTGACACATTATGCCGGGTGTCAGCTGTGATAATCAGCTGACATCCGGCCGCGATCAGCGGCGCTCACCACGTGGGCGCCGCTGATCGTTGTGACGTACTATCCCGTCCCAGGAAATTAAGTCCCAGGAAAGCATGTATTTGGAAGTCGCCTTGCTACACTTGTAAGGAGAGCTTAAACTAGAACATGGGAAGGGAAGCAAAAGACCAGAAAAAGCCATACACCTGACAAATGCTATTGAGAACTCTGCTATTAGAAGTGGAAAGGAAGAACAAAGACAAAAGAATCTAATTAATAAAAATATTGGAGAAAGAGAAACCAATCACAAACTAAAATGTTTCTATACTAATGCACAAAGCATGGGCAACAAACAAGGAGAATTGGAACTACTAACACAGGAAAAGAAATATGATGTCATTGGAATCACTGAAACTTGGTGGGACAATACACATGATTGGAATACAAGACTAGAAGGATACAACTTATTTGCAAGAAACAGGCTTGATAAACGAGGAGGGGGTGTCGCATTGTATGTTAGAAACGCGTATATCTGCACAGAGATTGAAGCTTCAGAGACTGGGAGTTCTGTGGAAACTGTTTGGGTAAGAATACAAGGACAGAACAATGGAAAGGACACCATTGTAGGCATTTACTACAGGCCGCCTGTGCAAGCTGAAGACATGGATGAACTCTTTATGCATCAAATGGCCAAGTTCTCCAAAAAATATGACATAGTTGTCATGGGAGATTTCAACTATCCAGACATTTGTTGGGAATCTCTCTCAGGCAAAACTAACAGGTCAAGGAAATTCTTATCCTCTCTTGCTGACAACTTTATCTTTCAAAAGGTAGGGGAGAAAACAAGGGGAACTGCTACCTTGGATCTAATCCTTATAAACAGGGAGGAAATGGTTGAGGAGGTAAAAGTGGCTGGGACCCTAGGAGGTAGCGACCATGCTATTTTAGAATTTTGGATAACTAGAGGCGGAAGACCTGTGAAGACTCAGATGTCAAGGTTAGATTTCAGAAAGGCAGATTTTAAGGGATTCAGAAAGAGAATTGGAGGGATCCAATGGCTGGATATCCTTAAAGACAAAAATGTCCAGGAAGGATGGGAAATCTTGAAAAATGAAATTCTCAAAGCACAATTGTTAACAATTCCGAAAAGAGGGAAGAATAGGAAGCATTTAAGGAAACCAGGATGGATGAACACAGAACTTAAGCACATTCTAAAAAGGAAGAAAAAAATGTTTATAAAATGGAAAGAGGGAGGCATATCTAAAGAAGAATATAATGCTGTCTGCAGAACCTGCAGGGCACGAATCACATTAGCTAAAGCTGAAAATGAATTGAGGCTTGCAAGAGATGTCAAAAGCAATAATAAAGGATTTTGGAGATATGTCAAAAGTAAAAGAAAAGTCAAAGATGCTATAGGATTTTTACAGGATGAAAATGATGAAATGGTAAGACAGGATGTTGAGAAGGCTGAACTTTTAAATTCCTATTTTGCATCTGTTTTCTCTCAGAAAGGAAATGTAACATCAACTGTTCTTCACTGTCCTATTAAGGGAATAGAAGAATCCAGGATATCTATAAACAGAAAGATAGTGAGGAAACACTTAGCTAACCTAAATGAATTCAAGTCTCCAGGTCCAGATGAATTACACCCCAGAGTACTGAAGGAGATAGCAGAAGAAATTTTTGAACCCCTCTCCATAATCTTTGAAAATTCTTGGAGAACTGGAGAAGTGCCAGAAGACTGGAGAAGAGCAAATGTTGTTCCTATCTTCAAAAAGGGGAAGAAGGTGGACCCAGGCAACTATAGGCCGGTGAGTCTGACTTCTATACCAGGAAAGATCTTTGAACAAATAATTAAAGAACATGTATGTCAGTACCTGGATAAGAATGAAGTGATTAAATAGAGTCAGCATGGGTTTGTAACTAATAAGTCATGTCAGACTAACTTAATTTCCTTCTGTGACGGAATCACTGATTGGGTGGATCAAGGAAATGCTGTAGATATAGTATATCTTGACTTCAGCAAAGCATTTGACAAAGTCTCTCATACAATCCTTATTGAAAAAATGTCTAAGTATGGAATGGACAAGGCAACTGTTAGGTGGATTCATAACTGGCTTAGTGATCGGACCCAAAGAGTGGTCGTAAATGGCTGCACATCCAGTTGGAAGAATGTCTCAAATGGGGTACCACAGGGCTCTGTCCTGGGCCCTGTATTGTTCAACATCTTTATCAACGATTTAGATGAAGGAATTGCGGGTAAACTGATTAAATTTGCTGATGACACAAAGCTAGGAGGGATAGCTAATACTAGAGAAGAGAGAGAGAGGATTCAAAAAGATATAAATAAACTGGAGCAGTGGGCAGCAACTAACAGAATGGTTTTTAACAGGGAGAAATGCAAAGTACTACATCTGGGCAATAAAAATGAAAAAAGCATATACAGAATGGGAGGAATAGGGCTAAGTGACAGCACATGTGAAAAAGACTTGGGTATACTAATAGATCACAGACTGAATATGAGTCACCAGTGTGATGCAGCAGCAAAAAAGGCAAATGCAATTCTAGGATGTATTAACAGAAGCATACAGTCTAGATCACGTGAAGTCATTATTTCCCTCTACTCCTCTTTGGTCAGACCTCATCTGGAATATTGTGTCCAGTTTTGGGCACCACATTTTAAAAAAAGACATCAACAAACTGGAGCAAGTTCAGAAAAGAGAGACCAGAATGGTGACGGGTCTGCAAACCCTGTCTTATGAGGAAAGGTTGCAGGATTTGGGAATGTTTAGTTTGCAAAAGAGAAGACTGAGAGGAGACTTAATAGCTGTCTACAAATATCTAAAGGGCTGTTACATTGTAGAAGGATCAACTTTATTCTCATTTGCACAAGGAAAGACTAGAAGAAATGGGATGAAACTGAATGGGAGGAGACACAGATTAGATATTAGAAAAAACTTTTTGACAGTTAGAGTGATCAATGAGTGGAACAGGCTGCCACGAGAAGTGGTGAGTTCTCCTTCAATGGAAGTCTTCAAACAGAGGCTGGACAGACATCTGACTGGGATGATTTAGCGAATCCTGCTTTGAGCAGGGGGTTGGACCAGATGGCCCAGGAGGTCCCTTCCAACTCTACGATTCTATGATTCTATGGACGGGATAGTACAGTGCGTCACATGACAGAAAGGGGTTAAATAAAATGGCTTTAACTTCCAAGATTTTTATTTTTTTTTAACAAACATGGTGGCATTTTTAAGCTGTTATGATATATTTTTATGTAGTTTTTAATGTCTGGCAAAGAATCTTTTTCAAAAACCATCATACACGGAGCCTGCCATGGTTTGAAAAAAAAAAAATGCAAATGAACTACAGGTAAAAAAGCAAAGAACGACAGAGATGTTACAAAGAAAAAATGCATTGTACATAGTGCATTTAGTATTTAGTTTCAACGGTTTTATTGAAAGGAAGCATCATAAAACATGAAATACATTCATATTAGAGTACAAGAATCCCCTCGCAGGGGGAAATATACAAGAAAAGACACAATATGTCACATGTTATCCTTGACTTTGTAATCTAAATTTTTAGAAATTTGTAGAAGAACAATTATAACACGACTAATCTAGTCTAAACAAGGTGGGGTGAGAGAGAGGGGAGTATGTAATGAGTGTCAATAGTATAGAGTAAATAGACGTGAGGTACTAGAGAGTTTGTTTTAGAGACTATAATTGTAAGAGACAATTACCATGTCAGCCAGCTATGCAGATAAAGATATCATCCTGGAAAGATCATCATCCCCGTAAGCCTGAATCCAAGGCTCCCAAATATTTCGAAAAGCGTCGAGTGAATCAGATCTGATGGCTTCTATTTTCTCATATAACATTATCAAATTAACCCTTCTCTTCACCTGCTTTATTGATAGCCTACTAGTCTTCCATCTGCTAGCTATGTGGTTTTTCGTTGCCATAGCAATGCTCCTGCTACTGCTACAATCCCTGTTTGCTTTCATCTAGTGCAACCTTTCATTTATTGGTACAATCTCTGCTCCTGCTACTGCTACAATCCCTGTTTGCTGTCATCTAGTGCAACCTTTCTTTTAATGGTATATAACAGTGCCTACTGAATGTTTGCTAAATTCATTTGTTGCATTGAACTCAATACTTACTGCTGTATAGCCATGTTGGGGCCAGTAGAGATGTTATCAGGTGTAAGGTGTTACTAGCATATGGATGTAGCCAGGCCATGTTCCTTTGATTGTCTAACATCCCCTGGTGTGCTAGGCAATTGGTAATTTATTCCAAATCAGTTCCCACAATCCCTCTCACCTGATCTTCTACTCAGTCCTATATATTCAGATGCCGCCTAGGGGGGCACGTGTGTGGGTCAGGCACGTGTCTCCCTGCAGCATAAGTATCACTACAGCAAAAGTATCGTGAAGATGCAGTTATTACTACGGCAGTTAGTCTTGGCAAGAGTCAGGACCCCACACTATCTACCTCTCTCTCTTTTGGGTTTGTCTGCTGAGTAAGCCCTTCTTATTACTTGGACTTAGCTTTTCTTAACCGATCTTATTTCTTCACCATGTTTACATATGCCCTCACAGTGTTTGCTCCTTTAATCCTCACTCTCCTTCGCTATCCCCAAACCCCAGTACCCTCTAACCAAATAATCATCTCCCCTTCCCTCTTTCTTCCCCACCTGACCTCCTCTGCTGAACTACTCCTCAACCTCAAATCTGTCCGAATGAAACCTAAAACAAGCTGCCCACTCTCCTTTTCCCATCTGGTCTCCCTTTCTCTGCTTCTCCTCACTGCTGGCAACATATCTCCCAATCCTGGACCCCCACAGCTCATACCCCCCATTAGTTCCCCTTCCTACCGCTCCCTATCTAATAAGAACTACCGCAATCTTAAAACCTGTGCCATTGACACCCAACCCCCTGCTCCCTCTGGAGCACTTTGGAATGCCCGCTCCATCTGCAATAAGCTCAATGTGATTCATGACCTCTTTCTCTCTCACAATCTTGCCTTCCTCGGCCTCACAGAAACATGGCTGACACCCTCTGACACCGCCTCCCCTGCTGCGCTGTGTTACGGCGGCCTCCACTTTACCAACACTCCTCGCCCTGGCAACAGACATGGTGGAGGAGTGGGTCTTCTCCTTTCTTTCAACTGCACCTTCAACCCAATCCCACCTCTTCCCTCCCTAATCCTCCCCTCTTTTGAAGTCCACTCTGTCCGCATCTACTCTCCCTCCAGCCTCCAAGTGGCCGTCATATACCGACCTCCAGGCCCGACCACTGCCTTCTTTGACCAATTCGCTACCTGGCTTCTTCATTTTCTTTCAACTGACACCCCCACTATCATCATGGGTGACTTCAACATCCCCACTGATACCCTTCAGTCAGCAGCCTCCAAGCTCCAGTCCTTTACTTCATCCTTTGGACTTACTCAGTGGTCCTCCTCAGCCACCCACACAGACGGACAGACATTAGACCTGGTCTTCTTCCGTCTCTGCTCTCTTTCTAACGTCACCACCTCCCCTCTCCCTCTATCTGACCACCATCTACTCACTTTCTCATCCCTGTCCTCCTCACCTGGCACCCATGTCCAGCAACACGCGCACCCCCACAGAAACCTTGCACACCTAGACACCCAAGTGCTCTCTGACTCTATTCTACCACTGGCATCCATATCTTCACTCCATGACACAGACGGTGCCACTGCTTTCTAAAATGCCACTCTCGCATCAGCTATTGACACGGTTGCCCCTCTCATTCATAGCAGAATGCGACGTATCAACTGACAACCCTGGCACAATAACACCACTAAAAAGCTCCGGCAAGTGTGCAGGATTGTAGAGCGGTGCTGGAAGAAAACAAATTTGCAAGATGACTTCACCACATTCAAACAGGCAACACTCGATTTCAAATCTGCCCTCACCTCTGCTAAACAGGCCTACTTCACAACCCTCGTATCTTCCCTATCTTACAACCCCAACCAGTTATTCAAAACTTTTAACTCCCTCCTCCGCCCACCACTGCCTCCTCCAACCTCCCTCATCTCTGCCGAGGACTTTGCCACACACTTCAAAAACAATATTGACCAAACAAGGCAAGTCTTCATCACGCAACCACCACAACCCCTTTGTTTACCAGACCAATGCCCAAACCCCTTAACCTCACTCTCCAACATCACTGAAGGGGAGCTTAATCGTCTCTTCTCCAAATCGCACCTCACAACCTGTGCACTCGACCCTATCCCATCCCACCTCCTCTCCAACCTCACCACCACACTTATCCCATCCCTAACTCACCTCTTCAACCTATCACTAACATCCGGTACCTTCCCTTCTGCTTTCAAACATGCCACAATCACACCTATCCTTAAAAAGCCAACCCTCGACCCAACCGCTATGTCCAGCTATCGCCTAATATCGTTGATCCCATTCGCTTCCAAACTCCTGGAACAGCATGTCCACGCTGAACTTTCCTCCCACCTATCATCTAACTTGCTCTTTGACAATCTACAATCTGGTTTCCGCCCCCATCACTCCACTGAGACAGCCCTGACCAAAATTACTAACGACCTACTTACAGCCAAATCAAATGGACAATACTCTATACTCCTGCTTCTAGACCTGTCCTCTGCATTCGACACAGTGGACCACTGCCTCCTACTACAGATCCTCTCCTCCTTTGGCATCAAAGGCCTTGCCCTATCCTGGATCTCCTCATACCTTTCCAACCACACATTCAGCGTCTCCCACTCCCACACCACCTCCTCATCCCACCCTCTCTCTGTTGGAGTCCCCCAAGGCTCTGTTTTAGGACCCCTACTCTTCTCAATCTATACACTTGGTCTGGGGCAACTCATAAAGTCCCACGGATTCCACTACCATCTTTCTGCTGATGACACTCAGATCTACCTTTCTGGCCCAGACGTCACCTCTCTGCTGTCCAGAATCCCAGAGTGTCTATCAGCCATATCCTCCTTCTCCTCTCGCTTCCTCAAGCTCAATGTGGACAAATCTGAACTCATCAGGGGTAGAGTCTTGAGGAGATCATTTGCATATTCCCAGTGCCTTCTGGGATAAGTGAAGAGTCTCCGCGAGCTCAACGATCACTGGGTTTTGGCCGTTGCAGCTGAAAAGAGGAAATCGGAAAACCAGGGGAAGAGTCTTGAGATCATTTGCATATTCCCAGTGCCTTCTGGGATAAGTGAAGATTCTCCGCGAGCTCAACGATCACTGGGTTTTGGCCGTTGCAGCGTGCGAATTTTGGCTCATCTTTCATCGTTTTTAAGAAATCTCAAGATGGAAGAGGCCAGGAGCCATTTGGTGAGCTGCATTTCTTGCTACATGTTCACAGATTTACCAGTGGAAAAGCCAAACTTCACATGCCACAAATGCAAGCTTGTGACCCTGTTGGAGGAAAAGTTGCAAAATCTCGAAGAGAGGTTAGCTACATTGAAGATCATTAAGGAAGGTGAAGAGTTCTTGGACAGAGCAGAATTATCTCTTCATGTTACAGAAAGAGAAGAAATTCGAAGTGCACCTGAAGAAACAGAGGAATGGAGACATGTGACCCAGAGAAGCAGGAGGATCTGGAGGCAGTCAGCACCCATACTGCTCAGAAACCAGTACCAGGCTCTCACGCAGGAAAACGATGAAGAAATACATCAGGATAAGACTTTGCCAACAAACAGCAACCTTGTACGCCTTCAGAGTCCTCCTGGATGGAGAAAGAAAAATGTTGTGAAGAAGAAACGGAGAGTGGTGGTCATGGGGGATTCCCTGTTGAGAGGAACAGAGGCCGCTATCTGCAGACAGGATATAACTTCAAGAGAAATGTGCTGTCTTCCAGGTGCAAAAATTAAAGATGTGTCTGACAGGATATCAGGACTCTTCAGACCTACAGATGACTACACATTCCTGCTACTACATGTGGGGACAAATGACACCGCAAGAAACGACCTGGAAACCATCTGCAGAGACTTTGAAGACTTAGGCAAGAAAGTGAAAGAACTGGGAGCGCAGGTGGTCTTCTCTTCCATCCTCCCAGTGAATGGCCATGGAACAAGGAGGTGGAATAAGATTCTGCAGGTGAACAACTGGCTACATCGATGGTGCCGTCAGCAACGATTTGGATTTCTGGATCATGGAGTGAACTACTTATACGATGGACTACTTGCTAGAGATGGGGTGCACCTTACGAAGACTGGAAAGCAGGTATTTGGAAGTCGCCTTGCTACACTTGTAAGGAGAGCTTTAAACTAGAACAACGTGGGAAGGGAAGCAAAAGACCAGAAAAAGCCATACACCTGACAAATGCTATTGAGAACTTTGCTATTAGAAGTGGAAAGGAAGAACAAAGACGAAAGAATCTAATTAATAAAAATATTGGAGAAAGAGAAACCAATCACAAACTAAAATGTTTCTATACTAATGCACAAAGCATGGGCAACAAACAAGGAGAATTGGAACTACTAACACAGGAAAAGAAATATGATGTCATTGGAATCACTGAAACTTGGTGGGACAATACACATGATTGGAATACAAGACTAGAAGGATACAACTTATTTGCAAGAAACAGACTTGATAAACGAGGAGGGGGTGTCGCATTGTATGTTAGAAACGCGTATATCTGCACAGAGATTGAAGCTTCAGAGACTGGGAGTTCTGTGGAAACTGTTTGGGTAAGAATACAAGGACAGAACAATGGAAAAGACACCATTGTAGGCATTTACTACAGGCCGCCTGTGCAAGCTGAAGATATGGATGAACTCTTTATGCATCAAATGGCCAAGTTCTCCAAAAAATATGACATAGTTGTCATGGGAGATTTCAACTATACAGACATTTGTTGGGAATCTCTCTCAGGCAAAACTAACAGGTCAAGGAAATTCTTATCCTCTCTTGCTGACAACTTTATCTTCCAAAAGGTAAGGGAGAAAACAAGGGGAACTGCTACCTTGGATCTAATTCTTATAAACAGGGAGGAAATGGTTGAGGAGGTAAAAGTGGCTGGGACCCTAGGAGGTAGCGACCATGCTATTTTAGAATTTTGGATAACTAGAGGCGGAAGACCTGTGAAGACTCAGACGTCAAGGTTAGATTTCAGAAAGGCAGATTTTAAGGGATTCAGAAAGAGAATTGGAGGGATCCAATGGCTGGATATCCTTAAAGACAAAAATGTCCAGGAAGGATGGGAAATCTTGAAAAATGAAATTCTCAAAGCACAGTTGTTAACAATTCCGAAAAGAGGGAAGAATAGGAAGCATTTAAGGAAACCAGGATGGATGAACACAGAACTTAAGCACATGCTAAAAAGGAAGAAAAAAATGTTTATAAAATGGAAAGAGGGAGGCATATCTAAAGAAGAATATAATGCTGTCTGCAGAACCTGCAGGGCACAAATCAGATTATCTAAAGCTGAAAATGAATTGAGGCTTGCAAGAGATGTCAAAAGCAATAATAAAGGATTTTGGGGATATGTCAAAAGTAAAAGAAAAGTCAAAGATGCTATAGGATTTTTACAGGATGAAAATGATGAAATGGTAAGACAGGATGTTGAGAAGGCTGAACTTTTAAATTCCTATTTTGCATCTGTTTTCTCTCAGAAAGGAAATGTAACATCAACTGTTCTTCACTGTCCTATTAAGGGAATAGAAGAATCCAGGATATCTATAAACAGAAAGATAGTGAGGAAACACTTAGCTAACCTAAATGAATTCAAGTCTCCAGGTCCAGATGAATTACACCCCAGAGTACTGAAGGAGATAGCAGAAGAAATGTTTGAACCCCTCTCCATAATCTTTGAAAATTCTTGGAGAACAGGAGAAGTGCCAGAAGACTGGAGAAGAGCAAATGTTGTTCCTATCTTCAAAAAGGGGAAGAAGGTGGACCCAGGCAACTATAGGCCGGTGAATCTGACTTCTATACCAGGAAAGATCTTTGAACAAATTATTAAACAACATGTATGTCAATACCTGGATAAGAATGAAGTGATTAAGCAGAGTCAGCATGGGTTTGTAACTAATAAGTCATGTCAGACTAATTTAATTTCCTTCTATGACGGTATTACTGATTGGGTGGATCAAGGAAATGCTGTAGATATAGTATATCTTGACTTCAGCAAAGCATTTGACAAAGTCTCTCATACAATCCTTATTGAAAAAATGACTAAGTATGGAATGGACAAGGCAACTGTTAGGTGGATTCATAACTGGCTTAGTGATCGGACCCAAAGAGTGGTCGTAAATGGCTGCACATCCAGTTGGAAGAATGTCTCAAATGGGGTACCACAGGGCTCTGTCCTGGGCCCTGTATTGTTCAACATCTTTATCAACGATTTAGATGAAGGAATTGAGGGTAAACTGATTAAATTTGCTGATGACACAAAGCTAGGAGGGATAGCTAATACTAGAGAAGAGAGAGAGAGGATTCAAAAAGATTTAAATAAACTGGAGAAGTGGGCAGCAACTAACAGAATGGTTTTTAACAGGGAGAAATGCAAAGTACTACATCTGGGCAATAAAAATGAAAAAAGCATATATAGAATGGGAGGAATAGGGCTAAGTGACAGCACATGTGAAAAAGACTTGGGTATACTAATAGATCACAGACTGAATATGAGTCACCAGTGTGATGCAGCAGCAAAAAAGGCAAATGCAATTCTAGGATGTATTAACAGAAGCATACAGTCTAGATCATGTGAAGTCATTATTTCCCTCTACTCCTCTTTGGTCAGACCTCATCTGGAATATTGTGTCCAGTTTTGGGCACCACATTTTAAAAAAGACATCAACAAACTGGAGCAAGTTCAGAAAAGAGCGACCAGAATGGTGACCGGTCTGCAAACCCTGTCTTATGAGGAAAGGTTGCAGGATTTGGGAATGTTTAGTTTGCAAAAGAGAAGACTGAGAAGAGACTTAATAGCTGTCTACAAATATCTAAAGGGCTGTCACATTGTAGAAGGATCAACTTTATTCTCATTTGCACAAGGAAAGACTAGAAGCAATTGGATGAAACTGAATGGGAGGAGACACAGATTAGATATTAGAAAAAACTTTTTGACAGTTAGAGTGATCAATGAGTGGAACAGGCTGCCACGAGAAGTGGTGAGTTCTCCTTCAATGGAAGTCTTCAAACAGAGGCTGGACAGACATCTGACTGGGATGATTTAGCGAATCCTGCTTTGAGCAGGGGGTTGGACTAGATGGCCCAGGAGGTCCCTTCCAACTCTACGATTCTATGATTCTATGATCTTTCCTCCATCTCACAGATCTTCCTTACCCGACCTAGCTATAACAATTAATGACATCACACTTTCCCCAGTACCGGAAGTCCGCTGCATCGGAGTAACCTTTGACTCTGCCCTGTCCTTCAAACTGCACATCCAAGCTCTTTCTACCTCCTGTCGCCTCCAGCTCAAAAATATTTCCAGTATCCGTCCTTTCCTCAACCCTCAATCTACTAAAATGCTTGTGCATGCCCTCATCATCTCCCGCCTCGACTACTGCAACATCCTTTTCTGTGGTCGCCCTGCTAACACCCTTGCACCTCTCCAGTCCATCCTTAACTCTGCCGCCCGACTAATTCATCTCTCTCCTCGCTACTCCTCCACTTCTCCCCTCTGCAAATCTCTTCACTGGCTCCCATTCCCTCAGCGTATCCAGTTCAAATTACTAATACTGACCTACAAGGCCATCTATAACCTGTCTCCCCCATATGTCTCTGAACTAATCTCCCGATACCTTCCCTCACATAATCTCCGGTCCTCCCAAGACCTACTTCTCTCCTCCAAACTTATTCGCTCCTCACCCAACCGCCTCCAAGACTTCTCCCGAATAGCCCCTATTCTCTGGAATTCTTTGCCCCAACAAGTCCGACTATCAACCACATTTGGATCCTTCAGACGAAACCTGAAAACCCACCTCTTCAAGAAAGCCTACAGCCTGCAATGACCCCGCTACCTCCTTCTCTCTCACCACTACCGGTGATATCACCTCAACCAACACCGGAACTGCTGCAACCCACCAACCTACTGTCTCCTTCCCCACCATCCTGTAGCATTTAAGCCCGAAAGGGCAGTGTCCTCTCTCCCCTCTATCAGTCTGTCATTGTTAGTTTGTTTACTGTAAGTGATATCTGTAAATTGTATGTAACCCCTTCTCATGTACAGCACCATGGAATCAATGGTGCTATATAAATAATAATAATAATAATAATAATAATAATAATAATAATAATAATAATAATAATAAATAGCAATAAAGTCAATAAGATGGCAGGTCCCAGTATTGGCATTGATTGGTCTGTCTCCCAGCAGTAGTACTGACGGCGACAGAAGCAATTTCTTACCCAATATATTGTCAATTAGTTTTACCACATCTTTCCAGAGAGAGACTTTACTGTCAGGCATGTCCACCATATGTGGAGGGTATCCCCACTATCCGTGCACCCTCTAAAACAACTGCCAGGGACTGAGTGGTAGATATTGTGCAGGAAGCTAGGTACGTAGTGAATCCTATGGAACAGTTTAAGAGATGTTTCGGTGAGTGAAACTTGATTGCTACCCCTCATTATATTCTCGTAACACCTGTACCACCTTTGAGGTGTGAGGGAGATTTGTAGGTCTGCTTCCCATTGCTCCATAGATTTCAATTTAAAGCCATCTCTAGGTTGATTAAATGTAGAATAGAGATGGGATATAAGGCCGTTACCCAGGGGGTCATATAAACATTTTAACTCATACGTTGTAGGTTTTATGTTTGGTGAGCCTACTGTTAGGTTTTGCAGAAAGTGGAAAATTTGTTCCAGCCTAAAAACATCAGACCTCGGGACTTGATATTTCGCGACAAACTCTTGTTTTGACATTAGTTTAAAGTGAGTCGATAAACTCTGCAGCCTAGTTAATTTATTCTGGTGCCACCACGAGTGGTTCCGAGATGTAATTCCTGGCGGAAACATGGGGTTATTAAACAAGTTTAAAAGTGGGGAGGGGTGAGATTGTAGTGCGAATTGGAATCTGTTCGCTCTCCAGAGACGCAGGGAATGAGAAGTATACAGCGAATGAAAGGCTAGGTCCTTCGGTAAGGGTCCTGTGGCCCAGATTAGGCTCTCCAAGGAATAAGGTGCTATTTGTGAGTTTTCTATTTGCGGCCAGATGGGAGTGTGTTGTTCTGTGTTGACCCCTGCCAGCTGGCAATCTGGGCCGCCCTGTAATAAAGAGTAAAGTTTGGCAGAGAGACTCCTCCCTGTCTTTTATGTCTGAACAAAATTTGCTGTGAGATACGGGGCTTTTTATTATTCCAGGTAAAACGTGTTATGTGCGAGTTTATCATTTTGAAAGTCATCAGAGGCACTGCAATGGGCAGAGATCAAAACAAATATAGGAATTGAGGCAAAGTGACCATTTTAATCGAATGGACTCTTCCTAAAAAGGAGAGAGACAGGGAGGACCACTTTGATAAAGATTACGTTAGTTTTTGGAGAAGAGGGGTGTAGTTATGCTTAAATAACGTGGATTTGGATAGTGTAAGGTTGATTCCTAGGTAGGTGATATAGCGCTTCGCATGTCGGAAATGGAAGTTCTCTAATATTGAGGTTTGTTCAGTAGGGGAGGTATTAAGGAACATGATTTCTGATTTATCAACGTAAACCTTCAAACCAGAAATTTCCTCAAAGTGTTTAAGTGTATTCATAAGATTAGGCAGGGACAGATGTGGGTTCGTCAGAGTCAAAAGAAAATAGTCGGCAAACAGACTGACCTTTTATTCATGTTTACCTATAGTTTGGCCTGTGATATCGGGGTGTAGGTGGATCTTTTGCGCCAATGGTTCCATTACCATAGCGAATAGAGCTGGAGACAAGGGGTAACCCTGCCTAGTTCCCCTATGAATAACTATTGGTTCTGGAGAAGTTGAGGGTAGTTTTAAATACGCTACTGGGTTATTGTAGAGGAGTCTGAGTGAGTTGATTAATTGTTGCAAAATCCCCAATTTGTGCATTATATTAAACATACAGTTGTGGCCAAAAGTATTGCCACCCCTGCAATTTTGTCAGATATTACTCAGTTTCTTCCTGAAAATGATTATAAACACAAATTCTTTGGTATTATTATCTTCATTTAATTTGTCTTAAATGAAAAAACACAAAAAGAATTGTCCTAAAGCCAAATTGGATATAATTCCACACCAAACATAAAAAAGAGGTTGGACAAAAGTATTGGCACTGTTCGAAAAATCATGTGATGCTTCTCTAATTTGTGTAATTAACAGCACCTGTAACTTACCTGTGGCACCTAACAGGTGTTGGCAATAACGAAATCACACTTACACCCAGTTGACATGGATTAAAGTTGACTCAACCTCTGCCCTGTGTCCTTGTGTGTACCACATTGAGCATGGAGAAAAGAAAGAAGACCAAAGAACTGTCTGAGGACTTGAGAAACCAAATTGTGAGGAAGCATAAGCATTCTCAAGGCTACAAGTCCATCTCCAAAGACCTGAATGTTCCTGTGTCTACCGTGCGCAGTGTCATCAAGAAGTTTAAGCCCATGGCACTGTAGCTAACCTCCCTAGATGTGGATGGAAAAGAAAAATTGACAAGAGATTTCAACGCAAGATTGTGCGGATGTTAGATAAAGAACCTCGACTAACATCCAAACAAGTTCAAGCTGCCCTGCAGTCCGAGGGTACAACAGTGTCAACCCGTACTATCCGTCGGCGTCTGAATAAAGAGGGACTGTATGGTAGGAGACCCAGGAAGACCCCACTTCTTACCCTGAGACATAAAAAAGCCAGGCTGGAGTTCGCCAAAACTTACCTGAAAAAGCCTAAAATGTTTTGGAAGAATGTTCTCTGGTCAGATGAGACAAAAGTAGAGCTTTTTGGGCAAAGGCATCAACATAGAGTTTACAGGAGAAAAAAGAGGCATTCAAAGAAGAGAACACGGTCCCTACAGTCAAACATGGCGGAGGTTCCCTGATGTTTTGGGGTTGCTTTGCTGCCTATGGCACTGGACTGCTTGACCATTTGCATGGCATTATGAAGTCTGAAGACTACCAACAAATTTTGCAGCATAATGTAGGGCCCAGTGTGAGACAGCTGGGGCTCCCTCAGAGGTCATGGGTCTTCCAGCAGGACAATGACCCAAAACACACTTCAAAAAGCACTAGAAAATGGTTTGAGAGAAAGCACTGGAGACTTCTAAGGTGGCCAGCAATGAGTCCAGACCTGAATCCCATAGAACACCTGTGGAGAGATCTAAAAATGGCAGTTTGGAGAAGGCACCCTTCTAATATAAGTGAAGAGTCTCCGCGAGCTCAACGATCACTGGGTTTTGGCCGTTGCAGCTGAAAAGGGGAAATCGGAAAACCGCGCGCCAAATTTTGGCTCATCGTTTTTAAGAAATCTCAATATGGAAGAGGCCAGGAGCCATTTGGTGAGCTGCATTTCTTGCTACATGTTCACAGACTTACCAGTGGAAAAGCCAAACTTCACATGCCACAAATGCAAGCTTGTGTCCCTGTTGGAGGAAAAGTTGCAAAATCTCGAAGAGAGGTTAGCTACGTTGAAGATCATTAAGGAAGGTGAAGAGTTCTTAGACAGAGCAGAATTATCTCTTCATGTTACAGAAAGAGAAGAAATTTGAAGTGCACCTGAAGAAACAGAGGAATGGAGACATGTGACCCAGAGAAGCAGGAGGATCAGGAGGCAGTCAGCACCCATACTTCTCAGGATCCAGTACCAGGCTCTCACGCAGGAAAACGATGAAGAAGTACTTCAGGATAAGACTTTGCCCACAAACAGCAACCTTGTAGACCCTCAGAGTCCTCCTGGATGGAGAAAGAAAAATGTGAAGAAGAAACGGAGAGTGGTGGTCATGGGGGATTCCCTGTTGAGAGGAACAGAGGCCGCTATCTGCAGACAGGATATAACTTCAAGAGAAATGTGCTGTCTTCCAGGTGCAAAAATTAAAGATGTGTCTGACAGGATATCAGGACTCTTCAGACCTACAGATGACTACCCATTCCTGCTACTACATGTGGGGACAAATGACACCGCAAGAAACTACCTGGAAACCATCTGCAGAGACTTTGAAGACTTAGGCAAGAAAGTGAAAGAACTGGGAGCACAGGTCGTCTTCCCTTCCATCCTCCCAGTGGATGGCCATGGAACAAGGAGGTGGAATAAGATTCTGCAGGTGAACAACTGGCTACGACGATGGTGCCATCAGCAACGATTTGGATTTATGGATCACGGAGTGAATTACCTTTACGATGGACTACTTGCTAGAGATGGGGTGCACCTTACGAAGACTGGAAAACATGTATTTGGAAATCGCCTTGCTACACTTGTAAGGAGAGCTTTAAACTAGAACAACATGGGAAGGGAAGCAAATGACCAGAAAAAGCCATACACCTGACAAATGCTATTGAGAACTCTTCTATTAGAAGTGGAAAGGAAGAACAAAGACAAAAGAATCTAATTAATAAAAATATTGGAGAAAGAGAAACCAATCACAAACTAAAATGTTTCTATACTAATGCACAAAGCAAGGGCAACAAACAAGGAGAATTGGAACTACTAACACAGGAAAAGAAATATGATGTCATTGGAATCACTGAAACTTGGTGGGACAATACACATGATTGGAATACAAGACTAGAAGGATTCAACTTATTTGCAAGAAACAGACTTGATAAACGAGGAGGAGGTGTCGCATTGTATATTAGAAACTAGAAATTAGAAACGCGTATAGCTGCACAGAGATTGAAGCTTCAGAGACTGGGAGTTCTGTGGAAACTGTTTGGGTAAGAATACAAGGACAGAACAATGGAAAAGACACCATTGTAGGCATTTACTACAGGCTGCCTGTGCAAGCTGAAGATATGGATGAACGCTTTATGCATCAAATGGCCAAGTTCTCCAAAAAATATGACATAGTTGTCATGGGAGATTTCAACTATCCAGACATTTGTTGGGAATCTCTCTCAGGCAAAACTAACAGGTCAAGGAAATTCTTATCCTCTCTTGCTGACAACTTTATCTTCCAAAAGGTAGGGGAGAAAACAAGGGGAACTGCTACCTTGGATCTAATCCTTATAGACAGGGAGGAAATGGTTGAGGAGGTAAAAGTGGCTGGGACCCTAGGAGGTAGCGACCATGTTATTTTAGAATTTTGGATAACTAGAGGAGGAAGACCTGTGAAGACTCAGACGTCAAGGTTAGATTTCAGAAAGGCAGATTTTAAGGGATTCAGAAAAAGAATTGGAGGGATCCAATGGCTGGATATCCTTAACCCCTTCACTACCAAGGGTGGTTTGCACGTTAACTACCGGGCCAATTTTTACAATTCTGACCACTGTCCCTTTATAAGGTCATAACTCTGAAACGCTTCCGTGGATCCCGGTGATTCTGACATTGTTTTCTCGTGACATATTGTACTTCATGTTAGTGGTAAAATTTCATTCATATAACTTGCGTTTATTTATGAGAAAAATGGAAATTTGGTGAAAATTTTGAAAATTCCGCAATTTTCCAACTTTGAATTTTTATGCCCTTAAATCACAGAGATATGGCACACAAAAATGTTAATAAGTAACATTTGCCACATGTTTACTTTACATCAGCACAATTTTGGAACCAAAATTTTTATTTGTTAGTAAGATATAAGGGTTAAAAGTTGACCAGCGATCTCATTTTTACAACACCATTTTATTTTTAGGACCACATCACATTTGAAGTCACTTTGAGGGGTCTATATGATAGAAAATACCCAAAAGTGACACCATTCTAAAAACTGCACCCCCTTAAGGTGCTTAAAACCACATTCAAGGAGTTTATTAACCCTTCAGGTGCGTCACAGGAATTTTTTGAATATTTAAAAAAAAATTAACATTTAACTTTTTTTCACAAAAAAAATTACTTCAGGTTCAATTTTTTTTATTTTACCAAGTGTAACAGGAGAAATTGGACTGCAAAAATTATTGTGCAATTTGTCCTGAGCACGCTGATACCTGATATGTGGGGGGGAACCACTGTTTCGGCGCATGGCAGAGCTCAGAAGGGAAGGAGCGCCGTTTGACTTTTTCAATGCAAAATTGGCTGGAATTCTGATCGGACGCCATGTCGCGTTTGGAGAGCCCCTGATGTACCTAAACAGTGGAAACCCCCCACAAGTGACCCCATTTTTGAAACTAGACCCCCTAAGGAACTTATCTAGATATGTGGTGAGAACTTTGAACCCACAAGGGCTTCACAGAAGTTTATAATGTACAGCGGTACAATTAAAAAATCATTTTTTCCACAAAATGATCTTTTCACCCCCAATTTTTATTTTCCCAAGGGTAACAGGACCCTAAAAGTTATTGTGCAATTTGTCCTGAGTACGCTGATACCCCATATGTGGGTGTAAATGACTATTTGGGCACATGGCAGAGCTCGGAAGGCAAGCAGCGCCATTTGACTTTTTTGGCTGGAATTGAGATCAGACACCATGTCGCGTTTGGAAAGCCCCTGATGTACCAAAACAGTGGAAACCCCCCACAAATGACCCCATTTTGGGAACTAGACCCCCCAAGGAACTTATCTAGATGTGTGGTGAGCACTTTGAACCCCCCAGTGCTTCACAGAAGTTTATAACGCCCAGGCGTGAAAATAACAAACATTTTTTTTTCCACAAAAATGATATTTTTGCCCCAAAATTATTTTCCTAAGGGCAACAGGAGAAATAGGACCCCAAAAGTTGTTTTGCAAATTGTCCTGAGTAGGCTGATACCCCATATGAGGGGGTAAAACACTGTTTGGGTGCATGGCAGAGCTTGGAAGGGAAGGAGCACCATTTGACTTTTTCAACGCAGAATTGGCTGAAATTGAGATCAGATGCCATGTTGCGTTTGGAGAGCACCTGATGTGCGCAAATAGTGGAAACCCCCAATTCTAACCCTAGCCCTAACCCTAATGGGAAAATGGAAATAAATACATTTTTTTAATTTTATTATTTTTCCCTAACTAAGGGGGTGATAACGGGGGGTTTGATTTACTATTTATGGCGGTTTTTATGTTTGGCAGCTGTCGCACGCTAAAAGACGCTTTTTATTGTAAAAATAGTTTTTGCATCACCACATATTGAGAGCTATAATTTTTCCATATTTTGACCCACCGAGTCATGTGAGGTCTTATTTTTTGCGGGACGAGTTGACGCTTTTATTGGTATCATGTTCGGGCATGTGACATTTTTTGATCGCTTTTTATTTCGTTTTTTGGGACGCAGAATTTACAAAAACCAGCGTTTCATGAATTTCTTTTGGGTGGTGCGTTTACGCCGTTCCGGGTGCGGTAAAATTTATAAGGCGGTTTTATTCTTCGGGTCAGTACGGTTACAGCGATACCTCATTTAGGTCGTTTTTTTATGCAGTGAAAACAATTTTATATAAAAAATAATTATTTTTGCATCACTTTATTCTGCGAGCTATAACTTTTTTATTTTTTCACTGATGATGCTGTATGGTGGCTCATTTTTTGCGGGACAAGATGACGTTTTCAGCGGTACCATGGATATTTATATGCGTCTTTTTGATCGCGCGTTATTGCACTTTTTGTTCGGCGGTATGATAATAAATCATCATTTTTTGCTTCGTTTTTTATTTTTATTTTTTAAGGGGTTCGCTTAAGGGGTTAACTATTGGGACAGTTTTATAGGGCGGGTCGTTACGGACGCGGCGATACCAAATATGTGTACTTTTATTGTTTGTTTTTTTATTTCCAAAAAATGAATTTATTGGGGAATATTTTTTTTTTTTTTAATTGGCGATTTTTTTAAAATTATTTTTACACTTTTTTTTTATTTTTTTTTTACTTTATTACAATGTCCCAGGGGGGACATCACTGTCCTGTGACAGATCACTGATCTGTCACATCACAGATCACTGTGACAGATCAGCGATCTGTCACAGGCACTGCACAGGCTTCCTCATGCCTGCGCTTTGCAGGCACTGAGGAAGCCAGCTTCCTGCAGGCCCCCGGAGGTCCCCGTCGCCATCTTGGATCCGGGGACCTGCAGGAAAGGAGCCCCCCGCAGCAGCGATGCACATTGAGCTGCCGTGGGGGGCTCAGGGAAGCACGGAGGGAGCCCCCTCCCTGCCGATGCTTCCCTTTAACCCCCGGTACACCGCGATCATGTTTGATCGCGGTGTGCAAGGGGTTAACGTGTCGGGGGCGGTCCGTGACCGCCCCTGACACATTGTGCCGGGTGTCAGCTATGATAATTAGCTGACACTCGGCCGCGATCAGCGGCGCTCACCACGTGGGCGCCGCTGATCTCGATGACGTAATATTCTGTCCATGGTAATTAGGTCCATGGTCACATGGACGGAATATTATGTCATTTGTAGGTAAGGGGTTAAAGACAAAAATGTCCAGGAAGGATGGGAAATCTTGAAAAATGAAATTCTCAAAGCACAGTTGTTAACAATTCCGAAAAGAGGGAAGACTAGGAAGCATTTAAGGAAGCCAGGATGGATGAACACAGAACTTAAGCACATGCTAAAAAGGAAGAAAAAAATGTTTAAAATGGAAAGAGGGAGGCATATCTAAAAAAGAATATAATGCTGTCTGCAGAACCTGCAGGGCACAAATCAGATTATCTAAAGCTGACAATGAATTGAGGCTTGCAAGAGATGTCAAAAGCAATAATAAATTATTTTGGGGATATGTCAAAAGTAAAAGAAAAGTCAAAGATGCTATAGGATTTTTACAGGATGAAAATGATGAAATGGTAAGACAGGATGTTGAGAAGGCCGAACTTTTAAATTCCTATTTTGCATCTGTTTTCTCTCAGAAAGGAAATGTAACATCAACTGTTCTTCACTGTCCTATTAAGGGAATAGAAGAATCCAGGATATCTATAAACAGATAGTGATGAAACACTTAGCTAACCTAAATGAATTCAAGTCTCCAGGTCCAGATGAATTACACCCCAGAGTACTGAAGGAGATAGCAGAAGAAATTTTTGAACCCCCTCTCCATAATCTTTGAAAATTCTTGGAGAACAGGAGAAGTGCCAGAAGACAGGAGAAGAGCAAATGTTGTTCCTATCTTCAAAAAGGGGAAGAAGGTGGACCCAAGCAACTATAGGCCGGTGAGTCTGACTTCTATACCAGGAAAGATCTTTGAACAAATTATTAAACAACATGTATGTCAGTACCTGGATAAGAATGAAGTAATTAAACAGAGTCAGCATGGGTTTGTGACTAATAAGTCATGTCAGACTAACTTAATTTCCTTCTATGATGGAATCACTGATTGGGTGGATCAAGGAAATGCTGTAGATATAGTATATCTTGACTTCAGCAAAGCATTTGACAAAGTATCTCATACAATCCTTACTGAAAAAATGACTAAGTATGGAATGGACAAGGCAACTGTTAGGTGAATTCATAACTGGCTTAGTGATCGGACCCAAAGAGTGGTCGTAAATGGCTGCACATCCAGTTGGAAGAATGTCTCAAGTGGGGTACCACAGGGCTCTGTCCTGGGCCCTGTATTGTTCAACATCTTTATCAACGATTTAGATGAAGGAATTGCGGGTAAACTGATTAAATTTGCTGATGACACAAAGCTAGGAGGGATAGCTAATACTAGAGAAGAGAGAGAGAGGATTCAAAAAGATATAAATAAACTGGAGCAGTGGGCAGCAACTAACAGAATGGTTTTTAACAGGGAAAAATGCAAAGTACTACATCTGGGCAATAAAAATGAAAAAAGCATATACAGAATGGGAGGAATAGGCCTAAGCAACAGCACATGTGAAAAAGACTTGGGTATACTAATAGATCACAGACTGAATATGAGTCACCAGTGTGATGCAGCAGCAAAAAAGGCAAATGCAATTCTAGGATGTACTAACAGAAGCATACAGTCTAGATCACGTGAAGTCATTATTTCCCTCTACTCTTTGGTCAGACCTCATCTGGAATATTGTGTCCAGTTTTGGGCACCACATTTTAAAAAAGACATCAACAAACTGGAGCAAGTTCAGAAAAGAGCAACCAGAATGGTGACCGGTCTGCAAACCCTGTCTTATGAGGAAAGGTTGCAGGATTTGGGATTGTTTAGTTTGCAAAAGAGAAGACTGAGAGGAGACTTAATAGCTGTCTACAAATATCTAAAGGGCTGTCACATTGTAGAAGGATCAACTTTATTCTCATTTGCACAAGGAAAGACTAGAAGCAATGGGATGAAACTGAATGGGAGGAGACACAGATTAGATATTAGAAAAAACTTTTTGACAGAGTGATCAATGAGTGGAACAAGCTGCCACGAGAAGTGGTGAGTTCTCCTTCAATGGAAGTCTTCAAACAGAGGCTGGACAGACATCTGACTTGGATGATTTAGCGAATCCTGCTTTGAGCAGGGGGTTGGACCAGATGGCCCAGGAGGTCCCTTCCAACGCTACGATTCTATGATATCAGGGACCTGGAGCAGTTTGCCAAAGAAGAATGGTCTAAAATTCCAGCAGAGCATTGTAAGAAACTCATTGATGGTTACCGGAAGCGGTTGGTCTCAGTTATATTGGCTAAAGGTTGTGCAACCAAGTATTAGGCTGAGGGTTCCAATACTTTTGTCTGGCCCATTTTTGGAGTTTTGTATGAAATGATCAATGTTTTGATTTTTTGCTTCATTCTCTTTTGTGTTTTTTCATTTAAGACAAATTAAATGAAGATAATAATACCAAAGAATTTGTGTTTGCAATCATTTTCAGGAAGAAACTGAGTATTATCTGACAAAATTGCAGGGGTGTCAATACTTTTGGCCACAACTGTATATGGCCATGTGACAGTATCAAAAGCTTTTTCTATATCTAAAGCAAGTATAGTTAAGGGGGTTTTACGTTTGTTGGCGTTATGACTAAGATTTAGGTTTTTACGTATCTTTTCTGGGGCCTGCCTTGTTGGAATGAATCGAACCTGATCCCTGTGAATAAGGCTAGGTAGGCATTTAATAATCCTGTTGGCTATTATGGAGGAAAAGATCTTGAGGTCCACATTCAAGAGGAATATTGGCCTATAGTTTTTCATGAGTAAGGGGTCTCTCCCTTGCTTTTGGATAACAGTGATATGTGCTGTGTAAAATTCCGGCGGCATTGTTTGGCCTGTTAGTATGTTATTGCAGTAGATTTGAATATGTTTAAGCAGGATGTTTGAGAATTTTTATAGTATAGTGCGGTCAATCCATCGGGCCCCGGAGCTTTCCCAACTTTTAGATGGCTTATTGTGGATGTGATTTCCTCTTCGGAGATAGGAGAGTGTAATGTGGCAGCGTAAGTCGGGGTTAGGGAAGGTAGTGGCACATTAGATAAAAAGTCCTCCGGTTTGGGCTATGAGAAATTCGCATCAGTGTATAATTTTTGGTAATAATTTTGAAACGTTTTATAGATTTTATTGGGATTAAAGGTAGTTTGGGACTGTACGTCTTTTATAGAAAAAATAGAGTTTATTCGCTTTTTCTGTTTTAATTTTCGAGCAAGCATTCAGTCCATTTTATTAGAGAATCGATAAAATGTTGCTTGTGTCCACCTAATTGCTCTTTCTGTGCGAGTCGCTAGCAAAGTGTTTAGCTTTAGTTTTAAATCATAAATTTGCTTAGTTAAGTATAATGAGGGGTGTAACTGGTTGGCGGTTTCTAATTTAGAGTTCGTTCTCGAGAATCAGTTGCTCCTGAAGACGATTTTTCTTTTTTTGGGATGCCATCCTAATGAGTACGCCAGTGATATATTTTTTATGGGCCATCCACACACTACCCATAGAGGTGTCAGGGGTAATATTAGAGAGGAAAAAGGCATTAACCCCTTCACCCCCAAGGGTGGTTTGCACGTTCATGACCGGGCCAATTTTTACAATTCTGACCACTGTACCTTTATGAGGTCATAACTCTGGAACGCTTCTATGGATCCCGGTGATTCTGACATTGTTTTCTCATGACATATTGTACTTCATGTTAGTGGTAAAATTTCATTCAAATAACTTGCGTTTATTTGTGAAAAAAATGGAAATTTGGCAAAAATTTTGCAATTTTCCAACTTTGAATTTTTATGCCCTTAAATCACAGAGATATGGCACACAAAAAACTTGATAACTAACATTTCCCACATGTTTACTTTACATCAGCACAATTTTGGAACCAAAATTTTTTTTTGTTAGGAAGTTATAAGGGTTAAAAGTTGACCAGCGATTTCTCATTTTTACACCATTTTATTTTTAGGACCACATCACATTTGAAGCCACTTTGAGGGGTCTATATGATAGAAAATACCCAAAAGTGACACCATTCTAAAAACTGCACCCCTTAAGGTGCTCAAAACCACATTCAAGAAGTTTATTAACCCTTTAGGTGTGTCACAGGAATTTTTTTGAATATTTAAAAAAAAATGAACATCTAACTTTTTTTCACAAAAAAAATACTTCAGGTTCAATTTTTTTATTTTACCAAGGGTAACAGGAGAAACTGGACTGCAAAAGTTATTGTGCAATTTGTCCTGAGTACGCTGATACCTGATTTGTGGGGGGGACGACTGTTTCGGCGCATGGCAGAGCTCAGAATGGAAGGAGCGCCGTTTGACTTTTTCAATGCAAAATTGGCTGGAATTCAGATCAGACGCCATGTCACGTTTGGAGAGTCCCTGATGACCTAAACAGTGGAAACCCCCTACAAGTGACCCCATTTTGGAAACTAGACTCCCCAAGGAACTTATCTAGATATGTGGTAAGAACTTTGAACCCACAAGGGCTTCACAGAAGTTTATAACATAAAGCCGTACAATTAAAAAATCATATTTTTTCCACAAAAATTATCTTTTCACCCTCAAATCTTATTTTTCCAAGGGTAACAGCACCCTAAAAGTTATTGTGCAATTTGTCCTGAGTACGCTGATACCCCACATGTGGGGGTAAACCACTATTTGGGCGCATGGCAGAGCTCGGAAGGGAAGCAGCGCCATTTGACGTTTTTGGCTGGAATTGAGATCGGACACCATGTCGCGATTGGAAAACCCCTGATGTACCTAAACAGTGGAAACCCCCCACAAATGACACCATTTTGGAAACTAGACCCCCCAAGGAACTTATCTAGATATGTGGTGAGCACTTTGATCCCCCCAGTGCTTCACAGAAGTTTATAACGCCCGGGCATGAAAATAAAAAATTTGTATTTTTTCCACAAACATGATCTTTTAGTCACCATTTTTTTTATTTTCCCAAGGGTAACAGGAGAAATTGGACCCCAAAAGTTGTTGTCCAATTTGTCCTGAGTATGCTGATACCCCATATGTGGGAGAAAACTACTGTATGGGAACACGTCGGGGATCGGAAGGGAAGTAGTGACGTTTTGGAATGCAGACATTGATGGAATGGTCTGCGGGTGTCATGTTGCCTTTGGAGAGCCCCTAATGTACCTAAACAGTGGAAACCCCCACAAATGACCCCATTTTGAAAACTAGACCCCCTAAGGAACTTATCTAGATGTGAGGTGAGCACTTTGAACCCCCAAGGGCTTCACAGAAGTTTATAATGCCAGGGCATGAAAATAAAAAAATCGTATTTTTTCCACAAACATGATCAATTAGTCCCCAATTTTTTTATTTTCCCAAGGGTAACAGGAGAAATTGAACCCCAAAAGTTGTTGTCCAATTTGTCCTGAGTACGCTGACACCCCATATGTGGGAGAAAACTACTGTATGGACACACGTCAGGGCTCGGAAGGGAAGTAGTGACGTTTTGGAATGCAGACTTTGATGGAATGGTCTGCGGGTGTCATGTTGCCTTTGGAGAGCCCCTAATGTACCTAAACAGTGGAAACACCCACAAATGAACCCATTCTGGAAACGAGAACCCCTAAGGAACTTATCTAGATGTGTGGTGAGCACTTTGAACCCCCAAGTGCTTCACAGAAGTTTATAACGCTCGGACGTGAAAATAAAAAAATCATTTTTTTCCACAAAAATGATATTTTTGCCCCCAATTTTTTATTTTCCTAAGGGTAACAGGAGAAACTGGACCCCAAAAATTGTTTTGCAATTTGTCCTGAGTAGGCTGATACCCTACATGTGGTGGTAAAACACTGTTTGGGCGCATGGCAGAGCTTGGAAGGGAAGGAGCATCATATGACTTTTTCAACTCAGAATTGGCTGGAATTGAGATCAGACGCAATGTTGCATTTGGAGAGCCCCTGATGTGCCCAAACAGTGGAAACCCCCCAATTCTAACTCCAACCCGAACCCCAACACACCCCTAACCCTAGCCCTAACCCTAGCCCTAATGGAAAAATGGAAATAAATACATTTTTTTAAATTTTATTATTTTTCCCTAACTAAGGGGGTGATAACGGGGGGGGTTTGATTTACTATTTATGGCGGTTTTTAGTTTTTGCATCACCACATATTGAGAGCTATAATTTTTCCATATTTTGACCCACCGAGTCATGTGAGGTCTTATTTTTTGCGAGACGAGTTGACGTTTTATTCGTACCATTTTCGGGCACGTGACAATTTTTGATCGCTTTTTATTCCGATTTTTGGGACGCAGAATGAACAAAAACCAGCGTTTCATGAATTTCTTTGGGGGAGTGCGTTTACACCGTTCCGCGTGCAGTAAAATTGATAAAGCGGTTTTATTTTTCGGGTCAGTACGGTTACAGCGATACCTCATTTAGGTCTTTTTTTATGTTTTGTCGGTTTTATGCAATGAAAACTATTTTATATAAAAAATAATTATTTTTGCATCTCTTTATTCTGCGAGCTATAACTTTTAGATTTTTTCGCTGATGATGCTGTGTGGCAGCTCGTTTTTTGCGGGACAAGATGACGTTTTCAGCGGTATCATGGATATTTATATGCGTCTTTTTGATCGCGCGTTATTACACTTTTTGTTTGGCGGTATGATAATAAATTATTTTTTGCTTCATTTTTTATTTTTATTTTTTAAGGGGTTCGCTAAAGGGGTTAACTAATGGGACAGTTTTATAGGGCGGGTCGTTACGGACGCGGCGATACCTAATATGTGTACTTTTATTGTTTTGGGTTTTTTTTTATTTTCAAAAAATGAATTTATTGGGGAATATTTTTTTTTTTTTTTTTACTAATTTATTTGGCGATTTTTTTAAAATTATTTTTATACTTTTTTTTTTTTTTTTTTTTTTTTTACTTTATTACATAGTCCCAGGTGGGACATCACTGTCCTGTGACAGATCGCTGATCTGTCACATCACAGATCACTGTGACAGATCAGCAATCTGTCACAGGCATTGAAGAAGACTTCCTCTTGCCTGCGCTTTGCAGGAACTGAGGAAGCCAGCTTCCTCCAGGCCCCCGAAGGCCCCCGTCGCCATCTTGGATTCGGGGGCCTGGAGGAAAGGAGTCCCCCGCAGCAGCGCTGCACATTGCGCTGCCGTGGGGGGCTCACGGAAGCACGGAGGGAGCCCCCTCCCTGCCGATGCTTCCCTTTAACTCCCGGTACACCGCGATCATGTTTGATCGCGGTGTGCAAGGGGTTAACGTGTCGGGGCGGTCCGTGACCACCCCTGACACATAGTGCCGGGTGTCAGCTGTGATAATCAGCTGACACCCGGCCGCGATCAGCGGCGCTCACCACGTGGGCGCCGCTGATCGCGGTAGACGTACTATCCCGTCCATGGGCACAGGGGCCCGGGTCCCATGGACGGGATAGTACGTCGGATGTCAGGAAGGGGTTAAAGCTGCTGGTGCCTCTGGAGTCCCTCGAAGCTCAAGGTGTAGGAGCCTTCAAAGGCTTGCTGTGGTGCATAAATCTACTATTCGGCCACCCCTAAACAGTGTTCACAAGCAGAAATGGTTGCAGTGGGCCCAGACATACATGAAGACTAATTTTCAAACAGTCTTGTTTACTGATGAGCAGTGGCGGATCTTAATAGGGGCGGATGGGGCGGTCGCCCCGGGCCCAAGGTTTTTTGGGGGCCCAGGGGCGGGCTGGGCCGGGTGTCAGAGAGGCAAATGCCCCTCGGGCCACTCCCCCAGCACCTGTACAGTGCCGGCCGTGCCCTGTGCTGTGACGCCGCCGGCAGCAGACAGCCGCCCGCGTCACATTCTATGAGGCCGGGGCCGGGAGCTGTGCACGGCCGTCACCTTGACGGCTGCTCAGCTCCGGCTCCCTCCGGCTGTACTTCCGGGTCAGATGTCGGGTGTGCGCGATGACGTCATCGTGCACGCGCCGACATGTCCCGGAGGATGCTGAAAGCAGAGGCGCTGCTGGGGAGCGAGCCGGCTGTGAGGTAAGTATGGGGAACTTTTTTTATTTTTTTTTTATTTATAAAATGAATTAAATGGGGGAGGGGGTGAGTGGGGGCTGTACACAATGAAGGGGGGGTGACTGGGGCCTGTATATGATGACGGGGGGGTGACTGGGGGCTGTATATGATGAAGGGGGGTGAGTGGGGCTACACAGGATGAAGGGGGTTGAGTGGGGTTGTACAGGATGAAGGGGGGTGACTGGGGTTGTACAGGATGAAGGGGGGATGAGTGGGGGCTTCACAGGATGAAGGGGGATGAGTGGGGGCTTCACATGATGAAGAGGGGTGAGTGAGGCTACACAGGATGAAGGGGGTTGAGTGGGGTTGTACAGGATGAAGGGGGGTAACTGGGGTTGTACAGGATGAAGGGGGGTGACTGGGGTTGTACAGGATATAGGGGGGATGAGTGGGGGCTTCACATGATGAAGGCGGTGAGTGGGGCTGCACATGATGAAGGGGGGTGAGTGGGGCTGCATATGATGAAGGGGGGTGAGTGGGGCTGAACATGATGAAGTGGGGGATAAGGGGGACTGCGCATGATGAATTAAGGGGTAAGTGGGACTGCACATGATGAATTAAGGGGTAAGGGGGACTGCACATGATGAATTGGGGTAAGGGGGACTGCATATGATGAATTGGGGGTAAGGGGGACTGCACATGATGAATTGGGGGTAAGGGGGACTGCACATGATGTGGGGGTAAAATTAACTGCACATGATGATGGGGGAGTGGGGCTGCACATGAAGTTGGGGGGGAAGGGGACTGCACATGATGAAATGGAAGAGGGGATAAGGGGCTGCAAATGATGAAGCGGCACTGCAGATGAAGTGAGTGGGTGATAGGGGACTGCAATGGATGAAGTAAGGGGACTTCAAATTAAAGTGGGGACAGTAAAGTGGATCCCCTATGGCCAGGATCACGTTGGGCGATTTTGTGCGTATTGGCCGTAGGCCTACAGCTTATGTGCAACGTCTTTTTAGGCCATGTCCACACGTGGTGGAATGGTGGCGGGTTTTCCGTATGGACCCGCAGCAAACCAAGTGCTGCGGTCCGTACGGCTGTCAATTCCCGCATGGGGACCGCAGCGCTCAGGTGGGAAGGGGGGTACAGGGGCCCAGGTATTATGAACAGCCCCGGGCCCATAGTCCACTTAATCCGCCACTGCTGATGAGTGTCGAGCAACCCTGGATGGTCCAGATGGATGGAGTAGTGGATGGTTGGTGGATGGCCACTATGTCCCATCAAGGCTGCGACGTCAGCAAGGAGGTGTAGGAGTCATGTTTTGGGCCGGAATCATGGGGAAACAGCTGGTAGGGCTCTTTAAGGTTCCTGAAGGTGTGAAAATGACCTCTGCAAAGTATATAGAGTTTCTGACTGACAGCTGTCTTCCATGGTATAAAAAGCAGAAACGTGCCTTCAGGAGCAAAATCATCTTCATGCATGACAATGCACCATCTCATGCTGCAAAGAATACCTCTGAGTCATTGACTGCTATGGGCATAAAAGGAGATAAACTCATGGTGTGGCCACTGGCCACCATCTTCCCCTGACCTCAACCCTATAGAGAACCTTTGGAGTATCATCAAGCAAAAGATCTATGAGGGTGGGAGGCAATTCACATCAAAACAGCAGCTCTGGGAGGCTATTCTGACTTCATGCAAAGAAATACAAGCAGAAACTCTCCAAAAACTCACAATTTCAATGGATGCAAGAATTGTGAAGGTGATATCAAAGAAGGGTTCCTATGTTAACATGTAACTTGGCCTGTTAGGATGTTTTGAAGTTAAATAGATTTTTTGTTCAGTGAATGTGACCTCCTCCTAATGCTGCAAATTCCACAAATGAACATTTTCAGTTCTTTAAAACATATCAAATGTTTAGAAATTCTACTGTGCCTAATAATTTGGAACAGTGCAATTTGAGTTTTTATTCATTTTGGAGATTATACTGTTATCATTGGGAGGTTTCTTCAATAAAATTCTATGTATAATCTAACGGGTGATGACTTTTATTAGACTGACTGTCATTTGTACCGACAATTTAGGAAAATCAGAGAAAAGTATCATTTGCATAATAATTTGGAACACAGTGTATAAAGTGAGGCAGCTATGGAGCTTACCGTATTTTCCGCTTTGTAAGACGCACTTTTTTTCCCCAAAATTTGGGGGGAAAACAGGGGTGCGTCTTACAAAGCGGACATGCCTTACCTAGGCTGTGATCGGGGGCGTCCGGCGGTTGCTGGCCGCTGCTGCGGGTGTGTCCGGTGCCGCGTTGTGTGCCCGTCGATGCCCGGGGCTCTGCCAACATTGTGCGACAGGCCAGAGCCCCGGCATTTCCTCAGTTCCCTGTGTGCCGGTAAAAAGATGGCCGCCGGCGCGTGCGCAGATGGGATCTCGGGACCCAGTTCTCGAGAGATGAGATTTGAAATCTCATCTCTCGAGAGGTGGGTCCCGAGATCCCATCTGCGCACGCGCCGGCGGCCATTTTCCCTGGGTTCCCTGTGTGCGCGCGGTGGTGCCTGCAAAAAAATGGCCGCCGCGCGTGCGCAGATGGGATCTCGGGACCCAGCTCTCGAGAGATGAGATTTCAGATCTCATCTCTCGAGAACTGGTCCCGAGATCCCATCTGCGCACGCGCCGGCGGCCATTTTTTTTTTACCGGCACTTCAGCGCACATATACAGGGAACCGAGGAAATGCTGGGGCTCTGGATTGTCGAACAATGTCGGCAGAGCCCCGGGCATCGATGGGCACACAACGCCGCACCGGAGCACCCGCAGCACCGGCCTCCAACCGCCGGACAAGTGGAGAAACCTGACACCAGCACAAGACTCTGCAGCAGCAACAGCACACATCGGAGCCCCCCCTCATCCCTGAATGCGGCCTGCAGCATCACTCCACGCCTGCCTCCTCCAGCAGCGAGCCTGGGACCCCTCTACACCGCAGCCACCAACCCCGGTAAGCAATAAGATGCAAGGATTATAAGAGGCACCACCATTTTATTAAAAAATATTTTTTTCTTATTTTTCTCCTCAAAAATTGTGGTGCGTCTTATAATCCGGAGCGTCTTATAAAGCGAAAAATACGGTATATTAGATTTTACAGTCTCATGGCTTCTCCTCCAGCTGGAGACAGGGCAACACATACAACCCTCTAATGTGCAAGGTCAGGAAACAGAAAGGTACCTGCAGTCCGTTCAGGGGCTCCACAGGCTGGGGAGGGTTCTCACAAGCAATTAAAATATGGCTCCCGCTGCCCTCCTGCGCTCCGGAGGGGCCCCGTTGAATGATGGATTTAAAAGCAAAAAGTGAAATCCTCCAAGGAGGAAGGGTCCCGCTATTAATTAAATGAAATTTTCCCCTATTTGCTAAGGTTAAGTACCTGTTTGCTGGAGGGTCCAGTGTTTTGTGCCTGAGGCAATTTTCCTGTTGTGGCCTGGTGGGGCTTCCAGTGAAGCAGATGGTTGTCCCTGTTGTTTTTCAATCCAGAGCGGTGTCTCTTATGTTTCACGCCGTTCCTGTGGTGCTGGAAGGAGAGCTTTAGGTCCGGGTACTATGGCATGCCTAGGTAATTATAGCGCAAATGTTTGAGTTCTGTATATAATCCATTAGCCGGCAGGGCCTAGATGAGGCCTGTAGCAGTGAGAAGAGGCCTAGGCCTCAGTCCTGAAGTCTCTCTCCAGCTCCAAGTAAAAAAATCTCTGCTTGTAAATATCGTAAATAGTCCAAATTGGGCTCAAAAAGTTCTGTATCAAATCCTTAGTAGGATCCAAAAGAAAAATTGAGTTTTGAGTGATTTTTGGTCGGGATGGGAGTAGATTCAGAGGTTATCCCTCAGGAGCTCTGCCTTTCTGTGGCTCACATGTGCTGTGTCCTAGGCCACGCACCCCTAGTGCATTTGTTATTTGACTTAAATGTAACATTTTACTCAACATAAAAAAGGTAAAAAATGCTATAAAATCCCATAAAAAGTGTTTTTCTTAAAAATGCTGCCTGTGAAACCACAATAAGGTCTCATTCACACTTCAGCATGTGGTCAGTATTTTTCATCAGTTTTTATATGATAAAACCAGGAGTGGAACTACAGCGAAAAAGTATAATTGAAAGATTGACACCTGTTCTGTGTTTTGGGGACACGCCTGACTTTGGCATACTGATCAAATACTGATGTGTGAATAAAGCCTAAAGTCTCTCATTTACTTGGTTGTGAAGTTTTGGTAGCGTTTTTGTATTTGGGAAATACTGCATACTTTGGGTATGGTGTTTTTCCTATACCCTTTTCTATTGGCCTTAGAGAAACTCCAGAAAAAAAGTACAGTATATACTCGTGTATAAGCCGACCCGAGTAGAAGCCGACCCCCCTAATTTTGCCACAAAAAAATGGGAAAACTTAATGACTCGTGTAAGCCTAGGGTGGAAATTGCAGCAGCTACTGGTAAATTTCAAAAATAAAAATAGATACCAATAAAAGTAAAATTAATTGAGACATCAGTAGGTTAAATGTTTTTGAACATCCATATTGAATCAAAAGCCCCATATAGTTCATGATGGGCCCCATAAGATGCTCCATACAAAATATGCCCCATATAATGCTGCACAAAAGTTATTAATGGCCCTATATGATGCTCCATAGAATAGTATGCCCCATATGCTGCTCCATAAAGGTTATGGCCCCATAAGATGCTCCATAGATTATTCCCCATATGCTGCCCCATAAGATGCTCCATAGAATATGCCCCCATAAGATGCTCCATAGAATAAGCTCCCAAAAGATGCTTCATAGAATATGCCCCCATCAGATGCTCCATAGAATAGGCCCCCATAAGATGCTCCATAGAATAATCCCCATATGCTGGAGCTGCTGCTGCAAATAAAAAAAATAAATTACATACCTCTCTGTGACTGGGGGCAGGTGCCGGTGTCGCTGCTGGCTCAGGACCCGGCACCTGAGATATTCACCTGTCCCTGTTCCCACACTGCTCGCCGCTGTATGCAGCATCCTCTGTCAGTGACATTCAGCCAGCAGAGGGCGCGGTGCGCACTAACCACGTCACAGCGCCCTCTGACCTGAACGTCACTGACAGAGGACGCAGCAGACAGCTGCGAGCAGCGTGGGAACGGTGACAGGTGAATATAGCGTATACTTACCCCACGACACATCTCTGCAGCCCCGTTCTCCCACGGTCTCCGGCGCCTGCCTTCAGCGGTCACGTGGTATTATATTCATGTCGTTAATGAGCGGTACCACGTGACCGCTGAAGGCAGGCCCCCTGAGACCATGGGAGAAGTGGGGGGCTGCAGGGACGCGTCAGGGGGGTCAGTATGATCTGACACCCCCACCGGCCCCCAGGTATATGACTCGCGTATAAGCCGAGAGGGGGACTTTCAGCCCATAAAAATGGGCTGAAAATCTCAGCTTATACGCAAGTATATACGGTATGTTATTAATCAAGCGCACCGGATAAATGTGATCCCAAGCGTTATATAAGATAAAAGCTTCAACTAAATCCACATAAAAGCAAGTCCCCTCTGAGGTTCATCATCTGTCAATATAAATATAGGGGGCTTCCACGTTACTGGTAGTACAAAAGTCTCTTGAAAAACGAAATGGTCCTTGCCCTCCAAAAGAAATCCAGCAAATTCTGTTTTCCCAAATCCAAATGTCCCCTCCCTTCTGAACCCCACGGTGTGCCTATATTTGGCATTTCTGTAGTGATGAGAGCCCACCTAATTTACAGGTGCATGAGCTGAGCACAATGTATGGACATTACAAAGTACTGGTCACTGCAACGTACTGGTCATTACAACGGCAGTCTACAATTTTCACTCAGCAACATTCACTGCTGCTTGTTTCTGGAAGACACTCATGGAGTCAAAATTGTCACTTCACCTGTAGATAAATTCCCAGAGAGTTATAATTTCCAGAATGGGGTAACTTGAGGGGGGATTCTACTCTTCTAGCACCTAAAGGCCCCTTTACATTTAGCGATGCACCAGCGATCCCGACCAGCGATATGACCCGGTCAGGATCGCTGGTGCATCGCTAAATGATCGCTAGTGAGCTTCCACACAGGAAGATCTCACAGCGATGTAGCAGCGATACAGCGGACGATACTTACCTTTCAGACGCGGCAATCCTGACGTCCTCCGTCCGCGTCCACGCATCGCTCGTCGGCGCCAGCAGGAAGCCCAGCAGGAAACGCCCAACGAGAAATGGAGCTGCACGATCTCGCGCGATCAGCGATGGACAGCGGTGGAGCCGGTCGGAGGTAAGTATCACACATAGCGATATCGCTAGCAATATCGCTGCTGCGTCACCAAATCAGTGATGCTTTAGCGATATTGTTAGCGATATCGCTATGTGTAAAACCCCTTTAAGGGCTCTGTATATTGAGTCTGCAAACTATTATAGAAAATTCTGCTCTCCAGGATGCCTCCTGTATAACAGTTCTGCTTAGCCATATTGCGAGACTCGGGAGGGACGAATCCGTACAGCCATATATGGGGAATTTCAACAGTTAGCAGAAATTGTAGGACACAATTTGGAGACATTTTTACTCATTTCCCAGTGTGATAATGTAAAATCTGGGGCTAAAACAATATTTTGGTGGATAAAAATTTAATTATTTTTCTTCTTCATTGCCCAATGGTATAAAATTTTGTAACCCACTTGTGGTGTCAAATATGATCACTGCACCCCTAGGTGACTTACACTACCGTTCAAAAGTTTAGGGTCACTTAGAAATTTCCTTATTTTTGAAAGAAAAGCACAGTTTTTTCCAATGAAGCTAACATTAAATGATTCAGAAATACACTCTATACATTGTTAATGTGGTAAATGACTAGCTGCAAACGTCTGGTTTGTAATGCAATATCTTCATAGGTATATAGAGGCCCTATTGCAACAACCATCACTCCAGTGTTCTTATGGTACTTTGTGTTTGCTAGCTGTGTAAGAAGGCTAATGGATGGTCACAATACCCTTGAAAACCCTTGTGCAAGTATGTTAGCACAGCTGAAAACAGTTTGGCTGATTAGAGAAGCTATAAACCTGACCTTCCTTTGAGCTAGTTGAGAATCTGGAGCATTACATTTGTTGGTTCCATTAAACTCTCAAAATGGCCATAAAAAAGAACTTTCATGTGAAACTCGACAGTCTATTCTTGTTCTTGGAAAGGAAGGCTATTCCATGCAAGAAATTGCCAAGAAACTGAAGATTTCCTACAGCGGTGTGTACTACTCCCTTCAGAGGCAAGAGGGAAGAGTGGCAAAGAAAAAGCCATATCTTAGACTGGCTAATAAAAGGAAAAGATTAATATGGGCAAAAGAACAGACATTGGACAGAGGAAGATTGTAAAAAAGTGTTATGGACTGACAAATCCAAGTTTGAGGTGTTTGGATCACACAGAAGAACATTTGTGAGAGGCAGAACAACTGAAAAGATGCTGGAAGAGTGCCTGACGCCATCTGTCAAGCATGGTGGATGTAATGTGATGGTCTGGGGTTGCTTTGGTGCTGGTAAAGTGGGAGATTTTACAAGGTAAAAGGGATTTTGAATAAGGAAGGCTATCACTCCATTTTGCAACGCCATGCCATACCCTGTGGACAGCGCTTGATTGGAGCCAATTTCATCCTACAACAGGACAATAACCCAAAGCACACCTCCAAATTATGCAACAACTATTTAGGGACGAAGCAGGCAGCTGGTATTCTATCTGTAATGGAGTGGCCAGCGCAGTCACCAGATCTCAACCCCATTGAGCTGTTGTGGAAGCAGCTTGACCGTATGGTACGCAAAAAGTGCCCATCAAGCCAAACCAGCTTGTGGGAGGGGCTTCTGGAAGCATGGGTTGAAATTTCTCTAGATTACCTCAGTAAATTAACTGCTAGAATGCCAAAGGTCTGTAATGCTGTAATTGCAGCAAAGGGAGCATTCTCTGACAAAAGCAAAGTTTGAAAGAGAAAATTATTATTTCAAATAAAAATCTTTTTTCCGAACCTTGTCAATGTCTGGACTAGATTTTAAATTCATTTGGCAACTCATTTGATTAATAAAAGTATGAGTTTTCATGGAAAACACAAAATTGTCTGGGTGACCCCAAACTTTTGAATGATAGTGTATTTGAGAGGTGTAGTTTGTAAAATGGGATCTCTTATGGGGGATTCTGCTGTTCTGGCACCTCAGGGACTCTGCCAATGCGACATGGCATGCTCAAACCAGTCCAGCAAAATGTGAACTCCAATATGGTGCTTCTTCCCTTTTGAGGGTTGCACTGTGCCTCAAAAGTAGTTTTTGACCACATATTGTCGTACTCAGGAAAAATTGCACAACAAATTGTGGGGTCCATTTTCTCCTGCTATTCTTGTGAAAATAAGAAATTGGGGACCAAAATCAAAATTTTTATTGACAAATGTAATTTTTTTTTCATTTTCACGGCTCCACGTTATAGACTTCTGTGAAGCAGCTGGGGATCCAAGGTGCTCACCACACATTTAGATACATTACTTGAGGGGTCTCGATTCCAAAATGGTTTCCCTGTTTAGGCACATCAGGGGCTATCCAAACGAGACATAACACTGGCAGACCATTCCGTCAAAGTCTGCATTCTAAAACATCACTCCTACTTTTCTGACCCCGCCATGAGCCCAATCAGTAGTTTACTCTCACATATGGGGTATCAGCATAATCAGGTGAATGTCAAAGACACCGCACTGAACTTGCTCACTGAGCCAGTGTGCGTGTCCTGAGTAAAGCAAAAGCGTGCTCAAAGCTACCTGTGGAGCGGGCAGCAACCGAATAGATGCGTACTTCAGAGCCGCAGGACCTGAAGCACGTGACTGCTAGAGGCGTGGCCTAAACTCCACAGAGCTAGGAGCTGCAAGACAATTCCTAGCAGAGTAACTGCGAGACAAAGTTACCCAGGGGCATAGACAGTGAGAATAGTCAGGACGTAGCCAATGAGAACACACAGAGATAGCTGCAAGGTACCAAAGGGGGCGAGCAGAGAGTAGTCAGGTCACAGGCAATGAGTCATACACAGATAATAACGCAGTACAAAATCAACAGGCAAACTCACAACTGGAAACAGAGCCGGGTCAGAACCATATAAACAAGCTATAGCAACAAACAGGCACACGGGGGTCAGCACACTAGGGCAAAGGCAAAAGTATAACTGGCAGGGATTGAAGCTACCCAGGGATTTATGAAGCTCTCCCAAAACCAGAAAGAGGCCACAATCATTAACCCCAAGTGTGCAGGTCAAAACCTGCACAGAGCTCCAGACATTAACCCCGGTGTGCAGCTCAAAAACCTGCACTGGGATCATGACAGTGAAATTGCACAACAAATTGTATGGTGCAATTTCTCCTGTTATCCTTGTGAAAATGCAAAATTTGCTGCTAAAAAAACAAATTTATATACTTCTGTGAAGCACCTGGGGGTTCAAAGTGCTCACCATGCATCTAGATAAGTTCACTGAGAGGGTCTAGTTTCCAAAATAGTGTCACTTGTGGGGAGTTTCCACTCTTTAGGCAGATCAAGGGCTCTCCAAACACAACATGGCATCCGCTAATTATTCCAGCAAATTTTGCATTCAAAAAGTCAAATGGGGCTCCTTCCTTTCCAAGCCCTCCTATATGTCCAAACAGTAGATTTCCCCCACATATGGGGTATCAGCCTAATCAGGAGAAATTGCACAACAAATTGTATGGTGCAATTTCTCCTGTTACCCTTGTGAAAATGCACAATTTGGGGTTAAAAAACATTTCTGTGGGGAAAATGATTTTTTTTATTTTCACGGCTCAATATTATAAATTTTTGTGAAGTATCCGGGGGTTAAGGGTGCTCATCACACATCTACATAAGTTCCCTGAGGGGTCTAGTGTCTGAAATGGCATCACTTGTGGGGGATTTCCACTGTTTAGGCACATCAGGGGCTCTCCAAACACAATATGGCGTCCGCAAATTATTCCAACAAATTTTACATTCAAAAAGTCAAATGGTGCTCCTTCCCTTCCTAGACTTGCCTTGTGCCTAAACAGTGGCTTTCCCCCACGAATGGGGTATCAGTATGCTCAGGAAAAACTACACAACAAATTTTAGGGTCCATTATTTCCTGTTACCCTCGCAAAAATAAAAAAAATTGGGTCTAAAATAACATTTTTGTTACAAACAGATAAATGTTCAAATTTTCTTTCCACATTCCAAAAATTCCTGTGAAGTACCTGAAGGGTTAATAAACTTATTGAATGTGGTTTTGAGCACCTTGAGATGTGCAATTTTTATAATGGTGTCACTTTTGGGTATTTTTTGTCATATAGGCCCCTCAAAGTCACTTCAACTTTTAACCCTTATAACTTCCTAAAGAAAAAAAAATTGTTTCAAAAATTGTTAACATGTGGGAAATGTTATTTATTAACTATTTTCTGTGATAACTTTCTGATTTAAGGGCATAAAAATAAAAGTTGGAAAAATCCTAAATTTTCACCAAATTTCCATTTTTTTCACAATTAAACAAATTACGGAATATCAAAGGAATTTTACCATTATCATGAAGTACAATACCTCACAAAAAAAAAAATTTTTCAGAATCAGTGGGATTCATTGAAGTGTTCCAGAGTTATTTATAAAGTGGGGGGAATGTGTAGTCAGCTCAGCGTATTCCAGGCACCTTAGGAGGGATAGAATCCACGCAATGAGCCGCCACATTGGGTGGAAACTTTGGTGTTTCTTGTAGCTAAAACAGCACATTGGGGGTAAACTTTCGCCCAGCCTTTTCCAAGATAAGAGTAGTAGTACCTGGCTCACAAAGGATTTTATCGATGTGGGCATACTCCCTGCAAAACATATACTGTATATATTTCAAAATTTGAACCAAATAATGGGTCGAGTACAGAAGAGATCCATAGTAAAAACTTGACTTTATTTAAATAATTAAAACACAATATTAAAAAAGCAGAGATGTCACAATAGGGGACAATTAGAGGTGACACTCAAAGTACATATGATATAATATGCACAATTTCGTAAAACTTATATTAGCTTCCAATGCCTTGGGGAGCAATAAATTGTTGAAATAGATCAGGTAATATGCACAAAATAAATACTGCAATTGCTGTATAAGCAATAAATCACTGTTATGGTGTTATTCCTTCATATTAGTAATGGTTTGGACGTTGGAGGTCTCAAAAAGGTGGTGCTGTAATATAGGTATGTAAACTGGGTACTGTCATTTTAATTTTATGCTTACAGCAGTGTAAGTAGATCAAAAAATTGCAGCCCTCATCTATATATGAATCACCTACTCCACCAAGAGAGATGCAGTGGAGTGCTTTGTGCTTTGTTTAGCTTACTTGATTGTAGCTAGGCTGCAAAACATGTTGCCATGTTAATAAAACTACTACTTTCACTTCTAATGATACAGGACAAGAGTTTCCTATAAAAAGTTTTATTAACTGCAACAAACATAGTATTTTATATAAATAACTACCTGAAGAGCCCGGCACTGCCCAGGCATAGTAACTAACTACGGTTAGTTATAACAAATTATAATGATTATATCTATATATATATATAAAGCTGAGTGCATAGCCCCGCCCACTCCGCATAGCCACATTCACTATAATATCCCACATCATCCAGTCAGCCAGAGCTACCGGACTACTCCCCCTAATATCCCACATGATCCAGTCAGACAGAGCCTCCGGACTACTACCCCTAATATCCCACATCGTCCCGCCAGCCAGAGCCACCGGACAACTACCATTAATACCCACATCATCCCGTCACAGCCGCCGGACTACTACCACTAATATTCCACATCATTCCATCAGCCAGAGCCACCGGACTACTACCCCCAATATCCCACATCATCCCGCCAGCCAGAGCCACCGGACAACTACCACTAATATCCCACATCATCCCGTCACAGCCGCCGGACTACTACCACTAATATTCCACATCATTCCGTCAGCCAGAGCCACCGGACTACTACCCCTAATAACCCACATCATCCCATCAGCCAGAGCCACGGACTACTACCCCTAATATCCCACATCATCCCGTCAGCCAGAGCCACCGGACTACTACCCTAATATCCCACATCGTCCCATCAGCCAGAGCCACCGGACTACTACCACTAATATTCCACATCATCCCATCAGCCAGAGCCACCAGACTACTACTCCTAATATTCCACATCATCCCGTCAGAGCCACCAGACTACTACCCCTAATATCCCACATCACCCCATCAGCCAGGGCCACCAGACAACTACCACTAATATCCCACATCATCCCGTCACAGACGCCGGACTACTCCCCCTAATATCCCACATCATCCCGTCAGCCAGAGCCACCAGCAGAGCCACCGGACAATTACAACTAATATCCCACATCATCCTGTCACAGCCGCCGGACTACTACCACTAATATTTCACATCATCCCGTCAGATCCACCAGACTACTACCTCTAATATCCCACATCATCCCATCAGAGCCGCCGGATCCCTTTAAGAGAGGCCTGGCATCAGCACCAGAGCACTGAGTGGATTTGCCCTGACTTCTATACCAATGATCCCTTTAATAGAAGCCAGGGGTGAGTATCAGATCGTTGAGGGATTTACCCTATCTTCCATACCGGAGATCCCTTTTTAAGAGAGGCCTGGGGATAGTACCAAAGCGCAGAATGAATTTGCCCTCACTTCCATACCGGGGATCCCTTTAAGAGGGGCCTGGGGTCAGAACCAGAGCGCTGAGTGGATTTGCCCTGACTTGCATACCAATGATCCCTTTAAGAGAATCCTGGGGTAAGAACCACAGCGCTTTGTGGAACGGTCCTAACTTCCATACCGGGGATCCCTTTAAGAGAGCCTGGGGTCAGTACCAGAGCATTTAAAGGCAATTGCCCTGACTTCCATACCAATGATTCCTTTAATAGAAGTCTGGGGTCAGAATCAGAGCAGATTTGCCCTAACTTCCATACCAGAGATCCCTTTATGAGAGGCCTGGGGTCAGTACCAAAGCGCAGAGTGGATTTGACCTCACTTCTGTACCAGGGATCCCTTTTGGTTGGTGATACACACACACATACATTCAATTTTATATATACAGTATATATATATATATATATATATAGAATGTATTTTATGAAAAATGCAATATGTTGGATGTACTTCAGGGCCGCTCAAAAATGCATCGGAAAACACATCGAATGCGACTAGTTTAACAGCAATAAATATATCTGCAGACTCTAGACATTGCATACAAGTACATTGCGGACAAGCCCTCATATTGCAATAGAATTGAAATTGTTATATTTCAATTCACAGTATGTCCATGCACATTTGCTTTATTTTTTTTAAACCGTATGGTTTTTTTTTTAATTCATTTCATGTTCACAGAGATTTTAGGGTTAATTTAATCTATTCACTGATTGATTACCAGCACAGTTGTTAGCCTTAGTCTTAACACTGGAATAGTGTGATAGACCATGACTAAGACTATGAAAGTGTAAGGTTCTCACCTTCAGGGCCTTTCCCAGGTGGCTGTACATTTTTTCAACAAAATTTAGTACAAACGGAGTCACAGTCCAATTCTAACTTCAAACAAGAAACTTTACTCATATACTTTCTCAATGCATTCACTTCAGTTACAGCATTTACATCAGGTAACACACGGTTTGCCTTCTTCTCTTTCCCTATTTTCACACTGTCACCTTCCAGAACCTTCCCGGGTCGTCCCGTTCCGGTCAACATTGGTCGTCCCGGAACATTTACCCCAAAACTTTATTAAGTACATACAATACTCTATACAGGGAGAACAGCACAAGAGACCTTTTTCTCTTAAGGGGTACCTGGCTCACAGTCCTCCAGGTTACACATACAACATATGTATTAAAATATGACCAGTCCGTGAGGTCAAAAGTTCTTTAGGGGAGGGTTCCCCGTCCCTTTGTGTATGGCACTACCCTATTTGCCCCGTGCGTGCTGGCTGGTCCTAGAACACAGTCTGTTGCTGCAGCCGCACCCGGTGCATTAGTCCAGGGACCCGTTACTTCCATTCAGAATAGATTCTGCTATCCAGCAGTAAGGGCGCAACAAAAATAACAAAAACAAAAACTCAGTCAACTTCTTTTGGTCATCTCGACCACAATACTCCCAGCTCTAGGAGTGCTACCAGGGCTTCTTCGCCTCCCAGGGATGTTGAACAGTCCCGAATTATGTTGATGCAACACACACAACGTTCACAGGGACGCGGAACAGTCCCGTATTATTTTCAGTGGTAGCAGTTCAACGGCACCCATCCCGTGCCGGTTTGTCAACTCTCAGGCTCTGATCCCAGGTTTGGGCTGACAACACTGCAGACGCAGGTGTCGGAAGCTGCCAGGGCATGGCAGACACAGGGCTTGACCGAGCAGTAGACTGAGTACAGGGAAGAGACTGGGCCTGTTCTGGACCCGCATACAGTTCCATATCCTCTTCTGTTTGCAAACTGATGGCCACCATATAGAAACTGCGAGAGCCATCCTCCTTGTAAAAGGTGACCCAATCTCCCTCCTGTAAGGGTTTGCCAAACTTCACTCAGGCGGCGTTGACATACACCTTTGCGTTGGTCTCCATCTCATGAATAAACCCGTAGCTGCGGTCCACATCAGTGTACACTAGTTGCCCGCTGGTGCCTCGGCCAGCCATAGCGCCCCCTCCGGGTTGACGCAGCTCCGCCCAGACCTCCTTCTCACTTTGCTTCTTTTGTCCGATAACGTCTTCAATCCAGGCGGCCTGCCTGAAGGTAGGGAAAGGGCCCTCCGCTGTATGGCGGAACCGTGATACGCAAAGTGATGCGCTGCCACTGGGCATGGGCCTGGACTCCTGGGACTGATGAACGAGGGGCGAACCATGAAGCACGGGACCGCTATACCAGGGCCCACTGCCAGTGATGGGAGGCCGCGTGATGGTGGCTTGGGGCCTGGACCAGCCGTCCGGTGTCAGAGGCTGAGGCACACTCACCTCCTCCGGCTGTAATCATCTGACCGCGCCTGTCCCGTGGTCGCTGTGTTTCTCCACAAGGACTGCGGAGTCTGGCTTCTGAAGAAGTAGTTCCGGCTATGGCTTAGCTTCAAGAACGGGTTCCTCCGGGGCAGTTGCAGTTTCCCTTCCCCCGGCCTTTGGTTCCCGAAGACAACGTTCCGGCTCCCAGAGGTTGACGTGGAAGCTCCGGCTCTACAAGAGAGGATCCCGTCCACGGGGATGTTGCAGCTGCAGGTCCCATGGCTCCCGCCGAAGAGGCTTCTGCTCCGCTGGGCCTTGCGACTTCAGATCTTTGAGTCGGTGGTCCGGTCCCGGCAGCTGCCAGGGTCCTCCGGGTTCAGGTAAGAGGGGTAAATCAGCTGCAGCACCACTCTGTCGCCCAGATCGGGCCCGCTCTTCCTCCTGCCATTTCCACTCTAGATGGCCCACTCCTCTACAATGACGGGTACAGGAATGTTGCCTCGCTCATCGCTGCCGGTCCCGACTCTCGGAATGACACCGCACAGCCGCACTCACAGCTTTCTTGTGGGCCCCACCCATTCCAAGGTGGGGCAATCTCAAACCACCCCACCCATTTTGCAGTATTCAATAGTGGAGTGTGGGGTCCTCGTTCTTTAAGCCACACCCACCAGGGGCAGGACGGAGACTGTTTACATGTTAATTTTTGCACTCTTTCTAGGAGAACACGCTCACGAGGGGTGGAGTCACAGTTGTCGTTTTCTTCTTTGGAGCCATTCACTGCCATCTTTATAACCGCCATCTTAGTCACTGAAGCAGTATCAGTCTTACACAAAGTTTTAGTCACATCCAATAAAGTGGTCACATTCAGAATTTCAGTCTCTACTCTCTTCGCAGTATCGCCGCATTGCAGCGTGTTGATCCACATCAAACTTTCCAGGGTTTCAATAGCATGAGACATTTGTCACTTTTCTCAAATCTTCCATCTCATCTTTTCATGTCACATCAATTTCATATTTTCTTGTCACATCAGTGTCATCTTTTCTTGTCACATCAATTTTGTATTTTACAGCATTCCCACGCTGCACGACTTTGGCATCCTGTCGACTACGCAAGTGTAAGGTTCGGCCAGGGCGGTAGTCGTGACTGAGGTACACGGCCCAGGCACGTCCTGGCCTCCCCTCATATTCACACAGGGCTGCCACTAGGAATTTTGGGGCCCTATACTGGCAAAATTTTCGGGGCCCCCTTGAGACTCAGCCCAGGCTTCACCCCAGCCCTGCCTCCACCCCTCGAACTGTCCACAGTCAAAAGATTTTCTAAGCCGCTACCACGACAAGATAGACTCTTTTAGCCGGGCCCTACTCTACTCTAACCTATTAAACATTTGTTAAAATATCCAATACAATTTAAGTAAATTTATATTTCAATTTTTAAAATGACCAATAATATCACATACAGGGGACAAATACCAGCGCACCATGACCAGACACCATATTACCACCACATAGTGACCTATAATACCACATAGAAGAACCAAATACAACAACACCATGTCCAGACCACTTCATGTTCAGATCACTTCTTCCAGCCAGGGCTCGTCTCTGCAGGAAATAACACAGTCATCTAGAGCACCGCTTACAGAACACATTACTTATTTTTTTTCCCAAATGCTAAACTACACCAGATGAAGAAAAAAAGGCGACATAGTGTTGCTCTGCACAGTAACAGGACCGCCCACCCATTTAAAACAGTATCCTCAAAAAATAAAATAAATACATCACTGCAGTAATAATATCCATTAATTAGCCCCTATGGTAATAACAACCCCTATTCTGGCCCCCATGTGTCTCATCCCTGGCTCTAGCCATATGTTCTATCCTGCCCCATGTGATGGCCCATCCTGCTCTATCTGTCCCATGATCCTGCCCCATCTGTCCCATGATCCTGCCACATCTGCCCCATGATCCTGCCCCATCTGTCTCCATCGTATCCATCCTGCACCATCTGTCTCCATCCTGCCACATCTGTCTCCATCCTGCCCCATTTGTCTCCATCCTGCACCTTCTGTCTCCATCCCGCCCCATATTCCTGCCCCATCTGTCTCCATTCTGTCCCGTGTCTCCAATCCTTCCCCTGTATCTCCATTCTGCCCCTTGTCTCCATTCTGCCCCGTGTCTCCAATCCTGCCCCATGTCTCCATTCTGCCCCGGGCAATGTTGGAATGCGGGCCCCCTGCTGCCCTGGGCCCTGCTGGAATGCGGGCCCCCTGTTTGCCCTGGGCCCTGTTGGAATGCGGGCCCTAGTCGTTGGATGCTGGCCCCCTGCCTGGGCCCTGTTGGATGCTGGCCCAGGCTCATGCCCCCCAGGCAGTTACCACACTGAGCCTCAGCCTGCCAAGCCTCTTCTCACGGCACTACAGGAGACAGACTACTCACCCTGCTTGCCCGCCACCTCCCACCTGCTCATTTGGTCTGCAGCCTGCCTGTCGCCTTATCCGGTCCACCCGCCTCTTCTTTTCTGGTCTGCCTCGCCATCCACCCCCACGTGGCACACTGTCACCGCACGCTGCTCTGCTCTGGAATGAGGAAGTGGAGCAGAGCAGCGTGTGATGTCACGGGCTGGACCATGATGCATCGGGTCACAGCTTAAAGCTACAGTGCCCATTTCCGTTCACTGGCTGCATTTACAACACTGTAGGTGTCTCTTTAAAACACCACAGTGTTGTTATGCATCGGGTGTTCGGAATCGGAAGCCTGAACAAAATGTCGGGGGGCCCGAGTGTGGACCAGGCTGCTAGCGTGCTCAGACCCCCCTTTTTTCTCCTAATCACCGGGCCCCATACAGTAGTAAGGGCCGTAATTCCCTGATGGCGGCCCTGCATACACATCACAGTTCTCTGTCAGCATACCTGTAGCTCCATTCTTCTCACCTTCAGGGCCTTTCCCAGGTGGCTGTACATTTTTTCCACAAATTTTAGTACCAACAGAGTCACAGTCCAATTCAAACTTTAAATAAGAAACTTTACTCATATTCGTTCTCAGTGCATTCACTTCAGTTAGAGCATTTACATCAGGTAATACACAGTTTGCCTTCTTCTCTTTCCCTATTTTCTCACTGTCACCTTCCAGTACGTTCTCGGGTCGTTCCATCCCGGTCAGCATCTTCCCTGTCCAGCTCGCCATCTTTGGGACTTCCCCTGTGTTTCACCCCAGACAAAAGGGCATCTGCCCACATAGCCAGCTGCCACATGATGCCTTTTATGAAACCTGCCCTGCTGCAAACTCTGTAATTCTGTTCTCTGCTGCTGTATACTGTGCTGTTATTCTCTTTAGCCCTCCGGCCCGGAACGGCTGGGCTACTATCTTCACAACGTTACGGGGCTGACTGCCCTGTCAGGGCTCCTCTAGCCCAACTGACTAAAATGCTGGATGCCCCCCGGCTTAACCACAGTTAGCTCCTCCTACATTTAACTATATACATTCTGAGCATAACTTTACCCCCATTTAGAGGACTAAATAGGGTACTACACTTTCCCTACCATAAAGCATAATAACAATATACATTTATAAAACCATACATTAATTTATACACATCTATACAGGGCGGTCTTGTTAACCCCCTTTCCAAAGCAACAAAAGCTACCCAAAAATGTAAAGAAATGTACATTTAACCACTTACTTACAATTATAAGTACCATAAAGAATTATTTTATTAAATACGTAATTAAGAAGACCACATATATGAAATATACAATTGTAATACGAGAGGCCTCCTGAGGAAGTTACATAACGAAATGTGCGTTAGGACGGCGGGAGGGCCATCACTATACTCTGTCCTTCAATGTAAGCTCCTTCATTAACATTTACTATTACTTTTGCTCGCCACTAGGCAGCTTCTTTTGCACTATATGCACTTTTATTATCAGTAATTACTACTTAAGATTTATATCTTGTGGACATGTAGTAGAGCCTCTTTTGGGGAAAATACATGTGATTTGGCCTCCTTTGATCAGTATATGGTTCTTGCAGCCTCTGGTATTACAATTGTATATTTCATATATATGGTCTTTTTAATTACGTATTTAATAAAATAATTTTTTACGGTACTTATACTCTCTCTTGCTGGTGTTTTCATGACTAAGACTATCTAGCCGAAACGTGTCAGTCTTGTATCCCCCGGAATTTCTATTGGTGCACCCATCATGTCTTTATACAGTCATGGCCAAAAGTTTTGAGAATGACACAAATATTATATTTTCACATGATCTGCTGGCCTCTGGTTTTTCTGTGTGTTTGTCAGATGTTTTTATCACATACAGAAATATAATTGCAATCATATTATGAGTAGCAAAAGGTTATATTGACAGTTAGAATGAGTTAATGCAGCAAGTCAATATTTGCAGTGTTGACCCTTCTTCTTCACGACCTCAGCAATTCTCCCTGGCATGCTCTCAATCAACTTCTGGATCAAATCCTGACTGATAGCAGTCCATTCTTGAAAAATCAATGCTTTTATTTTGTCTGAATTTGAAGGTTTTTGTTTGTCCACTCGTCTCTTGATGATTGACCACAAGTTCTCAATGGGATTAAGATCTGGGGAGTTTCCAGGCCATGGTCCCAAAATCTCTATGTTTTGTTCCCTGAGCCATTTAGTTATCACCTTTGCTTTATGGCAAGGTGCTCCATCATGTTGAAAAAGGCATTGTTGATCGCCAAACTGCTCTTGGACGGTTGGGAGAAGTTGCTCTTGGAGGACATTCTGGTACCATTCTTTATTCATGGCTGTGTTTTTAGGCAAGACTGAGAGAGAGCCCATTCCCTTGGCTGAGAAGCAACCCCACACATGAATGGTTTCAGGATGCTTGACAGTTGGCATGAGACAAGACTGGTGGTCACGCTCACCTGGTCTTCTCCGAATAAGCAGTTTTCCAGATGTCCCAAACAATCGAAAAGGGGATTCATCAGAGAAAATGACTTTACCCCAGTCCTCAGCAGTCCACTCCCTGTACCTCTTGCAGAATTTCAGTCTGTCCATGATGTTTTTCCTGGAGAGAAGTGGCTTCTTTGCTGCCCTCCTTGAGACCAGGCCTTGCTCCAAGAGTCTCCGCCTCACAGTGCGTGCAGATGCACTCACACCTGCCTGCTGCCATTCCTGAGCAAGCTCTGCACTGCTGGTAGCCCGATCCCGCAGCTGAAACACTTTTAAGAGACGGTCCTGGCGCTTGCTGGTCTTTCTTGGGCGCCCTGGAGCCTTTTTGGCAACAAGGGAACCTCTCTCCTTGAAGTTCTTGATGATGCGATAGATTGTTGACTGAGGTGCAATCTTTCTAGCTGCGATACTCTTCCCTGTTAGGCCATTTTTGTGCAGTGCAATGATGACTGCACGTGTTTCTTTAGAGATAACCATGGTTAACAGAAGAGAAACAATGATGCCAAGCACCAGCCTCCTTTTAAAGTGTCCAGTGGTGTCATTCTTACTTAATCATGACAGATTGATCTCCAGCCCTGTCCTCATCAACACCCACACCAGTGATAATGGAGCAATCATTGAAACGATGTCAGCTGGTCCTTTTAAGGCAGGGCTGCAATGATGTTGAAATGTGTTTTGGGGGATAAAGTTCATTTTCTAGGCAAATATTGACTTTGCAAGTAATTGCTGTTAAGCTGATCACTCTTTATAACATTCTGGAGTATATGCAAATTGCCATTAGAAAAAATGAAGCAGTAGACTTTGTAAAAATTAATATTTGTGTCATTCTCAAAACTTTTGGCCATGACTGTAGAAGTACAGAATAAATATTCATAATAAATATTATTTACTCTGCACTGGAGAATTTTCCTTTGCATTTCTGTTCCAGAGTTATTACCTCATAAAGTGACATTGGTCAGAATTGTAAAAATTGGGCTGGTCATTAACTTGCAAACAGCCTTGGGGAGGTATGTGAAGGGGTTAATGTACCTATAGTTCCCTATAACCAACATCTTTGGCGTTGAACCTCGTGGCTAGGTGCTTGTAATCAATAGAAGAATCCACACTGTTTATCCACAAGATCTTCCATCAAGCACTCCCAAGTATGACTCATGCTGCAGAAAAGGATGAATGGAATACACAAGAAGAAGCAATAAATTTCATAAATTAAGGGGAACCTGAAGCGGATACATGATGCCTTATCCATGTATCACATAATGGCTGTGTGATTACAGCAATGTATGTGTCACAGTGGCTAGAAGATTGTGGCGTCTGATTACACAAACTCTTGCACTTATTAGAAGTGTTTCACCATCCTATTAAACAGTGCAGGTTTTCCTTGCTTTGTCATGGCACGTGTTAGGGTCCCGTTTCACTTAGCGACGCATCAGCGATCCCGACATCGATACGACCTGGAAAGGATCGCTGGTGTGTCGCTAAATGGTCGCTAGTAAGCTGCGAAACAAGCAGATCTCTTCAGCGACGCAGCAACGATCCGGCGATCCATGGAACGACCTCGCCGGTTGTTGGTACCTTGTCACACAGCTGCTTTTCAAACGATTCCCGCCTGCGTCCCTGCGTTCTGCGTCGCCAACGAGGTCGCTCGTTGGCGTCTAACACAGCGATGCACGCTGGCCAGCGGGACACCGACGATGAAAAAAATGGCCCTGAACATTCGAGCACGATCAGCGATATCCAGAGGGGGGGGCGGGTCGCTGCTGTGTGTCACATGCAGCGAGATCGCTGTTGCCTCACAAAATTGGAGACGCTTCAGCGATCTCGCTATGTGAGAAGGGGGCTTTAATCGGTTCAGTTGATCTCCTGTAGCTCTCCATCCTGAAATATCCCAGCTGTTATATGTTGGCCACTCCCCTCTGGAATATTTGCTCCTTGGTTGTTGCCAGTGACAGTTTTGATGGTTAAGTGATAGTTTTGGTAGTGGTGAAGTTAAAAGTTCAGTGTTTGGAGCCGCGGTTGGAGAGTCTTTCTGGACATTGCTGTTTGGAGTTGGTTTGTGTGTTTACCTTTATCCTCTCACATTTGGTTTCCCCTTCCTGGTTAGTGTTTTTCTATAAATTTCAGCTCCTCACATCCCTGGGTGGGGGAGGGATCAGATAAGAGTTAAGTTAAGCCTCCGTCACACATAGCGATCTCGCTAGCGAGATCACTGCTGAGTCACAAGTTTTGTGACGCAACAGCGATCTCACCAGCGAGATCGCTGGGTGTGACAGCTATCAGCGACCGGCCCCCCTGCCGGGTATCGCTGATGGCTGTGGAAATCTCTGGACATTTTTGGGGTTGCTGGTCTCCTGCTGGCCAGCACGCATCGCTGCGGGAGACCAGTGAGCAGGAGCTGGTAACTAGGGTAAACGCAGGGTTTCTAAGGGGCGTGCAGCGCCTAGAAACCTGATGTGTACCTTAGTTACCAGCGCGCTGATGCAGGAAGCTGGTAACAAAGGTACACATCGGGTTTCTAAGTGACGCACGCCCCTTAGCGCGCTGGTAACTAAAGTACACAGCGACGCCGCACGCTTGGCGTCGCTGGTGCTGATCGCTGGTGAAGCTGTCTGCTTGACAGCTCACCAGCGATCCTGACACGTTGATATCGTTGTCGGGATCGCTGGTGAGTCGCTATGTGTGACGGGGCCATTAGAAGCGCAGCTAGGTACTAGACCCTGGCGTCTCCACTATCTGGGGTAATTAGGGGGATAAGGATAAACTACAGCGCCACCAAGTTCAAGGGATCAGGTAGGTACCCACAGTCCCTTAATACTACAATGACATTTTCACTGGCCCATCCATTTTGGATCCAATATGTATCCTGTGGCTGCTCTGACAGGGCAGCTACAACAACTCTGCCTGGAGGTGGCAGACTTGTGCTCCTTGGCTTTAAAGTGCCCACTGACTCCAGGCTTAGTTACTGCGGCTCCCGGGCAACCCCTGGTGGAGCCAAAGATTGCTTTGCCGGAAAGCTTCTCTGGAGATCGTGATAAGTTTGTGGTTTTCAAGTACGCCTGCAAACTTTATTTTAGACTACGTCCACATTCCTTGAGTACCAAAGAGCAACGGGTGGGGATCGTAATCTGTCTTCTCCAGGGTGACCCTACGCCTGGGCATTTTCTCTCCCATCTGATTCCCAGTCGCTTCAGATAGTTGAGGAATTTTTTCTGGCTCTTATCTATGACGACTCTGACCGTGTTTCAATGAGTCCAATCTACTTCATCTGCAGCAGGAAGACCAGCCAGCCGAGGAGTATTGCTCTGAGTTCCATAGATGATCTACGGATACTAGGTGGAATGACCCCACGCTCACTAGTCAGTTCTGTCAGGGGCTTTCTGTGAGGGTAAAGGATGCCTTTGCTCTGTATGAGAACCCGGTTTCCCTGGAGGCTGCCATGTCTCTAGCTATCTAGTGGACCGCCATCTACATCAGAGACCTAAAGAGATACCTCAATTTTCGGGGTTGCCAGAAGTCAGAGGTTTCACTGGTCCTCCTGCAGTTCAGCGAAAAAAAGGGAGTGTGTTTTTTCTGTGCTAAGAAGGATCATTTTGTTGGTACTTGACCATCTAAATGTAACCACAAACAGCGACTGAAAACTAATGAGCCCGGGTTGCAGGAAGGCTAGTACAAATTCTTTTGACCAGCCGAGATCCATTTTAGCGAAAGTAAGGTGGTTATTTCAGCCATTTTGGACAAGTGGAGCAGGATTTAATCTGATTGACCCCCCCCCAATCGTCCAGGACCAGGGTCTCAATCCTCACAAATTGTCTAGATCTATATTTGCTATTAATTCTGCACCCTTGCGCCAGGGGTATTTTACTCAGGTCATTCAAGAGATACATCTGCATGTGGGGGCCATGCACTTGGAATCAGTCGATTGTTATGTGATAGAGGGTTTGTCCTCTCCTCTGATTCTTTGACTATCTTGGCTTACAATGAAGAATATCGTGGTGGACTGGCAGACTCCGGAGATAGTAAGGTGGAGCGAGTACAGTCAAAGACACTGATTGGTCACCCATGAAGCCAGGGTTGATACCCAGTCCCTGCTGGAATACCTGTCTGATTTTGAGAATGTGTTATCGGAACAGTGATGTCAGGGATTTCCTCTTCATCGTCCATATGATTGTGCCATGAATTTAATTTCTGAGGCCAAAATGCCTAAGAGCAGGCTGTATAATATTATAGGTCCAGGTCCAGAGAGGCAGGCCATAAAGGCCCATATCTCAGAAAGTCTGGCTAAGTGTCATATCAGACCTTCTTCACCTGCAGTTACAGTAGGATTTTTCTGTGTTTAGAAAGAAGACGGGGGGGGGGGTGGGTTACGCCCCTGCCCAGATTTCCATGAACTGCCGTAAATCAAATCGTAAATCAAATCAGGATCCTCAGCCTATCCCTTTCATTCCTGACCTCTTTAATTAAATCGGAGCAAAGTGGTTTTCTTAACTGTACCTCAGGGAGGCATATAATGTCATCTGTATGAAGGAGGGGGATGTGTTTTCATAGTGTCCCTTTGGTGTATTAAAAGCAGTCTTCCGGGTTGACTAATGCTCCCACCGCTTTTCAGCACCTTCTAAATGACATATTTGTTGTCTGGCAGGTAGGTTTGTGGTGGTCTATCTGGATGACATTTATTTATTCGCCGGACCTCTAGTCTCATGAGGTACATGTCAGGCAGGTTTTACAAATACTCAGGCAAAATAAATTATATGTCAAACCAAAGAAGTGTATGTTTTCGGTTCAGGAGATCCCTTTTCTGGGAAATTTCTTATCGTTCAACGGTTTTCGTATGGATCCGGCGAAAGTCAGGGCGATACTGGATTGGGATCGTCCTGAAGATTTAAAAGCTTTACAAAGGCTTTCAGGTTTTGCCAATTAGTGTAAATTTATCAAGAACTATTCGCTAGTGGCCAAACCACTGACCGATATGACTAGGAAAAGGACAGACTTTTTTTTAAATGGTCCAGTCCAGCCAGTGAGGCATTTGCTACTTTAAAGAGATGTTTTGCTTCTGCATCAATTCTTATACAGCCTGACATGACTAAGCAATTCATTGTAGAGGTTGACGCATCAGAGGTGGGGGTTGGGGTTCGTATCAATGTAAATGGCGTCCTTGTGCATTCTTCTCCAAGAAACTGTCATCTACCGAGAGAATTACATTGGTAATAGGAAACGCTTCGCAATAAAGTAGGCCTTTTAGGAAGGGGCAGTCCATCCAGTCATGGTAAAAATAACCAATCATAAAAATATTTTGTGTTTGGAATCTGCCGAACATCTGACACAGAGAGGTAAGATGTTTATTGTTTTTTTTTACCAGGTTCAATTTTTTTGTGACTTCTAGGCCGGGATATAATAACGTTAAGGAGGATGCTTTATCTCGTTGATTTCCGGGGGAAGAAAGAAACTACGAGCTGGTTTCTATATTACAGAAAGGTGTACTTATTGCTACTATATGTTCTGATCTGGAGAAGGAGGTCTTAGAGGCTGCATCTCCTTCAGGTAAACTGTTCATCCCTGTGAACCACCTTCTTACAATTTTGAATCAGCATCATTATTCGGTCCTGACTGGACATCCTGGTAGTAAAACCACAACAGATCTTCTTACTCACCATTTTTCGTGGTCTAGGGTGCTCCAGGATGTTCGGGAATATGTAGCTGCCTGCAGTACTTGTGCGCATTCTAAGACCCCACATACTTGTTTCTCCAGGGCTCTTCAAGTTTTGGCGATTCACTGTAGACCATGGATTCAATTGTCTGTAGATTTTATCACTGATCTACGCATATCAACAGGGAAAACTGTAATATTGGTGGTGGTGGACAGATTTTTCAAGATGGCTCATTTAATTGCACTATCTGCTTTGCCAAATGCCAAGACTTTGGTGCAAATTTTTCTAAAAGAAATCGTGAAATTACATGGGATTCCATCTGATATTGTTTCAGACCAGGGGCTTCAATTTATTTTAAAATTTTGGAAAGCATTTTGTGCTCACTTAGGGATTCATCTTTCTTTTTCATCCTCATTTCATCCACAGTCTAATGGGCAAACGAGTGAACAAGAATCTTGAAACATATCTTAGGTGCTTTATGTCTGAAAATCAGGAGGAATGGGTTTCTGAAATACCTCTACCTGAGTTCGCTGTGAATAACTGTTGTCATGAATCTAATGGCAAGTACCCACTCTTCGGGGCATACTGTTTTCATCCACAATTCTTTCTGCTCCTTCAATAGGAATAGTTCTTCAGGAGTACCTGATCCTTTACTTCAGTGTAGCAAGGTGTTCTTAATAATTTGAGAAAGGTGGGGTTCAAATATAAGAATATGGCTGATTGGAGACACTTGGTGGGTCCGGACCTGTGTGTTTGTGATTTTGTGTGGTTGTCCTCAAAGAACATTAAGTTGAAGGTTCCTTCTTTGAAGCTGGGACCCAGGTTCATTGGCCCCTACACGATAGTTGCCTTCGGTAATCCTGTAGCGTTGCACCTTGCTTTGTCAACCACTTTTAAGATTCATAATGTGTTTCACCGATCACTTCCCAAAAAATATATTGCTTCCTCTAAACCATCTTCGCCACCCGCTTCCCCAGTCATTGTTGATGGGAATCTGGAATTCCAGATAGCAAAGATTGTTGTTACTCACTTGATATGCCGGTCTCTTCAATATTTGGTAAATGGAAGGGTTACGGTATTGAGAAGAGAATGTGGCTACCAGCATGTGACGTACATACAATCAGGTTGGTCTGGTCTTTTCACTCTGCACATACAGATAAACCTGGTTTTGATGTTCTGGCTCCCAGTTAGGAGAGGGGGTACAGTCATGGGGATACCGCAACAGAGAGGAGCCAAAAGATTGTGGCGTCTGGTTACACGAACTCCTGCACCTATTAGAACTGCTACACCATCCTGTTAAAAAAGTGCAGGGTTTCCTTTGTGTTGGCCACTCCCTCTGGTATATATGCTTGCCACTGGCACATGGGAGCTGCCAGTGATAGTTCTACTCCTTGGTTTGGTATTGAAGAAGAAAGTTCAGTGCTTGAAGTTGGCTGCTGGAGAGATTTTCTAGAGATTGCTGAGTGGAGCTGATTTGCATGTTTATCCTTATTTCTTACATTTGATTTCCCCTTCCTATAACTCCCTTGTTTCTCATTTCCTATACACTTTGGCCCCTCATCTCCCTGGATGAAGAAGGGATCAGATAAGGGTTAAGATAGGAGCATAGCTAGGTACGAGACACCGGCATCTCCACCATCTAGGGTAATCAGGGGAGACAGGGATAGACCCTTGTCGAGGCATCAGGTAGGTGCCCACAGTCCTGCCACACTACGTATCAGTATGTTTGACTTTGAAACTGTGCAGCACAATTTAAAATTGCCGGGGAACTAGCCACATAGTAAACTAGTTGGACTGGTGGGTCCCAAGCGGCTTTTCCCCTCTATTTTACAGTGATGGGTCTTTCTCTATACACACATTTAGGGAGATACTTATTACTCAAGGGGAGCGGGAAGGGGGGAGAACCTGTTGGAAACTCGCCTGTAAGACTAGTCGTTGCTGCTCAGTCTATGGAAGCTTTTAAAGACTATTTTACTCTGAATTGTCACAGCATTGCAGAGTCAACATACATGGCTGAGAGCACACAGCCAATGCCTGATACATGTTGCCCGTGGGGGTTAGCATGTATCTGCTACAAGGTTTCCTTTAAGCACCACTTCAGTATTTTTTTTTTTAGCGATGACGTGGTTCTTTATATCTAAGGTCCCTGCCCCTACTTTTATGCTCACCCTCCAGTGTCCACCTTTTTTTGGTCCTGCTCTGGTCCTACGGTGCCATCATGTTACCACAACTTCTGACTGGCTCGATGTTAAAAGTTAGGTCAAAAGCTCTCAATGCTAGTCTATGAGATCCAGAACAAGGCTCTCATAGACTGGTATTGAGTTGTGACCACCGGCTTGCTCTATGACACATTGAAGCAGACAGCAGGTCACAAACTGCAGTAGTCAGATGGGAGCAGCGGTGATAACAGATGAAGGCGCCGGAAAATCAGTATGACGGGGACAGGGGACTTAGATTTGAAGTACCACTCCAGAGGTAAAATATAAGCAAAAAAGGCTGGAGCCATGCTTTTGAGAGGATTTATTTCAATTAGGTATACTTTGTGATCTGTGTTTGGTTCTGCTACGACATTAATTTACATGTTTGTTAATGCCTGTCATATTTACCTGCTGTCTTGCAGCAGTATATGAGACAATTGAAAGCAATTATACTGATACACAGGTTGATGCATTTTTAATCTTTTTACAAACACATACGAACCCATCGTTATAAAGTCTGACCTAGCATTTTTTTGTTGTTGAGGTTTAGACAAGTCAATGGCTGAGAACATGTAAATGATCATCATGTATCTAAAGTACAAATGACAAGAGGGATATAAGTATGCAAATTCATTATGTTTTAAAGTAATGGAAGAAGTTTTGTATAATGGGAAAGCTATGTTTATGGCTTCGGAAGGGTTTGTGTATATTTAAGGAGCAGCAGGACTACTTGAAGCACATAAATAGCACCTGTTGATTCAGAAAGTGGTCAAGCATGGTATAAATACCTGCTCCTATCTGTCTAACCTTTATTCGAATGCAAAAACCTGTTCTGCAAATAAAACATAGATATAACTAACAATAGCAGGCTCATATGTCAGCCCGGCTCATGAATGGCAGGCACCCGATGTCACATAATTATGACTGACCTGTTTTTGTTCATACTAGGTGAGCTGCAGTATGGCTCCATAAGAGAGGCATATATTAACACTAAAATGGGACTCAATTTATACAGAACAAATCAAAGAAACAATTTCCAAAGATTTATTTATGGGAATCATATAGTAGCCTTAGGCTTCTTTCACACATCAGGTTTTCGGCGTCAGGCGCGATCCGGTGTCGTGCCGGAACGCCGGATCCGGCAAATGTTTTGTAAAACCGGATGTGACGGATCCGGTTTTCTGCCGGATCCGTCTTGTTCTTGACAGACAAAACCGGATCCGTCTCATCCGGTTCATCCGTTTTTCTATCCGTTTTTCGACGGATTACGCCGGATCCGGTTTTTAAAAACACCCCTTGTGGCCTTCCGAACGGGATTGGCTACTGGAAAACTATATATAGCGTGTTCCTACAGCCCTTCTTTGACAGGTTGTAGAGGAGAAAGTGCAGGTTGGAGAGAAGAGCAAGTTACTGGCGAAGATGGATGTTGTGATTGGAAATATTTTGAAGAATTTGGCGGATTTTACAGCGGAGGCGAATCGTTTGAGGGTGATTGTTCTGGAGGAGAGAGCGAGACAGCAGCGCATCAGGCATCGTAGACGACGTTTGTGGATCCACCCCATCACAGCCAAGAGAATGACGCGTGGGGTCTATTCTACACTCTGCATGGACCTTCGACGAAACCCGGATACATTTTTTGGATATGTTCGGATGAAAATGGAGAATTTTGATTACTTGGTGGAGCGCATTGCACACCTCATAAGAAAAGCGGACACCTATTGCCGCTTCTCTGTTTCACCCGCAGAGCGTCTGATGGTGACTTAAGGTAAGCCACATTTATTGGATATGCTCGCAACAGAGCACACTTTCACTGCAATCTTGTTGGTGGTAGTTTGTATCTCCAAGTTATAGCTGAGTTTTGGTATGTAATGCCGTGATTTAAAACTAATTGATTGTTTTTTAATTCCACACAGATTTCTTGCAACTGGAGAATCCCTTTCGTCACTGCATTTCCAGTACAGACTCGGGATTTCCACCATATCTGGAATAGTGAAGTACACATGCCGTGCACTGTGGGACTCCTTAGCTGAAGAGTTTTTACCAGAGCCCACAACAGAGAGGTGGATTGAAATTTCAGAAAAGTTTCAACAGATATGTCAGTTTCCGAACTGCTTGGGCGCTGTGGACGGGAAACATATCCGCATTGTAAAGCCAGCCGGATCGGGATCGGAATATTTCAATTACAAGAAATATTTTTCAATTGTCCTCATGGCCATCGCTGACGCGGAATACAAATTTATTGCTGTTGATATTGGGGCCTATGGCCGCTCCAATGACTCTCAAGTTTTCAAACTGTCTGCCATGGGGCGTAAACTGTATGGAAACACCTTCCAGTTCCCACCACCTAGACCGCTGCCGCAAACATCTGGTCCACCTATGTCATTTGTCTGTGTAGGGGATGAAGCCTTCCAGCTGTCAGAACACCTTTTGAAACCGTACTCTAGCAGAGGATTGACAAGAACAAAACGCATTTTTAATTACCGCCTCAAAAGAGCAAGAAGAATGGTTGAATGTACCTTTGGTATTCTGACAGCCAAATGGCGGGTCCTATTGACTGCGATCAACCTCAAGACAGAAACTGTGGACGAGGTGATCAAAGCTTGCGTGGTACTCCACAATTTTGTTATCTGCAAGGAACCCATTTCCTCTGAAGAAACCACCTTGCAAGATTACCATGACATTACCACTAGAAGTTCTGTGACGGTTTCAGTAATGAGGGACAATTTTGCACTATACTTTATGTCACCTCAAGGCAGAGTACACTGGCAGGATGACAGAGTGTGAAAGATTTGGGCCCTTAACCAAACTTGTGTACCTTCTGTACCAACAGTATATACCTTTGCCAACCAAAGTTGGCTATCTTGTCATGGTCTCTATTTTTAGCTTTAGGCCACAGGTGTGTACCTGGTTGTGTTTTATGCAAAGTATTTCACCTTTTAACAAAAGTTGTGTACATTGTTAGGAAATCACCAACAATAAACACAACTTTTTAGGTGAAATACTTTGCTTCAAACACAACCAGGAACACAACTGTGGCAAAAAGCTAAAATTTACCCACAGTTATATACCTGGTTTTGAATACCTTTTTACCTTTTAAATACCCTGTATTTAACCTTTTTTTAAAACATATTTCGCCGCAGAAAGAAATGACAGACAACCAGTGTAAACAATAATTTAACTTTTATTTAAAATATTTTTTTTTTGTAAACTGTTTTTAAAGTTAAAAAAACTTTTTTAATAAAGGTTTGAAACCAACTGGGCATTTTTATTACAAAACACATCATAAATCTGTGTAGTGTGGGGTGGAAATACTGCTGGAGGGGCTGCGGGACACTTCGACAATGGGAGTGTGGAGAGAGGATTGGGATCGTGGTGGGGAAGGAACAGTTAGAGGTGATGGTGTGGAAAAAGCTACTGAATGCGTGGACATGTGGGAGGCAGAAGAGGTGGTGGGCGGTGGAGTGGAGGGTTGGGCAGGGACTGTAGGAGCAGATGATGTTGATGGCAAGTTGTATGTGGAAGGAGTTTGTTACGGGGAAGGAGTTTGGTATGGGGCAGGTTGCTGGAAGTGGGGAGATGTCTGGTACTGGGGAGGTTGCTGGTACTGGGGAGGTTGCTGGTACTGGGGAGGTTGATGGTATGTAATAGGAGGGGGAGGATGGAAAGTGGCTGGAGGGGGTGCAGATGTAATAGGAGGGGGAGGATGGAAAGTGGCTGGAGGGGGTGCAGGTGGAGGAACTACTGTGGTGGGAGGAGGAGGTTGGGAGGTAACTTGCTGGAGAGCACCGTGGCATGAATGCATTACATGCATCTGCTGGGTAGGAGATAGCGTTTCCATGCGCTCCACAACAGACCTGAAAAAGGTGTGGTTTGGCGAAGATCTTGCTTCTGAATGCATGGTTTGCAGAAGTGTCTTCACCTCCAGAATGCTGGAGTTGATCTGCTGAAAGCCTGCGGAGATTTGCTCTGACAAGACTTTTAGACAGTTCTGGAAAGATGCATTCAGATGCAAGAACTCTGGCGCATAAGTCTTTTCCTGACCCCTCTGCCGCTGCCGCCCAGTACCCGCAGGTGTACTAGAGGTGGCAGGGGCAGAAGGGTGGGGTAAAGGGAAAGCGATCTCCTCACCAGCAGCTTCATGTAATGTAGGCGGCCACGATGCTCCTGTGCTGGTGGATGGGACAGATGGGTCGAATGTGTGGGAAGGCTGGGAAGGTGCAGATGTACCGGGGGGGTCGAAGTGTCCCTCGGTGCCGGTCTCCTCAGGGATCGCCTCAGAAGGGTCCAATCGTGCAGGCTCCCGAGTGCTGCTCACCGTGCTGTGGAATAAAGAGAAAAAAAAACAATTAAAATAGTGACATGGTATGGCCCTGGCTGAAAAAAAAAAGTTACATCTAACTTTTTTTCACATGTGGTGTGTAATATTTACCTTCTAGTGACCATTGTTTCCCGGAGGAACGACAGGGCTTGTGCGTACTTGTACTTGCTCCTGCGTCCTCCAGATCCACTCGGGGCCCGCATCTCTTTATTAAACTCCTTCTTGAAACGATCCCTCACAGACCGCCACCGATTCACAATTCTGTTCCCTGAAACGAAAAAGGAGTGGTTAGTATACAACATCAGTGTTTCCCAAACTCCAGTCCTCATGGTCCCCAGGGGTCATGTTTTCAGGATTTCCATAGTAAATAGAAATCCTGAACACATGATCCGTGGGGACCACGAGGACTGGAGTTCGGGAAACACTGGTTTACATCAAGCAACCGGTACTGTATATACTTACGCTCTTTAATCTGGGCCCGAGCATCGAGGTCCTCCCAGCGGCCCACAAGGAGCGAACAGATTTCCTCCCAGAGTCGTCGGGTAACGATCAGGTCAGCGTGGCGGCGGTCAGCCATATTCCAGAGCGGCTCCCTTTCTCTGACGAGATCGATGAGGTGGTCCACATCAATTCCTCCATCCTCAACGTCAGAGTCGGGAGCACGCTGTGAAGGCTGTTAAAGAAAAAGACAAAAATAACATAATTAGCCTCCACAAAAGAAATGAAATAAAAAGTGCAAAAAAACAAAGCAAAAATATTTATACTTACTAGAGTTGAGCGATACCGTCCGATACTTCAAAGTATCGGATCGGAATGGATCGGCCGATCTTTAAAAAAAGTATCGGTATCGCCGATTCCGATACCGGAAGTCCCATTCAAGTCTATGGGACTTCCGGTATCGGAATAAGAAAAACCCTGTTTTTGCCTTGTACTGCCTCTCTGGGGTCTGTACGGGCCTTTCGGGGGGCTGTGCCGGCCTGCCAGGGGGTCTGTGCAGGCTCCGGTGGTCTGTGCCGGCCTGCTGGGGGGCTGTGCCGGCCTGCCGGTGGTCTGTGCAGGCTCCGGTGGGCTGTGCCGGCCTGCCGGGGGGCTGTGCCGGCCTGCCGGTGGTCTGTGCAGGCTCCGGGGGGCTGTGCCGGCCTGCCGGGGGGCTGTGCCGGCCTGCCGGTGGTCTGTGCAGGCTTCGGGGGTCTGTGCAGGCATCGTCCGATGGGACTACAAGTCCCATCGGGCGATGCCTGCTACCATGACAGTGATTGACACATTAGCCAATGATGGGACAGTAGTAGTCCCATCATCCGGCTAATGTGTTAAATGTTAAAAAAAAAAAAAAAAAAAAAATACTACATACATACTACATGCATGCTACATACATACTACATGCTACATACATACTACATGCTACATACATACTACATATATACTACATGCATGCTACATACATACTACATGCTACATACATACTACATGCTACATACATACTACATATATACTACATACATACTACATACATGCTACATACATACTGCATGCTACATACATACTACATACATACTGCATGCTACATACATACTACATACATACATACTACATGCATGCTACATGCATGCTACATACATACTGCATGCTACATACATACTACATACAGTACATACTACATGCATGCTACATGCATGCTACATACTACATGCTACATACATACCACATACATACTACATACATACTACATGCATGCTACATACATACTACATACATACTACATACATACTACATACATACTACATGCATGCTACATACATACTACATGCATGCTACATACATACTACATGCTACATACATACCACATACATACTACATACATACTACATACATACTACATGCTACATACATACCACATACATACTACATACATACTACATGCATGCTACATACATACTACATGCTACATACATACCACATACATACTACATACATACTACATGCATGCTACATACATACTACATGCTACATACATACCACATACATACTACATACATACTACATACATACTACATGCTACATACATACCACATACATACTACATACATACTACATGCATGCTACATACATACTACATGCTACATACATACCACATACATACTACATACATACTACATACATACTACATGCTACATACATACTACATATATACTACATGCATGCTACATACATACTACATGCTACATACATACCACATACATACTACATACATGCTACATACATACTACATATATACTACATGCATGCTACATACATACTGCATGCTACATGCATGCTACATACATACTGCATGCTACATGCATGCTACATACATACTACATACATACTACATGCTACATACATACCACATATATACTACATACATACAATACATATAACATAGAGTAACATACTTACCAATACTTGTCACATTGTTCCCCGAAGCCATTGTCTTTTCCGGAATAAATATTAACATAACAAACCACAAAAATACTCACCCACGATCCGAAGCAGTCCACGAGTGTGTCCCACGACGATCTTGGGTAGAGAACTGCAGCATCAGATGATGCTGCCGTTCTCTACGGGCTGCAGGAATCCAATGACGGAAGGTAGGTATCCTTCCGCACTGTATTCCTCCGCCACTTAAAAAAAAAAAAAGTCCCTAGTCTCACTTTATGCCATTGCTGCGTGGGAAATTCCCACACAGCAATGGCATAAAGTGAGACTAGGGACTTTTTTTTTTTTAAGTGGCGGAGGAATACAGTGCGGAAGGATACCTACCTTCCGTCATTGGATTCCTGCAGCCCGTAGAGAACGGCAGCATCATCTGATGCTGCCGTTCTCTACCCAAGATCGTCGTGGGACACACTCGTGGACTGCTTCGGATCGTGGGTGAGTATTTTTGTGGTTTGTTATGTTAATATTTATTCCGGAAAAGACAATGGCTTCGGGGAACAATGTGACAAGTATTGGTAAGTATGTTACTCTATGTTATATGTACTGTATGTCTATGTATGTATTGTATGAATGTATTGTATGTAGTATGTATGTAGTATATATGTGGTATGTATGTAGCATGTAGTATGTATGTAGTATGTATGTAGCATGCATGTAGCATGCAGTATGTATGTAGCATGCATGTAGTATATATGTAGTATGTATGTAGCATGCATGTAGTATATATGTAGTATGTATGTAGCATGTAGTATGTATGTAGTATGTATGTAGCATGTAGTATGTATGTAGCATGCATGTAGCATGCATGTAGTATGTATGTAGCATGCATGTAGTATGTATGTATGTAGTATGTATGTAGCATGCATGTAGTATGTATGTAGTATGTATGTAGTATGTATGTAGTATGTATGTAGCATGCAGTATGTATGTAGCATGTATGTAGCATGTATGTAGTATGTATGTAGTATATATGTAGTATGTATGTAGCATGTAGTATGTATGTAGCATGCATGTAGTATATATGTAGTATGTATGTAGCATGTAGTATGTATGTAGCATGCATGTAGTATATATGTAGTATGTATGTAGCATGTAGTATGTAGCATGCATGTAGTATATATGTGGTATGTATGTAGCATGTAGTATGTATGTAGTATGTATGTAGCATGCATGTAGCATGCAGTATGTATGTAGCATGCATGTAGTATATATGTAGTATGTATGTAGCATGCATGTAGTATATATGTAGTATGTATGTAGCATGTAGTATGTATGTAGTATGTATGTAGTATGTATGTGGTATGTATGTAGCATGTAGTATGTATGTAGCATGCATGTAGCATGCATGTAGTATATATGTAGCATGCATGTAGTATGTATGTATGTAGTATGTATGTAGCATGCATGTAGTATGTATGTAGTATGTATGTAGTATGTATGTAGCATGCAGTATGTATGTAGCATGCAGTATGTATGTAGCATGTATGTAGCATGTATGTAGTATGTATGTAGTATATATGTAGTATGTATGTAGCATGTATGTAGCATGCATGTAGTATATATGTAGTATGTATGTAGCATGTAGTATGTATGTAGCATGCATGTAGTATATATGTAGTATGTATGTAGCATGTAGTATGTATGTAGCATGCATGTAGTATATATGTAGTATGTATGTAGCATGTAGTATGTATGTAGCATGCATGTAGTATATATGTAGTATGTATGTAGCATGTAGTATGTATGTAGTTTTTTTTTTTTTTTTTTAACATTTGAGGCTGGTTTCACATTAGCGCATTTTCAGCGCGCGCACGGCCGGGGGTAGCTCCGCCCCCGATCCGGCTCTCTGCCCGGCGTGCCCGCCCCTTCCTTGTAGCGCCGCCTCCTAGCGGACAGCGGCGCCTGCGATCGGCGCACCCTATCTTTAGCATAGGGTGCGCCGATCGTGCGCAGGCCGTGCGCTAGTTGCGCTTTGACCTGCGCTGCGCACTTTTGACGGTGCGCCGTGCGCGCCAAAATCCGAAAAGTTTGATTTTGGCGCGCACGGCGCACCGTCAAAAATGCGCAGCGCAGGTCAAAGCACAACTAGCGCACGGCCTGCGCACGATCGGCGCACCCTATGCTAAAGATAGGGTGCGCCGATCGCAGGCGCCGCTGTCCGCTAGGAGGCGGCGCTACAAGGAAGGGGCGGGCACGCCGGGCAGAGAGCCGGATCGGGGGCGGAGCTACCCCCGGCCGTGCGCGCGCTGAAAATGCGCTAGTGTGAAACCGGCCTAACACATTAGCCGGATGATGGGACTACTACTGTCCCATCATTGGCTAATGTGTCAATCACTGTCATGGTAGCAGGCATCGCCAGATGGGACTTGTAGTCCCATCGGACGATGCTTGCACAGACCCCCGGACATCAGCACAGCCCCCCGGCAGGCCGGCACAGCCCCCCGGCAGGCCGGTACAGACCCCCACAGGGTGCACAGACCACCGGCAGGCCGGCACAGCCCCCCGGCAGGCCGGTACAGACCCCCACAGGGTGCACAGACCACCGGCAGGCCGGCACAGCCCCCCGGCAGGCCGGTACCGACCCCGGGCAGTCCACACAGCCCCCCGGCAGGCCGGCACAGCCCCCCGGCAGGCCGGTACAGACCCCGGGCAGTCCACACAGCCCCCCGGCAGGCCGGCAGAGACCCCCGGAAGGCCCGAAATGACGGCGCATCATGATGCGCACACACCGCGCATCATGATGACGTCAGGCCGTCAATCAACTTTGAACTTCCGATTCCGATGCCGAATTCCGATATCGAAAAAATATCGGAAGTCGGTATCGGAATTCCGATACAGCAAGTATCGGCCGATACCCGATACTTGCGGTATCGGAATGCTCAACACTAATACTTACATGCTGGTGACCGCCGCGTTGCTGTCGCCGACGACCCTGGAAGGCACTGCGAGGACCTCTTGGCCAAGCACCAGATTGGGAAGACTAGAGAAGAAAACAAAAAATGTTATGTCTTTGGATGTAGGCATTTGTTTGCTGTGTGTGGTCTGCAGAACATTGTTTTCTATGTGTTGTGTGTAGTGTGATGTTGTGTTTCTGCGTTTGATGCCAAAATCTTACCAATTGTGAGCCCACTCCAGGTGTCTGTCCACCCCTTCCTTCTTCTTCTGGGAGCTCCTCTTCATTTTGTGATTCCTGTTTTGAAATAAAAGGCAATGAATAGACATATATTACAGAGATGATGGATTTTGGAAATAAAAACTTACCGTCAAACGCTGACGATGCGAGGGATGGCTCCCAGAAGAAGATGTGCTGTCTTCCTGCTTGCCAGACTCCATGGCTGTGGGTGGTGTTCCTGCTGCTGCCATTGCTGCTGCTGCATCTATTGGGCGGCTGTTGAATAAAGATAAACAAAGGGCCAATGAATATCTTGATATTCCATGGCCCTAGTTTGGAGGAATGGGGGATTTGATAATTACCGTCTCTCATCTGCTGCTGGACTCCCCTCCCGTTGTTCAGCATGCTGCTCCAATTGGGGTGGTGCTGATGGTGCTGCTGCAGATGTCTCCTGCCTTCTCCTGCGCCTGGTTGCTGTCTTGGGTGGCATGTTGGGTGTGGCTGAGGGTCCCACTGTCTTGCTTTTATATATGTCTTGTGGGCAGAGCTACTGAGCATGCTCAGACCAAAAAAAACGGATCTGGCCACCGGATCCGGCTGTCGCCGGATCAGGCGCATTGCGGCGCTATGTGTGAAAAAGCCGGACACGCCGGATCCGGCGTGTCCGGCTTTTTCGCCGGAGACAAAAAACGTTACAGTAGCCGTTTTTTCCAGACGCCGGATCGCGACGCATTGCCGGATCCGGCGAAAACCGGATGAAACGCATGGCCATCCGGCTCGATCCGGCTCTAATGCAAGTCAATGGGGGGGAAACCGGATCCGGCATTGCATTTCGCCGGATCCGGTTTTTGTCAAAAGCGCCGGATCGCGCCTGACGGCGAAAACCTGATGTGTGAAAGAGGCCTTAGGCCTCTTTCATAATTCAGTCTTTTGACGTCAGTTGAAATCCACCGTTTTTAGGATAAAACGGATCTGCCATTTTTTTGGGCGTAATCCGTTTTTTCTCCATAGACTTACATTAGTGACGGATTGCGACGGATGGTCATCCGTTTTTTGACGGATCCGTCATAATTTTGACTTCCGCTGTCTGGAGTGGATGGTCATTGAAACTTTTTTTGTCTGCGTTAAAACAGCGGATAGCAACGGATCCGTCGCTGTCCGCCATGTGCTATAATGGACGCCTATGGGCGATGGATCCGTTACCAACCGTTAATTGACGGAATCCGCCAAGGGATACCGCTTTTTTTTTTATACTGAGCATGCCTGGAAAAGCTTCCATTCATATACTTTAACCCCAAAAGCCGTTCTGGCACCGAAAAATATCTCTCCCTCTCTCTACACTGGTGGCTGCAGCGACCAGTGGGTCCGTTTTTGGCAAAGCGGAAACGGATCTGTTTTTTTACACTTTCACGGTTTATAGCTGACGTCAAAAGACTGAAGTGTGAAAGAGGCCTTAGGCCAAAAGTGTCCTTTTTTGACTGTGGGAAAGTGCCCAAACAAATAGGATAAGAGTTGGTCAATTTGGACTACAGTATTTCAAAAGACCATTGTTTATGCATTTTAACCGAACTTCTGTCAGCCAAAACTAGATGTGTGCATCATGATAATAATTTTCCATTTTGCACCAACGCATTATACTAGATGTGCATAGTCTGGTATGACTGGTCTATTGACTAATAATGCAAGTTATGTGGGCCATGAAGAACTTGGATCCAATGGCTGTCTGCTTTTTACTTTTCAATGTGTAGGGAGAAACCTGGATTTTCTATTTAAACATGAGAAAAACAGATGGCTCACTCATGGTATAAACTGTCACATGGACCAAAAATGGATGAAAATCAGATCTAGCACTCTGTGCAACAAATCAGTGTGTTGTTTCAATAATAAAAAAAATTACATCTGATTGAGACCTTAGCATGTAGGATTTTCTGCGTGATCCTGAAACATTCTTGTAGAGAACCTGCAGAAAACATGGGTTAATCTGCTTTTGAGTGCATCTTTGGTGTCCGATTTAAGCTCTACCCCCTGTGCCAATTGAACATGGTTTGGTGTTTTTGTCCTACAACAGACAGGACACAGCAGAGAGGTTTCTGCTGCAGCCAGTTGCCTTACAGCCAGACACCCAGACAATGAAGAAGACATGGTTGAGCTTGTCAGACACACAGAGATCTCTATTTATTTCTATACCAGTCTTGAGATTGGGGAAGGAATTACTGGAGTATTTTGTAATTTTTTGTGCATTTCCTCTGTTTAGTTGTAACAACCCTGCTGGCATCACTGCATGGCCTCCCATCCCCCGCACATCAACTTACTCACTGCTCCGAGTCATGCTGTGAATTCTGTCTATTGCCAGCCCTGTGCTCTGTGCCTCTGCTCTTCTGTAAGTTTCCTGGCTATGTGTGTATAGGGGGGCGGCGCCAGAACTCTCTGGTTGTTATGCAGTCAGGGTGCACCTGTCTAATCTATCCCTGACCAATCACCTAGAGCCCTTGACTATTTAGTTCCACCACACCCACTGAAACATTGCCTGTGCAATGTCTATACTCAGTTAGTGTCTTGCTGCTGAGGAAGCCAGGCCCTATTCTGTGTATCTCCTTCTCTGTAGGAATACTCTTAGCCTTGCTTTGTGTTCTTTGTCTGCCTGCCAGGAGGCTGAATATCCTGGCCCTTGTGTCTTGGTTCCATTACCTTGTCTGTACTCTGCCCTACCTTAGTCTCCCTTTCTCCTTGTCTGTGGCTTCCTTCCCTGCTGTGTTTTTCCTTGTGTCCTCCCTGTCTGCGCATCTGCCTGCTCGGCTCCCTAGCCGCTCTGCCTGCTCGGCTCCCTAGCCGCTCTGCCTGCTCGGCTCCCTAGCCGCTCTGCCTGCTCGGCTCCCTAGCCGCTCTGCCTGCTCGGCTCCCTAGCCGCTCTGCCTGCACGGCTCCCTAGCCGCTCTGCCTGCACGGCTCCCTTGCAGCCCAGCCTACTCCGCACTCCTGCCTATATCAGTACCTGCACCTCCTATGTGAACTGGTCCAAATCCTGTTCCAACATACACCACTCCCTCCTGCCTACACCTGCACCTGCTGTGTGAACAGGTCCCTACCTGTCCCTTCTCACACTGTGCCCGCCTGTCCTGTGTCTCCAAGCCGTGCCCGCCTGTCCTGTGTCTCCAAGCCGTGCCCGCCTGTCCTGTGTCTCCAAGCCGTGCCCGCCTGTCCTGTGTCTCCAAGCTGTGCCCGCCTGTCCTGTGTCTCCAAGCCGTGCCCACCTGTCCTGTGTCTCCAAGCCATGCCCGCCTGCCCTGTGTCTTCAAGCTGTGCCTGCCTGCCAGTGTACCAAGCCTTGCCTGCTTGCCCTGTGTCTCAGCCATGTCCGCTTGCCCTGTGTCTCAGCCTGCTAGTCACTCGCACCTGTCCAGGTGTCCTGTTCCCGAGCGGGATCAGCAGCCCCAGCCAGACACCACCCTGGAGTGGCACCCGGCAGCTACTTGCTGCACAAGCCTGACCTCACCATCAGAGGCTCCAGTGAAGACCGAGGTAGCTGCCGTAGTTACGCCCCTTCCAGGGTAGTCTGGTTTGTGGCGCAGTTGGGCCACAACCCCCCGGCTCGCGCCACTCAGCCAAGGCGCGAGTGTGACATTAGTATTCAAGAAAAAAAGTGATTAATCATATGAAAGGGTGAGAATTTAAGCTAATAAATATGATAAAGGCTATGTGCCCACGTAGTTTTTAGGTGCTGCGGATTTCTCCACGCGGATTTTGTAAAATTGTAGATTTCAGGTCAAAGGACCTGTGGTTTACCTGCGGATTAGGCTGCGATTTAGCCCTGCGGTTTATCACCTCTACAATGGAGGAGATGGGAAACCGCAGCGGAATCCGCAGAAAAGAAGTGACATGTCATTTCTTTCTGCGGATTTGAAACCGCAGCAAAACAACGTGGAAAATTCTGCAGCATGTGCACAGCGGTTTCCATTTTACATAGAGTAAAATGGTACTGTACAAAGCAGCAGATTCTGCTGCGGACCTTCAGGGCCACAAGCGCTACATGGGAATTTTTAAAGGTACTATCAGCAGAATAATTCACATTGCTTTTTGGGTAATTAAATTCTGAGATTAAAGAGAATCTGTCAGTAGGCTGAACCCTCCTAAGCCATCTAAATGGGCATGTAAGTCATTGAAATTTTAATAAAATGAAACCTTGATATCTGCAATATGATTAATCAATTGTTATCTGCAATATAAAAAATCTATATTTTTCTTAGTATGAAAATAAGCTTTTTTTAAATGAAAGTAGGCTTTATCAGTATGACACATGTAATGACTGACAGTCTGCTCACTTGATCTATATGTCTCACACTGGTAACGATCCTTTCATATAAAATAAGCTCTGGGGGCAGATTCTGAGGGAGATCCATGTCCGGCCCCTAGATCTTAACAGCTCATTTACATTTAATAAAAATGTGGATTTTTCAGGAATAAGAAATCATATTGCAGGTATCAAGGTATCACTTTATTCAACTTCCAATAGAAGTGAGTGGAGCAGTGGTCGCAAAAATTAACTTACTACCCATCCTATGGATAGGTAATAAATATATTTAGAAGGAAAACCCCTGTAGAAATACAAAATTATTTTTTAAATTCCCCAAACACCTTTAAAAAAAAAAAAAAAGCACTGAGGGTCCAGTGAATAATACTGACCTGCACTGATGCCCACAGCTCCTGTTTGCTGCTGGTGTATGCTTCCTGGTGCCATGCTCAACACTCTGGAGGTGCCCACACAATTAGGCTGAGTTCACACGTGGCGTTTTTTTCGCGTTTCCGCGGCGGTTTTAACCTCGCGATTTTGCCGCGAAAACGCGAAAAATAAGCATCCCATGCATTCCTATGGGATTCCGCAATGCTGTGCTAATGCTGCGGTTTTTACCGCGGCGGAATCGCTTTGCGGTAAAAACCGCAGCATGCTCATTAATTTGCGGAATCGCGGCGATCCCGCACCCATTGGAATGCATTGTACCGCTTATTTCCCGCATGTGGCTGTGCACACCATGCGGAAAGTAAGCAGAACATTTGCAGATGGTACCCACGGTCCGGAGGAGAGGAGACTGTCCTCCGGGCTTTGGGTACCATATCCCTGTAAAAAATAGAATTTAAAAATAAAAAATATTGTTATTCTCACCCTCCGGCGTCCCGCGCAGCCTTCCCGCTTCTTTTCACGCTCTCGTTCCCAGTAGTCCTTTGCGAAAATGCTCGCGATGACGTCCCTTCTCGCGGGATCGTGAAGTCTCGCGGTCATTCGCGCGACGTCATCGGGAATTACCGCGAGACGTCGCGATCCCGCGAGAACTGATGTCATCGCGGGCATTTTCGCAAAGGATTACTGGGAACAGATGCGCGGGACGTCGGAGGGTGAGAATAACACTATTTTTTATTTTTTTTTACATTCTATCTTTTACTACTGATGCTGCATAGGCGGCCTCAGTAGTAAAAAGTTGGTCACACTCGTCAAACACTATGTTTGACGAGTGTGACCAACCTGTCAATCAGTTCTCCAAGCGATGCTCCAGATCGCTTGGAAAACGCTAGCATTTTGCAAGCTAAATACGCTTGCAAAATGCTAGTTTTTCCGCGGGAAAATCGCGGGAATTTAAAATGCGATTTTCCCGCGGACTGGAATTCCGGAATTCTCGCGGTAATTTCCGCGAGAGTTCCGGTACGTGTGCACTTAGCCTTATTGTCTGCAATGGGGACCCGCCTCAGACAGTAATTGGCTCAGCAAGTATTCCTGCCCCTCTCCGATGTGTTGACAGTAAGACTACAAAGCAGTGACCAGTGGGAAATGGGGAAGCACCTAAACATAAGATGTGGGGGATTGCTGATGATTCAGAATTTTTTTTTAGCAATTTACAATTTATTTTTATGTGCGGTCTTTAGCACTGCACTTTTTTGTCTCTTTGGTATTTCATGTTTTAAACAAAGCTGCTTAGCTTTTGATACTTCCTGATATTAGACTTTTATAGACCTTTATTAACTCAGGCATGTGCAGATTATGTCTGTTTTTCATGCGTTTCTGACACGTAAATACACTAAAAATGCATGTGCATATTTTTACCTGCAAACTTTTCGCATCTAATGCAAATCTATGGGAAAAATCCGCACAGAAACTTAAGAGTACCCGCAAGTGAAAAATCAGGTACCACAGGTCAGTTTACACTGAGCAAAAAAGGATAGAGGGCATGAGATTTCTAGAAATCCCATCCACTCGGCTGGGACTGTAAGACACTGCATTTTTTGACACAGTGAAATTATGCAGCGGCAAAAACTCATGGTGGGAATATGGCCTTAAAGTAACCAATACTGGACCAAAACACTAAATAAATTATAACAATATAAAAAGCATAAAAAAGTACCAAATAATAGAAAAATACCTATACATTATTATTTTGCTTCAAGAGTAATTTAAAGTACACATATACAAATACAGGTGCATCTCACAAAATTAAAATATCATCAAAATGCTTAGCTACTTACCGGTAACGGTGTATTTCAGAGCCCATGACAGCACCACGAGAGAGGGGATCCGCCCTTCAGGGACAGGAAACCTACAGACATAAAAGGGCGGCACCTCTCTCCAGCATCAGTTGGATTACAGAACATGAGAGGACCTCCCAGGTTAGTAGCAAAATATACATATTTAACTAAATACAATTTTCACACGTGTAGAAGCTTCAAGCTCCGAAGAGTGCTCACCAACACGTGAAGGGAGGGAATATAAGGGTGCTGTCATGGGCTCCGAAAAACACAGCTACCGGTAAATAGCTAAGCATTTATTCAGTCTCCCATGACAGCACCACAAGAGAATTACAGAGATATGAAGAGGGAGGGACTACTGCTTCAAGCACCCTTCTCCCAAATGTGAGATCAGAAGAGACACCCAAATCCAATCTATAATGTTTGAAGAACATGGAATGGAGAGGACCACGTAGCCGCCTTACATATGTCTTCTGACTTCTCCGCCCAGGATGTCGCCACGGCTCGGGTGGAATGCGCCTTTAAGCCCTTCGGAACTGCAGTGCCACTTGCTGTGTATGCCAAAGAAATTGCCTCCCTAATCCACCTGGCTAAGGTACTTTTTGAGACTCTAAGCTCTTTCTTAACCCCCTGAAAGGACACAAATTGTTTTCCTTCTTCTACGGGTCGGTTACTAAAATATAAGTAAGAAGGCATCTCTTAACATCTAATGAGTGGAGTCTTTTTTCTTTCTCATTGGTAGGGTTAGCACAAAAGGAAGGAAGGACTATTTCCTGCAGCCTGTGGAATTTGGAAGCGACTTTTGGCAGATACAAGGAATCCGGTCTTAAAACAACCCTAAACTGGGTATGTGGAGGCTGCCTAGACAGGGCCTGCATATCACTATCTCTCCGAGCCGATGTCAGCGCAACTAAAAGAGCTGTCTTGAGAGATAGAATCTTTAATTGGGGCTACCTCAATAGGTTCGAATGGGGTCTCTGTCAATGCTGTGAGCACTAGGTTCAAGTCCCATGGTACCAAGCTCCGCTTAAGGATGGGTCTAGATGTATCCGCTGCTCTAATAAACCTGAATAGCCAGTAATTGATTGCTAGATCACAATTATACAGGGCTGCTAATGCCGACACCTGGACTTTACGGGTGCTTGTGGCCAGACCCATCTATAAGACTCACTTTAGGTACTTCAACACCTGGTTTATCTTAACCTTTTCCCCAATCTCCGCCCCCCGAGACTGACAGGAACTTTCTCCAGGTTCTAACGTAAATTCTAGTTGTAGATGCAAGTTTTTACCAGGTCCCCAGAAAACCCTTTCTCCCTCAGCAGTGCCCTCTCAATCTCCACACCATCAGGTGTAGGTTGGACACTTGTGGATGGAAGATCGGTCTCTGTGAGAGATCTGGGAGAACCCATGGGCTGGTGACAGACATCTTTCTTAGCCAGGAAAACCACAGTCTTCTGGGCCAGAATTGAGCTATCAGAATTACAGCTGCCCTGTCTTCCCGTATCTTCCTTAGAACTAACGTAATCAGGGCTAACGGGGGAAGGCCCATGGAATCAGAAGGGCATCCACTGCATGTGGATCTTTCCTGGGGTTTAAAGAACAAAACTGTTGGCGAACAGATCTATGTCCGGGGACCCCCACATCTTTACAATCCTGTTGAAGATAGTCTGATTTAACACCCATTCCCCCTGCCTGAGCTCGTAGCGGCTTAAAAAAAATAATCTCTGACGTTCTCCTTTTCTTTTATATGCAGGGATGTTAATGACAGGAGATGAGTTTCGGCCATCTGAAAAATACGATCTGTCACCTCCATCCTGGACCTGGATCGAGTTCCCCCCTGGTGGTTGATATAGGACACAGTTAGCTGATTGTCTGAGAACACTCTGACATGTTGACCCTGCAGGGATATAAGGAGTTCTTTTAATGCCCGCTCCACGGCTAACAGCTCTTTGAGATTAGATGACGCATTCTGCTCCAAATATGACCAGACCCCCTGGACGCCCAATATCAATGGCGGTGATGTTAATGGTGTTAAGGTTTAATTGAATGGTTCGTGACGCCACCCGTGGTGTTTGGCAAGGTAGATGGTAAGCCAACGCTGCATGCAGATCCGCTGGGACTGATGGCGTGGTGCAGCAAAGATGGTATAGCTCCCCACAGGTGGAGCTGTAGTCCCAGGGCAGTGTAGGTGCAATGGGTGAGGAGATGCGCAGAATGGTATAGATGCTGGTACCCAGATGTAGCGGTGCTGAAGGTGTTAGCGACGAATGAATGGAGGACACCAGGGCTTGTAGTTTCAAAGCTTTGCTCACAGTTCGTGATACCCACTGGTGCCCGCCTCCGTGCCGTGTCCTCCGGGGTAGAGACTCAATCAACCTCCCGGGCAAGTCAGGGTTCTCCTCTCCAACACTCCGCCAACATGTGCCTTTCCTGAACGACTCCTCTATTGCGCCTTTTAATGTGAAGAGCTCCAGTACCGTAGTTCTCTGGAATTTCTCCTGTCAGATGTTCCTAGAACCTTACTTGTTTGACAGACAGCTGTAGCCTCTATCGGGGACTCCTCTCAGAGTCCTGGCTCGCAAATCGGTTGCTGTTGTGTCCCAAGTCTTGGATGGGAGTAGTGCATTTACAGCCAACTACTCCACCGGTGTCTGCTGCAGAACCATAAGTGTCCATACAACCTCGTGGACCGGGCCCCGTCCTTGCGCTGAGAACCTATAGGCAGGGTACTCTCTCAACCCACAACTCCTCTCTGTTCTCCGACTCCTTCGCTCCGCGCTGTTCCTTCTCTCTCTTATGGAAGCTGAGGTTGCAGGTCTACGTCCTTCTCTTTCCCGTGCCAGCTGGCTTAGATCACTGAGGCAGCTGCAACACTCTCTTTCCAAACTGAACTCAAACTGAACTCAAAACTGAACTTCAGAACTGAACTTCTCTGGGACTCACCCCAGACTGACCTTCTATTCTCTACTTTCCCCTTCTTTTATACTAACTCCACCCACCTCCCAGCATATCTCGTGTTACGAAGCAGGGTTCCACGAAGGGTGCTCTGCTACCCCCAGCCTGAAGCTGATAGGCGGACCTACTGAACTATTCTGTGTGTGGGATGCAGGTGTTGGAGTGTGGAAAGGAGTTCCCAACTTACCTAGTTGGTGGGGCACTACACCTTAGGAGAAGGTGCAGTACCTCTGTGGCGACTGAGCCTCAGGGGCGCCACATAACCACCAATGCAGGGACTTAATGGTAGAGGGAGACAAACATAATTTCCTTTCTAGGCCTCGTTCCAGCTGACGCTCATTATGCAATACATACCACTGCAGGGCCCTAGTATGGAATTGGGCCCAGCATACTGCCAGAATGCAGGACGTGAGCCTAAAAGTGATATTGCCCCTCTATGGGACATGGATGGATTATTTATAGATCTCTGCACCTGACACCGAATACCGACTACCTTTGACTGTGATAGTCGACACTCCTGAACCCCGGAGTCCAGGACGAGACCAAGAAACTCCTGCACCCTCAGGGCCTGAAACCGTGACTTTTTGAAATTAATAAGCCACTCCAATTTTTCTAGAACCGACATTACTCCCTCCAACTGAGTTTTGCAGTGCTGGAGTGATCGGCCGACGATTAGAAAGTCGTCCAGATAGGGGACTACAAGTATTTTCTGCTCATGGAGATGTGCCATCACCTCTGCGACCACCTTAGTGAATACCCGAGGAGCAATGGCGAGGCCGAACGGAATGGCTCCAAATTGAAAATGATTTATCACACCTCCCAGGGATACTGCCACTCTAAGATACTGCTTGAAGTCTGCATGTATCGGAATGTGATAGTAGGGCGTCTTTGAGATCTAATACTATCATGAAGCAGTCTTTAAATAGTAGTTTTATTGCTGACCTCACTGACTCCATTTTAAATGAATGGACCAATAAGAATTTATTCAGTCCCCTCAGGTTAATAATGATCCGAAAGGAACCGTCTGGTTTCTTAATCAGAAAGAGGGGGATTAGAACTCTTTACCTCTTTCTGATGCAGGAATGTCTATTAGGATTGCTTTCTGTCTTAGTTCCTGGACCTCCGACTCCAATGCCTGTTGTTCTGTTGGTGAAGAACGAGTGGCAGTCAACATAAACCCGTCCTGAGATAGTTTCAGGAATTCAAACTTAAGACCTGTGCTGATGACACCCTGTATCCATGCACTGTTTGAAATTCTTGACCAGGCTGAGTAGAAAGCCGAAAACCTTCCCCCCACCTGGGCCGGAAGTCATTGGGGAGGTTTCCTTCAATCTTGGGAGGAGCCAATCATATAGCCCCTACCTTTCTTTTTACTGTCCCATCTAGTTTTATCCCTAGATGGTCTCCTATGGCTGGACCACCTTCTACCGGAGTCACACCTGAATGAAGGACCTGCTAGGGTAGGGAACCTCTTCTTGCTGTCCCCTGCCCTCTCCAACAGTTCATCCAATACAGGCCCAAACAGATGTCCTCCTTCACAAGGGATACTGCGCATCTTAGACCTGGCTTGAATATCCCCCAGCCAGCACTTTAGCCATAGGGCCCTGTGTTCAGCATTAGAGAGAGCCGCAGTTCTTTCTGCTAGGCTAAATGAGTCCGCCGAAGCGTCAGATAGATAAGCTGCTGCCCCCTGAATCATGGGAAGGGAAGACAGGATACTGTCTCTCGTAGCTTTTTCCCTAATGACCCCGTCACACATAGCGATCTCGCTAGCGAGATCGCTGATAAGTCACAAGTTTTGTGACACAACAGCGATCTCACCAGCGAGATCGCTGTGTGTGATAGCGATCAGCGACCGGCCCCCCTGCCGGTATCGCTGATCTCTCTTGGAAAGCCCTGGACATTTCTTTGATCACTGGTCTCCCGCTGGCCATCACGCATCTCTGCGTGTGACAGGCAGGAGACCAGCGATCAGCTGGTAACTAACGTACACATCGTGTATCTAGGGACGTGCGTCCCTTAGATACCCGATTTGTACCTTAGTTACCAGCACGCTGATGCAGGGAGCTGGTAACTAAGGTACTGTGGTGTAATGACCACTGTGTCCACTAGGGGGCGCTGTGTGGATGTCCCAAGAGAGAGGATGAGTGGCAGAATACGGAGTGGCCATGGTGTGTCTCAAAGTGGGTGGCTTTGAGATGAAGGCTTGGTTATGTGCTGATCAGCAGAGCTGATCTTTCGTGCCTATGTGTTAGGGAGAAGCCTTCAGGCAGCTGGAGAGATGGGTGGGTTCTAGCTGCCCACAAATCCACCCAGGGGTGTGTCTGATAACACCTATAGTGAAAGGCTATGTGAGTAGGTGAAGGACCTGTGATGAGGTTATAGCCATGTGACCCAGTGGGCGTGGCTACGGACCATATAACGTAGCCAGGATAGGTCACAAGGAGTGAATGCTGGGACCAGGTTGTTCCAGTTTGGAAGGTCCCGTGAGGAGAAGGATCTCCTCACTAACAGCCTGTGGAGCGGCTGGGCGTGTGCAAGGGCGATGTGTGCCTGAGAGCTCCCTGGAGGGAACTAACATAAAACGTCCTGATAAGCCGCATAAGGAACCCTGACGGGTGAGATAACACTGGGGCTGAATAGCCTGTTTAATGGACGCTATGCTGGTGATATGAAGCTGTTGTACATTGCTGCTGTGGTTTATGAGGGTGAATAAACCGCATGGACTGCTATGTTTTTATGGAAAACCTTGTGCCGGATGTGTTTTGTTCGCTGCCAAGCGAGTGATCCCCTACTAGATGACAGCGCTACCTCACAGTACACATCGAGTTTCTAAGTGACGCACGTCCCTTAGAAAGCCAATGTGTAGCTTAGTTACCAGCTCCCTGCATCAGCGCGCTGGTAACTAAGGTACACCGCGACGCCGCGCGCTCGGCGTCACTGGTGCTGATCGCTGGTAAAGCTGTCTGTTTGACAGCTCACCAGCGATCATGTAGCGACTCACCAGCGATCCTGACACGTTGATATCGTTGTCGGGATCGCTGGTGAGTCGCTATGTGTGACGGGGCCTTAAGTTATTTCTCAAACCGGTCTTACCAGAACATTAACAATCTAGCAGTGCAGGTAGCCGCCACTGCTGGTCTAAGAGACCCTACTGATGTTTCCTAGGCACCTTTTAGAAAGACGCCTGACTTTCTGTCCAACGGGTCCTTTAAGCTTCCCATGTCTTCAAACAACAGGGAGGCCTTCCTGGAAGCTTTAGCAATTGCTGTGTCCAGCTTCGGGGCCTTATCCCATGAGGACGAGGCTGTTTCCTCAAGAGGGTTCCTCCTCTTGAAGGCCGGAGGCAAAGGCCCTTTCCTCTCCAGCTTCTTACACTCACGGGAAATCAGTGCACTGATCTTATCATTAAGTGGGAAGGACCTGCACACCTTCCGATCCAGACCTCTGAACATTACGTTCTGCATGGACTTTTCCAGCCGGGGCTCTACAATACCCATTGTGTTATTGAGTGCTTTTACTAGCCGGTCCACTTGGTAAAGTGGATGGCAGGAACAACCTGACCGGGTCTCTGATGATGAGGATGAAGGCGAAGAATCAGAAACAATCTCTCCAGAGTCACTCTCAGACCTTGACACAGGAGACCTGGGCCTTCTTTCTTTAAGGGGCATCTCTTGGGAAAGGGATCCTACTGAACCCCTGAATTCTGCTCTATCTCCCTTAAAGTGGCGGCAAAGTCTGGCGTCTCCTCCGCCACCATCTGCTGAATGCAAGGTTGGCATAGTTTTTTCACATAGTGGTCTGGTAGCGGAACTCCTCAAACCGCACACTCCCTGTGTTTGGCCTTAGAGATACATTTCTTCCCCTAATAAAATATGGAGAGACAAGGGGGAGCTACATCACTAAGCAAACTTTCACGAAAATTACTTACCAGTGACGTGTAACTGAATGTTACCGTAATTCTTGGGGGGCCTCTCTCAGCCGAAGTATCGTCCATATGGGCTGGAAGCTCATCCAGTTCACTCTTCTGCGACCACGAGCTGTTACCGTATGTGATCGATGCTGGGTGACCTTAATGTGGGGCTTCTCCGTCTGGTGCTGCTGATGTTGCTGCTCTGATGACTGCTGCTGCATCGGTTGCTCAGGCCATTCCATATTTGGTTATGGGACTAGAAGCACCTGGGCTTCACCCCGGCCTCCTTAAGTAGCACTGGCCACTCCTCCTTTTCGGTACCGCCCCTAGTTGGGGCCAGCAGGATATCCAGATGGTCTGCCTGGTGCTACTATGCCAGCTGCTGGGCGCCCCCAGGCTCACATGCGGTGACCCCCCAAATTGACCTTGTCCCGCAATGCCATGGCCCCCTGGTCGAATGCGCCACCCACCGCTCCGGACCGCGCTACCCCTTTCCCGCTGCAGGCCGTCATCTTTCCCGGCGAATTACAGCACGTCATAGGGGTGCGCCCAGCCACGTCATCAAGGCCCATCCGCAGCACTCACTTCGCATGCTCCCGGACTGCGTCACCGGCTCATGCTGTGGCCGTGTCACCAGGCTCCGCCCCCCGGCCACATCACAAAGTTGTGACCCGGCCGGGTCATCAGAGCGCGCCGGAAGTCCCGCATCTGCTCCGGCCATGGACACGCACCAATACATACTGCCACCGGACTCAGGCCAAGTACTCAGGGAACACCGCCGCAAGCCCGGAGCAGTCCCAGGAGACAGACCCTCCCGCTGCCCATACTCACCCTGCAGCTGCAGCAATGGAACATCTCTAAGCCCGCTCTCCTTCCTGAAGGCTGCTTCTTCTGCTGACACCTCAACCCGCAGTTACCCCATTACTTGAGTCAACCTGCCAGGCCTGGGCACATCTTCTATCTTCTTCAAATGTATGTCTGAAGAGGTTCGCCTGTCAGGGACAGGAAACCAACTGATGTGGGATAGAGGTGCCGCCCTTTTATGTCTGTAGGTTTCCTGTCCCTGATGGGTGGATCCCCTCTCTCGTAGTGCTGTCATGGGAGACTGAATAAAAGTGTGAAGTTTCCACAATCAGTGATGGTTTGGGGAGCTATGTCATCTGCCGGTATAGGTACACTGTGTTTTATCAAGACCAAAGTCAGCGCGGCCGTCTACCAGGAAATTTTAGAGCACTTCATGCTTCCCTCTGCCGACAAGCTTTTTGGAGATGGTAATTTCATTCTCCAGCAGGACTTGCCACCTGTCCACACTGCCAAAAGTACCAATACCTGGCTTAAAAACAACAGTATCACTATGCCTGATTGGCCAGCAAACTCGCCTGACCTTGACCCCGTAAAGAAACTATTTCTATATGGGGTATTGTCAAGAGGAAGATGAGACACACGAGACCCAACAATGCAGACGAGCTGAAGGCTGCTATCACAGCAACCTGGGCTTCCATAACACCTCAGCAGTGCCACAAGCTGATCGCCTCCATGCCACGCCGCATTGATGCGGTAATTGATGCAAAAGGAGCTCCGACCAAGTATTGAATGCATTTACAGAACATACATTTCAGTAGGCCAACATTTCGGATTTTAAAATCATTTTATCAAACTTGTGTTATAAAGTATTCTAATTTACTGAGCTAATGACTTTTGGATTTTCATTGGCTGTAAGCCATAATCTCATCAACATTAACAGAAATAAACACTTGAAATAGATCACTTTGTTTGTAATGACTCTATATAATATGAGTTTCACTTTTTTGTATTGAAGAACTGAAATAAATGAATTTTTTTATGATATTCTAATTTTGTGAGATGCACCTGTATATACGTTTTTATAAGGCTGGTTTCACATTAGCGTTTTTGCGCGCAATGCATCGTGCGCTATGGGGCGGATGCGCCATGCTTCCCTATGTTTAACATGGCGGGCGCATGGTCTTGTGCTTGCACGCGTTCATCAGCGTTTTCGTGCGCTGCGCTTTTTCCAGGTGTGCGCCCAGATGCACTAGACGCAACAGGTTGCATTTTTTTGTTCTGCCCAACCTCGTCATAAAAGCGCATGCGCACGAAATGTGCCATAAAAAATCACATTACATTCTATGGGGTCGCTGGCGTGTCCCGTTGTGGGACAGCCATGACCAGCAGCACGTGGACAAGGTGGTGACCTGGAGGCTCTGAAATGAGGTGGCCACAGCGCTGATGGATGGCTGGGACACCGCTTCTCAAAGTGACAAAAAGGAGTTTATTAAGTATTTCAATGCTCTGTGATGCTGCAGTGACTTTTGTCCGTGATGACACAGGTGTTTCATGCTAGATATATTCTAGCATGAAACATAATTGTGTTATCAAGGGCAACAGTGAGTGCATTGTATATTGCATTGCTGTGTGATGCCGCAGTCACCTTGGCCATGATGACACAGGTGTGTGTCATGCTATTTTCTAGCATGGTACACAATTGTGTCATCATGGACAACAGTGAGTGCATTGTAAAATTGTATTGTTTTGTTATGCCGCATTGTCTCTTGGTTGTGATGACAGAATTGTGTTTCATGCTAGAATATCTCTAGCATGAAACACAATTGTGTTATCGTGGTCAACAATCAGTGCATTGTTTATTGTATTGTTTTGTGATACAGCATTGTCTCTTGGTTGTGATGACATAATTGTGTTTCATGCTAGAATATATCTAGCATGAAACACAATTGTGTTATGGTCAACAGTGAGTGCATTGTATATTGTATTGCTGTGTGATGCCGCATTGACTGTTTGCCATGTTCACTCAGGTGTGTGTGATGATAGAGATTTTGCCATCAGTGCATGGTCTAATTTTTTTTTTTTTTTTCCCACAGTGAACAAAGTCAGAACCCGTTGGCGCTCGATGAAGGACCACTTCAACAGGGATGTTCGTGATGAGGGCCAGGTTCTCAGTGGTTCAGCAGCAAGGATCAGAAAAAAATACCGTTATCATCGGGAGTTGGCGTTTCTAAGACCGGTCCTTGCCAGCAGATCATAAGTATTTTGTTGTATTGTAATTTTTTTTACTCTGCAATTTTCTATTCCACAGCAGTTGGCGCTTGTAAATGCAAGATACTAATGTTTTTCTTTTCTTTTTACAGCACCTGGAGCAGCACCCTGCAACCTGTCCTTGGAGCGGTCCTTCATCAAATGACCTCGGACCCGTCCCAGCCATCCAACAGCCAGGAAGCAGCTTGCAGATCTGCCGCACAGACATCTGGAGATCAGGAAGCTGGTATGTCAGGTCTTCCCCTGTCCCAGGTCTCTGCCACTGGTTTTGCGGGCACTTCCCACCAGCGGCAGAGGGCCTTGGACAGGAATGTCATGCCCGAGTTCATGCACTTGAGCACGGCCTTTCAGAACAGCCTCAAGGCACTGTCAGAGTGGAAAGCGGGTTTGCCCTCATGGAACGTGGATTTAACCACATGGACCATCACTTCCACTCTGTCAACAGTCGCCTTGAAAGTCTGGAGGCCGATCTCAACAGACCAGCGCACCATTTTTTCAACATTTTTTGAATGGGCCATGGCGGAACACCTTAATCCTGATCAACAGCTGAATGTGATGCAGGCCTGCAACACTGCTTTCTTGTAGGCTATGCAGCCGAATCAGTACGTGCAGCAGTCGGTGGTGTCATTTCCAACTGTGCCACAACTGACTCTCTTCACCATAGTACCGACTTCTGCTGCATACCACTATATGGCCACCTGCATCACAAGCGAAGCCGGACACCACTACACCTCCCCAAGTCCGAGTGCTGCTGGATACTCCACCGCCACCACCATGGCAAGCGCTGCTCCTGACTGGAGCACCACCACCGGTCCACCTGCTTGGAGCACAGCACCACCTAATTGGATCACCGCCGCCTATTCTCCTGCTAGGAGCACCGCAACCACTCCTCCTAGGAGCACCACCACCGCCACCGGTCCACCAGCTTGGAGCACCGCCACCTATTCTCCTGCTAGGAGCACCGCCACCACTCCTCGTAGGAGCACCACCACTGCCACCAGCTTGGAGCACCGCCACCGCACCACCTTCTTGGAGCACCGCCACCTATTCTCCTGCTAGGAGCACTGCAACCACTTCTCCGTCAAGGAGCACCGCCACCACTCCTCATCCACCACTTCTCCGTCTAGGAGCACAGCTACCACTCTTCATCCTGCTAGGAGCACTGCCACCACTTCTTCGTATTGGAGCAGCGCCACCACTCATCCTGCTAGAAGCACCGCCAGCGCTCCTACTCCTAGGAGCATCGCCACCACTTCTCCTAGGAGCACCGCCACCACTCCTCATTCTAGGAGCACCGCCACCACCGAGCATCAGAGGGGTGACCTGCATTCACTCTTTTACGAATCAAGGCCAAAGTCCGCCAGCTCCAGGCGGTCAAGCACTTTAAGGCGGTCACACAGTGGCAAGATGTACTGGCAGGAGACTCCAGGACCCAAGAGAAACAAAAGACCAAAGACTTTGTCTGTCCCTCCCCCCTCTCCTCCTAATATGTCTCACCCTGCCTCCAGTTCCTTCCCTGAGCTCCCTTACCCCACTACTTTCGTCGCCCCTTCCCCTAGAACCCCTTCCTCGCCTTCCAGCCATTCCTCGTCTCTCCACACCCCCAAAGTGCCACCATCTTCCCCCAACCGTCATTCCCAATAAACCTATTTTTTTTATTTTAAAATGTTAAATTATGGTTTACCATAATACTGTTTGTTTACTGAGTCTTTCGCCGCCTACACACACTGCGCCGTACACTTTGTGTTTTTGCCACCACATAGCTCCATTACTGACACATGTTTCTTTTGTCATTCCTGGAGATATGTGTAGTCAAAAACACAAATATATGACTTGTATTTTCACCATCATTAGTGTCTTCAGTCTGCTAATATTGCACAGACTGAATAGAGGGTGGTGTTGTTACCCTGCCAGGTATCATAAAAAGTTAATTGATGGTGTTTTTACCATCAATTCACTTTTTGTGACACAAGGCCAGGGGATTCTAGATATACCTTGTAATTAACCACATCCTCTATTCAGTGTGTGGTGAATAAACTGAGATGATGGGGAAAATACACGTCATATCTACAATACCCTAGCCTCGTATCATAACTATTTATCACATCTGGGCAGATGAATACACATGAGTTAACCTGCAGCGTCGCTTCAGTCTGCATTATCTATTTCACGCAAACTGGAGCGATGCTGCAGTTTAACTCATATGTGTATTCACCTGCCCATGTGTGATAACATTCTGAAGTCAGGATACTTTATTTTGGGCGTCCTCATTTCAGCATGACACCAGGCCTGGGGATTGTAGAAGTTGTCTAAACTTTATCTCTCCAGTCTGCGTTCAAACTCAAGCCACAGTGGTGATCCTACAAACAATATTTATACTCACATGCAGGGCCGGTTTTAGGCAAAGTGGGGCCCTAGGCAAAGTTTAAATTGGGGCCCCAAATGCTAACATATTGCACATCACAGAAGCATTTCGGTTGTATTTACATGCGCTGAGTTCAGGCCGCTAAATGTGTGATCGACAAAATTGAAGACGTCGCTCAACACTTGTTTCCCGGCCTCTTTCCACCGTCTGAGAAAGAATGATGGTAGCAGAACGATCACTAATGGATCACTAAGGGTGTGTGCACAAGTTGCGGTTTTTGCTGCGGATGTGCAGCGGATTTGGTCCTGCAGATCCACAGCAGTTTCCATGCGGTTTACAGTACCATGGAAAACCAAATCCGCCGTGCACATGCTGCGGAAAATTCCACGCAGATTTCCTGCGGTTTATTTTCCACAGCATGTTACTTCTTTTTTGCGGAACCGCAGCTGCAGTATACGTTCCGGGACATACAAAGCAATCAATCTCTCTCATCCGCGCTGCCAAACCGCACTAGAACCTGCATCAAATCTGCTGTACACATGCTAGGAATCCTGTTCTGAGTTCATTCTCACCAGTTGTGAGTTCCCCTTCTGGACTCCCTCTGGTGGTGACGGGAGGTGTTGCGGCTGGTTTGATCGGTGGAGATCTGCCACCTGAGAATGAGGATGACGATTGGATCTCAGGATTCTCAGATTGGATTTAAGACAGCCGACGCCCTATTCAGTTGCTGGTGATTCATTCTGACTTGTCAGCTCTTAGCTTTAGATGACTGGAACAGAGCTGAAAACCAAGTTTTTCTGCTAATGTTCACACTTGATTTTGTTGGTCTATTCAGTTTTTTGTGTGGTCTGCCAGCCCCGGCTGGGGGCTGAGCTGAATTTCCACTCTTATTTATCAGTATTTTGCCAATTGGCTTTTTGTCCCTTACTAGTTCGGTCTCTGTCTCAGAATATTTCAGAGTGCTGATATAGTGGGAGAAGTCTAGTGACTTCAGGGTTAATTTTGCTATCAGAAGTGTTGGACATTATTTTTGTAGGGTTTTTTGTAGGTTGCAGATAGTGTCTTCCCTTTCCTTTCCTGTCTAGTTTGGGCCCCATCATTTGCTCAGCCTATTCTCCTGCCTGTGTTTGTGCCTTCATCTTGTTTCACCGTCAATACATGTGTGGGGGCTATCTATTCCTTTGGGGTCTGCTCTGGGGCAGTTAGTTTTCCCTTTTCTTGCTTTAGGCTTTAGTCCTCCGGCCGTGACAAGGCGTCTAGGTTCATCGTAGGCACACTCCACGGCTACTGCTAGTTGTGTGGTAAGATCAGGGATCTGCAATCTGCATAGTAGCCAACCACTCTGGTTTTCTGTGGCTTAGCTTGTTTGCTTTTTTTCTCCACGGTGACCCATTCATAACAGAATCACCAGCCATACCGCAGATTCTAGAGTACTCAAAAGCAGGAAAGAATTGTAAAAAAAAAAAAAAAAAGTGTCAGAATTTTTTTTATATGTATATTTTTTCCTCTCTCTGGAGCCGTAGGAGGATTTTTTTTTTTTTTAAATGGAGATTAAGCAATTGTCTGATCGTGTGGAGCAGCTCACTGCTGAAGTGCGGGGAATTTCCGCCTATCTCGCTCATTCACATGCTGCTGAACCAAGGATCCCTACTCCTGATGTGATTTTTGGGGATCGGTCTAAATTTTTGAATTTTAAGAATAATTGTAAATTATTTCTTGCCTTGAAGCCTAATTCATCGGGGAGCTCTGCGCAGCAGGTTAAAATTGTCATCTCTTTGCTGCGCGGCGATCCCCAGGATTGGGCGTTTTCTTTGACACCTGAAGATCCTATTCTGACTAATGTGGATGCATTTTTTCAAGCCTTGGGGTTGTTGTATGATGAACCTAATGCTGTTGATCAAGCTGAGAAAGCCCTATTGGCATTGAACCAGGGTCAGGATTCTGCAGAGTTATACTGTCAAAAATTCCGAAAGTGGGCGGTGCTTACTACTTGGAATGATGGTGCCTTGGCAGCTCTCTTTCGGAAGGGTACCCGTTACCTCTGATGTCTGATTTATTCTCCAGAGTTAAGAGTGCCTGCTGGTTTACTAAGCTTGACTTCAGGGAGCGTATAATCTTATTCGCATCAAGCACGGGGATGAATGGAAGACGGCGCTTAATACTGAGGGACATTTTGAGTACCTGGTGATGCCTTTTGGGCTCACTAATGCCCCTTCTGTCTTCCAGTCCTTTATGAATGATATTTTCCGTGACTTTGTGGATAAGTTTTTGATCATCTATCTGGATGATATTTTAATCTTTTCTAGTGATTGGGATTCTCATGTGGAACACGTCCGGACTGTGTTCCGGATTTTGAGAGAGAATTCCCTGATTTATCTTGCCTCCATCGACTATTGAAATGGACCCGGCCAAGGTACAGGCCATTTATGATTGGGTTCAGCCTATTTATTTGAAGGCCCTCCAGAAGTTTTTGGGTTTTGCTAATTTCTATTGTAAATTTATAGGTAATTTTTCTAGTATTGTCAAACCACTGACTGATCTGACCAAGAAGGGCGCTGATGTGCTGAATTGGTCTCTTGAGGCTGTCTCAGCATTTCAAGAGCTTAAGCAGAGATTTACTTCAGCTCCGGTTTTATGGCAACCTGATGTCTAACTTCCATTTCAGGTGGAAGTAGATGCTTCTGAGATTGGTGCAGGAGCTGTTTTGTCCCAAAAAGACCCTGTGACTTCTAAGATGAATCCCTGTGCCTTCTTTTCTCGAAAGTTCTCCCCATCTGAACGCAACTATGATGTGGGGAATCGGGAATTGTTGGCCATGAAATGGGCATTTGAGGAGTGGAGACATTGGTTGGAGGGAGCTAGACATCAATTTGTGGTCCTCACTGACCACAAGAATTTGATCTACCTTGAGTCGGCTAAACGCTTGAATCCGAGACAGGCCAGGTGGGCCTTGTTTTTCACACGTTTTAATTTTGTGGTCTCTTTTCTTCCGGGCACTAAGAATGTTAAGGCAGACGCCCTTTCTAGGAGTTTCTTTGCTGATTCTCTTAATGTGACCGAGCCTACTACTATCCTAGGTGAGGGGGAAGTTCTTTCTGCCATTTCGCCCGATTTGAGACGTGCCCTGGAAGAGCCTTATTCCAGCTGCAAGCCGAAAAAAAGGGTGACAGATTCCCTTTAAAAATGTACCCAAAATCCTGTTAAAAAAAATTAAAAATGAGTATTCTATTTTGAAGAACGTATGTCTTATAGATTGGTGGGGGTCTGACTGCTGGGACCCCAATTGATCACAAGAGCAGAGTAAGATGCCCAACCATTCTTTCCTTATGGGACTGCAAGAGAAAACCAGTGCGGCACTCTGGCACTTCCATAGGGACTGAATGGAGCAGCACTGTTCTGGTGGTCTGTGGGGATCCCAGCGTTACCAGTCCATATACTGTATAACTTATCACCCATCCTGTGATAATTACTTCTTCCTACCAAAATCCTGAGGACTCTATTAGGCCGGATTCAGAACCTAAATCCTGGCTGGATATGCTACATATGATTGCGGGATTTTATATACCATTCACACTGGCAAGAAAGGATCTGCCTTGGATTCATGAAATATGTTGCACAAAAAGAAGACATTATCCCACATGGTGAAAGACAGGAAAAATAAAGAAAAAATAGTCACATGGTTTTGTTTTCACCTCATCTCCCAACAAAAACAATTATAAGTAAAAAAAAAAAAAAAAAAATCAGGCGACATTTGCAGGCAATGTAATGAAGGCACTGAGGTCAGTAGCTGAGGGTTAGAGAAGCTGAGAACCTGGAACAGAAAGTCAGAGAGCACGGTCCTGCAGGTGGTCCTCACACGGTCCTGCAGGTAGAGAGCACATCTGCTCACACGGTCCTGCAGGTCTGCTCACACGGTCCTGCAGGTGGTCCTCACACATCTGCTCACACGGTCCTGCAGGTGGTCCTCACAAATCTGCTCACACGGTCCTGCAGGTGGTCCTCACAAATCTGCTCACACGGTCCTGCAGGTGGTCCTCACAAATCTGCTCACACGGTCCTGCAGGTGGTCCTCACAAATCTGCTCACACGGTCCTGCAGGTGGTCCTCTCACATGGTCCTGCAGGTGGTCCTCACACGTCTGCTCACACAGTCCTGCAGATGGTCCTCACACGTCTGCTCACACAGTCCTGCAGGTGGTCCTCACACGTCTGCTCACACGGTCCTGCAGGTGGTCCTCACACGTCTGCTCACACGGTCCTGCAGGTGGTCCTCTCACACGTCTGCTCACACGGTCCTGCAGGTGGTCCTCTCACACGTCTGCTCACACGGTCCTGCAGGTGGTCCTCACACGTCTGCTCACACGGTCCTGCAGGTGGTCCTCACACGTCTGCTCACACGGTCCTGCAGGTGGTCCTCACACGTCTGCTCACACGGTCCTGCAGGTGGTCCTCACACGTCTGCTCACACGGTCCTGCAGGTGGTCCCACACGTCTGCTCACACGGTCCTGCAGGTGGTCCTCTTACACGTCTGCTCACACGGTCCTGCAGGTGGTCCTCTCACACGTCTGCTCACACGGTCCTGCAGGTGGTCCTCTCACACGTCTGCTCACACGGTCCTGCAGGTGGTCCTCTCACACGTCTGCTCACACGGTCCTGCAGGTGGTCCTCTCACACGTCTGCTCACACGGTCCTGCAGGTGGTCCTCTCACACGTCTGCTCACACGGTCCTGCAGGTGGTCCTCTCACACGTCTGCTCACACGGTCCTGCAGGTGGTCCTCTCGCACGGTCCTGCAGGTCTGCTCACATGGTCTTGCAGGTGGTCCTCACACGTCTGCTCACACAGTCCTGCAGGTGGTGCTCACACGTCTGCTCACACAGTCCTGCAGGTGGTCCTCACACGTCTGCTCACACGGTCCTGCAGGTGGTCCTCTCACACGTCTGCTCACACGGTCCTGCAGGTGGTCCTCTCACACGTCTGCTCACACGGTCCTGCAGGTGGTCCTCACACGTCTGCTCACACGGTCCTGCAGGTGGTCCTCACACGTCTGCTCACACGGTCCTGCAGGTGGTCCTCACACGTCTGCTCACACGGTCCTGCAGGTGGTCCTCACACGTCTGCTCACACGGTCCTGCAGGTGGTCCCACACGTCTGCTCACACGGTCCTGCAGGTGGTCCTCTTACACGTCTGCTCACACGGTCCTGCAGGTGGTCCTCTCACACGTCTGCTCACACGGTCCTGCAGGTGGTCCTCTCACACGTCTGCTCACACGGTCCTGCAGGTGGTCCTCTCACACGTCTGCTCACACGGTCCTGCAGGTGGTCCTCTCACACGTCTGCTCACACGGTCCTGCAGGTGGTCCTCTCGCACGGTCCTGCAGGTCTGCTCACATGGTCTTGCAGGTGGTCCTCACACGTCTGCTCACACAGTCCTGCAGGTGGTGCTCACACGTCTGCTCACACAGTCCTGCAGGTGGTCCTCACACGTCTGCTCACACAGTCCTGCAGGTGGTCCTCTCACACGTCTGCTCACACGGTCCTGCAGGTGGTCCTCTCACACGTCTGCTCACACGGTCCTGCAGGTGGTCCTCTCACACGTCTGCTCACACGGTCCTGCAGGTGGTCCTCACACGTCTGCTCACACGGTCCTGCAGGTGGTCCTCACACGTCTGCTCACACGGTCCTGCAGGTGGTCCTCACACGTCTGCTCACACGGTCCTGCAGGTGGTCCTCACACGTCTGCTCACACTGTCCTGCAGGTGGTCCTCTTACACGTCTGCTCACACGGTCCTGCAGGTGGTCCTCTTACACGTCTGCTCACACGGTCCTGCAGGTGGTCCTCTTACACGTCTGCTCACACGGTCCTGCAGGTGGTCCTCTTACACGTCTGCTCACACGGTCCTGCAGGTGGTCCTCTCACGTCTGCTCACACGGTCCTGCAGGTGGTCCTCTCACACGTCTGCTCACACGGTCCTGCAGGTGGTCCTCTCACACGTCTGCTCACACGGTCCTGCAGGTGGTCCTCTCACACGTCTGCTCACACGGTCCTGCAGGTGGTCCTCACACGTCTGCTCACACGGTCCTGCAGGTGGTCCTCACACGTCTGCTCACATGGTCCTGCAGGTGGTCCTCTCACACGGTCCTGCAGGTCTGCTCACATGGTCTTGCAGGTGGTCCTCACACGTCTGCTCACACAGTCCTGCAGGTGGTCCTCACACGTCTGCTCACACTGTCCTGCAGGTGGTCCTCACACGTCTGCTCACACGGTCCTACAGGTGGTCCTCACACGTCTGCTCACACTGTCCTGCAGGTGGTCCTCACACGTCTGCTCACACTGTCCTGCAGGTGGTCCTCACACGTCTGCTCACACTGTCCTGCAGGTGGTCCTCACACGTCTGCTCACACGGTCCTGCAGGTGGTCCTCACACGTCTGCTCACACTGTCCTGCAGGTGGTCCTCACACGTCTGCTCACACGGTCCTGCAGGTGGTCCTCTTACACGTCTGCTCACACGGTCCTGCAGGTGGTCCTCACACGTCTGCTCACACTGTCCTGCAGGTGGTCCTCTTACACGTCTGCTCACACGGTCCTGCAGGTGGTCCTCTTACACGTCTGCTCACACGGTCCTGCAGGTCTGCTCACATGGTCTTGCAGGTGGTCCTCACACGTCTGCTCACACAGTCCTGCAGGTGGTGCTCACACGTCTGCTCACACAGTCCTGCAGGTGGTCCTCACACGTCTGCTCACACGGTCCTGCAGGTGGTCCTCTCACACGTCTGCTCACACGGTCCTGCAGGTGGTCCTCTCACACGTCTGCTCACACGGTCCTGCAGGTGGTCCTCTCACACGTCTGCTCACACGGTCCTGCAGGTGGTCCTCACACGTCTGCTCACACGGTCCTGCAGGTGGTCCTCACACGTCTGCTCACACGGTCCTGCAGGTGGTCCTCACACGTCTGCTCACACGGTCCTGCAGGTGGTCCTCACACGTCTGCTCACACGGTCCTGCAGGTGGTCCTCACACGTCTGCTCACACGGTCCTGCAGGTGGTCCCACACGTCTGCTCACACGGTCCTGCAGGTGGTCCTCTTACACGTCTGCTCACACGGTCCTGCAGGTGGTCCTCTCACACGTCTGCTCACACGGTCCTGCAGGTGGTCCTCTCACACGTCTGCTCACACGGTCCTGCAGGTGGTCCTCTTACACGTCTGCTCACACGGTCCTGCAGGTGGTCCTCTCACACGTCTGCTCACACGGTCCTGCAGGTGGTCCTCTCACACGTCTGCTCACACGGTCCTGCAGGTGGTCCTCTCACACGTCTGCTCACACGGTCCTGCAGGTGGTCCTCTCACACGTCTGCTCACACGGTCCTGCAGGTGGTCCTCTCACACGTCTGCTCACACGGTCCTGCAGGTGGTCCTCTCACACGTCTGCTCACACGGTCCTGCAGGTGGTCCTCACACGTCTGCTCACTGTCCTGCAGGTGGTCCTCTTACACGTCTGCTCACACTGTCCTGCAGGTGGTCCTCACACGTCTGCTCACACGGTCCTGCAGGTGGTCCTCACACGTCTGCTCACTGTCCTGCAGGTGGTCCTCTTACACGTCTGCTCACACTGTCCTGCAGGTGGTCCTCACACGTCTGCTCACACGGTCCTGCAGGTGGTCCTCACACGTCTGCTCACACTGTCCTGCAGGTGGTCCTCACACGTCTGCTCACACGGTCCTGCAGGTGGTCCTCTTACACGTCTGCTCACACGGTCCTGCAGGTGGTCCTCACACGTCTGCTCACACGGTCCTGCAGGTGGTCCTCACACGTCTGCTCACACGGTCCTGCAGGTGGTCCTCACACGTCTGCTCACACGGTCCTGCAGGTGGTCCTCACACGTCTGCTCACACGGTCCTGCAGGTGGTCCTCACACGTCTGCTCACACGGTCCTGCAGGTGGTCCTCACACGTCTGCTCACACGGTCCTGCAGGTGGTCCTCACACGTCTGCTCACACGGTCCTGCAGGTGGTCCTCACACGTCTGCTCACTGTCCCTGTTGTCAGCAGTGCCCGGGGGAACAGCCCTCACCTGAGCTGCCGCCCGCTAATGTGTGAATGGAGCCCAAGGCGCAGGATTGCATTACTTCCAAGCACAGAGAGGAAGTCAGGGAGGGGCCGGCATCTGCGGGAGACCATTCCACTGAGGCAGGCGGCCGGGGACGGAGTCCGCTCAGAGGAGCACACCCACCGGGGAAGCGAAGCAGGCAGACACCGGCTGAGGACTGCCCGCCCACCTGTGACTGCGGAGGGGGTTTCCCCGGTACATACCGCGCGCCGTGCAGGTGCGACCCAGGAGCCCCGTGCAGTGCACCGGCTGCTATGTGAGATGAGGTGCAGGAATGGCAGTCTGCTGACAATCTGCTGCTTGGCCGCTTTCTTCTCCCTGTCATGGTACACCGCCTGGTACAGAGATAAAGGTAAGGTCTGCGGGGCCGGGTGCGCGGCCGGTCAGCGCCCTTGTGGCTTGTCATGTCGGCGGATACACTGCACCTGCCGGTTTTCCGCTGCTGTCTGCCTCCGGGGTCCAGTGTTAGGAAATCCACGAGGCTGAAGTTGGTTTCTTATTCGGCAATGTTTTCTTTTTTATTTTTATAGGTTTAACAACAAAAATTAATCATCACAATAATAACATACAATGCAGCAAGGTGCCCTGAGGTGAATACACTTAACAGCTACAAAAATTACAAAAATGGGCACCAAAGTGGGCACCGAAGGGCATTAATGAAGGGTTAAATCACTTTGGGCCACTGATATCACACTGCAAACATATAGAACAGGGAGCCCCACATCGAAATCCGGTCTCTCCAGCCTGTCCCAAATGGGTTCTGGGCATCAGAATTGGCATCAAAGTGGGCAGACAGTCGATTTTGGCCACTTGAATAAGTAACTGGTGTTTTTAAGGGGTTAAATGACTTTGGGCCACTGATCTCACGCTAAGGCTAGTTTCACACTTGCTTTTTTTTGCAGCGCGTTTTTCCCGCAAAAAAATGCATTGAAAAAACGCATACATAAGCATACAACTGCTGCGTTTTTTTCAAGCATTTTTATGAGCATGCATGAAAAAAAGCAGCGTTTTTATGCGTTTGTATGCGTTTTTAGTGCGTTTTTACCGCGTTTGCGTTTTTTTCCAACATTTTTAGGTGGCCCCTCACACTACCCAAACCATGACTTTACTAACCCTGACCCTGACCCTAACCCTAACCCTGACCCTAACCCTTAACCAAATCATACTTAACCCTAACCCAAACCCTAAACCCTAACTAACCCTGACCCTAACCCTAACCCTTAACAAAACCATACTTAACCCTAACCCTGACCCTAACCCTGACCCTAACCCTTAACAAAACCATACTTAACCCTAACCCTGACCCTAACCCTAACCCTGACCCTTAACAAAACCATACTTAACCCTAATCCTGACCCTAACCCTGACCCTAATCCTTAACAAAACCATACTTAACCCTAACCCTTAACAAAACCATACTTAACCCTAATCCTGACCCTAACCCTGACCCTAACCCTTAACCAAACCATACTTAACCCTAACCCTGACCCAAACCCCAACCCTAACCCTAACCCTAAACCCCCTTAACTAACCCTAACTCTAACCCAAACCCCTAAATTCCATGGTTAACAAAAAAAAACTCATATGCAAAAAAACGCATACATGAGCATGCCAGTGCGCACATATGCGCATCCATAGGCTATAATGGCCATTTTTAGCGCAAAACGTGCGCATATGTGCGCATGCGCTTTTTTGCAGGGCCAAAAAATGCAACATGCTGCGTCTGGAAAATACCAACGCACACCCCAAAAAAACGCAGCGCATGAAAATCGCATACATGCGCTTACCAGCGCGCAGGTATGCGCACCCATGTTAAATATAGGGGAAAAAACGCATGCGCAGGTATGCGTTTTTTTCCAGCGCTAAAAAACGCAAATGTGAAACCAGCCTAAGAATACACAGATAGTGATGACCTGCATCAAACCCAGGTCCCTCCAGCCTGGCCCACATGGGTTCTGGGCATCAGAATTGGCATCAAAGTGGGCAAACTGGCCATTTTCACTGATTTGAATAAGTAACTGAATTTTTTAAGGGAGTTACATGACTTTGGGCCACTCATCTAAACTAGATAGAATTGTGCCTGGAGATGGTGTGGTGTGTGCTCCTACAGGGCATTAGTCCTCATAGCATGGGCATTGCTGCTCTAAAGGGCGTTAGTTCTCATAGCATGGGCACTGCCCCTCTGCAGGGCATTAGTCCTCATAGGCTGGGCACTGCCGCTCTACAGGGCATTAGTCCTCATGGCCTGGGCACTGCCCCTCTGCAGGGCATTAGTTCTCATGGCCTGGGCGCTGCCCCTCTGCAGGGCATTAGTTCTCATGGCCTGGGCACTGCCGCTCTACAGGGCATTAGTTCTCATGGCCTGGGCACTGCCGCTCTACAGGGCATTAGTCCTCATGGCCTGGGCACTGCCGCTCTACAGGGCATTAGTCCTCATGGCCTGGGCACTGCCGCTCTACAGGGCATTAGTCCTCATGGCCTGGGCACTGCTGCTCTACAGGGCATTAGTCCTCATGGCCTGGGCACTGCCGCTCTACAGGGCATTAGTCCTCATGGCCTGGGCACTGCCGCTCTACAGGGCATTAGTCCTCATGGCCTGGGCACTGCTGCTCTACAGGGCATTAGTCCTCATGGCCTGGGCACTGCCGCTCTGCAGGCCATTAGTTCTCATGGCCTGGGCACTGCCCCTCTGCAGGGCATTAGTTCTCATGGCCTGGGCACTGCCGCTCTACAGGGCATTAGTCCTCATGGCCTGGGCACTGCCGCTCTACAGGGCATTAGTCCTCATGGCCTGGGCACTGCCGCTCTACAGGGCATTAGTCCTCATGGCCTGGGCACTGCCGCTCTACAGGGCATTAGTCCTCATGGCCTGGGCACTGCCGCTTTTAAGGGCATTAGTTCTCATGGCCTGGGCACTGCCGCTCTACAGGTCATTAGTTCTCAGCATAGGCACTGCCGCTCTGCAGGGCATTAGTTCTCAGCATAGGCACTGCCGCTCTGCAGGGCACTAGTTCTCAGCATAGGCACTGCCGCTCTGCAGGGCATTAGTTCTCAGCATAGGCACTGCCGCTTACTAACTCCTGCTGTAATACAGGAAAGATATATATATCTTTGTACCGTGTTAGGCTAGTTTCACACTTGCTTTTTTTTGCAGCGCGTTTTTCCCGCAAAAAAACGCATTGAAAAAACGCATACATAAGCATACAACTGCTGCGTTTTTTTCAAGCATTTTTATGAGCATGCATGGAAAAAACGCAGCGTTTTTATGCGTTTGTATGCGTTTGTATGCGTTTTTAGTGCGTTTTTACCGCGTTTGCGTTTTTTTCCAACATTTTTAGGTGGCCCCTCACACTACCCAAACCATGACTTTACTAACCCTAACCCTAACCCTGACCCTAACCCTGACCCTAACCCTTAACCAAATCATACTTAACCCTAACTAACCCTAACCCTGACCCTAACCCTTAACCAAATCATACTTAACCCTAACCCAAACCCTAAACCCTAACTAACCCTAACCCTGACCCTAACCCTAACCCTGACCCTAACCCTTAACAAAACCATACTTAACCCTAACCCTGACCCTAACCCTGACCCTAACCCTTAACAAAACCATACTTAACCCTAATCCTGACCCTAACCCTGACCCTAATCCTTAACAAAACCATACTTAACCCTAACCCTGACCCTGACCCTAACCCTTAACAAAACCATACTTAACCCTAATCCTGACCCTAACCCTGACCCTAATCCTTAACAAAACCATACTTAACCCTAACCCTAACCCTAACCCTGACCCTAACCCTTAACAAAACCATACTTAGCCCTAATCCTGACCCTAACCCTGACCCTAACCCTTAACAAAACCATACTTAACCCTAACCCTGACCCTAACCCTGACCCTAACCCTAACCCTGACCCTAACCCTTAACAAAACCATACTTAACCCTAATCCTGACCCTAACCCTGACCCTAACCCTTAACCAAACCATACTTAACCCTAACCCTGACCCAAACCCCAACCCTAACCCTGACCCTAACCCTAACCCTAAACCCCCTTAACTAACCCTAACTAACCCAAACCCCTAAATTCCATGGTTAAAAAAAAAAACGCATATGCAAAAAAACGCATACATGAGCATGCCAGTGAGCACATATGCGCATCCATAGGCTATAATGGCCATTTTTAGCGCAAAACGTGCGCATATGTGCGCATGCGCTTTTTTGCAGGGCCAAAAAATGCAACATGCTGCGTCTGGAAAATACCAACGCACACCCCAAAAAAACGCAGCGCATGAAAATCGCATACATGCGCTTACCAGCGCGCAGGTATGCGCACCCATGTTAAATATAGGGGAAAAAACGCATGCGCAGGTATGCGTTTTTTTCCAGCGCTAAAAAACGCAAATGTGAAACCAGCCTTAGCCGGTAGATAGAAAAATATTTAGAATTGAGAGTCCTCAGTGGTTGATACCTTTTTATGGCTAACTGGAAAGATGGTAACACATTGCAAGCTTTCGAGACTACTCAGGTCTCTTCATCAAAGATTAAGGGTGGATGCACACGCTGCAGAATGGTCTGCAGATTTTTCCACGCGGATTTAGTAAAATCCGCAGGTCAGAAGACCTGCGGTTTATCTGCGGATTGGCCTGCGGGTTTGCCCTGCGGTTTATCACCTCTACAGTGGAGCAGATGGTAAACCGCAGCGGAATCCGCAGAAAGAATTGACATTTTCCAGTTATATTAATGGTACTGTACAACGCAGCTGATTCTGCTGTGGTTCCGCAGGGCCAAATCCCGCAGAATCCATAGTGTGTGCACACCCTACAACATCTGAATAATCACATATTTATGCACAAAACCGCACAGAAAAACACGCAATAGATAAGACAAGTGACGTAAAGCAGAATTGTCATTATGGGAGAGGGCTAAACATAAATATTGGAACAGTTCATAGATAAGGAGTGTGAAAATTTTATTGCTCTCTGATTGGGGTTTTGTAATGTGTTGTGATGCCCCCAGAAGGTCTGAAGAGCAAAATCCTTAATTGATGTAAAAAGACATAAATCCATGCTACACATTCATTCCTGCACTGAGTCTGTCAAAGGTTGTCATAAATCTATACTCCCAGACCCTTCTGCCTCTCTGAGATTTGAAGTTACCTTTTAAAACAAGTAATTTAACATCCATGATGCTATGACTGGGGATACAAAAATGTTTGCCACAGGTAGATCCATTCTTTTTTCTCTTATTGTGTGGCGATGAGAATTCATCATTCTCAGTTTTTGTTCGGTCTCCCCCCACATACAGACCCCCAGTTGGACATTTTAGCTGCATCACATCTAATGTGGTGTACTTAATTATTTTTTTTTTTTAATTTGTTTATTGAACCAAAGGCATGGTATACAGTATGCAAACTGACAGCAATGAAAATATCATGTAACACACACACATATCACAGAGCATCAATGTCAAACAGTGTATGTATACCAACTGTGCATAGAATAAAACATACCGTCAATTGCCTTACATTAGTCTGTGTATTATTATTCAAATAATAAAGCCTGCCTACTTCTAAAACATTACGACTACTACAAAACAACTATTTGCAGCCTATGTCTATATATTTAACTCTTTATCATGCGATATCTCCGTCCTACAGCGTGAGGTGAGAGGAGTTCCACCTCTCCCATATCTTCTCAAATTTGCCCGGCCACCCTCTGGTTTCGTAAAGGGTACGCTCATATGGGATAATCGAGTTCACCAATTCTATCCAGGCCCTAAGGGAGGGATCCGAACCCCCCCATCCACCGCAGTGCCAACACCTTCTGTGCCATGAACAATGTCTCCCGTAAGAAAAACCCCATATAATGTCCCATCATCCCACACCCCAAACAGACAAATGGCTCAAGGGGAACAGGAATCTGCCAGGGAGGTTAATAATGAGGTTACCTCTTTCCAGTAGTGTACTATAATCGGACATTGCCAAATCATGTGAACAAAATCCGCATCGGATGCATGGCATCTCAGACACTCCGAAGATTGGAAACGGCCCATCTTAAAAAGTCGAGTCGGAGTCAAATATGATTGGTTTATGATATAAAGTTGTATCATTCTATTGTTAATTGACGGAGACACCTTAGTTGGTGACTCCAGAATTTCCTCCCACTCCTCTCCCTGAGTATCAGGGATGAGCCTTTCCCATTTCCCCCTAACCAAGCATATGGCAGACTCTGTCCCCACCGATAGCATGTGTATGTACAGAGAGGAGATGAGACCCTGTGATTTAAGAATGCCTATCAAGGGTAGAGACGAAATAGCATTATTCATACCGACATGTCTCATGTGCGATTGAAAGGCTGATCTTAATTGCAAATATCGGAAGAATTGTGACCTCGGGACATTGCACTTAGCTTGTAATTGTTCAAAAGATAATAGTGTACCGCATTCATATATATCCCCTATCGTAGAGTAGAGACATTGCACTGAGGCCAGAATTCAGCAGATGGGTGGGCAAGCAGTGTCGGAAAATAACTGTTATTCCATAAGGGCATTTCAGCTATGATATCACTAAATCCAACCACCCTCTTAATCTGTCTCCAAACTAGTCTTGCCAGACGAAGCATGGGTAGCCGACGTGGGACTTTTACTTTTTCCATCTCCAAGAACCCTAGCGGGCAATCAGCATGTGCAGCATGAAGTAAATGGCTCTCAGAATTAGGAAGATGATTACCAGGCATCCACTTATTTATAGCCCTTGCCTGTCCCGCCAGATAATATAGAAAAAAATCCGGTAGCGCCACCCCCCCCCCCCCTTTTTTGGCCTTTGTAGGGTGGACAGTTTAAGTTTTGGCCTAGTTTTCCCCCATATGAAAGAGGTAGTTTGGGAATTTAAGTTAGTGAAAAAAGATATAGGCACCACCACAGCACTATGTTGGAGAAAATAGCTGATCTTAGGGAGTAGTATCATTTTAATTAGATTAATGCGTCCAGCTACAGAAAGCGGGAGTTTACTCCAAATCGCAAATTTGACTTTAACCATCTCTAATAATGGATATATATTAAGTTGTAGATCAAGTGTGCTAGATTGAGAAATATGAATACCCAAATATTTAAAATGTGGTACAATAGGCAACAAGGAGAGAGTCCCAAGTCGCGGCATCGGGGCATGAGAAAGAGGCATCAGTGCAGACTTCTCCCAATTTATATACAGGCTGGAATATCTACTGAATTCATTTATAGTGGCAATCACCCCCGTCAACGTCTCCTCCGCTCTATCCATAAATATTATCATATCATCAGCATATAGGCCTATGGTGTCTACCCGACCTGCTATCTCTATACCCATAATATTAGGAGAAGTTCTCATGCGAATTGCCACAGCCTCTATTGCAAGAGCAAAGAGGGCCGGGGAGAGAGGACACCCCTGACGAGTCCCCCTGTGCAGAGAAAAGGACTTGGAAGCAGAACCATTTACAATGACACGGGCTTTAGGTTTCATATATAATGTATTAACCCATTTTAAAAATCTATTTCCAAAACCGTATTTTTGCAAGCATGCGTGGAGGAAAGGCCACTCAAGGGAGTCAAAGACCTTGGCCGCATCCAACGACGCCAATGCCCATCTATTGTCCGGCATCAGGGAGCTATATTGAACCACCGATTGAACCCGTCTAATATTAATGGAGGTGCTCTTCCCAGGCATAAAGCCAGCCTAGTCAGGATGTATAAGTTCCAAAATAATTGAATTTAGCCTAGTTGCCAAGATCTTTGTAAAAATTTTGCAATCCACATTTACTAAAGATATGGGGCGATAAGATCCACAGTCCAGAGGGTCCTTACCTTCTTTCTTAAGCACTATTATATTAGCTTCATAGAAGGACCCCCCCCCCCCCAAACCCCCCGAAACACCGACAAGAAAAGTGGCGCTAAAATCTCCCGGTATTTCCTGTATAGCTCAATAGGGAACCCATTCGGCCCAGGGGCTTTCCCAGAGGCCATATCTCTCATGGCATCTATCTCTTCCAGAGTGAATTCAGCATCCATAAAGGCTTGCTGAGAAGCACTTAGTGTGGGAAACGTTATATATCTGATAGTCTAGACACACCTGGTTACCAATGTCATTTTTTGAACTGTACAGTGAGCTATAATAATCATGGAAACATCCCATCATTTCTTCCGTCGAGGACGCCACTGTACCATCTGAGCTGCGGATCTGTAATATTTTGTTAGTTGTATTGTGCTGCCGCACCAAATAGGCCAGAAATTTGCTAGACTGGTTCCCTAGCTCAAAATAGGACTGGCGAGTAAAAAATAATTTACGTTTGGACTTGGAGTCTATATGTTGAGTATATAATCTTGGGCAGTTAACCACTCCACTCTAATGCCACTAGTTTGAGAAGATAGGAGATTGTAGAAGATAGGCAGCCCCTCAAGTATGCCTTAAGGGTGTCCCAAAATAAGTTAACATTCCGGGGTTCGGGGTGGGAGGACACGAAAACATGTAATTGGTCAATTGTTCTGTCGGGTGACTTGATCAATTTCAGCCAGAAAGGCTTTAATTTCCATGTTGTCCTACCACTTGGCGGGCCAAACCTGAGCTTAAGAATGATTGGGCTATGCTCTGAAATCCCTCTACTTCCATGTTCAATACTATCCACCCCCATCGCCAGACCACTAGATCCAAAAATGTAATCTATTCGAGATAAGGAACGCCTAGTGGAAGAATGGCAAGTATCCTCTCTTATTTCTGGGTGACGTGTTCTCCATAGGTCCAACCATCCACTACCTTCTATAAACGGGGATAATTGGGATGTAGCTACTGCCGGGGTCCCAACCTGTGTCCCGTCATCCAGTCTCAATCTATCGAGGCAATTATTCATAACCAAATTAAAATCCCCCATACAAATAACATCTGCGTCTGGGTAGTTTAAAGCAAAACGCAATGCTTTTTGGAGAATCGACGTACCAGCTGGAGGGGGATTATAAACACACAGAATAACATATTTCCTAGAATTGATCAGTGCATACACAAATATGAAGCGCCCTTCAGAGTCTCTCCAGGCCTCCCGGACCTCCCATCTAACGTCTTTGTGTATTAATAATGAGACCCCCCCTAGAGTAACTGGTGTGAAATGCGTGTATAGACCATTGAACCCATGGTTTTTGTACACTCCGAGCCGTATCCCTGGTCAAGTGGGTCTAGACCAGAGCCACAATATGAGGGTGATAATGCCTAATTTGTGAAAATACTTTAATCTTTTTCCGGAGGGTTCTGACACCCCCACATTCCACGTCATGCAGATTAATTCAGAACCCACGTCATGCGGATTAATTCAGAACCCATCTCCACTTATCTGGGCATGTTGCGTATCGGTGCCTAAGTAGAACTCAGAGACATCACACAAATAGTAGTACTTCCACTGGCTGCAACCTCTACCTATGTAACACTGAAAGCTAAAACTAAAGCTTTTGGAAAAAAGACAACAAAATATAAAACTAGTAACATAGGAGCAAAGTCCCGCTCCTCTATCAAAAAACAAACAAGGGGATACCATCACTAAACACAGTGTCCGGTATTGTAGATTTCTGGGTGTCCGCCAGGAGAGCTCCAATTAAGCCCACAGTGAAAGGATCCAGATGAAAATAGATACCCTAGGATTCCTTTGCAGGGGATCGTCTATGGAACCGCAGCCACTCGGTAGCCTCCGCTGGATCCGTGAAAAACACGGAGGAACCCCCGTGGACAACCCGAAGCCGAGCTGGATAAATCATGGAATATACAATGTTCTTTTCCCTGAGCCGTTTCTTGATGACGATAAATTGCGCACGCTGCTTCTGGAGTTCCACGGAGAAATCCGGGAAGATTGAAATTACGGCGTCGTTGAACTTGATGGGGCTCTTTTGTCGTGTGAGGCGCAGAATGGTGTCTCTATCCTTGCAGTTGAGGAGATGCACCAGGAAGGGTCTAGGTGGGGCCCCCAGAGGTAGAGGTTTGGTGGGAACTCTGTGGGCTCTCTCAACAGCGAACACCGAGGAGAATTCATCTCCCAGAGAGGTCTTAAGCCAGCCTTCTAGGAATTGTTCAGGGTGCTAACCTTCAGAGCGTTCGGGCAGACCGATGACACGGATGTTGTTCCGACGCATTCTGTTTTCTAGGTCATCTGCTTTTTGCCTCCAGGCGTTCATAGATCCCGCTACCTTAGTTAGCTTAGCCTCCATAGGCGTAATGGTGTCTTTCACCTGGGATACTCTTGTCTCCACCTCCGTGATGCGCCCCCTCATGGCCTGCATATCTTGACGGAGTCTCCCCACCTCAGTGTAGACATCCTCCATTTTCTCCGTCAGGGATGTCCTGGTGAGGGAGATAGGCTGCACCAACTGTTCAGATGCCTGTTTAAGGGTCATTTCTTCCTGTTCAATCTCCTCTCCACCTCCTGAGGGGCGATTTTTACGTTGAGATTGTGAGGAGGTGTTCCGTAAATAGCGTGCGAACTCAGAGAGGTCAGGTCTGACAAATTCCTTTAATTTTTCTGCTGCCGTCGATCCCTTAGACCGATTCATGATTAAGAACCACGAAGTATCTCAGTGTTATACAGTCCAGATATCCTACTTTTGCACTTATATGTATACAGCAGGGGCCACGCTTATCAGTTATAGCCTGGGAGCAGGGTTCGTGTAGGCAAAGATAGAATGTCACCAAGGCTCTTATGGCGAGGGGGAGGGACACCCACTTCCAGAAAGCAGCAATGGGAGGGGGAGCAGATTCCCCCACTGTAATGGCACCAGCAGGCCAGCAATTCAGAGTAGAGAGAGGAAGTTATGCTGGGCCCATCTTTCAGGGCACTCACCGCACTCCTCTCAGATCCTTTAGGATACATGTCGCTGCCCCAGCGATGCTGCAACACTGGAGTCTGGACACCGCGCTCCTTCTGACAGAGCGCGCGTCCTATATGGCCGCCGCTCCCTGTGGACCCCGCTGTTCACCTCCAAGGTTCCTCTGCTCACCGCGTCCTCCTTTATCTTGCTAGCTGACTTCCTCACTGCACTAGCAGTGGTGCAGCAGTAGGGGCCGACGCACAGCTCATAGCAGCCGAGCCACGCACCCAAGATGGCCGCCGCCTCGTGGGGAACAGCCGCCTGCTTCAGCTCCTCCAGCCGCTTGCACACCAGCCGCTCACCGTCCTCCTGTGGGGGCCCAGGGGGGATCCCGGTATCCAGAGGGGGGGCCAGGCAGCCCCGAGTATGCCGTTGAAAAAGGTCCTAGCATGCAGGATCATACAGGATGGTAAGAAGCTCTCCCGTCCAGCATCCTCTCTCACTCCGTAGCCACGCCCCGTGTACTTAATTATTTGTACTAAATGTCCAACTGGGGGTCTGTATGTGGGGGAGATAGAGCAAAAATTGAGAACGATGAATTCTCATCGCCACACAATAAGAGAAAAAAGAATGGATCTACCTGTGGCAAAACATTTTTGTATTCCCAGTCATAGCATTATGGACATTAAATTACTTGTTTTAAAAGGTAATTTCACATCTCAGAGAGACAGGAGGGTCTGGGAGTATAAATTTAGGCTATGTGCACACGTCCGTAATTCCCACGGAAATTTCTGCTGGAATTCCGCAATTCCATGCCGCGAGAAATCCGCATGCGTAATTCCCACGTCTTTCCCTCGTTTTAACTAGCGCTTTACAAGCGTAATTAGCTTGCGGAATACTAGCGTTTTCCAAGCGATCTGTAGCATCGCTTGGAAAACTGACAGGTTGGTCACACTTAAACAGCAAAGAGCAGCTGACAGCACAACGGAGGGGTGGATGCCAGTTCAAAGGTTCATGGACCCAAATGAACAATAGTCCAAATAAGGAAGAGGAACAGCATCCGGTCTGGGTGAAAAATTGTATCAAAAATTTATTCTGCCAGTACAGGCAGAATAAATTTTTGATACAATGTTTCACCCAGACCGGATGCTGTTCCTCTTCCTTAGGTTGGTCACACTTGTCAAACATAGTGTGTGCCAAGTGTGACCAACTTTTTACTATTGAGGCTGCCTATGCAGCATCAGTAGTAAAAAGATATAAAGTTAAATATGATTAAAAAAAAAAAATTGTGATCTTCTCACCTTCCGGTGTCCCACGCAGCGTCCATAGGTCTCTGCGATGCTCCCGGCAAGTCCAGTTCCCAGCGATGCCTTGCGACAATGACCTTTGACGTAGCGGTTTCGCGACCTAGTAAGGATCGCTGGTGCGTCACTACATGGTCGCTAGTAAGCTGTCAAACAGGCAGATCTACTCAACGACGCAGCAACGATACGGCGATCCGTGTAACGACCTCGGCGGTCATTGGGACCTTGTCACGCAGCTATTCTGACGACTCAGACCTCGATAGGCATGCTTCAGCGTTGCCTTTTCCACGCCCCTCTGCTCCGATTGGTGGCCACTACTGCGCTATCACTATGCGGTTTGCTTCAGCGTCCCTGTCTGAGTTGCTAGTGCGCTATTTATTCGTGGATCCACAGTCACTGACACGGGGACATGCGATTATTATAACTGTACAAGTTAAATGTTATGATTGCATATAATTGATAACTGAGCTATAAAAGGAAACGCTACAAAGATCCTAATTTGAGACCACCAATCGAAGCTGAGGGGCGTTGAAAAGTCAAAGCAAAATCACGCCAGCGTCCCTGAGTTCTGAGTCGCCAACGAGGTCGCTTGTTGTTGTTATGACGTCAAACACAGCGATGCATGCTTGCCAGCGGGACACCAACGCTCAAAAAAAGGCCTAGGACATTCGAGCACGATCAGGGATATCACAGCGGGAGGCCGGTCGCTGCTATGTGTCACATGTAGCGAGATCACTGGCGAGGTGGCTGTTGCGTCACAAAACCTGTGACGTTTCAGCGGTCTCGCTAACGATCTCGATGTGTGAAGTACCCCTTAGTCTTAGACTGGGGAAGAGACCTGAGTAGTCTCCAAAGCTTGCAATTTGTTACCATATTTTTAGTTAGCCATTAAAAGGTATCAACCACTGTGGACTCTCAATTCTAAAATATTTTTCTAACTCCTGCTGTGTGGTTCTCGGCTGTAGTGACGTTACATTTATAAGGGGCATTAGTCTTCGTAGAGAAGTGTTTTGGCTTCGACCCTCACTGGAATACCAGTCAGTGACAAGGCGTCCCTTGTTGTGGCCATCCACAGTATAAAAAAAGATTGCAGCTATAAATAGATTTAGCAACTCTTTTGTATACTGTTAATGTCTTCATATTTTCCTCATCAGACTAGTTGTTGGGATATGTACAAAATCACACCTAATAAAACTAATACCAATGAAAGCTTTTCATAGAATATTAGAATTGGAAGGGACCTCCAGGTCATCGTGTCCAACCCCCTGCTCAATGTAGGATTCACTAAATCATCTCAGACAGATGTCTCTCCAGCCTCTGTTTCAAGACTTCCATTGAAGGAGCACTCGCCACCTACTGTGGCTGCTTGTTCCATTATTAGGCCTCCTTGTCACGTCCTGGTGATTCCTGTACTGGTGAGATCCGTGGTAAGTTTGTCCGTTTGCTGTCTGTGTTGCACATTCTTGTGAAACGTACCGGCACCTGCGAAAAGCAGTAAAGTTCATGCTGATCTCGGGTGCTGGCTACTGAAGCCAGCTCTCATCATTGTTGCTTGGTCTCCCTGAGATCAGCGTGACCAGGCAACAATGATGGGAATTGTATTCAGCACCCACTATGTTCCTCCTTTGTAAAATAAAGAATTAAATTAGAAAAATGGTGTGGGCTCCATTGCAATTTTCATAACCAGAGGGAAAGCTCACAGCTGGGGGCTGATGTTAATAATCTGAGAAAAGGGGAAATATCCCAAAAGGTTCCCAGGCTACTAACAGGTCACAACTGTTTGCTTAGCCCTTCCTCGTGAGTTTACGGGGGAACCCCGCAATAAAATGACATTTAAAGAAAATGCTGGCATTGCTTTTCAGTTCCTTTTTAACTGTATAATCTTAGCTAGTGAGAAGAATTGTAATTTTGCTAAATCACAATCGAATCCTAAAGGGGAGAAAAGATGCTCTTAAAGACCGAATACGTGCACATCAAGTCATTCTTAAAGTACTGTGCTTATGTTCTTTTTTTTAAAGCTTTTTCAGGAAGGTTCCAAGAATCAGTACTGTGGGTATGCAGACTCTGTTGTGGAAAGTTCTGAAACTAATCTCAGTGATCTCAGAAATATTTCATTCAGATGAATGGAATAATTTTTAAGTTGCAGAAATTTCTCAGAAAAAACAACAAACCTACATTGTGGGAATTCACCCTTAGATTGCTATAATATCAGTTGTACACTTCCATGTGCTGTACACTTATAAAAATGGAAGCATAGTGTTTCCTTAATCCATACACGCTTCTGTTTTAAAAACTGGTGTATGTGCCCGATACAAGAGCATTTTCTATATGCCTTCGTTTTTCAGATTAGACTACTCCATTAAAGTCTATGGGGATCATTTAAAAATGGATGAAAAACAGAAGACACTTTTTTACTTTGGTGTTCCATCTATTTTTAATGAATCCATTGCAAAAAGTCAATCCATCAAAAAAGTTTACCTTCTTCAGTATTTAAAAAGTGATGACAAATTAATGGAAAAAACGGTCTGGTTTTCTCAGTTGTAAAAACTTAGGACTCTTGCAGATACCCGTGAAATTTGGTCCGAGCACAGACCGCAATGCATGGACTGTCATTGGGTCTTTCAGACCGAACGCGAGAGCCTCCAAGGCATATATAGTTTCCTAGTTTTTAAGGTTGACGGTAGACATAAAGTTGATCTTGATCAACTTGTAACGTAATATGTTGATCCAGAGGAAAGGAGTGGCTAATTGCCCCTTATTAGGGCCAAAATTCCTTCCCTAATTCACATGTGGCAATCAGACTAGATTCCTGGATCAATGCCCCATCAAAGAATCTAGTGCCCATATGTATGACTATTTCGTGAAAGACATCCAGGCCCTCCTTGTAGTTTTGTAGTGAATCAGCCAAAAAATCATGTTGCAGAGCGTCCCATAGTCTCACATCTCTTACAGTAAAGGATTTGCATCTGTGATTTCATTTAACGTTCTTTACTCTAGAGCGGGGATGTCGAACTCAAATACACAGATGGCCAAAATTAAAAACTTAGATAAGGTTACTGGCCAACCTTATTTATTTAAAAAAAATGTCTACAATTGAGGAAGTTTTTCCTTATCATCAAATATAATGAGGAAACTTTTTCATATGAATATAAACTTAAAGGGGTTGTCCCACGAACAAAGTACATTTTAATGAACAGATTTTAGAATGAAATTGGCACATAATCACAAATGGGGCATACTGGAATAATATCATCTGTTATATAACAGCAGTAAAAAGCATATGACCCTGTAGCCTAATTTAAATATGTAATAACAAAAGGATCAAAAAACCTTGAATAACTACGATAATACAGAAAATAAAGTGTGATTCAACAAAAGTGCTCCCCCCCCCCCAACATGGCATGATACCCCCACAGTGAGTGCCTCCAAAGTATCCTAAACATGCATGGTATGATGACCCTACTGTACCCCTCCAGCAAAGTATGATGACCCATCACATTATAGGCCCCCCACAGTCGAATAATGGACACCACATAGTCCTCCATCCAGAAAAATAATGGGCCCCCATAGTCTTTCATACAGTGTGACGGGCCACACATAGTCCTCCATACAGTATAATAGGCCACACATAGACATTGGCGTTGCGGGCCAAATATCACCCTGAGGGCCAAATTTGGCCTGTGGGCCAGAGTTTGATGTATGCTCTAGATGAACTGTGGCATGTAAAATTTTGGGCACCCCTGGTCAAAATTACTATTATTGTGAACAAGTTGAAGATGAATTGATCTATAATTATAATTGATCTTTGGCCTAAAGCCAAAGATGACACATTCCCTTTTGTATTTTAGAAAAAAGTCTTCTTGTTTACATTTCAAAAATTACAATAGACAATGGGCCAATGCAAAAGTTTGGGCACCCATTCAGATTTGTGTGCTCAGATAACTTTTAACAAAGTTTCAGACCTTAATTAGCCTGTTAGGGCTTATGTGTTGTTCACGATAATCGTGCTCCAGGTGTGCTGTCAAAAGGTTATCAACGTTCAGATATTGCTGATGTCAGAAGACTAAAGGCCCCGTCTCACTAAGCGATCTCGGTAGCGAGATCGCTGCTGAGTCACAACTTTTGTGACGTAACAGCGATCTCACCAGCGAGATCGCTATGTGTGACAGCGATCAGCGAGCGGCCCCCCTTCCGGGATCGCTGGAAGAAACCTCCGGACATTTGGTCGCTGGTCTCCCGCTGGCCAGCACGCATCGCTGTGTGTGACATGCGGGAGACCAGCGATCAGGTGTAAAAAAATAATAAAAAAAAATAAAAAATATAGTTATTCTCACCTTCCGACGTCCTGTTCAGCCATCCTGCCTCTCTCCACGCTCTGGTCCCAGTGATCCTTTGCACGAATGATCGCGAGACTTTGTTATCCCTCGAGACCGTGACATCTCGCGGCCATTCGTGCAAAGGATCACTGGGACCGGAGCGTGGAGATAGGCAGGATGGCTGAACGGGACGTCGGAAGGTGAGAATAACAATATTTTTTATTTTGATTCTATTTTTTACAGGGATGGCCAGCGATGCCGGGCGCCCGGCATCGCTGTGCTGATCGCTGGTGAAGCTGTCTGTGTGACAGCTCACCAGCGATCACATAGCGACTTACCAGCGATCCTGACACCTTGATATCGGTGTCGGGATCGCTGGTAAGTCGCTTAGTATGACGGGGCCTTAACTTTCCCAGATTGTCCGAATTCTATCTTGGAGGAAAGGGTGCCAAAGAGGGTCAGTATTGGTGTTGATACTGAACTGTATTTGTTGGAGTTAAAAAAAAATAGATTAAGCTCCCCATCACAACATTCCAGTAAGCTTGAGATGGATAACACAGTTCTTCAAAGGCGGCAGAAGCAAATAGATTATGGCAAAAACACAATTGGTTATCGACAAGAAGTTCCCAGATCTCAAAGGATACCAGGAATTCATCCTTGCAGTCACAACAAATATAAGAAGTACAGTCAGAGGTCTTGGGATATGCAGATTAAACTCTGGAGGCGATAACTTCATGCATGGGATCCCCCAGTAGAGGTTCCATTTCAGAAAGAGAATTATGATCCATCACAAAGTTTCTGTAATCCTTGACTTGATGGTACAGAGACCTTACAAGGTTTAGTAGCTGATCTGTTTGATCTGCAGATTTCTGATGTACAAAATATGGGCTGTCCTCCAGAATACCCATCTCGGAGATACAACAACTGGTTACAGTACTGTGGCCGTACAGAACCTTTTAGTTATCCATATTGGTTTGGGCAATAGTCATTGCCCTGTTCATCCTGCCACTGCATGAAGTACAGCTCTCATGGTTTGCACCCAATCATGGACAAAATACTTTGTTTTTACCACGTTCTTTATACTGGTCATACTCTTCGTATGTGTTTAATGCAAAGTTTGATAGATTTTGTGCACTTTTCAGCCCAATTATATATTGACATGCACATGGATTAATCGTTAGGAAAGGGCAGGTGATGCAGATTTACAAGCTTTATAAAAACCCAGCCTCCTCTAACCGTGTGCCAAAAAACAGCAGCCATGGGTTCTTCTAAGCAGCTGCTTAGTATTCTGAAAATGGTGGAGGCCCACAAAGCAGGAGAAGATAGCATAGCATTTTCAAGTTGCCCTTTCCTCAGTTGGAAATGTAATTAACAAATGGCAGTTAACAGGAACAGTGGAGGTCAAGATAAGGTCTGAAAGACCAAGGAAAATTTCAGGGAGAGCTGCTTGTAGGATTGCTAGAGAGGCAAATCAGAACTCCCGCTTGCCAGCAAAATACCTTCAGAAAGATTTAGCAGATTCTGTAATTGTGGTACATTGTTCTACTGTTCAGAGACACCTGCACAAATATGGCCTTCATGGAAGAGTCCTCAGAAGAAAATCTCTCTTGCATACTCATCATAAAATTCAGCCCTAGAAGTATGCAAAAGAACATTTAAACAAACCTGATGCATGGTGAAAACAAGTCTTATGACCGATAAAGTTAAAATAGAACTCTTTGGCCACAATGATCAAAAGTATATGTGGAGAAAAAAGGTGCACAGAATTTCCGGAAAGTTACATCATGATGACTATTAAGCATGGGGGGTGGACTAATCATGCTTTAGGGTTTCATCGCAGCCAATGGCACAGGGAACAATTCACAGGTAGAGGGATGAATGGATTCAATGTAATTTCAACAAATTCTTGATGCAAACATAACACCATCTGTAAAGAAGCTGAAGTTGAAAAGTGGATGGCTTCTACAAATGGATTATGATCCTAAACACGTCAAAATCCACAATAGACTACCTCAAAAGGTGCAAGCTGAAGGTTTTGCAATGACCCTCATAGTTCCCTGATCTGAACATCATTGAAAATCTGTGGCTAGAGCTCAAAATAGCAGTGCATGCAAGATGACCCAGGAATCTCACAGAACTGGAATAATTTTCCAAGGAGGGAAGGATGGATGAAAATCTCTGAAACAAGAATTGAAAGACTTTTGGCTGACTACAAAAGCATTTACAAGCTGTGATACTTGCAAAAGAGGGGCTACTAGGTACTAACCATGCAGCATGCCCAAACGTTTGCATTGGCCCATTTTCATTTTGACCAGGGGTGCCCAAACTCTTAGGGTACCGTTACACCTAGCGATGCACCAGCGATCCCGACTAGCGATATGACGCAGTCAGGATCGCTGGTACATTGCTAAGTGGTCGCTAGTGAGCTGCCACTCAGGCAGATCTCACCAGCGACATCGCAGGGGACGGGGATCGCTACTTACCTGTCAGACGCGGCGATCCTGCGTCCTCCCGCCCGGCTCCACGCGTCGCTCGTCGTCACAGCAGGAAGCGCCGCAGGAAGCAGACGACGAGAAATGGTCCAGCAGCTTCTCGCGCGATCAGCGATAACCAGCGGGGGAGCCGGTCGGAGGTAAGTATCACATGCAGCGATATCGCTAGCAATATCGCTGCAACGTCACAAAATCGGTGACTTTGCAGCGATATTGCTAGCGATATCGTAGTGTGTAACGGGGGCTTTACATTCCACTGTAGATTGTGTGCCCTTGTCACTGTGGCAGACTTCATTGTTAAAAGATCATTAGAAAGATCTCTGTACAGTCCCTTCATATATTTGTACATTGTAATAAGATCACCCCTAAGCCTTTGTTTTTACAAATGAATAACCCCAAGCTTGATAACCTGTCTTGGTTTTGCTGTCCACACATTCCCTTAATAATCTCAGTTGCTTTTCTTTGCACCCGCTGTAGTTCAGCTATGTTTTTCTTACACACAGGGGCCCAAAATTCTACACAGTATTCTAAGGGTGTGTGCAGACGCTGCGGAATCCGCTGCGGATTAATCCGCACGGATTTTGCAAAAACCGCAGATAAACCGCATGTCAAAAGACCTGCGGATTATCTGCGGTTTTGCCTGCGGTTTGGTCCTGCGGATTCACCATCTCCACAATGGTGGAGATAAGAACCCGCTGCGGATTCCGCAGAAAGAATTGACATGTCACTTCTTTCTGCGGTTTCAAAACCGCAGCAAATACGCGCGGATTTTTCCGCAACGTCTACACAGCGTTTTTTTTTTACCATTCATTTGAATGGTACTGTACACCGCAGCTAAAACTGCTGCGGGTCCGCAGCGGCCAAAAACGCTGCGGAAACACAGCGGATTCCGCAGCGTCTGCACACAACCTTAGTGTGGCCGCTCTAGTGACTTGTATATAGGTAAAACTATGTTCTTGTTAGTAGCATCTAGGTCTCTTTTAATGCATCCCATTACTTTTATTTGCCTTGGCAGCATCTTCTTGGCACTGGTCACTAAAGTTCAATTTGCCATCCACCCACACACAAGAATTTTTCAGTGACCGTTTCACCCAGTATTTTACAGTTTAGCCCATAATTGTACATCTTATTTCCTTGGCCCAAGTGCATGACCTTACATTTATCTACATTAAACTTCAGTTGCCACTTTGAGCCCAAACCTCCAGCTTACATAAATTCTCTGTAATATTATTATAATCCTCTGTGTTCATTACCTTGTAGAGTTTAGTATCATATGCAAATATTGAAATTCTACTGTGTATGCCCTGGGTTATTAATAAATGTTAAAAAGATGGCACAGTACTGACCCTTGTGGTACCCCACTGTTTACTGTGACCCATTCAGTGTGTTCCATTAATAACCACCCTTTATTTCCTATCATTGAGCCATTTGTTAACTAAATCACGCATATGTCCCTATAGACTCATTGCTCTCCTTTTATGTACCAATCTTTTATGTTACACTTTATCAAATGTGTTTGAAAAGTCCAGGGTGGAGGACATCCACAGTGTTACCGTCGAGGCTGTCCAGTTCAAGTCGGGTGACTCTTGGACAGGTCATGTGTTGCGGTACGTGCTCGGACGGAATTTCATGGATGCCTGCATGAGCCCTTAGGCCTCTTGCATGTTTTTTTTTTTTGTTGCTTTTCAAAATGCATATAAAAACATAGCAGATCAAAAAATGCTGTAGTAAATGTTTTGTTTGTCTTTTGCGTGGACTTTTAATGACTTTTTATTTGGCATTTTGTAAAAGTGCTTTTCCATGAATTTCAGACGTTCTATTGGAAGCCATTGAAGAAAGAAATGTCCATAAAAGCAATGTCCCTTTTGGCACACATTGTTTTGATGCAAATGCACCGTTCTCCAAAAACACTGTGAAAAATGCTCCATTTGAAACCCATTTCTGAATTCTTATCTTTTAACCATGTGCGTACAAGGAACACTTTTCTGTACATTATCTCTTGTTCAGGTGGATGTTCACCTTTGAACACAATATATAGTTTGTATTGTAAATAGTTGTTGCATAGTGTATAAAAATCACTGATTTAGTAACATTGTGAAAAGATTGCTCGGTGCTGATTCTGGGTTGTAAACTGCATGGCGGTCCAAAGTTAAATTCACAGTTTTGCTGGTCGTCATTGGTAGCAGTCGGCAAACTTGTTACCTGACGTACACAGACAGACTATAGTTTTAAGAATGCAAATGATTGTAGCAAGCAGAGGGGAGGCACTATGCCAGGAAAAAATGCTGGAAGGTGCGGAAGCCGGAGGAACTGTAAGGCTGTGTTCACACACAGCGTTTTTTTAGCGGTTTTTACCGCGGTTTTCACTATAAAACCGCTATAAAACCGCTAAAAATAAGCTGCACAGTCATTCCTATGCATTTTGCACTTTTTGTGCACATTGATGCGTTTTTTACCGCGAAAAAAAACGCATCGCGGTAAAAAACGCAGCATGCTCATTAATTTTGCGGATTTTTCCGCAGTTTTGGCTTCTCCCATGCGTTTAGAAACCGCTGCGGTAAAAAACGCATCAAAACCGCCGCGGAAAAATAGGTGCGGTTTCTGGGAAGGGATTCAGGTTTTTGTGCAGAAATTTTCTGCAACGTGTGCACTTAGCCTAAACCTTGTTCTAGACTACTGTTTGTTTTCTCAGCATTTTTATTTATCTGTATGTAAAGTTGTCTTCCAAGGTGATTAAAATCTGCCCTTTCCAATAGACATATGATTATACAGATTGATAAAATAAATATCTGCTGCTGCAGATAGACATATGGGGAATTATGCAATTCTCTCCTTTCCCTATCGACGGACCCCACCATTGTTATAGTTTCCCTGGTGTTCCCTTGTGTGTTGTGCTGTTTGGTGACCGACCAACCAACCGTTGGGTTGTGTTACACTGGGTCAGTCACTCCATGACACCAGTTGTTTGACTTTCTTTGTTTCTGATGAAAAAAGGGTTGTTTTTCATTTGTTTGCTGGATCCAGTTTTCATCCATTTTCGTTCCATGTTCGTAAAGATGCGTTAACGAATTATCCAGAAGGGGTAAATAAATCCAATTTAAGGAATGTAATTTAAACTTGACTTTTATTTATCTCTATATATGAATCTGAATGTGTGTGTGTATCACCAACCAATCACGAAGCAGCAGAGTGGGACACCAACCATTCATGAAGCAGCAGAGCGGGGCTGAGGACGGATACAGCAGGACAGTGCATGGAGAGCGGGGCTATGGAGGAAGACAGTCTTCAGGACAGGGGCCGAATAGTACCGGCACCCTCCCAACCATGTCCCGACTCAGTCAGCGCTCCCCGTCGCCAACTGCGCTGTCCCCCCTCTCCCCTGCAGCTTCCCAGCCTGAATTTAGTCCTCGGCTTCTACTGCGGCCTACTACAGTGCTAGGCCACGCCCCCGCAGGCCGCCCAATCACACGCTGCAGCCCGCTCTAGCTCCGGCCGCCTGTGCTACGCTACGCCCCCGCAGGCCACCCAATCGCATGCACTGCAGCTCCGCTCTAGCTCCGCCCAGTCCACCCAGCTCCACCCACTCCGGCCGAACTAATAATCTGCGCACCTCTCTCTCCTGGTCCCGGGGTCACCGCGTGTGGAGGAAGGAAGACAGCGGGGCTGTAGAGGAGGAGAGCAGGGCTGTGAAGGAAGAGAACGGGGCTGTGGACGGAGAGAGCGGGACAGCAGGGCTGTGAAGGAAGAGAACGGGGCTGTGGACGGGGAGAGCAGGGCTGTAAAGGGAGAGAGCGGGAGAGCGGGGCTGTGGACCGGGAGAGCAGGGCTGTGGACGAAGAGACCAGGGCTGTGGAGGGAGATAGTGGGACGGCAGGGCTGTGGAAGAAGAGAGCGGGGCTGTGGAGGGACACCGGGATACGGATGTAGAGCGCGGATGCGTAGGGATACAACGGGACTGCGGGTGGAGAGCGGGGCTGCGGAGGGAGAGAGCGTGATGGCGGGTGGAGAGTGGAGCTGTTAAGGAAGACAGCGGGACCCACAGTTAAGTACTATGCCCGGGCAACGCCGGGCTCTACAGCTAGTCTCTAATAAAACATGGTCTCTAGTGTCTAAACATACTAAAGTGGTCCTGTTTTATTCTTATATTACAAGGGGTTCCTATAATTAGGTGACTGTACCAACTAATAACCTCTACACATTGCTGAGGCTACACTATCTTGCCTAAACCATGGCCGCAGTTCATAGATTACATGATACTATCAGGGTATGACTAATTACGGTAATAAATATATATATTATATATATATCCCTATATATTACACAAGAGCACTGAAGCTGAATTAAAAGTGACTCCTAGCCTCCTTTACAATTTTTGCCCTGACAGGTTTCCTCAGGGGGCTAAGGCTATAATTCATTAGAGTAGAGGTTATTAGTTGATAGAGTAGGATCACTTAATTATAGGAACACCTTGTGATGTAAGAATAATACAGTATCACTTTAGTATTTTTGGACAATAGAGACCATGATTTATTGGAGTTAAATAAAAGTCAAATTTTAATTACATCCCTTAAATTGGATCTATTTACCCCGCCTGGGTAATTTGTTAATGCGCATTTTCATTCCTGAGGGGTTGAATTACACCTTTTTGAGTTTATTCTTAAAGAAGCCCTCCTCCCATTAAGGTTTTTATCCCCTTAATATATTGTAATCATCCTATTATATGATACTGTATACTTACAGTTTCTCATTTTGCCTTTCTACCCAGCTAATTCTTTACTTTTTGTCTTTAATTTTTCTTTTTACTCTGCTGAAACAGGAAGTCTCTTGTCCCTGCATTTTTCATTTCCCTCTTCAACTCCTGACCCTACTGCTCCCTCCTCACCCCTGACAGGGACTTATGACTCAAGGAAAATTGACCTCCTTGTACATAGAGCTTAGGTTTCAGCTAGTCTGTTTTTAATCACGTGATGTCGTAGATCTAATGGCAAAGAGAAGTAATAGCTGGTATGGACGCATTCATGCCATATCTGTAAGACATACAGTGATGAATTGGCCCTTTAGTCCTGCTTCCAGTACTTGAATTATTTCTGTGTTATCTATCAAATTATTTCAGTGATTGGCACACCTCTGCTGTTACCCCCTTACTTTTGCCTGTCTGGCTTCTCAATTTTCTATTGTGCCCTGTCCAATATAAGGCTCTAAACAATAGTAGGATGTTATTAAAACAGCAGGCGAATATAAAACCTGCAATACTTTGTTTTTCCTTCTAGAAGTGAGTTGCACTGGAGAAAATGTCAGTGGAAACTCTCAGCAGTTCCTCTCTTTATTTATAATCTATGTAGCAGAGCTGAAATTTTACTTGATAGGTTTTGCTACAGATACTAATGTACCCAGCGCCATAGACATTCTCTTTCTGCGCTCTGACTAAACAGTAAGGATACCAAATAGTATGTAATATTTACAGTCATGGCCATAAGTGTTGGCGCACTTGAAATTGTTCCAGAAAATGAAGTATTTCTCCCAGAAAATTATTGCAATTACACACGTTTTGTCATACACAGTATATTTCCTTTGTGTGTATTAGAACAACACAAAAAGAAGCATAGGAAAAAGGCAAATTGGACATAATTTCACACACCGCCCCCAAAATGGGGCAAATAAAATTGTTGGCATCCTCAACTTAATATTTGGTTACACGCTTTTTGGAATAAATAACTGCAATCATTCGCTTCCTGCAACCATCAGCAAGCTTCTTACACCTCTCATCTGGTATTTTGGTCCACTCTTCTCTTGTAAACTGCTCCAGGTCTCTCAGATTTGAAGGGCGCCTTCTCCCAACAGCAATTTCTCCACTGGTGTTCAGTGGTATTTAGATCCGGACTCATTGCTGGCCACTTCAGAACTCTCCTGCACTTTGTTTACATCCATTTCTGGGTGCTTCTTATGTTTGGGGTCATTGTCCTGCTGGAAGACCTAGGACGCAAACCCAGCTTTCTGACACTTGACACTAAATTGTGACTTAAAATCCTTTGATAATCTTCAAAATTTATGATGCCTTGCACATTGTCAAGGCACCTAGGGCTAGAGACAGCACAATTACCCCAAAACATCTTTGAACCTACACCATATTTGACTGTAGGTACTGTGTTCTTTTCTTTGTAGGCTTCATTGCATTTTCACTAAACAGTAGAATGATGTGCTTTACTATAAAGCTCTCTCTTGGTCTCATCTCTCCACAAGATGCTTTCCCGGGATTTTGGCTAACTCGCTTACATTTTCGTAAACTGGAGTCTAGCTTTTTTATGTCTGTGTCAACAGTGGGGTCCTCCTGGGTCTGCTGCCATAGTGTTTAATTTTGTTCAAATGGCAGCAAATAATTTGCACTGACACTAAGGGTGTGTGCACACGTTGTGGTTTTTGCTGTGGTTCCGCAGCGGATTTGGTCCTGCGGATTCGCAGCAGCTTCTATGCTGTTTACAGTACCATGTAAACCTATTGAAAACCAAAACAACTGTGCACATGCTGCGGAAAAATCTGCACAGATTTGCTGCGGTTTATTTTCCGCAGCATGTCACTTCTTTTTTGCAGAACCGCTTCTGCAGTTTTCGTTCCAGGACAAAATTCTTTCTTTTTCTCTTTCTCTCTTTTTCTCTCTCTCTTTTTCTCTTTCTCTCTTTCTCTTTCTCTCTTTTTCTCTCTCTCTTTTCTCTCTCTTCTCTCTCTTTCTCTCTCTCTTTTCTCTCTCTTCTCTCTCTTTCTCTCTCTCTTTTCTCTCTCTCTCTT